>NC_053432.1:68546849-69746849 GCF_007990345.1 Gossypium hirsutum
TCAATAGAGCATTGGATAGATTTAACTGTAGGTTTCCAGAGGACGTGAGACGACTTGATAACCATGGTCTTTCCAAAGACTTCAATGATGAGAGATCAGGACCATTTATTTTTATTCTTTGTTTTCATCTTTAGTAAAGGTGATGCTAATGCCTTCTACACCTGATTGTTGCATGTCATTCGACGAATCTTGTAGGAGAAGATCTAAGTAGAAATCCTCATCAATTACTATCGATTGAACTGTAGATTCATTAAGCATTTAGAGGATCTTTGTAATAGACAGAAAGGTCATCAGTTTGTCGCAATTTATAAGGTAATGAGTTATAGATATTTTGATGAATGGGAATGAAAGTGAAACTTGGCGAGATGATGATGATGACGAGTATTTATTTATTTATTTTTAAATTGAATTTGGTATTAATGGGTATTAAGGGTTAATAGGGAGGTTTTTAGAAAAAAATCATTTTTTAAATTTTATAATTTTTTATGTTATATATTTATTTTTGAAAATATTTAGGTATTTTTTTAATAATTTGGTATTCTTGGTAATTAAGAATAAATTATTACGATATGTAATGCAAACGACATTGTTAAGAATTTTCTCAATTGGGGAAAACACTTTCTTTTCTTTTTATAGAAAAGGTCTGCCTAAATAATAGTCACCGAGTTCCTTTCTTTCTTTGCTAGAGAACTGGATTAATTTATGCACAAATGGAGCGGGGAAAGCAGTGTCTAAAACTTCTGTAGCTAGGGGAGTCCTAAGATATGGAAATGGGGATTGGATTATGGGTTACAACATATTTTCGGGTAAATGCTTATTCTTTGATCCTGAATTGTGGGGGCATTCTTAATGGGTTGATTCTTATCTAATATAAGCTATTTGATAGCGTAATAATTCAAGCAAGTAACTTGGAAGTGGTCAAGGCCATTCAAGACTCCTCTTTGATAATTTCAAATTTGAGCCTCCTTAGAAGAATTCATCAACTATTAGCGAAGATTTGACATTGGGCCATACAACATATTCCCAAGAAGTTGAATGAACTTACAAATTGTATGGCTAAATTGGCTTTTGATACATGTCAAAACTTGACAATGTTTGAAAAGGTCCCAAGGGAGGTGTTAGCAATTACGCCTATCGTCAAAGCAAGTGTTAGCTTAGTTGAAAACTCTTCTATGTAATTAGTTTGTCTTAAGTTGATTTTCTTTCCACAAAATAAAAAAAAGTTATTAGTCTAAACTACATATATAATTGCCCAACTATATATATATATAATCATTTTAGGCACCCACAATAAAGAGTTAACAATTTAAGCACCCACGTTACATAGTTCAATCATTTTTGGTCACTCTCGTTAAAATCACAAACGGTAAGCTGACTTGATAATTAAAAAATCAATATAATAAAAAATTTAGCCTTCAACTTTTACATATTATATCGATTTAGTCATAATTTAAAAAAATTAACCTTCAAAATTCATAAATGTTCTCAACTTTTACACATTATTTATATATATATTTAAATTTATTATTATATATTTTGGAAATATTTATGTATTTATTTAATTTTTTTAAAATTAGGATCAAATTGAGAACATTTGTAAATTTTGAGGGCTAATTTTTTAAAATCATGACTAAATTGATATAATATGTAAAATTTGAGGGCTGCATTTGTTATTATACCAATTTTTTAAATGTCACGTCAACTTGTGGTTCGTGATTTTGACGAAAGTGATCAAAACGACTGAGCTATGTAAGTGCTTAAATGATAAACTTTTTATTTTAAGGGCCTAAAATAAAATTTTTTATAGATGAATGATTATTTATGTAGTTTACCCTTATTTTATACTAATAAAAAGAAACTCACATTAAACTTTCATTACTAAATTAACAGTAGAGTGAAAAAAAAATCAAATTTCAAAAATAATTTTATAGTTGAGTTAGGGCTAGTTTGATAATATTTTTGAAAAGTGCTTTTGAAAAGTGTTGTGAAAAAGTACTTTTGAGAAGTGCTTTTTAAAAGTTTAGTTTAAAATTTTAATGTTCAGCATTGTTGACAAAAATTGATTTTGAGAAATAAAATGTCCATTTTAGACATATTATTATCAAGTAACAAATATGCATTTAAATAATATTTAAATTAGTTAGTATTATTATATTTTAGTAAGAATATAAAAAAATTATTATAACTTGTTGTTAATATTTTAATATATGAAATATAAATTTTAAATATTTTTAAGCAATAAATATTAATTATTTATAAAATTTAATTAAAATATATAAACTATATTTTAAATATTTAAATATAACCATTAGACACTTGTAATTAATAAAAAAGAAAAGAAAAGAAAGTAGTATATTATTAGAGAAATTACTATTTTAAAAATATTGCCCTTTAATTTTTGAGCTAGATGTGAGTTTTTTTTTTTTTTTGAAAATCGGTGACATGGCTTAGATTAAAAAAAATAGAAAAGCCCAAACAAAGTTATTTGGGCTAATGTCCATCGAGAGAAACATACAAATAGGCAGCCCATACTAACTATAGGACAACCCTAAGTACTAAAAGACAAAAATGAAGGAAAAAACAGGAAACTTCAAACAAATAACAATGAAATTAAAAAACCAATAAACCTAATTAATGCCCCATCCCATCAGACAGCCTGGCCAGCATCTATTCCCATCGTCGTTTCATGTCAAAAGCCTTACCAGTTCCAAAGATAGCTTTTCACCTGATTTACTAAGGGCTAATTTGGATGGGCGGTGTGTTTACCTCCAGTGAGGTTAAAAATAGTAGTGGCGGTGAGATTAGGTACTGTAGCGGTGAGATTGGATACTGTAGCAGTGAGATTAGAAACAGCGGTGGAGTGTGTGTTTGGATTCAAACGCAGCTGTAGCGGTGAGGTGAAAATAGAAAATAACTTTTAAGGACATTAGATTAAAAATGATATATAATAGAAGTTTTTAAAATTATTTAACAATTACAAAATTAATAAATGATTAAAAATTATTATTAAATATAATTTAATAAAAATATATAATTTAATAAAATATATGAATTTACTAAAATTATAATATATAATATTATAAAATATAATTTAAAATAATTATTATTAAGTATAATTTAACAAAAATATATAATTTAATAAAATTCTTAGTATTAAATATTCTTATATGAATTTACTAAAATCATAATATATAATACTATAAAATATAATTTTAAATAATTATTATTAAATATAATTTAACAAAAATATATAATTTAATAAAATTCTTAGTATTAAATATTCTTATGATTGTATCAACAAACTTCATCAATTTCTTCTATCAAATATTAAAATATTTGAACTTGACTTTGAATATTGATTTTATGATTGTTACTTTACCATCAGCAACCCAAATTCAATTTACTTAACAACATAATGAATTAGGGTTTTTCTTCATATTCCCAATTATGTATTCCATTTCCGACCGTAAAGCACCTTTCAACTCATCTCATCAGTGATTTTCTGTCCATTGACAAATTAGGATTCTATTGTTTGTGCATCAACAATTTCGAATTCTAAAGTTTAGAACGTAAATTTTATTTTCTCAATTTCAATTTTGTTTCTAGATTTGAATTGCAGCAATTTTGGTCTTCAATGTTGTTTTCTTCTTTCATTTTAACTTCTTCTTTTTTGTTATATTTTCTGATGCATTTTTTATGATTAAACTTTTAGACATGTTTATTTTCAATTTTTTCCATGAGCATTTAGATAAAAAAAAATATTAAAACTATTCAAAAGTTACTTGTTTGCTTCAAAACGAAGCATATAAGGACTAAATTGCTCATTTTTATATTAGAGGACCCAATTTGCTCTTGAATTTCTAATAGTTTAACCAACAAAAATCTTACATGACCTAACAAAAAACCTCTCCAACTAAATTGCACGCATAACTTGTTTAGCAAGGTTCATTTTGTCTAAAGATTGAACAGACTTGGATTAACAATTTATATAGATAAAATGTACTCTTATTGTAATCGACTTGGACAAATATGAATGGTGGTCATCTTTTATAAATACAAATTTGTCATCATACAGGTTTAAAAGAAAGTAAAAAAAAAAGCTGATCATTTCATCATTCAATTTTAAACATTTAAGAAAGGTATAGGTTTTCTGTCTGGCCATGATTCTATTTTCTCAAAGCACTTGACAGGTACCACCCCATCAAAACCTTAAGTCAATATCACTTTATTGTCTGAAATGTAAAGCTTCATGCCTTCTGCAGTCATCAAGAAAACAAGCGAAGGCAACTTAAGAACCGTAGTTTGGCAAGAACAAATCAATATATGTTCGGCCACGACTCTAAAGAAAAGTGAGAAAGATGACTTGCTTCTTTCATGATTCTATGAACCGAAGCAATAACTGCAAGCATGCTTACATTCCAAAGCTTTTCTAACATTAAGATAGATCAAAACGTTAACATCTCGTCTCATACCTGAAGAGGGTAAAAGATACAAATCATCATAAGCCCTCTACAGCATTTAGATTCACTAAAACTCAATTTATGTCGATTAGTGCTTGTCATTTCCCATTATCGCTTAAAATTCACGTTTTATATCGGCACCTTAGTAATCCCCTTTCATAATCTTTAGCATGAATCCTATGGTGAAATGCAGATAACAAGCATAACAACACCCCTAAGCAGTTTGTCACGTATACAGTGCTGGCATATTAAAAATAGAGAGTAAAATAAAGGAGTTCGTATGTCAAAGTTCAGAGGAACAGTAAAGAGAAATTTCATGATATCTCACCACTTATCACTTCACCGTCAGTCGGCAAGCCACTTGAGAAATGAACATGCAATCTTTTCATGCGCTTCAAACCCGACTCCAAAATTGATTCCAAATTCTTTTATAGGTTCCATGTACGCAAACTATCATCTCAGGGAAAATCAAGAGGATTATGCAAAATAAAAGGCATAAAGAAAGTCCATAAATCTAAGAGACATGATGTTCTTACATTGCACTTCATCAGCTGAAAGTATTTGTTTTAATAATTTTTCGGACTCAACTGTCTGCCAACGTGACATACAATATCTTCCTTAGAAGTGCATAGACATAAATAAAGATGCTCAAAACAACAGCTAAAAATAATCTAAGGTGACAATTCAGATAAAGCATGAAGAAATTAATAGATTTTTAAGAAAGATTCATCACCATGACGGTATGGCCTTGGTTTGCACGTATCAGAAGCTCCCCATTTTCCTCAAGAAGGCTAAACCGTTGTTTATTATCTTTTCTGACAGCCTACAATCAATAAACATAAAAACCATGAAATTTCTTTTGGCTGCAAAACGAACATTTTCCTTCTCATGATTGTTTATACACCAACATTTTGGAGACTAAGAATCTAAATCACTTATAAGTAAACAACAAATAGTATTTAGCTCAAGGAAGGAAAATGTTTATACATCAATAGCTCAAAGAACATTTCTGAGGCAGTACATGAACTGTCCTCTTTCTCCTCCCGCGTTCAGCACAACTCATCTGCTTCTTCCCTGCATTAGTAAACTGATCACTTAATTTGCTTATATAAAATTCAACATGCAAATACATGGATTTAGCAGCACTAAAAGGAATAGAATTATGGAAGAAGAAAACAACAATTTTTTTGTCGGCATCATCCAGCTTTTGGTTTTGAGCACCGTCAGCTGCTGACTGCTCACTAGGCGATGGATACACTGGAAAATCATTACCAAACATAATATTAAGTTGCTACCAACTATGAATTCAGTCAATTGATACAACAGTAAGTCCACATCTTCATCAACAAAACAACTGCACAATATATTTGCTACTTGAAGAGATTTATGTGCTTCACCTCATTTCTTTCCCATTATTTACATTTTAGAAAAGATTTCCATTCATTTCCTCGGTAGGGGTTTCATTAACATTGTCTTTTACAAAAACTAGAAGTTTTTCATAAGAATTTCACGACACTACTTATTAATGTATTAGATGCTCAAAGAAAGAAATTGCATCAGTTACTAGTTTCAACTGCCTAAAACCTCATTAGCACATTCATCATAAGAAGCCTTCTTTTCTGGAAAGATTACTGAATGCAAAACAATGATATGAATTCATCTGTAGGACTATTTTTGAAATTTAACCAAATAACAGAAGGGTCATTAAAATAAAATAAAAATTTTAGCAAAAACAGACCCTTTGGTTGCGTCCTCTAAGGTATACAGCAGTTTCATGGCATCGGTGTATCTCAATTCACCAGTAATAGTTGAAATCTGCAAAAGGAGAAATGCATGTTAACACGTAAACAGTCACCACCATCACCTTGACCAAACTGATTTGCAAACCAATGGGAAGGGGAAAGGGAAGGGGAAGGGGAAAGGGGAGAAGAAGGGTAACCAAATATCAGAAGAAACAAAAGGGGAAAAGAAACAAAAGAAATAATATGGGTAAAAGAGGAAAAGAAAAAGCAACTGGAGTTGCTAAATTTTTACCGGACCAACAATCTCCAGTTGATTTGGGGCTGACCAACGTGGTGGAGGCTGCTTCTCACCGCACTGGCATGCTGAACCAAAGGGCTGACCAGTGAGGTTGCTGCCATTTCCCCCCCAACCGCACCTCACTGGTATGCAATGACAAACCAAAGGAGCCCTAAATCCAACTATCATGACTCCTCTTTTTACCGTTTCAAAAGATCAGTCCGGATGCTCTCTCCATCTTCCTTCTGGATCAGTTTCACTATGATTTCTCCCTTCTCGAACCAGGTAATCCCCTTCCCTCCTCTGTAATGCATCTTTCGCTATATTGTGGGCTTGAACATTTTTCGATCTGTAAATAAATTGAAAGCTCACCTCTAGTATGCTGGTTCTTTTTCTCTGTATATCTCGAATGATTGCTCCCAGAACTGATTTGTCAACTATTTCCAATTGGCATTTTTTGACAACTGTTCTCGAGTCTCCTTGTATTATTACTGAAGATAAACTCATTTCAATTGCTAATTTGACGGCCTCTAACCCTGCATGAGCTTCTGCTATAAATGAGGAGGAGATATTTTCATGGAGAATCACCCTTTCAACTATTCTCTCACCTTGTTGATCGCGAACCACTAACCCCGATACCGATCTGAAATTTCGTTTGTCGAAGGCTGCATCAAACTGGACCATTATACTTGTAGTCTCCCTCTCTTGGCTGAGGATACCTTCGGTGGGAGAAACAGGTTTCTTATCTCTAATCCCTTCCAGTTCTGCTAGATAGCTTCTGATTTTCTTGACTAGATCCCTAACTGCCAAATTTTTCCTTTCATGGACAAACTAATTCCGAGAGCTCCATACAAACCACAAGGCATAGCAAAACACCCGGCACTGCTCCTTAGTTCCTTTTTCAAAAAACCAGGTAAGCCACTCACTGATATTTTGATTCGAGTAGGTTACAGCCCAAGAGAGATTAAGGCTTGACCATATTTCACTAACTACAGGACACTGCCTAAAGACATGGAAACTATCCTCTTCGCCAGCACTACATCTCGGATAAATAAAGTTGTTTACCACTCTCCTGTAGCTTAGGTTAACGAGAGTCGGAATGTAATTCCAGTAAATCCTCCATATTGTTAAAATAATTTTTGAGGGCAGTTGTGTAGCCCATAGTTTCCTAAAAAAAACTTTTGCTTCAGTCTGTAATAAAGAGCTAGTAGGATCCATACTCGTATTTTGTAATAGTTTACAGGCGCTCCGTATTGAGAAAACGCCTGAGGGTTCTCCTCTCCACACTTGGAAATCGTCATGCTCCACTTCGGCAAAAGGAATCTGCAAAATCTTTTGAGCAGTTTCCAATTGAAAGGTACTGAACACTAAGTCATTATTCCATGTTCTGGTTGAGTGATCAATTAGGTCCGAAACTAACTCCAATTCATTGTTCCCTGTTCTGATTTGCCTACCCACTGCATCACATCCTAGAATCCATCGATCGTTCCATATAGAGATCCCAGTCCCTCTGCCAACTCTCCAACAAAGCCCATATTGGAGAAGGCCCTTTGCTGCCCAAATGTTCCTCCCGGTAAAAGAAGGTAAATTCCCTAGCTGTGCCTTGAGAAAATCTGATTGTGGAAAATATTTTGCTTTAAGAACCCTGGCAACTAAAGAATCTGGACAACTAAAAATACGCCATCCTTGTTTAGCTAATAACAAAATATTAAATTGGCAAAGATTTCGAAACCCCAATCCTCCAAATTTTTTTAGAACGCACAATTTTTCCAAGCGCACCAGTGCAATCCTTTTTCCCACATCCCTCCTGCCACCAGAATTTAGCGATAATACCCTCCATTTCTACACAGAATGACTTTGGTAATAACAAACCGGCCATTGAATACGTCGGTATAGCTTGCAAAACGGCCTTAATGAAAACTTCTTTACCCCCTTGCGACAGATATCTAATACTCCAGTTATCAATATGCTGTTTCAATCGATCTTTCAAAGCTTGAAAAGATGCATTCTTCTTTCTACCTACCAAACTAGGCAGTCCTAAATACCGTTCCAAATCTGTTGAGCTATGAACTCCAAGCTGGTGGACCACCAATTGTCTACTTCTTCTGACGTATTTTGACTAAAAAAGACAGTTGATTTGTCAAAATTCACACACTGTCCTGATCTTTTTTTGTATTTCCTTAAAATCTCCTTTATCACTTGAACCCCCCTTCTCTATGCTTCTCCAAACAGAATACAGTCATCTGCAAATAGTAAGTGGGACACCTGTGGGCCATATCTACTAACCTTAACCCCTTTCAAAGTCCCATCTCTCACTGCTAGCCTCAATAGACTTGATAGACCCTCTCTGCAAATTAAGAATAAGAACAGACTCAGTGGATCCCCTTGTCGAAGTCCCCTAGTCGGATAAAATATTTCTCCAGCAAATCCATTCACCACTGTTGTATAGGAAACAATAGACATACACTTCATAATGGCCTCTATCCTTTTTTTGCAAAACCCATTCGAATCAAAACCTCCCCAACAAAATTCCATTCCACCCTATCATAAGCCTTGCTCATATCTAGCTTGATTGCCATGAAGCCATTTTTCTCTAATCTTTTCTGTTTTAGTGAGTGAAAGATTTCATATGCTAATAGAACATTATCCGATATAAGTCTTCCTGGGACAAAAGCATTTTGTGCTTCATCAATGCATTTATCGATAACTCTCCTAAATCTGTTCGAAATAGCTTTCACCATTATTTTGTAAATGACGTTGCATAGACTAATTGGTCGGAAGTGTGTCATATTAGTCGGGTTGGTGATTAATACGCGTTAAATTGATCAAACTAACCTCCATATCTCCATTCAGTAGGTGAAGACAAAAATCAACAACCTCTTTTCCAATGATAGGCCAACATCTTTGGTAGAAAAAAGCTGGGAAACCATCCTCCCCTGGAGCTTTTGTGGATCCCATTTGAAACAGCGTCTCACGAATTTCCTCTCTTGTATATGACACTATCAGTATCCTATTATCTTCCTTTGATATGCATCTATTTATCCCTGATAATAATTATTCCATATTAGTTGGAACCCTTGCTGTGAACAAATCTTGGAAATAAGTTCATGCGATACCTTCCATGCCCACCAGATCCTCTGCTTCCCCTCCGTTCTCGTTTTACAATTTTTCAATCCGATTATGCCCCAGCCAGATTACTATCATCCCTTTCAGCTTCTGTTAATACTGATAATCCTTCAATTAAGTCTTTTTTCCTCCATTTTCATTTTTTCAGTAGCTGTCGAGCCCACTTTTGTAAACCATTCCTTAACAAATCCATCTTCTGTAGAATGTCTCATTTAATCATACCCCATAATCGTTTTACTTCATCATCGAATGAATCTTCCAAAATCCACCAAGCCTCAAATTTAAAGCAGTTTTCTTTTCGTTGTTCAGCTTCTTTTTTTGTGACTATTAAAAGTGGCAGCGATCTGAAAATGAGTGGACCAGATGCTGAATTTTTGCTTCGAGAAACAAAAACATCCACGTCGTGTTTGCTACTCCTCTGTCAAGTCGTTCTTGAATGTTTGTCTCCAGTAAATTTCCTCTCTCCCATGTAAACCACCTCCCAGAAAAACCCAGATCATACAACTGGCAGTCCTCTAACGCTTTTCGAAATGCTTCCATCCTGTTCTCATCCCTTGGAAGCCCTCCCTTCTTTTCGAACCCATACATAATCTCATTAAAGTCACCAGCAACAATCCAAGGAATGTCATTTGCGTGATAGAGATTTTTCAAAATGGCCCATGATTCTTCTTTGTCTTGTGCATACGGAGTGCCATGAAACTCTGTAAATTGCCATTTAACGTTAACTTCAATATCCTCCATCAGAACGTCAATATGCCTTTTAGAAAAACTCTGGAGAGCTATGGATATATCATGCCTCCATGCCAAACACAGACCTCCTCTAGTACCTTCCGCATCCACTTGGATACCATGTACAAAACCACAACTCCTCCTTACTTTCTCCATCTGAACTCTGCATAGTTTAGTCTTCATAAAGAAGACTACTTGGTGATGGCTGTCGATTCCACCAATATAAACCTACACCTAGTTTGCAAAATAAACCACTATAGGGAGTAGGGTTGATCCCACAAAGACTGGAATTACTGAAAATTGTTTGTTTCTTGACCAGATTAGTGTCTGGGCAGTTATCGTGCCCGCGACATTTGGGAGGGAAATAAAATATGAAATCTGAAATAAACACAAGAAAACGTAAAAAGTAAAAAGTAAAAAGTAAAAGATGAAATAAAAATGAATAACGAAATAATTTTAAGGAAAATAAAAATTAGCTCAGCCTTAAGCACTGATTTTCCCGTCTTTGACCCGTTCTTTGAAATTAGGTGAACTCCTCTTTTTTGATAAGTTAGTTATAGCTACCAAGGACGCCTCGAACACCAATTCTTCATTGTGTAAATTAGTTATAGAACGTCCTATAACTAACCCTTACCGATTGAACAACATACGAAATGTTCGTGATTTAGAACTTCGGCAGCTTTGCGTTTTAGAAGAGCCTAGCTCGAACCAATGCCCTCAAACGTTTGGGACATTTAAATCCGGTTACTACTTCCCTTGACGGAACCAAACAACAATTCCCACTTGGCACGCCAATGTGTTCACGGAAGACTAATTAGACAATTGATCCTTTCGGAATTCCAACTGTACGTCTAGCCACACTAACTCAAACGACGTCTTTTTTGACTTAGTGTTGTCTAGACTTTGTGAGTTGATGAAGTCATACTTTTAATCCGGAGAAATAATAAATATCGGAAGTCGGGAGTTAAACAGCTCGGGTTCGTATCTCATGGGTTTTTTGACGGGGTTAACACCGACTTAAAACTGAAAGGGGTTTAGTGTGGCATGAATTTAATCATGCTTGAAGGTTATGGAAATGATAGAAATTATATAAAAAAGGTAGTGGAAATGGATAGGAAAAATATTTGCAAAGAGAATTAGATAAATTTTGTAAAAAGAAGACAAAATAATCTAATGCTCAATTGAATTAAGAAAAAGAAAAACAAGGTGGATAATGGAATTCCGAAATGAAATAGAAATGTAAAGACTAAAACCCCCTTATTTATATAGATAGGGTTTACTAAAAATAGCTTAAGAAAATTAATATAAAATCTAAAATAATAATAATTAAAAATAAATAAAATTAAAATAAACTTAAAATAGAATTTCCTATTTTTAGCTTTTTACAAAGTCAAATTTACGACTAGTCCTTGGCTTGCTCCATCTTTTCGCTTTGGCCCATTCCAATAATTTTCTTCTAATTTGGCCCATTTTCAGCTTGCTTTTGATCAATTGCATCCCTGACAAGAATTAAATATTAAAAAATCACTTAATTAGCAGGGTTTAGTTCATCAATAAACCAAATTAAGCACAAAAAAATGCAATTTGACATGTTTATCAAATCCCCCTACTTAGCTCATGCTTGACCTCAAGCTTGTTGTTCTTTCAAACATTAGAATTAATTCCACAATTTATTAAAAATCGAGCCTCTTTTCCATATCCTCAATCAATGCAAACAACATAGGCAAAAAGAAATAAATGTTCAAAATATACATTTTAATCAACAAGTGTCATAAAATTGAAATATGTCAACTAAACAATTTTGCTAAATTGAGATTGAATCACATAATTTGCATGGCATTATTAATTAACTATGCATCAGAAAATTAATAGACAAGATCAAACCTTTTTACGCGAACTAGGATGACAACCCAACTACCCTATCCCAGTTACTCAGTTCAAACAGTCTTTATTTATTATGTATTATTCTTTCTCTTTTTTTATTTTATTTTATGGGGTGTTCAGCTAGCGGAATGTTTGTAAGTTATCGACTTGTCACTCGAACCTTTTTACGCGAGATAAGATGACAACCAAGCACCCTGCCCCAGTTACTCAATTCGGTCACATTTTCGAAACTTCATTCATAGCCTAAACCTTTATTAATTTATTTATGCACAAGAAAACATATTTTATTCAATCAATCAATTCATGCGAAAAAATTCTAGCTACATATACCAATTTTAAAACCTAAATGTCGACCAATCTATGTACTTAAACATTTAATTCGAAATTTGCCCAATTGCTTAAATCGACTAAGTATGAGGTTTTAAGGCTCAAATGTTGAATAAATTGTCGAAAGAATTCATCGTAAGATTGAACACATGCAAAAGAGAAAGACATGCAGCAAAAATTAACATATCAATCCAACCCCCTCATTTAAGCTATGCTTGTCCTCAAGCATGTAAAATAAAGTCAGCAGCTCAAAATAAATTAAAAATGAAAAAGTTCAAAACACTTCCCGTGTATTTTAATGACATCATTGGTGTTGAGAGTCGTGACTTTGCAGGATATTGAGGATGGTGGCGACTTGTGTTTTCATTGTTTCAAGTCTAGCTTCGATTCGATTTAAACGGGCCTTCACAGTCCAAGGGTGTTCCTCTTGCTCTCTCGTATTAATGTGTGGATGTTTACGAAAAACTCTATTTTCCCGAGCAGCCTGTGTACCTGGAGGAACAAAATAACATGAAGCAGGGGTGCCGGCAAGCAATCCCATAGAATCCAAACAATGTTTATCTAGGTGGTCCATACGATATGCACATGTGAAGGTTGTGAAATCAATTTCAGACTCAAAAAGTCGAGAGGCTAAATTTGAAATAAATGATCCAAGTATAAGGGGACGGTTGTAACTCAAAACGACATGAAAATTTCGTGCAAACCAATATCCTAAATTAACTTTAAGACCCGAATGCATGCACCACAAAAAGAACAGTTCAGTTTTAGTCAAAGCAGCTGATGAGTCATTTCTACCTGAAAAACAAAATGCTAAAAATCGGTGTATGTATTTTAAAGCAGGCTTATGCACCCATAAATCTTTTGTGGTCTTTGGATTATAAAGTTGGTCAGAATTAGTTAAAACACGATAAACATGCTGAGCATCGAAGTCATTGGGAACATCTAAAAGAGCAGAATGATAGGCATCGGATTGAATGTCATTAGGGTCGATGAAACCCATGGCAATGTTAAATTCTGAAACAGACATCCGAAATTCTTTTCCAAGCAAACGAAAGCACACTATATTTTGTGTTTCAACAGTTTGCAATGCATTTATATTGAAGCTAAATGTGGTATAAAACTCATATACTAATTCATAATATGCATAACAAGAAATATTAGCAAATAGAGTCCAACCAATAGCATCAAAATAATGGAGCACTGCATCATGAATATCCAGAAGTTTTAGAGTAGGGAAATCGATTTGCTTACAGACCGGAAGCAAGCGTTGTCGGATGGCGTTGTATCGTGTTTGCTGTTCCGATGTTGAAAACTCTAGAAATCCTCGCAAACGACTATCGGTAGGAATAACATTTGCTCGACTACGTTTGTTGCATTGATTTGCTCGGGATGGTCGAACGTGCTCATTAGGCGAGTTGGGTGGGGGATTTCGTTCAGCAGCTTCAATACTGCTGTGCGGGGGCGTCGATGGCTCACGTGTCGACCGTCGATGACTTCGGGTTTGGCGTTGAGAGACTTGTTCAACAACGGTGGGTGTAGGCTCGACATGAACGTTAGAAGTTTCGACTTCCTTTAGACTGCCCGAAGTGCTTATGTCGGTCGGGGTTAGACTTAGTCGTCGGCGAGCTCTTGGTTGCGCGGCCGTTCGTCTTGGAGGAGGTGGAGGAGGGTCGTCATCATCGATATCGACGACAAGAGGGGCAGAGAGTCAGTGCCGACTCTGATTGAGTGAAACCGGGAAGTTGTCGACCGTTTGGTTTCGAGTTTGAACCATGGACTCGGTCGTAGCATTAAAAAATTAGCGTTTCAGAAGGTTACGACGGTGACGACAGTAGTGACGGTGACAATGGCGGCGGTGAGGACGAGTGGTGCATTTTTGGCTGATTTTTTTTTGAATGGTGATGGTAGGGGTGTCGGTTTTGATGATGGGTGATGGGTTGTGTGTTTTAAAGAGAAGAAAAGGAAAAAAATAAAAATAATAAGAATAAAAATAGGGTTTGGGGGTAATGTGCGGCGGCGCATGGCGGTGGGGGTTTTGGTCGACGACAATGGTGCGATGTAATCGTTGGGGACTTGTTCGGCTATGGTTCGGCCGTGGGAAAGGCTTCGGACGGCATGGGTAAGTTGGAGGGGAAAAGAAAAGAAAAGAAAATGGAGGTGGCGTGGACGCGGGGTCGACAGTGGCGCGGCGCGAGGTGAGGTGTGGCGAGGTGCGACGACGGTGATGGATGGCCGGTGAAAGGAGTGACGACGGTGGTCGACGGTGACTAGGTTGTTTGGGGGTTGGGTTTTTTTTATGGAGAAGATGGAGAAGATATTGGGAAATTAGGGATTTGGGTGTTTAAATTTTTATTTTTGTTATTATTTTTTAATTGGGTTATTTTAGGTTGGGTGGGGTAATTGGGTTATGTGTAGTTTGGGCCAACCATGGTTATTGGGTTTTGTGTGGGTATTGGGTGGTTTTGGTTTATTTGGGTAGGTGATGTAATTGGGTTTAAGGGAAGTAGGTAGTTTTGTATTTGGGTTTGGTTTATTTTAGCATGTGGGTAAATGGGTTTGGATTTAATTTTTTGGGTGTTGGGTTTTTTTTCACTAACACCAAATTAGCAAGTCGTGCCCACGCCTCCATCAGTACTCGTCTTTTTGAAAATTAATAACTTCCATAGTGTTCCTGAAAACATCAAATTGACTAAGTTAAATAAGAATTAATTTATTTATTTATATCCTAATTTATTTAAACTAAAAATTAAATAAATGAAAATAAATTTGGGTTGCCTCCCAAAAAGCGCTTTTGTTTAACTTCGTTAGCTCGACGACCTGTTATTCAAACTTTGGGCTCGTCGAGAACAATCTCCTCAACTGTGTGTGTTTGAAAATTCTCGAAAAAGGGTTTTAGTCTTTGACCATTCACTTTAAAGCGCTTTCGTGTCTCTTCACTTTGAATTTCCACTGCACCATTCGCAAATAAATTAGTAATAATAAACGGTCCTATCCATTTGGATCGAAACTTACCAGCGAAGATTTTTAAGGTGGAGTCGTATAGGAGAACTTTTTGTCCTATTGAGAACTGCTTCCTAGTGATGAACTTGTCATGAAACGCCTTCGTCTTTTCTTTATAAACTCGAGCATTTTCATATGCATCGTTTCTGATTTCTTCAAGTTCTTGGATGTCTAATTTCTGAGATTTTCCTGCAGACTTCATTTCCATATTACGCTGCTTAACTGCCCAAAAAGCCTTATGCTCTAACTCGACCGGAAGATGGCACGGTTTACCGAAAACGAGTTGGTAAGGTGACATGCCTATTGGTCCCTTGTAAGCTGTCCTATAAGCCCAAAGTGCATCATTCAGTCTCAAACTCCAATCCTTCCTGTTAGGTTTAACCGTCTTTTCCAGAATAGACTTGATCTCTCGATTTGACACTTCGGTTTGCCCGTTTGTTTGTGGATGGTAAGCAGTGGCAATTCGTTGAGTCACTCCATATTTCTCCATTAATGCACTTACGAGCTTATTGTAAAAATGTGTTCCTCTGTCACTGATTAATGCTCGTAGAGTGCCATACCTGGAAAAAATAGAACTTTTAAGAAAGTCAACTACGGTCTTAGCATTATCATTGCAAGTGGCCTTTGCCTCTATCCACTTAGAGACATAATCAACAGCTAAGAGTATATAAAAATTACCGAAGGAAGAAACGAAAGGACCCATAAAGTTGATGCCCCACACATAAAAAATTTCACAAATATGAATAGAAGTAAAAGGCATCTCATTTCGACGACTAAGGTTGCCAACTCTTTGGCATTTTTCACAAGTTTTGCAGAAATAAAAGGCATCACGAAATATGTTTGGCCAAAATAATCCACATTCGAGAATTTTGTGTGCGGTGCGTTTAGGCCCAAAGTGCCCTCCGCATGCATAAGAGTGACAAAATGTTAAGATAGACTGTACCTCTGTTTCTGCTACACAACGTCGTATTACCTGATCCGAGCAATGCTTCCAAAGGTAAGGATCGTCCCAAATGTAATATCGTGCATCCTTTTTTATCTTATCTTTTTTTGACCTTGGCAAATCTGAAGGAACAGTACCTGTGACGAGGTAATTTACTATGTCTGCATACCAAGGATACACTACATTTGCTGAAAATAGGTTTTTATCTGGAAAGTTGTCCTTCAATGGTGTGTCGTCTACTGGAATCGGTAATTGACTCAGATGGTCAGCTACTAGGTTTTCGCTTCCCTTCTTATCCCGGATTTCAAAATCAAACTCTTGTAGGAGTAGAATCCACCTGATCAGTCGGGGTTTTACCTCCTTCTTCCCTATTAAATATTTCAAAGCTGCATGATCAGAAAAGATAATTACGTTAGTTCTTAATATGTAAGATCTGAATTTATCTAAAGCAAACACAACAGCTAATAATTCTTTTTCGGTCGTTATGTAATTGCTTTGGGCAGCATCCAAAATCTTCGAAGCATAGTTGATAACATGAGGCTCTTTCCCTATTCTTTGGCCAAGAACAGCTCCCACACTTTGGTCACTCGCATCAGACATGCTTTCGAACGGGAAGTTTCAATTTGGTGGCTGCACTATGGGAGCGGAGACCAATTTATGCTTCAGCACATCAAACGCATCTTTACAAGTCTGGTCAAATTCAAATTCTTTATCCTTTTGTAACAGTCTACAAAGTGGTCGCGCGATTTTCAAAAAATCTTTCATGAATCGTCTGTAAAATCCTGCATGGCCAAGAAACGAACGAACTTCCCTCACTGATGAGGGTAAGGTAACGAGTTAATAATATTCGTTTTTGCCTTATCGACCTCGATTCCTTTCGAGGAAACTATATGACCCAAAATTAATCTTTTGTCAACTATGAAATGGCATTTCTCATAATTTAAAACAAGATTAAATTCTAGGCATCTTTGTAATATCTTAGCAAGATTATTGAGACATTCGTTAAAAGAGTTACTGTATACCGTGAAGTCCTCCATAAAGACTTCAATGATTTTCTCGACGTAATCAGAGAATATGCTCATCATGCATCTTTGGAAGGTGGCCAGAGCATTGCAGAGTCCAAACGGCATCCGTCTATACGCAAATGTTCCGAAGGGACATGTGAAAGTTGTTTTGTCTTAATCCTCCGGAGCCACTAGAATCTGAAAAAATCCTGAGTACCCATCGAGACAACAATAATGGGACTTACCGGCTAATCGCTCGAACATTTGATCGATGAAGGGGAGTGGAAAATGGTCTTTTCGGGTAGCTGCATTCAACTTTCTGTAATCGATGCAAACCCTCTATCCATTCTGTACTCGTGTAGGGACCAGCTCACCTAACTGGTTTTTCACCACTGTCACGCCAGTTTTCTTGGGCACAACATGAACCGGGCTAACCCAATTACTGTCAGAAATCGGATATATCATTCCAGCATCTAACAGTTTCTGAATCTCTTTCTTTACTACCTCCATCATGGGTGGATTAAGGCGCCGTTGAGCATCCCTCTTTGGTTTCGTGTTGTCTTCAATGGAAATTTTGTGCATACAGGTGGATGGACTTAGCCCTTTTATGTAGGCTATCGTCCAACCAATAGCTTCCTTATAATCTCTCAGAACTCAAACTAGACTTTCCTCATCATCTTTGGTTAACTTGTTTGACACAATTACCGGTAAGGTGTCTTTCTCTCCCAAAAAGACGTACTTAAGATGGTCCGGTAATGCTTTAAGCTCCAAGATTGGTGGCTGCAAAACTGAGGGTAACATTTTAGTTTGGGAAGGTAATAGTTCAAATTGGTTACCTCGGTTTGTCAACGAAAGTTGCATATCCAAGTGATTGACGATTTCTTGCAACGGATCTTCAATGACTGCGAATTCCTCGAGATGATGTAAAACATCCATGTCAATGTTTCTGTAAAGGACAGTTTCCAACTCATCAAAGTCATGATATTCAGAATAAGATTGAGTTAAACAATCTAAAATATCAATGCTAGAAATATTTAATAGTGAGTTAGGATGACCCATGGCCTCGTAGACATTGAATTTTACAATTTCGCCATCAAACTCCATGGTCAGTGTCCCACTTCGAACATCTATTTTTGCGCTTGCAGTACTTAGAAACGGCCTTTCAAGCAAAATGTCAGACGAATTAGTTGAATTATCATCTTCTATACTAATAATGTAGAAATCTGCAGGGAAAACTAATTCGTTAACTTTAACAAGGACGTCTTCAAGTAGTCATTCGGGATAGACGACTGACCTGTCCGCCAACTGGATTATTACTCCTGTCTCTTTTAAAGGACCCACGTTAATCAGCTTATAAATAGAATAAGGCATAACATTAATGGAAGCCCCTAAATTGCACATGACTTTCTTAATACCTATATTGCCTATCTCACAAGGAATAGCAAACATACCCTGGTCCTTGTATTTGGGTGGAACTTTCTTATGCAGCACTGCGGAGACATTTTCTCCTACATTTACTCTTTCGTTACCTATTAACCTCCTTTTGCTAGTACACAATTCCTTGAGGAATTTTGCATAACGAGGGATATGTTTGATAGCGTCGAGTAAAGGGATATTTACCTCCACCTTCTTGAATGTCTCGAGGATTTCTTTTTCCTCATTCTCTTTCTTATCCCTTACAAGCCTCCTTGAAAAAGGAGGTGGCATCACAACTGGTTTCTGAACTTCTGATTCTGGCCTTGCTGTTGGATCCGAGATCTGCTTTTCCCATTCCTTTTCTTGCCCATGATTTTTTGCTGGAACTGTTTCAAGAACCTTTCCGCTACGAAGAGTTATTGCACTGACATTCTGTCGGGGGTTCGGCTCTGTTTGAGAAGGTAGTTTACCATGAGACTCCAAACGATTAACTGCCATCGAGAGTTTACTAACTTGATTAGTTAACTCTTGTATTGATGCGTCTGTCCTCTGTTGATATTTTGCAGCATCGGCAGCAAGTCTTTCTACGATAGCTTCTAGAGATGTGCTTGGCTTGTGTTGTGGTGGTGGCTGCAGAGGTCTCGGTTGGTATGATGAATTATATCGGGGATTAGCTCCGTAATTCAGGTTGGGATGATCTTTCCACCCGGGATTGTAGGTGTTGGAGAAAGGATTATAGCATCTTTGCGGAGGTTCTGGAAAGCCTCCAATAGCGTCAATATGTGCCGTTGAATTGTTGTTAAGGATTGGGCACAAATCCGTCGGGTGTTCATACGTAGTACAAATTCCACATAGTGGGGTCAAACTCTTCTTTTCTGTAAGCAAAGATTGAACAACATTCGTAAGCTTATCCAATTTATCTTCTAAAGTTGAAACCTTTACCCCATTAACCCGTTTTGTCGGTTTTGAATTTGGCCGATATTGTTGAGAATTTGTCACCATGGTGGATATTAGCTCTCTTGCCCTTTGAGGGGTCATGTTGACAAGCGCTCCTCCGCTAGCAGCGTCGATCATCTTCATTTCCATAGGGAGCAAACCCTCGTAGAAATATTGAAGAAGTGATTGTTCGATCAACCCATGTTGAGGACAACTTGCACACAGTTTTTTGTACCGCTCCCAGTAGTCGTAGAGCGATTCACTCTCCAATTGGCGAATTCCCACTATGTCCCTCCTAAGCTCGGCTGCTCGAAACGTTGGGAAGAACCTGTCAAGAAATACACGAGATAAGTCATCCCACGTTGTGATAGAACCGGGAGGTAAGTAAAATAACCATTCTTTTGTTGTATCAACTAAAGATAAAGGAAAGGCCTGAAGTTTGATCTCATCTTCAGGTACTCCCTGGGGTTTCATGCTTGAGCAGACCATGTGGAATTCTCTCAAGTGAGTGTTTGGATTTTCGTTCTTCAGGCCTCGAAAAGTGGGCAACAGGTGAATCAAGCCCGACTTCAATTCGAAAGGAGTTCCTCCGGTTGGATAGTTAATGCATAATGGTGTTTGCTCGTTGGGAGCAACAGCTAGTTGACGAATGGTTTGGTTGGCCATCCTTTCTAGTTCACCGAGGTTGCCTTTTGTTTCAAAGAGTGGTTCAGTCTCAGGTTCAACCTCTTCTACTTGTTTCCCACGTCGAATTGCTTCCGCACGAATTACTTCCCTCAATTTTTCAACGTCGGATTCTAGGATCCCCTGTCCTAGCTCAATTCCTGATTTACTTGCACGTTTAAGAGCTTCTGTCTCTTTTCGTCGTGCTCGTGCTGATTTCTCGATCTCTGGGTCGTATTCGAGATCTCCGGATGAAGATCTGGTCATGAAGATAATTTAAACAATTGTAAGTGTTGCCAGTCCCCGGCAACGGCGCCAAAACTGATGGCTGTCGATTCCACCAATATAAACCTACACCTAGTTTGCAAATTAAAGCAGTATAGGGAGTAGGGTCGATCCCACAGAGACTGAAATTACTGAAAATTGTTTGTTTCTTGACCAGATTAGTGTCTGGGCAGTTGTCGTGCCCGCGACGTTTGGGGGGGGAAATAAAATATGAAACCTAAAATAAACACAAGAAAACGTAAAAAGTAAAAAGTAAAAGATGAAATAAAAATAAATAACGAAATAATTTAAAGGAAAATCAATAAAACTTAGCTCAGCCTTAAGCACGGGTTTTCCCGTCTTTGACCCGTTCCTCGAAATTAGGTGAACTCTTCTTTTCCGATAAGCTAGTTATAGCTACCAAGGACGCCTCGGACACCAACTCTTCCTTGTGTAAATTAGTTATGGAACGTCCTATAACTAACCCTTACCGATCGAACAACCTACGAAACGTTCGTGATTTAGAACTCTGGCAGCTTTGCGTTTAAGAAGAGCCTAGCTCGAACCAATGCCTTCAAATGTTTGGGACATTTAAATCTGGTTACTACTTCCCTTGACGGAACCAAACAACAATCCTCACTTGGCACGCCAATGTGTTCATGGAAGACCAATTAGACAATCGATCCTTTCGGAATTCCAACTGTACGTCTAGCCACACTAACTCAAACGACGTCTTTTTTGACTTAGTGTTGTCTAGACTTTGTGAGTTGATGAAGTCATACTTTTAATCCGGAGAAATAATAAATATCGAAAGTTGGGAGTTAAACAGCTCGGGTTCGTAACTCATGGGTTTTTTGACGGGGTTAACACCGACTTAAAACTGAAAGGGGTTTAGTGTGGCATGAATTTAATCATGCTTGAAGGTTATGGAAATGATAGAAATTATATGAAAAAGGTAGTGGAAATGGATAGGAAAATATTTGCAAAGAGAATTAGATAAATTTTGTAAAAGAAGACAAAATAATCTAATGCTCAATTGAATTAAGAAAAAGAAAAACAAGGTGGATAATGGAATTCCAAAATGAAATAGGAATGTAAAGACAATTGATTAATGGATGATTTCCTAAGAACTAAAACCCCTATTTATATAGATAGGGTTTACTAAAATAGCTTAAGAAAATTAATATAAAATCTAAAATAATAATAATTAAAAATAAATAAAATTAAAATAAACTTAAATAGAATTTCCTATTTTTGGCTTTTTACAAAGTCAAATTTATGACTAGTCCTTGGCTTGCTCCATCTTTTCGCTTTGACCCATTCCAATAATTTTCTTCTAATTTGGCCCCTTTTCAGCTTACTTTTGATCAATTGCATCCCTGACAAGAATTAAATCATAAAAACACTTAATTAGCAAGGTTCAGTTCATCAATAAACCAAATTAAGCACAAAAAATATGCAATTTGACATGTTTATCACTTGGGGATTATAAAGCTTCAGCATATACCGAAGCCTCCAATTTGTCCGTGATTTCCCCAAACCACGGACATTCCAACTTAGGATTTTCATTAAATCGGTCGGCTTGCCTCCTGGTAGCCGCCGATAATAATTGATTTTGATCTCCAGATCTCCCACTTTTTGGCATTAACTTACTCACCTCATTTGTTCCTGTTGGCTCATCCTCTTCCACTCTAGATCTCTTTTTGCCCTCCTCTCCTATTAAAGCTGTATCTTCTATGTCGTGATCCATAAAAGTCTGTATCTGCCCTGGCCATACCCTCTTCAATCGTTCGCCAGAAGCTGATGAATCCCCTTCTATATTAAAACCAAGAATTGGGTCTACCTTCCTTCCACAACTCTATCTGTTTTCAGCCCGCCACATCCCATTCACTATGAGTCCTTTACTGTCATTACTACCATCCACTTTGACATCACCAACCTCACGTAGCCAGATACTATTCATAGCTCGAGCTTTTCTAGATTGAGCTCGTAAGGTTAAATCCTAACCCATATCAGCAGCTTCCACACCGAGCATCATCCTATCTTCACAAAAGGAATCACTGTGACCCAGTCGACCGTAATAGAAACAAAATAATGGCAATCGCTCATATTTAAAATTGAAATATGAACATCTCCCATATAATAGAATCTGTTTTTTCCCTTTTCAATGGGCGTCTAACATCAATTTGAACTCTGATTCTCATGAAAGTCCTATTCTCCTTCCCCAGATTGGATCCATCATATTCCAGAAAAACACCAATGAAAATTCTTATCTGGATCGCCAAATTTTCAGAATATAAACTAACAGGAACATCGTGAATCCGGTTAGGCCATAAGTTAGCCAAAGTACTTTTCATTGCTGGAAAATGTATGATATTGGCTGTCAAAAAACAACCCACTAATAGAAAACTCTCTCCCTCTTCTTCCCTACTCAGATCTGGTTGAATTTGAATAATTTCGTGTTCTTCTTCATTTATTGAGAGTTGAGCCAATGCGTTCTCCATGTTTGCAGGTGTAGAATCCCAATTTTTCTACCTTTCAATAGATCCAAGCCACTAAGCATGCACCTACGTCGCCTTGCAGAGGCCAGACTTCAAAGAACAAGCACTAACAAAAGAACGAAAAAACACCAAAGACCTAAAACTTCTTGCCAGCGGCGGCAGACAAAACCTTGCTAGGGTAGCAGACTAAACAATGCATTTAACTTTTTAATTTTTTTTAAGCAATGCAGAAGAGTGTTTAGAAGAATAAAAACACCGTGGGTGAATATTATCGGAAACTGGTGTTTCTAATATCGGTTTTAACTTAAAAGAAAAAAAAACAAAAATAGGCCATTTTCACTCTGAAAGCGATGCTTCAAGTTAAAAAATCTCTCCGAATTTCAAATTTAGGTAAGTTTCTTTCTTCTTATTTGTAAATTAAACAATCGTTCTCAGCATTAAGTAAACATCTATTTTCTCGCTGGTTTTACTTTTGCTTGTTGCAGCTGTACAATATGTGTAAAAGATTCTGTAATTTGTTTAATATACATTCAAATTCGCATCTTTTTACCTATATATATATATATCTAAACTCTAACGTCTCTGTAAAAATCGGTAAACGAAATGAAAAAGCAAAAAGAAATTTGTTGGGGGTATTCATGACGCCAAAGCAATCCAATAACTTGCTGTGCATGTACTTGTTGGAGTGCCAATTATCCGTATCCATACCCATTGCTTGTCCTGAACTTCCCGAATTTCTGCCAACTGCATAATTTAATAAATTTCATGACTATCTTACACATTTCTCAATACAAAGCTTAAAGCAAGGATTTTTCTTTTTCCATTGAAATTCTGTTGCATGTTTAAAGTTGCTTGATTGTTGTGGATCCCAGAATGTTTTAATAGGAAACTTGAACAAAATAACGTAAAGAACTTCAGTTGAGTTTTTGCCTAGTCTGTGATGACATTTTCTAGATTGATTTTTTTTCTTTTTGTTTGTTTGTATGAAATGTTCATGAAATGCATTATTTACCTTTTATGTCTGTGTTTTGGTTGCTTAGGATAATTATCAGATGTTAGAAAATTACAAATATGGATAAATTATGGTCTTGAATTGCTTACTCTGCCATCTCTTAGCTCGAAAATAGCTGAATTTTCAGAAAGTGGAATTGGTCTTGTAGAAGCAACCTGTCCATATTTGTAGAGATTTTAAAAATCAGTTTAACATCACTGTTGTTGTAGGCATGCAGGAGTAAGTGAATGTGGATGGCTGGATACTAACCTTTGGGTCACAGTTACCATTCGAATAATTTGGGTTCTCCATTTTTGTTTGATCTTCAGTATCTTTGTCTCTATCATGCGGGGAACCACAGTTTTTCCATCTCCATGTCAATTGGTCCATGTACCTTAGGTATACATTTCCGTCTGAACCTATCAAAAGCAGTTGATTGCCTTTGAAAAATGGACCAGGAGGAGCAACTAAGTTAACATCTTTGCATGGAGTGCCATGTTCTACCCAGATCCAACCATCCCATGCATTCCAGTGATATTCAACTAATCCACCATCTTCTGAAAGCATGAAAAGTGAACCTGTTAATGAAAAGAATGAAGGCCTTATGGCAGTTCCTGGCAACCTGGATAGAACCAAATGCTGAGATTGGTGATGCTCATGCCACAATTCAGTTACTTTGTTATACTGGTAGAGCCGACCATTTCTTCCAACAACAAACACTATATTCTCCCTAAAGATTTCTTGGTCTATTATGCATGCAAGTTTGGTTTCTGGAGGGTTTCGGCAGTATTTCCATTTGAACTTTCTCAGGGCAACCTACATGACATGTAAGGATGTTGGTTAGTGCAACACTTTGGGAGCAAAGTAACGAATCTCAATGACTAGTTTTTGAAGACTAGATAATGGAATTATGTTATGTTAACGTTATATATCTTACTCTAGTTTATCTAGTAGTCAATTGCCCTTGACGCTGCCATATCATTCTGGATACTCAGAATGTGGCTCTTCTTAAGGTATAATTTGAAAATTTTCACTGGTAAGATGGTTTTAGGTATAATATGGTGAAAATGTGATAAACTGAGTCGGTACTTGAATATATAATTCAAGGCTTGTGTCTCTTATGGAAGAATTTCAGAAATGAAAAAGCAGCAGGCTTGTTATCTTTTCGTTTTGGCCTTTTATTTGTTTTTTCTTATAGGAGGAAAAGAAGAAAGAAAGAAAATCCTAAACGAACCATCTTGTAATTAATCTGTTTGCTTTTCAGATTTTATTTTATTTGCTACTTACTGTGAACTGAAGTAGTCTTCCACTTCTGCTCACAAAAAAGAGTGCATCTTCTGCTGTGACTTTCAGTTTACCATCCCAAGGAGGACCTGCCGTAACTTGTGCTCCTTTCCTCATTGCAGTGCAATTTATCCATGCTAGGTCATTTCCGGTCCTTTCTCTGATAAGCAAGGTTCCATAAATGTCAACAAAAAATAAACTTCCATTGTAGTTTCCTAGGGAACCTCTCATAGGTGTTGAATGGTCGTGCCTTAACCAGAGCCATACATTTTCAGTGTAAAGATATTCAAACGTCAAACCCTCATCTGTTACCATAAAAAATGATACACCTGCTTGCATCATCCTCAGTCGGAAATTAGTGTTAGTCCAGTTATCTGGGAAACTGTATTCTTTTGATGTTTCTGCAAGGGCACTCCTGGATGTGCTTGGAGATAAGTACTCTTGTTGTGCTTTATTACCCTTTCTCCTTCTTGTCAGGGATCTTGTATTACCTGCATCGTTTGATTCATCTTTTATACCTGCTATGCAATTCATAGGTCCACGTTCTTCTGTACAATACTCAGCATTCCATCCTTCTGTCTCAGGCGCATCTAATATTGACCAGACATACTTAGAGGATACTTTTTTTCTCATGTTAAATTGATGTGTTGGCCCTGAATTCTCACCACCTAGGTTAGGCATATGTAACTCTGCAAGTCTACCGTCATCCAGTGCAAACAGGGTCCTGCCAAGTTGAAATCTTAGTCCTGCAATACCTCTTGCAGCTTTTGCATTTGGTGGATGCATATGATTCAGCCATGTTACTGAGATTTGGTTCTCTTGAGCTGTACCTGTCTTCACATGTAAAAGTTAAATTGAGGATCTACTGTGGTTGCCAGATATCAAGAAGACTGTAACTAGCAGGTAATAAACATGCATCATTATCTTAAGACTACATAATTTCATACATTTTTTTGAACTTGCTTAGAGGTCTCATATAAAAGCCATGAGTTCCCTGAACTACATGTGCATAAGAAAGGGCAACCTCATTTGTTTCCCTCAATGAGTTTACATGTTTTGCATGAGAAGTTGGTTCTAGGAACTTAAGATACTTATATTGTAGTTAGATATCTTTTTGTGGCTGAGATTTGAGTCTTCTTCATTATTCAGTTAAACTCACTGATCTAAAAGTTGCTTTTCGAAGTCATTTTGTAACTTATGTTACTTCTAAACTTAATGTTGGTTGCTTTATCATCTACTCCCTCGTTGACTTTCTAAAGTCTACTGTCAAGGCCCCTTAACACATTTTTCCTTTAGTTCTTTTCATGAATTCTTCAGCTTTATACTGATAAGTGAATTAACTGATATATATATATGTATGATTATTTAGGGGGGACTAAGACAAATATTTAATTTTGAAGGCCACCTGGTATATGTATAGTCAGATTGTGAAAAATATCTTAATATCATTGATTTCCATATTTGGCAGTTACCTTTAATCTTATTATTTCTTCTCTACTTTTTTTGGACTGTACTAGGTTCTCTCATGTCCTCAGATCATAACTGGTTTCTTGCAAGAACTACAATGGCCGTTCCTTAGAGTTAGAGGGATATTCAATAGAATTTAGACATATACTCTGATGTGGCTCGGAAAGAGATTGTTATTGATATCAATAACTAGATGTCTGAAAAAACAGTGTTATTTGAACTTAGGGTTAGTTTTGTTTATGGTTATGTTTCCAACATGGATATGTTCAGATTCTTAAATGTTTTTTTTCCAAGATAGATGAATATATGACAAATGCAGGTACTTCAAGAAAAATGAAGAATTGGAGTCACATAGCCAAAGAAAAGAAAAAAAAAAAAGAAAAAGCTATTTGGGGACCATTCAACTTAACCTTATAAATAACTAATATGTTTAAAGTTACCATTCAAGGAAGATTATCAATCAAGCTATTGATTTTTTTCCATTATTAAAGGAAGAAGAGAAGATTGCTGGTACTTTTTTTTGGAGAATCTCATGGATTCTTTAGGTGCAAATATTGTAGTGCCGTAAATCTATAATTGTTTCAAATTTGTAGGGATAGACTGATATTTTGAGATAGGATCCTGATTTCTTTCCTAGAATAACTATTGTATCATTTGGAATAAGAAACAATAAATATTTATGTTATCGGAGCTAGGTATTCCTAAAATCTTCTCTCCATTCATTTACAGCCTTTTGTTGAAACCTTAGTCTAAGAAAACTTATCAACCTTCATTGTTGAAACCTTAGTTCAAAAACCTATCTTCCTTCATTGCTGAATATCACCTTGAAAATGGCTAGAATCTGAAATAATTCCTCAAACACTTACTGAAATAGTCAATCAAATGGGGGACTACAGAATTTGAACCCTGCTTATCATCTCAATTGAAGAAACTATCTGCAGTGGTTACAAATTGTCAATGGAATCTATGTCATTAGTCTGCTCCAACCATAATTGATCCCAAGTTCAGTGCATGGGTTGAAGAAGATTCCTTGATTATATGGTGGCTTTTGATTTCTATAGATTCTAAACTAGGTGGACCTTTTATGTTCCTTTCAACTACTCGAGAAATATGGGAGGCAATAGGTCAATCTTATTCCAAGATCAATGATGTAGCCCTTATTTTTTGAGATCAAAACCAAAATATCAGCCACTAGGCGAGGTACATTCTTCAGCTGTAAATATAGTAGTGCTGTAGATCCATAATTGTTCCAGATTTGTAGGGATAGACTGATTTCTAGGGATAAACTGATTCTTTGGGATAGGATCCTGATTTCTTTCCTAGAGTAACTATTGTATCTTTGTATAAATAGAGGTACAAAGCTGTCATTTGGATAAGAAATAGCAAAGGTTTCTTCACTTTTTAATACTACTTGACTTACCTGAATGGTTTGGTATTCGATACTCAAAAACTGATCCGGTGGATGTAGTTAGAAACAATGAGATGAATGTTTCATTTGGTTCATCTTCCAGCAAGGGAGTAATAGATGTCAGGTGATGATCTTCTGGACTTTCATGATTTATCCATTTCCATTTCCGTTGATATAGTCGTCTCTCTACCAACTTACCTCCCTATATATCAAAGGAAGTCCATTAGACATGACATTAAATTTAGGATAATAGGATATGTATGCATTGTGTTATTAGTTTGTAATGCAGAGTACCTTTGTTAGGAGAAACAAGGATATAGAGTGATCTCCAATCAAGCCATGTACGGTGCACCCCATGAGTGGTATTAGAGAACCCTCTTTTGATGCATCTACACTCTTTAGATGCTTTTTCCATGATGGCCTTGAGTTCTTATCATATTCATAGAGATCACCTGCAGAACTATTGCACCATTTCATGTTTAACTAACTTTGGTGAATCTTAAAAGTGAAATAAACAACGGGTTATAGTTTATACTCTGATAGCAACATGCATAGACATTTGTGGCATTCACACATAACTCTTTCTTTTATACCTTAGGATCTTGTTTTGGAGAAGCATTTTATTTTATTGTGCATTCATTTCTCCATTTGACAATGCTTTATAATTTGGTTAAAAAATAGTCAGAAGTTAATGGCAAAATAACATTTGTGAAAAATAGTGGAATGTTCCACAAAATATTTTAGCTTTTGACTATCTTTGAGTCAAATTTGAAATAGCAGTAAAATTGCACCTGCACCTGTTCAAAGTTGAGCTGTAAATTTGATCCATCATCTTAAGTAGAGTAGGAATATTGAACCTTATACCAAAACTAATAACATATGCCTTGTTAGACTAAAGATTTTCAATATCTCTTTGCTGGATAAAAAGTAAGACTAGAGTATTTTGGATGTTTCTGTACATCTGGAGAGAAAGGGAGAGCTCCTTATTGTATATACAACTTCTGCTCTAATTCTAGCTGCATCAGCAATTGCTGCGACATCTGCTCCTGGTGGCCGGCCATGATTCTCCCACCTGCTCTATATTTACAATTACAACACATAAGCCATACTGTATATTAGAGTCTGCTATTGAAATCTGAATCTCATTTATAGACTGGCATATAAGAATTGAGTCATCAATGGTCGCAACGAATGAAGTTCTCTATTTGCTTTAAGACTTTGAAAGGAAAAGGTTTCTACCTTGGAGGTTCAACCTCGCTGAGTTCTAGCAACAAGCCGTTCTTTGTGCAGAAATAAACTCTCCTACATTGAGTTCAGAAAAAACAACGAAACTGTTAGTAGTGGGAAATTGCTTACATAATGCAATGAAATTTGATCACGCCCCTCTATCATGTGTTATTCCCTGAAACAAAATTCTTGATGTTGAATTAATGTACTTACTGTCCATCATATGAAACAGTACTGGACTTTATTTGAATCACTGAACTCTGTTCTGCTTCTTCATTTGTACTTTGATTGAATGCAGGTTTGAACTCCACCCATATTGGTTGCGAGTTGTCACCGAGTTGCATCTGAAAAAAGGAAGATAAATCAGCCTATAATAACAAGGAACCCTTGTGGTCACAATACAAGTACGTGCCTTTTGCAAGATTTTATGTGTTATATTATTCTGGCTACGGATTCAAAAAGTTGAGGATGGGGTTTTAAAGTATTCTAACCTAAAATAATAGAAGTGGACAATTTACTCTGAAATCGTTTGTTTTCAGGATTTTAAGAAGTGAGCTTTTTTGGGTTTGGTATGTTGGTTAATTTTCAGACATGTTAGACTGAAACTTTGCTCCTTTCTGTTTCAGTAAATTGATTGTCATTTGAGCTACAGAAGTCCAATTGAGGCGATTCAAGATGTGTTGAGAAGCAAATTGAAAGAGCTACAAGTTGAAAAAGGCAACTTAGGCTAACTCCACTTGGATCAAACACAAGATCATGTCAAAATTCATGTGCTGTTTTTGGTCGAGGTTTTGAGTTCATTAGGGAATATGAATTCATGTAAAATTTACCCCCCACCCATGCACGCATCACACTATCCCTCTCTCCTCCCTTTCGTGTCCAACCATACTGTTGAAGTATGTGTTCTGTATTGGTGTCAGCCTTGTTACCTGTTAGCTATGATTGAAATCTATCTTTATACCGGTGGAGTTGTGCCTGAGGCTCTCCATTAATGTTTTACATATTTCAGAAATACCGTTGGCCCATTGGATTCCTTTCCTACTTCTCTTTGTTCCAAAATAATTGAAATTTGGCTTCATGGTTTTCTATATATGCATGATCATCAAAGTCGTTCTATGTGCATGCTATATTTCTATTCTGTAGCTCTTATGGACATTAAAATACTCATCAGAAGATTGTATAAACTTTCTAATAACTGGCACATACATGGGAGAGAAAATGATCCAAATATAGTTTAGTTGAAGTTTACTTTATTCGTTACCATAGGAAGAAATTCATCTCATCCAAATTTAGGATAACCAGAAGTTTTCACTATGCAATCCTGTAAAGTTCATACTATTTCATCTAATGTAAAATTTAAAACAATTGGTATTTAGTGGTACCTGGTATAGATTTCCTTCCTCTGAGATGGCAAGAATTGTCTGGTTGACTATCAAGACTGAGACTGCAGAACCTGCGGATAGATGCAAATCATGTGGTGCTATAACCCACTGAACTCCATTCCAGAACCTCTCATAGATAGACCCACTTCCACCAGTGACCCAAATGGATGTATCAGACATTTTAGTCAAGGAGATTCTTTTTCTTTGAGGCAAATTTGCATAAGAGTTTTCATCTAGTCTTCCAATATTACCATCCTTCATACTGTTGTTGTTTTGGTTAGAAGCATCTTTTTCGTTTCCTAAGTTTTCTTCTTTGGTCCCTTTTGTTTGATCAATCAAACCCACTTTATTACAGTTATCGTTAACACAAGATACAAGATCAAAAGGAAGTTTCACTTCAACCCATCTGTTGGATTGCACTTGAAACTCCCAGAACCGATCTGTTTCCTGCTCGAATTGCCTAGTCGTTTGTTGAACAAACTGTTTGCACAAAGAAGCAGAAGTGAAAAAGGCAAGATAGCTTATTGACAAAAGGACCCAGATGAAAAGTTTTAAACGGAATATAAACATGGCAGCTGAAGAACCTTAGAAAAGGGAAGATGAAGCTAGGTATAACAGAACTCTACCAAACTAAGATATTGCTGATTTTGTCATAAGCAAAATTAGGTTGGTTTTTTACAGTTTGTGGTGCCCCATATGGACCCCTTAGGGAAAAAGGCTATCGTAAAGTACTTAGAGGACACTACAGCTGCTCCTTTCATGGCCTCTCTATTGCCACGAGTGCCTGAGAAAGAAGATCATGGCAGCGGGGGCCCATGGAAGATGGAGTAGAGAAATAGTTACAGCTATCCCTATATTGCCGGGCATCTTTATCAGTAAACTCGCAGCAAAGTCAAGCTTCTACGTTTGTTTTGGTTAGCTTGTTTTTCTACTCTGCGTTTGTTGTTGCAGTTAGTGATGCTTTTTTCTTACCTAATGACATAGAATTTGTGTCACTCTTGTAATAATTCGTTGCCATGTTTAAAGTTTAAACAGTACGGTTAAACATGATGTTGGAAAATATCTTTGGCTACTTTTATGAAGTAAATCCTGTTCCTGAAATTCTATACTAACGCTTAGATTTGTTCTTGTTTCTTACATGTTTGCTCAGTGATCAAATGAGTTTACAACTAAAGCCACTTGGTCAATACATGGGGCGGGGGTCCACTACCGTCCTTCATTATTTGGTTCCAAGGATATAAATCATCAAAAATTTTTATAGTTAGATCGAATCGTAAAGAGTTTGATGTTCTTAAGTAAGGTATTTAATTCGATTTTTATTTATGAAAAAAATATCATCGAAAGATATTTATCCCTTTCGTTTAGAGGTCTGATCCTCAATTTAATCAGAACTTAATGATTATCGAATACTAAGGGTCTCAGAATAAAAAAAAAAGGAAGAGTTTCCAAGCATAGAGATCATGAAAAGCTTTTTTCATTGGTTTGAGTGGTTAAGAGCTTGATGTCTCTTAAGTAAAATTTTAGATTTTGAATTTTGTAGATGAATAAAATAATATTAAAAAAATTTACTTCATATTTAGAGATTTAATTTAACTCGACTTTAAATTTAACTACAAACTAATGTAATTATTAGATCACAAAACGTGAAAAAACTTTGATTGAAATTCCTTTATATTTTCATTTAACTTGTTGGATGGGAGTCTTGGCATGTGTCAGCTGAGGTATGATGTTACCAAATTTCTATGGTCATTGGTAAATGAAAGTGACTCATCACAAATTGGGTTTATTTAATGACATGAATTTTCTTGCCCGCTTCTTTCAAAATAGTTTCATTTTACAATACAAATATGAGATAATAGATACATGAGGGGTGTGAGAGCTGTCATCATCCATGCATGGTCCACATATCATGATTGGTCTTTTCAATTTTGGTAGCTGAGATGTGAAGTGAACCCCCTTATGGCACAAACCATGTAGTGGGTACTGAATATTCAATTGATGTTTTTTATTCCAATAGTAGGGTTCATTCACCATTCATGATTGGGGAAGGTGCCAAGAAATGGGGTCTATAAGGCCTTGGGTTAATAATAATAATAATAATTATTTATGTGTATTAATAATGTATAAACTAATTACTTCTATCAAAGAATTACTTATAAACTAATTGCATATGATGGTAGGTATGGCACTTGTTAATATTTAAGTCTACTGTGTCTGATTATATATGTGCATGCATATAAGATATTAGAGCATTGAAATTAGCGTTTGATTATATGAAAAATGTTCAAAGAGAATATCTATTAGGTAGATATGACATTAGTTGATTCCAACTCCAAATAACATCAATTTTGAATTATAAAAAGATATGCTCCTAAGAAAATATAGAATTTGACTGACAGCCACTTTTATTTAAAGAGAAAAACAATTTGATTTCTCTAATTTAATTATGGTTGATGATTCAATTCCTTCTCAAATGATTGATGTAAACTTGGAAAAAAAAATAATATATTTGTTAGGTTTTTTTTTAAAGTGTTATAAGGACATGATGGGTCTCAAACTTAAGTATTCAAGACTCAAAACTTTATTAGCATAGAAGTTAAGTAATACCAAAAATAGAATAATTTTAGGTACTAACATAAAATAGACAAAATTTATTTTTTAAAAAATATGACTTGATATAAAAATTAACATCAACATGATAAATTATTAATATAGCAAAATTTATCGAAAGATATAATATTTCAATTACAATTATAAATTATGAGAATGACATAAATACAACATGATTAGGTCATATATGTTTTTTAAATAATGATATCTCAAAAAAAAAAAACATAACAACTTTGTAGGCCGTCAAACTATTTTTAAAAATAACATGAGTTTTTATATATATTTTTATTTAAGTGTGCTTGGTTTCTTAAAAAATTTGTCATATTTAAAATAAAATATTAAAATAAAATAGAATTCATTAAAAATAAATTTTGTTATGCATGCATGCAAAAATGAAAATAAAATTAATTTGAGAGTATAGTCGTCTGTGAAGAAGATCACGACACTTTTATAAGAAAAATTATCAATAAATCACGTATTATTTGAAATCTTGAAAAGAATTTAATGTTGATATTTAAAAATAATTTTTTTCTAAAAATAAATTTATCTTATTTCAAATATTCATTTTCAATGAATAAATATCAAATGCTCTTTTATTATCTTGATCAAGATATGATAATTTATTATTACTTGAAAACATTACTAACATCAACTCAATTCCGAATAATTTTAGAAGACAATACAATATGATTTAGATATAGTGAATTCCACAACTCAAATTCAACCCTCACATCAGACAGATCAATTAATTTAATAATTTCTAAAGTCTTTCACAATTACAAATCATTCATTTTCAGTATTTACATATCATTAAAGCAGATACTTTTCATACCACACAAATATATATTTCTTTTCGAAGACTTATTCAATTGTTTCACAGATCATACTCAATTCTTAATCCCTGTACTTCTCAATACTTTATACTAGCCATACTTATTATAGATTAATAGAATTTATTCATATCTTACCATAAAGACGGGCATTCAAATCTTACAAGGCATTCTTGACAGATTACACCATACAGGCTAAACAAAACACGCTATATAGACATCATACATAATCTCATTATTGTCTCGATGGACTTCACAGAAGATGCCATAGGTCTTTACCTCATGGTTTTATACAAAGTTTCATGTGTCGCAATCTGCCATTTCGATTTATACACTATCAAAGGCTATGCCATGAACATATATACAATCATATCACATTATGCCATGGGTATTAATCACACGGTCTTATACACGTTCATGTATCACTATCAAACTTTCCAGTCTCATCTTACTGAAGGCCACACCATGAACGGCTCCAATTCATACCACGTTACCATGGGCTTCTAGCTCATGATCTTACACTTAATTTCAATACGTGACATGCCAATCTAGTTAGCATTATAACTACCCTACCAAAGGCTTCACAATAGGACATTTCTCATTCTTACTTACCCAGATGATCGTATTTTTTATTGACATCTTTTCGCACCAAAACTATACCTGCACGCTTACCAGTTAATATTATTCTCAACAAGAACTTTACACATCGTAGTAATACATACTTCATCCTTACTATGATCCCACATTTACTGATTATTATAGTTATCATCATTTTTTTATATATAATTACTTTTACTTGAAAGATTTACACGAGAGAGTCAGGGTAGAGACTTACCCACTACAGTTCTAAGCTCCACTATTATTACTCTTGTACATACAAATTACTTATCATCTCAATCGTTGACAATCTCATGCAAAAACCTTATACTCGTAGTCTTACTGTTCAGATACCAAACATAGATTTACTCATTTAGAACTTAACATGCACAGCTGGAACACTTACCCTAATATGATATAACCACTGACCATTAAAGAACCATAGCTTCTAAATTGTCAATAAATAGATATATTCAGACTTAAAGAAGGAATCAGTGAATACTACTTAAGGAAGAAGAAGAAGAAAAGAAGAACCCTTTTCAGAACTCATTTCATGCATATAAATATGACTCAACTTACTAGTGAAATTTAACAAGTGTTATATGTTTTAGATTTGCCTTCTTAATGGCCTCTAGTTTCCAAGAGAAATATAATTAAGTACCTTGCATTCACAATTATCAAGCTAGGCTATCTAGTTGATTTTTAACGAAGTTACTTACAATCTGATTATCACAGTGTCCCAAACGAACCAAGTGTACCATACTTTTGGCGAATACTCATTTCATACTTACACTTTATCTATTAACACAAACTTCTCCTTAATATAGCAAAATATCATGAAATCAAAATCTTACTTACTCATGTGGCAGTTATAATACGCCCACATGTATACGCCAAAACAATCATTTGGATGGATAACACTACGCCAGACAGATTGTTTACTACTATATACCAAAACTATGGGTCTCACCAGACCTAGATTGTTACGAGTAGGCTCCCTTTCAGCTATCATAGCTACTAAAAAAATGATGTTTTGGAGAAAATTTGTCACAATTTACATAATGTGCTATAGGATGGAAGATACCTGAGGGCAAAATTGGTTTGAATGAACGTACAGAAGGGCTTATTGGTTGTGCAATATGTGTCACAAAATCTCATAGTTGAGTAGAAACTTCTTTTGTTCTATAACCATACCCAAGTTGTTCTTGAACACATTCAACCGAGACTTCAGTGACACCCCTTATCATCGTTATCAAATTGAGTCACAGTTGAATTCTCAAGTATCTCACTTTCTTTGCCCTCATTTAAGTCACCATAAGCATGGTTGGTGATATCAAAAGGAGAACTCTATACTAGATCTGGTTGTGTACTCTCCTTACTAACATTAACAAATGAAAATTCATATTCAAAGAACACAACATCTCTATACAAAATACTTTCCTATATCAAGATCATAAACTTTCCACCCTTTTTTTTCCCAAAAGGATATCCTACAAACATACAACGTTGACTTATGCTAGCAAACTTGTCTTTCTCCTTATTCAAGTTCTGAGCATAACAAAGGTATTCAAAAGTTTGAATATGATTATAACTAGACGGTTTACCAAGCAAGATCTCATTAGGAGTCTTTCCTCCTAATAGTTTAGAAGATGTTCGATTGATCAAATATCCAACCGTCAAAACACATTCTCTTCAAAAATTGATGGGAAGATTACCTTGAAATTTTAAAGATCTAGTCACATTTAGTATATAGCAATGCTTCCTCTCAACACGACTATTCTGTTGGGGTGTTCCTACACATGAAGTCTGATATAAAATTCCATTTTTTGAAAAATAGTCTTTCAAGCACGCAAATTTAATCTCATTATCACATCTAACTATTTTCACATATTTATGAAATTGTCTTTTAGTCATAACAAAAAAAAAATATGTATGATAAGGCCCACTTCTATATTTTCAGTCAACAAATATATCCATACACCCCTAAAAAAAATCATCAACAATGGTAAAAAATATATGAAGCATCGCAAGAAGCATTAACACAATAAATGTTGGATCTGGTACCCTAAGTGTAGTATTTTCGTCTAAGTACACTTTTAATTCTTCGAACAGATTGGTTAATAAAATTATTCATAAGTTGCATTAATACTTTGTATATTTTCCTTACATGGTTTTTGCATGCAAAGCAAATGGAAGAAAATATTCCTCATTAGTTGTCTAAATGTTTAAGTAATACTAAGTGGTATTAAGTGGTTGGATCATAATACAGAAAGACAACTTGTATTGGTTTATGAACCTAAACATGTCTTTAGTCTAATTGGAAATAAGCAAACTGATTGAAAGACTAGTATGTTGTCTATTAAGTCCAATTGGCGAGATGCATTGTCTTGGACATTGAAACAGATGAATCTTAAAAAATAGAGACATATATATGACTAACAATACATCAGACAGGATCCAAACAGAATAGATCTTAAATCCATTTCTGGATTTATTCACTAGTGATGTTCATAGTGTGACATACCTAAATCTTGAGTGAATGGCGGACTATGTATGTGTGACTCGTACATTTTGATGTAAGTAAAAGCCTAGGTTCAAATAGATAAGGAACTGAAAGTTGGTGCGTTAGGTGTACGACTTTTGTAGTATGTAGCGTCATTCACACAAATAGAGTTCATAACCCAAAACATGGGTAACTGCTATTCTCTTATTGGCATTACATGGTTGATGAAAATTAAACATGGCCACAGGTTGTCCGTCTTTGTGATAGATGACTTGATCATTATTTGATGGTGATTGACTTTTCATGAAAGAAGATGTAATGGTTACCATGAGATAAAATAGGATCATATTGGGAGAACAGATGTTATCCTAAAGAGATCAATGATATCCTATGAGGGTAACACACTTATGACAAGGTTATTGGACGAGCATTGAGTAATTGCTTTCGTAATGGTATGTCGTTGGGGAGAGCTCAATCACGAAACTATAGTGGAATGACTTTGTGAATAAATGAATTTATAAATAATAGGCAAAAAGCCAAAAATTAATTATAAATCATTTGAGCCTTAACTTCATATGTTCAATTGGTCCCTCTGTTAACTTGTTGAAACTAGAAATGAATTACATGTTTGAATAAAAATGAACGGAATGAATAGAAAAAATGAAATGGGAAGTATTTATGAATGATTATGGTTTTCTCCAAAATGGAGAAATGGAATCATTTGGAAATGAATGTAGGTTTCCAAAAATAGAAATGGAAATGGAAATTTGCAATCCTATATATGATTTCTTAAAAAATGATAGAAGAATGAGTTTTTGTTTTTTGACTATTTTGAAGCCTGAAAATGAAATAAATCATTCGGTCATAATAAACATGTTGAGTTTTGACATATTGAACGAATTTTCTCAAAATTTTACCGCGGGTAAAATCATCAAAATTTTACTAAAGTAAAATTGGTATAAGAAAATTATTTAATATGTAAATATTAAAGTTTGTTTTGGGAAATAGAAAAGCTAAATCAGCTTGGATCACTTTACAGAGTACTGAGTCAAAAAGGCTAAGGAAATATCCGTAATTGGACTCGATGTGAGAGAGGCCCAAAAATCCCTCATGAACATGAAGGGGGCGAAAACCTTAGTAGGAATACTAGGATGTGTCGTTCACCCTAGTCCTATTCTAAGTAGGATGTTGTTTTTCTATTTAAAATAAACCACTATAACTCAACCAGGGTTCTACATTTTTTTTCATATAAATAGATGACATTGGTAGAGATATTAACATAACTTTGAGAGATTGTTATTCTATCGAAAAATAGGAAAAAATTATTCTCAAATTATAAACATATTTTTTAGAATAACAATTTTATCTGTTTCTATTATAAAAGAGAGAATTTTTGTTTTCACCCTAAAATGAGAGAAAACTTTTTCTAGTTCTATGTTTCAATTCAATTGGTTTGAGCCCACACTCGAAACAGTTCATGGTATGAGAATAGTGAAGTTTGGTTGAAAGTCGGGAACAACGAACGTCTGCTAAGTCAAAAACATATGTACGAATTCGATAAAGGTTTATTGCTATAAATATCATAAACCATGTCAATTTTTAAAATTTTAATTTTCCGTTATGTAAGAAAACTGCTTTCAAACCTAGATTTTTTTCCAACAATAAGGTCCCCAAAAATCATAATGAATTAATTCAAAATTTTTATTTGCTTTAGTGTCACTAGAAACAAAAACTCCTTTTGTTTGCTTATCTCTCAAACAAATGTCACATGGTTTATTTTTCATCTAAGAAAGAGATTCTACTATTTTTGTAGACAGATGCCTCATCCTCCTATGCCATAATTCAAAGGAATCTACATGACTAGCCTTGCATGCTTGGACTGATACTGCCGACTTCAAACAATAAAGCCTCTTGCATTGTTCACCTGCACCAATCATCACCCTTGAGGTGCGGTCCTATATAACACAAATTTTATTAGTAAATTGGACATCACAATTAGAGTTATCAACCAGCTGTGACACAAATATCAAATTGCAATTCAAATTTTGAACATAAAGAACATTATCCAGTTTGATATGTTCTCCTAAACAAATCGATCCTTCCTTCTACGCTATTATCTCCTCACCATTAGGCAATCAAATTAGACATGCCTCAATTTCTTTCAAATTTGTTAAATATTCTAAAGTATCTATTATATGTTGGGAAACACCCGAATCAATGATCCAACTCAGATTACTCTTACTGTTCAACTTTTTGCTAGTACCAGATTTGTGTGTGTTCAACAAATTGAGAAAGAGTGCCCATTGTTCACCTGTCAAGGCCTTAGAAGCTGTACTTTCTTTTGTTACTGTCGTTGATGATGATGGTTTCCCAATTACATGTGTTTTATTCACCTTTGGCGCATCACTACATCCTTGCCTTGCACTATGTCCCCCTTGTCCACGTCTAGTCCCTTTGGATCGGTTACCCCACCATTTCAGATATCTAATGAAGTTAGAAACAAGTTTCAAAATCATTATTGTAGGCCAATTTTGGCCTATAAAATAACAAACCCACTTAACCCAAACCAATGTCAGACCCAAAATGAAGCCCAATAAACAACAAAAAAATTAAACAAATCAACCAACCCCAAAAATAAAATAAAATGAACCTAATTTCCAAGGCCCAATATGCAAACCCTAGCCCAAATCACAAACCCAACTAGCCCACAACCTATTTTCAGAAATCAGAAACCCTAGCCGCAAGCCTCAACCACCCTCTGCAACTGCACTCTGCCACCACCTGTTCCACCGCCACGGTCGCATCACCACCGCCCACTTGCACCTACAAGAAAAGACAGCAAGAAATAATAATAAAATTTGTAAAATGATGGCTATAAAAAAAGCTATTCAAAAATCATGTAAAGGGTTCTTTTTTTTCGCTCCAACAAAATAAAAAAGAGAATACAAAGAATAGATTTCAATAAAAAAAAGCAACAAGCAATCAAGAACAGACGGCGGGGTGACGGCGATCCCTTCGCCAGATTCTGGGTTCGTCCAGAGAGGAATGAGAGAATCCCCCCCTCTTTTTTTTCTGAAACAAAGAAAAAATGAAATTTTAACAAAAAAACTTTGCTTTATATAGAGGACTAAAACGACGTCGTTTTGGTCTGGGACTTTAAACCCCAAAACGACATCGTTTTGACTTGGACCGGATTGACCCGACCCTACCCGCCTAGGATCCGCGTGTTTTTTAAGGGAAGGGCTAATTGCGCTTTTAGCCCTTCCGCTTTTTTATTACTTTGCTATCAAGTATTTTTTGTTTTTTTAATTTTACCCTGTAATTTATTTTGACCTTTAATTTAGTCCCTTTTGGTGCTATGCGTTTTGGAAGGAGGGGATATTGCCCATTTTGGTCCTCCCTTGTTATCCGCGTGCCCAAATTGGTCCTTCTCTTCTTTATTTATTTTCAAATTGCCCCCAAACTTCCATATTAATTTCAATTTAGTCCTTTTTAGCATCAATTTGTCTAACACTATTATTTTTATTTTTTATATTATTATTATTACTATTATTATTATATATTAGTGTATATTTTTTATTATATACGTATATGTATTTATATTTATACATAGTATTATTTTTTAATTACTTTATTTTAATATTTTTATTATATTATATTTGCTTTTTTTTGTATTTCAATATTATTACTATTATTATTATTATTATTAGTATATATTTTTATTATATATGTATATGTATTTATACTTATACATAGTATTATTTTTTAATTACTTTATTTTAATATTTTTATTATATTACATTTGCTTTTTGTATTTTAATAATAATATTATTATTATTAGGGTATATTCTTATTATATACATGTGTATATATATATTTATATATAATACTATTTTTAATTACTTTATTTTAATATTATTATATTATGTTTATTTTTTTTGTATTTCATTATTATTTCTAGTATTATTATTATTATTAATATTAGTATATGTTTTATTATATATGTATATATATATTTATATAGTATTTTTTTAATTACTTTATTTTAATATTATTATTATATTATATTTACTTTTTTTGTATTTCATTACTATTGTTAGCATTATTATCATTATTAATATTAGTGTATGTTTTTATTATATAGGTATATATATATTTTTATATATAGTATTATTTTTAATTACTTTATTTTAATATTATTATTATATCATGTTTATGTTTTTTGTATTTCATTATTATTTCTATTATTATTATTATTATTATTATTATTATTATTATTATTATTAGTATATGTTTTATTATACATGTATATATATATTTATATATAGCATTTTTTTAATTACTTTATTTTAATAATATTATTATATTATATTTACTTTTTTTGTATTTCATTACTATTGTTAGTATTATTATCATTATTAATATTAGTGTATGTTTTTATTATATGTGTATATATATATAGTATTATTTTTAATTACTTTATTTTAATATTATTATATTATATGCCTTCCTTTTTGTGTTTATTTATTTATTGTTTTATTATTAACTAATTTAGCATTATTAATTATTATTTATTATTGTCCTTGTTAACATGTCATCATTTTATTAATCTATGATCGTTACTATTGATAATATTTTATTATTTTCTACTTTGACTTATCGTGTCATTATTATTATTATTATTATTTCTGTTATTATTCGTGTATATATTAATATTATTTTTATTTTTTATTCTAATATTGTATTTTAATATTTTTTTCATTAATTGTATCATTGTGTGCATTATTTACAAATTCCTGTTGCGAATAATATTATTTTTTATGCTTTTAATTAATTTTAATAAATAAGGCAACGTACCGATTTCAACACCAAGTCACTGATTTCATCGCTATGTTGGGTGAATATCATTGGCTCATGTTAAAAACGAGACGTCCTTCTAAAAAACCAAAATTTCAAATTCTCGTAGTTTAATCGGATCACGATTAAATATTAAATTAAACTTGTATTTTTGAGAATTAAGACAACACGTGTTTAACAATATACCAATTTTGGGCGTCGCGAGGGTGCTAATACCTTCCTCGTGCATAACCGACTCTCGAACCCTATTTCTCTCTGGATCTTCGTGGAGACCCAAATTCGGCCTTCATTTTTGTTCAAAAATAAATTTCCTTTTTTTTTTAAAAAAAGAGAGGATTTATTATGTGTCCGATCACACCTAAAAAAAGATCGATGGCGACTCCTTTTCTTTTTAAAACTGAAATTCCATTTTCAAATTTTCAAATAATCACCTCAACTAGCGGCCAAAGCGAAATTTTTACGTCGCTACAGTTGGCGACTCCGCTGGGGATATCTTTTGAGAGTCGAGTCTAGAATTAAAAGCGTGTTGTCAAAATTTTCAAAATTCCTTGTTCAAATTAATATTTAGTCGTGATCCTTAAATTTTGTTTTTGAAAAGTCATGTATTTGCATCATGTTGTAAATATTCTTCTAACTTGTTTTGTCTTGTTGTTTTTCAGCTCTAAGTTTGTATGGTTTTAGTTTTTTAGTTTAGTTATTAAATAAAACGTAAAGGTTTGTAAGTTTCTCCCCACACACCGTGCACTTGCATTTTTTCATAACATGAGCTTTCTACCCGGGCTTCGTCCGCTTAAGTGGAAGTAAATGCTATGCCTTCGTGAGTTAACTCGTCCCTCCGCACAGGCTAGTGAATACTCCCGGGTTACATACGACTTATGCTTTCGTGAGTTAACTTGTCCCTCCGCATAGGCATAAGTAAATGTAATCCCTCGAATTGAACTCGTGAGCCTGTGATGGGCTACGACTGAAGCTTCGTACTAGTCTTAATAGACGATAGTATGAACAATTCGAGTACCTGTCTAAGACCGAAACCGCATGTAGTGAACCATATAAGCCACCTAATTAGAGCCATGCCGAACCTCTGTCCGTTAATAGTCACCAAAATAAGTACACGGGATAAACGCCTCTTGCCTTTCATTTTCTTTACATTTACACTGTTTATGCAAAAGAATTGCTTTATTTGTTGAAGTTTCCATAGTTTTTCTCAGTTCATATTTGTTGTGATTACTAACCAAGGTTGTTTGTCTTTATTTTTACTTTTCATCATGCATCATAGGCATCTTGATTAGGAAGGTGTTGATTAGAGATTGGTTACAAAAAAGGGGTTTCTGATGGAGAAGTCAATTACGCAAGTAACCGAGAAAAATGTCGTTGTTCGAGACTGGTCTTTGAAAACCCAAAAAGTAAAAGGGGACAGTTTAACGGAAGGATGTATCTCCAATCTTCCCGAACATGTAACTTCGAACGTTCGTCAGAATAACCTCGAAGACTTGACTCAGATTTGGAAACAGTAGGACTTAGATACTCGGGGGATTTTTACTGAAAAGTATAGGGATATAGCTCACTTGATCGCCGTCAATGTAGACGAACAGTTGATTCAAGCCATGGTTCGATTCTGGGACCCAGTATACCAATGTTTCACTTTTAATCAGGAAGATATGACTCCGACCATAGAAGAGTATGCTGCCTTACTTCGTGTTGACAACGTACACTTCAATAAGATATATATGAAAGAGCCCAAACCAATAACTTTCAAGAAAAAGCTAGTGAGGTTGACAGGAATGACCGATATATGGGCTGAAACACAGATAAAAAAAAAGAATGAAGTTAGTTGTGTTCCGTGGTTTTCTCTGCGAGACTTAGTTCAAAACCATCCAGATATTGCGAAGAGAGTGGATCTATTTGCTTTGGCCATTTACGGATTAATTGTCTTTCCAAAAGTTCTCGGGCATATAGAAGTCACGATAGTGGATTTCTTCGAAAGATTGAAGCAAGGGATCAACCCCGTCCCGTCTATCTTGGCTTAGACTTTCATATCTCTAAGCTGTTGTAGGAGGAAAGGGGAAGGACGTTTTATCAGATGTGCACAGTTACTTAATGTCTGGATTCTAAGCCATTTCTGAAAAGTGGAGCGCACACCTTTCCACATGTTTTCAAAAACATTCGCCCCATTAAAAGCTTACCTTGAGAAAGATTGGCCAAAGGATGTCACTGAATAGCATTGGGTTTCAGTTTTTCAGAACCTTCGCACCAAAGATATAACTTGGAGAGCACCATGGATCCATCCTTCAGTTCTATTATACAAATGTGGGAGCCAAGATTGGGTGCCTTTACTAGGACTATGGGGAGGAATTGGATACGCTCCGTTAATGGTTCAAAGACAGTTTGCTTCACAATAGTTCATACCCGCTACCGGAGGATTGGCACAATCAGAGTTCGCCTTTACGGGTGAAGGCTACATGAAAAGAGTCCGAGATACTGCAAAGTCTTAGAAGGAAATTCACCTAATGGAGTTAGCCCTTTATGCTGATACTATCACTCAAGATTATGACTTATGGAGAAAACGACGAGTGAATAGTTAACAAATATCACCGATAAGTTACACTTTCCAGAATCCTTTCTCAAAAGAAATGCCATCCGAGCTAAAAGTAGCGAGACATGAATTCAAACGTGAAAAAGCCAAACTGTTACGGGATATTAGTTCTCTTTAAGAGGAAAACTACCAGCTGAAGATCAGGGTTTAAATTGAAGAATCCAAAACCATGAAAGTTCAAAAAGAAGCTGAGATCGTGAGAAACGACTTAAGGGACCTTTATTTGGAAAATAAGAAATTAAGAAACATTATAAAAAAATAGTGGTTTGGGCAAGCCGTCAGCAGAATGGAAGGAAGAAATTAGCAATATCAAAGGTGGGATGGAATTCTGGAAAGGGAAAGTAAAGAAAGAAGAGGAAAAAACTGTGCGTGCTATGATAGAGTTAAGGAAGAAGAATGTTGAGTATGAAACTGTGTCTGCAGAATTTGTAACTAGTCAGTCTAAACATCAAGAGCTAAGAGGGAAAGTACGAGATTTAGAAAATACACTGCAAGCTCAACAGCAATAGTTCGATAATCTCCTAAAAGCCCTGGAAGAAAAGAATAGTCAGTACAACAGAGACACTCACGCCTACGAAAGAGCTCTCCAAGAAAAAAATGCAACTCGACTTTTTTATCAATGAAATTTGCAAGGCGGCTATGCAAGTCGTATAGTCATCAGATGAAGCCGAAGTTCTGAGTTGCTAATTCCCTCCGAGTCAAAGATCAAGCATATTAGAATTCTTAGAACGAGTGAAGAAACAAGGCGATGTGGCTAGAAAATTTATGTAACTGTTGAATCAAAGATAGTGAAACATTTTGTAATAGACTCTTTTGATTAATGAAATGCCTAAGTAGGGGCCATCTTGGAATCAACACCAAATTCTTGCATATTCATTCATGACTAACATTCATTTGTCGTTCATCTATTCATCTGTTCATTGCATGTACATATCATCATACTCATTCACTGAGGCTAAAATCGTATAATCCATAGTTGCGACACTCCAAGTCTGGTATCATGCCATTCTTATAGGACGCGCCAAAAAGCTAGAATTATGGAAGCTGGGTTCAATGAGAGAATTGAAAAGATGGAAAGGACCCAAAGAGAATTACAAGAGTAGTTGACCAAGTCACAACAGGAAACAAGAGATCCGATGTTAAGATCTCAAGAGGAATCGCTCGAGTAAAGAGATCAGATGGCCAAAACAATGGAGATGATGACAGCTTTGGTCAAAGGAAAAGGACCTATGTAGAGCCCTGACACTATGGAACCTCAGTGAAGAACTAATCATGATCAGGATCCACTCTATCTCCTAGGATTCACTCCACATCATGCACATGTAATGCAAAGAGAATGTCCTCGAGGAGAACCTGCAAGCTTGGAGCAACGACCCGTACCCCCTGCTCATCTAGGGCAAGGTATATTCGTATCGAACACCAGAGCTAATTCTTCTGATCCCAATATTCCAGATTTGGATGATCCGGTAGAAATAGCCAGGTTGAAAATGGATGATCATGATGCCCAGGATAAGTATAGAAGCTTGGAAGAAAGGCTCAATGCGATAAAAGATGCTGAAACCTTCCTGCACTAAGTGCCAAAGAGCTTAGTTTGGTGCCCGATCTGGTTCTGCCTCCAAAATTTAAAGTGCCAGATTTTGAAAAATATGATGGAACGAAATGTCTAAAGGTGCATCTTGTCATGTTTTACCGGAAGATGACTGGTTATGTAAATGAAGATAAATTGCTAATACACTGTTTCTAAGACAGCTTGTTCAGATCGGCCTTTTGATGGTATAATTAACTTAGTGGAGAAAGGATTCGATCATGGAAAAACTTGGCATCAACATTTTGTGAACAATACAAGCATGTATCTAACATGGTGCCTGATCGGCTAACTCTGCAAATGATAGAAAAGAAGCCGACGGAGACTTTTAGGCAATATAAGCAAAGGTAGAGGGATATCTCGGCTCAAGTAGAACCTCCATTGACTAAAATTGAAATAATGGTCCTCTTCATCAACACTTTGAAAGTATCGTTTTTTGATAAGTTGGTAAGAAGTGCCACGGAAGACTTCGCAGATATTGTAATATCCGGGGAACTTATAGAAAATGCCATCAATAGTGGAAGGATGGAAGGTTTCGAAAGCTCGAAAAGAGTAGCACCTGTAAAGAAAAAAGAGGCAGAAGCCCATATGGTGGGAACTGAGAGCCACCACACTTCTAATCCTTACCCAGTCCAACCACGACCTCGATATTGCCCACCTCCAAACTTTTATTATCCTCCCCAAAACCCTTACTATCAAGCACATCCTCCTTACCCCTTCTACGCCACAGATAACCAAAGACCATTTGCCATGTTCCCACCAAATACCATACCTGTTCAAAACCAACCCAAAAATGAACAAAGACCGACAAGACACAATCTTGAAAAACCCCAGTTCACCCCAATTCTCGTGTCATACGGAGAGCTATACCTAAAACTATTGGAAAAACAATTAATATCCCCACATTATATGGCACCCCTGAAGCCTCCATAACCAAAATGGTACAATCCTATGCTAATTGCATGTACCACGCTGAAAACTAGGGGCATTCTACAAAAAATTGTTTGGCCTTTAAAAGGAGGGTTCAAGGTCTTATTGATGCAGGCATTCTACGATTTAATGGGGCTGGAAATACGGATGAAAATCCGCTCCCTAACCACACTGAAGGGAACATGAGCGCGATGAAAAAAGAAGACAGGGGTGTGCCAAAAGTTGTGTTTCTGAAATAAAGACACCGCTGCGAAAGATTTGGGAAGTAATGGTTGAAAATGGGCTATTCGGTCATCCCAACATAATTTTCAAAGAAGGAAATACAAAAAGTCAATGTTTTTGTGATTTTCATGGGATCGAGGGGCATGACATCCAATCTTGTGAAGGATTCAGAAAACTACTTCAAGACATGATGGACAACAGGTCGAGATCTTTAACAAAATGAAAGAGGCCGATGAATGAGAAGTATGCACTCTTGATAATCAATCATCGGGTTTCCCTTATAGTGCTGATCGACCATTGGTGATTTATTATGATGCAAAAAAGGAGCAAGTGAAACCAAAGATGATAATTGAAGTACCATCTCCTTTCCCTTACAAAGACAACAAGGCAGTACCATGGAAATATGATGTCAATATTATCATAACTGAAAGTGAAAAATCCAAAGTCACGGCCAGAAATGTTGGCGAAGTAGGACACTTCACCCGCAGCGGGAGGTGTTATTCTAAAGAGGTCGAACTAATAAAGAAGGCTAATGACTCAAAGCAGAAAGGAAAGGCACCGATGCAAGAGACTAAGGTCGAACTTGAGACTCCATCCGAGCAAGAAGTTAAAAGGCCTATGGATGAAGAAGAAGCACATGAATTCTTGAAGTTCATCAAGCATAGTGAATATATCGTCGTGGAACAGTTAAGTAAACAACCAGTACGAATCTCGGTATTATCCCTACTATTGAATTCAGAACCACATCGGAGTGCTTTGTTGAACGTGTTAAATCAAGCTTACGTGGCAAGCAATATATCTGTCGAAAAACTTGATAGGTGGGTGAATAACCTGAACACGGTTAATTTTATTACTTTTAGTGATGACGAAATACCGCCAAATGGTAGGGACTCCGTAAAAGCATTGCATATCACAACCCGTTGTAAGGGTTATATAATACCAAATGTGCTTATTGACAATGGGTCAGCACTCAATGTCGTGCCTTTGGCCACGCTTTCTATAATTCCAATTGATATATCTTATCTGAGGCCTTGTCACTCTACAGTAAAAGCATTCGATGAGACAAAACGAGAAGTCATGGGAAAAATCAAAATTCCTCTAGAAGTGGGCCCCTATATATATGACATCGAATTTCAGGTCATGGACATCACGCCATCGTATAATTGCCTTTTATGAAGACCTTGGATCCACTCTGCTGGGGCAGTTCCTTCATCTCTCCATTAAAAAGTGAAGTTTATCATGGATGGTCTTTTGGTCACTGTTGTGGGTGAGGAAAACATTGTCGCATCTATCTCTGCTGATACACCATACCTCAAAGTAAGTAAGGATGCAGTAGAATGTTCCTTCCATTCCTTCGAATTCATCAATGCTACGTTCGTTGCTGAAGGAAATAAGATTCTCATGCCTAAGCTGTCAAGGAATACTAAAATGAGAATTAAGCTGACTGTGGGAAAGGGAGCCCGAGCGAGGAAAGGTTTGGGAAGATATCAGCAAGGGATAGTTAGAGCTCTAAAACCAGTGCCCTACAAGGCTTGATACGGTTTAGGGTTCGAACCGGATATGCGACAAAGAAGAAAATAGTTGCAGAAAAATCGAGAAAGGCGGATTGCAAGAGTCTTAGGCCGAGAATTAGAATGAGAGCCCATAATGTGCCCTCATTTGTCAAAAACATTTACGTCTGCGGGAATGATATACCCTCGGCAAGATAATCCACGAAGCACGCTATTATTAATTGAAAGGGGTCTTCAGAATGTCAGTATAAATGTCATTGACAAAGGAAATGATGCAATTAAAGATGTTTCAGTGATACGCCCTTATCCTCCTGGATTCGTTTTGAACAATTGGACTACTGTGGATCTCCTTGTAGTTTCTAAGTCTTCTCCAGAGTAATGCTCAATGTTAACACTCTCATTTTTATGTTTCCCTAAGTAATAGTAGGGATTCTTACGTAAGAGCTTATAATTTGCTCTTTATCATTTAAATGAACATTAATGAAGATGCATTTTTTCATGGTCTTTTCATCCTCATTAACTTCATAATTCTTCCCTCTTCTCACATCCTGTCATTGCATATATCTCACATCATGCCATAATATTATGCTTGTTGGTCCTAATACTTTGATACTCCTCTATAGTTTTCTTTTCCATTCAACTTTCAGGTGCTCAAATATCAACGATATGAACAAACCCGTTACAAATTTTGAAATCGATTTCGAGAAAGTTATTTGTTTAGGAGAGTTCGAAGCTGAGGAAAATGTTAAAGACTATGTCTCGTCTCCTGACTTACTAAGAATGGTAGAACAAGAAGATAAATAGATTCTACCTCATCAAGAATCTGTTGAGATAATAAATTTGGGAAATGAAGAAAAGAGGCAAGAAGTGAAGATTGGGACCTCTATTTCAGATAACACCAGACATGATTTGATCGCTTTGCTTCATAAGTACAAAGATGTATTTGTATGGTCGTATCAGGACATGCCAAGATTGGATGAGGATGTAGTGGTCCATAGACTCCCACTGAAACCAGAATGTAAACCCATTCAACAGAAGCTAAGACGAATGAGACCTGAAATGCTGTTAAAAATAAAAGAAAAAGTCAAGAAACAATTTGATGCTGGCTTCCTACAAGTCTCCAAGTACCCACAATGGGTAGCTAACATAGTCCCAGTACCAAAGAAAGACGACAAGGTACGAATGTGTGTTGATTATCACGATCTGAATCGAGCAAGTCCTAAAGATAATTTTCTTTTGCCACACATCGATACATTGGTGGATAACACAACCAAACATTCATTGTTTTCATTCATGGATGGATTCTCGGGTTATAATCAGATAAAGATGGGTCTTGAGGATATGGAGAAAACTACTTTCGTAACGATGTGGGGAACATTCTGTTATAAGGTGATGTCGTTCGGATTAAAGAACGCTGGGGCAACATATCAGAGGGCCATGGTGAAGTTGTTTCATGACATGATGCACAAAGAAATAGAAGTCTACATTGATGATATGATCGCCAAATCCAAGAGGGGAAAGAGAGCATGTTGGGAACCTTAGGAAGTTGTTCGAAAGACTGAGAAAGTTCTAGCTGAAGCTTAATTCAGCCAAATGTACGTTTGGGGCTACCTCGGGAAAATTGCTAGGTTTCATCGTCAGCGAGAGAGGCATTGAAGTTGATCCAGATAAGATAAAAGCTATACAAGAATTACCACCTCCGCGCATGCAAAAAGAAGTCAGAGGATTTTTAGGGAGGTTAAACTACATCGCTCGGTTTATTGCTCAACTTACCAACTAGTGTGACCCAATTTTTTGACTTCTTCGAAAACTTAATCCGGGAGAATGGAACGAGGAGTGCCAAGTGGCTTTTGACAAGATAAAATAGTATTTGTCTAGTCCGCCGGTGCTAATACCGCCAACTCCAGGAAGACCATTAATATTGTATCTGACTGTGTTCGAAAATTTAATGGGTTGCGTACTGAGGCAACATGATGAGTCAGGGAAAAGAGAAAAGGTGATTTACTATCTCAGCAAAATGTTCATAGAGTATGAGGCAAAGTACTCGTCAATTGAAAAATTCTGTTGCGCTTTGGTTTGGGTAGTTCGGAGGCTCAGGCAATACATGTTGTATCATACGACATGGTTGGTTTCAAAGTTGGACCCAATAAAGTACATGATGGAATCACCTGTACTCTCAGAAAGAATGGCACGATGGCAAATCCTACTATCAGAATACGACATCGTCTATGTAAGCCAAAAGTCGATAAAAGGGAGTGCAATAGCGAATTTTTTAGCAACTCGAACAACAGGGAAATACGAGCCATTGAGATTTGATTTCCCAAATGAAGACTTGATATGAATTACGGGAAAAGAATGTGAGTCATCCAAAGAGAAATCATGGAAGATGAGCTTTGATGGTGCATCGAATATATTGGGGCATGGGATTGGAGCAGTCTTAGTATCACCAAAAGGGAACCATTATCCGTTCACTGCCAAGCTGAATTTCTTCTGTACTAATAACATAGTGGAATATGAGGCCTGTATCATGGGAATTCGTGCAGCTATTGAACGAAACGTCAAAATCTTAGAGGTGTACGGGGACTCAGCGTTGGTGATATACCAAATCTGTGGAGATTGGGAAGTGAGAGATTCAAAATTAGTCAAATACAACAATCTAGTGGCAGGACTGATTAAAGAATTTAAAGAAATAAATTTTAATTACTTCCCACGAGAAGAAACCAATTGGCTGATGCCCTGGCCACTTTGGCTTCAATGTTCAAAGCGAACAAAGAAACAGAAATAATGCCTCTTCAAATGAGCATATATGAAGTCCCTGCACATTGTTTCAGCATTGAGAAAGAGCCAGATGGACTGCCATGGTTCCATGATATCTTAAAATATGTCAAGAATCAAAAGTATCCCGAACAAGCAAATGAGAATGATAAAAGAACAATCAGAAGAATGGTAGTAGGATTTGTTCTTGATGGGGACATTCTGTACAAAAGAGGAAAAGATCAAGTGCTCTTGAGATGCGTAGATACTGTTGAAGCCAGAAAAATACTTGAAGATGTCCATGAGAGAATTTTTGGGACACATGCTAATAGTTTTACTATGGCCAGGAAGATTATGAGACTCGGTTATTATTGGCTGAAGATAGAAAGTGACTGCATTAGTTTTGCAAGAAAATGCCACAAATGTCAAATTTATGGTGATAAAATTCATGTAGCCCCTTCGCCTCTTCATGTCATGACTTCTCCGTGGCCTTTTTCTATGTGGGGCATGGATGTTATAGGGCCCATTTCCCTAAAATCTTCTAATGGACACCGATTCATTTTTGTAGTGATAGATTACTTCACGAAATGGATAGAAGTCGCTTCATTTGCTAATGTGACGAAGACTGCAGTTTGCAAGTTCTTAAAAAAGGAAATAATTTGTCGATATAGTTTGCCTAAAAGAATCATTTCAGATAACGCCTTGAATTTGAACAACAGAATGATGAAGGAAGTATGTGAACAATTTCAAATAAAGCATCATAACTCATCACCCTATCGCCCGAAATGAATGGAGCAGTTGAAGCGACCAACAAGAATATTAAGAAGATTATTGGGAAAATGACCGAGACATATAAAGACTGGCACGAGAAGCTACCGTTCGCTTTGTATGCATATCGCACATCTGTGCGGACATCTACGGGAGCAACTCCTTTCTTTCTAGTCTATGAAATAGAAGTTGTGCTACCTATCGAAGTTGAGATCCCCTCTCTACGAGTCTTAATGGAGTCAAAACTAGAGGAAGCAGAGTGGGTTCGAGCTCGATATGACCAGTTAAACCTTTCGAAGAAAAACGTTTGAAGGTAATCTGTCATGGACAGATGTACCAGAAGAGAATGATCGCGGCCCATGACAAGAAAGTACGGCCAAGAGAATTCCACGAATGAGAACTCGTGCTGAGAAAGATTCTCCCAATACAAAAAGACTTCCGAGGAAAATGGGCACCAAATTGGGAAGGGCCATATGCCGTAAAGAAGGCTTTCTCAGGTGGAGCTTTGATTCTCACTGAGATGGATGGGAAAGAGTTACCTAACCCAGTAAACTCAGATGCTGTAAAGAAATATTATGCCTAAAAAAAAGATCAAGGCGAAAACCCGAAAATGGCGTCTTGATGAACAAAAAAGGATTAGGATGAAAACCTGAGAGGGCGTCCTAATGAAGCAAACCTGGGCTTAAAGAGCAAGGTGATCTGAATGGTGGGTCAAACGGCAAGGCTATAGTATTTGAAGCATCTCTGAAAGCTCGAAATCTTCTATGTAAGAAGCCATGCTCGAAAAGATTCTTGATTAAGTAACGTGGAAGAGATCATGCGTTGAATATCTCGAGCATTTGTATTTACTGAATGTGATTCCCTTTTCTTTATGACACTTTTTTTTACTATCCTTGGTTAACCTTTTTGTTTGTTACCTTCGAAATAAATAAATGAGAAGTATATCTTTTGTACCTACCTGACCATTTTCATGCATCTTATTGTATGCTTTATTTGAATAATAAATAGTAAAATGACATACTCTAAACAAAAGAAAGGTTGAGTATTACCCGGATGAGAATTCGATAAGTACGAGGCCTCAAAGCAAGGACAAAGTTCAACAGGGGGCAAAAGAGTGGTATCTGAGAAATACAGATTACTTATAAAGCTGGAGAACGAGTACAAAGCCTGAAGAGAAAGTCAAGAATCGAAGCAATGAATGCAGGTCATCACAAGAATCGTGACGAAAAGAGATATATGACAAACAAGTCCAAGGCACATAACATAATCATGTAGGGATACAGGCATTTAAGACAAGCATCCATATACCATGATGACATCATGCATGACATATGCAGGTACTCCAGCAGAGCGAGAGGTTTTGATGATATTTGGTATCCTGATATTTTTATTTCTGTTTTTCAAAAAAAATCAACTCATATTGCGAGAGGTGAGTTGAGCCTCGGGTCACACGCTGAGGTATTTTTAGTTTCTATCCACTCATATTGCGAGAGGTGAGTTGACCATCGGGCTACATGCCGAGATATTTTCAATTTTTATTTTTTAATTTCTGTTTTTTCAAAAAAATTAACTCATATTGCAAGAGGTGAGTTGAGCCTCGGGTCACACGCCGAGGTATTTTCAATTTCTGTTTTTCAAAAAAATCAACTCATATTGCGAGAGGTGAGTTGAGCCTCGGGTCACACGCTGAGGTATTTTTAGTTTCTATCCACTCATATTGCGAGGGTGAGTTGACCCTCGGGCCACATGCCGAGATATTTTCAATTTCTGTTTTTAATTTTTTCTTTTCAAGAAAATCAACTCATATTGCGAGAGGTGAGTTGAGCCTCAGGTCACACGCTGAGGTATCTTCAATTTATGCTTAAAAAAAATCAACTCATATTACGAGAGTTGTAGTGGAGCATGTTGAAATTACAAGTCTAATCTCCATGAAGTTGTAGCGGAACCCTGAAGTTGTAGTGGAGCAGACTGAAGATATTAGATCTTATCTCCCTGAAGTTGCAGTGGAGCGGTAAAGCAGATCCAAGCTATGAACCTCATACCCCTGAAGAAGCGAGCAGATTAAAGCAACAAGTCCTATACCTCTGAAGTTGCATGAAGCAGATCAAAGCAGCAAGATAACGAGGCTACCTAAGAAAGAGAAACACCAGAAAGTTAATACTCAACAAGACCAGGCAAAATTGGCCTTTCTTTATGTCTTTGCTCTATTCCCGTTACACGACAATGAGCAAAGAGGGGCAGTTGTTGTAGGTCAATTTTGGCCTATAAAATAACAAACCCACTTAACCCAAACCAATGTCAGACCCAAAACGAAGCCCAATAAACAACAAAAAAATTAAACAAATCAGCCCACCCCAAAAATAAAATAAAATGAACCCAATTTCCAAGTCCCAATATGCAAACCCTAGCCCAAATCACAAACCTAACTAGCCCACAACCTATTTTCAGAAATCAGAAACCCTAGCCGCAAGCCTCAACCACCCTCTGTAACTGCCCTCTGCCACCACCTGCTCCACCGCCACGGTCGCATCACCACCGCCCACTTGCACCTGTAAGAAAAGACAGCAAGAAATAATAATAAAATTTGTAAAATGATGGCTATAAAAAAAGCCATTCAAAAATCATGTAAAGGGTTCTTTTTTTTTCGCTCCAACAAAATAAAAAAGAGAATACAAAGAATAGATTTCAATAAAAAAAAAGCAACAAGCAATCAATAACAGATTCGTGGTGCAAAGGTCCATTTTTGTTTACCTTTCTCTTTATTTTTTCGCATATATATACATATTTCTTTATATTTCTTCCTAAAAAACAGCATATATATATAGATATAGATAAAAATAAAAAAATAAAAAAATATATACCTTTTTAATTTTCCAGCCACCGTGCACGGTGGCCGACGGCGGCGTTCGACGGCGGCGCGACGGCGATCCCTTTGCCGGATTTTGGGTTCGTCCAGAGAGGAATGAGAGAACCCCCCTTTTTTTTGAAACAAAGAAAAAATAAAATTTTAACAAAAAACTTTGCTTTATATAGAGGACTAAAACGAAGTCGTTTTGGTTTGGGACTTTAAACCCCAAAACGGCATCGTTTTGACTTGGACCGGTTTGACCCGACTCGACCACCCTAGGATCCGCGTGTTTTTTAACGGAAGGGCTAATTGCGATTTTAGCCTTTCCGCTTTTTTATTACTTCGCAATCAAGTATTATTCGTTTTTTTAATTTTACCCTGTAATTTATTTTAACCTTCAATTTAGTCCCTCTTGGTGCTGTGCGTTTTGGGAGGAGGGGATATTGCCCATTTTGGTCCTCCCTTGTTATCCGCGTGCCCAAATTGGTCCTTCTCTTCTTTATTTATTTTCAAATTGCCCCCAAACTTCCATATTAGTTTCAATTTAGTCCTTTTTTCGCATCAATTTGTCTAACACTATTATTTTTATTTTTATTTTTTATATTATTATTATTATTATATATTAATGTATATTTTTTTATTATATACGTATATGTATTTATATTTATACATAGTATTATTTTTTTAATTACTTTATTTTAATATTTTTATTATATTATATTTGCTTTTTTTTGTATTTCAATATTATTACTATTATTATTATTATTATTATTATTATTATTATTATTATTATATATGTATATGTATTTATACTTATACATAGTATTATTTTTTAATTACTTTATTTTAATATTTTTATTATATTATATTTTCTTTTTTTTTATATTTCAATATTATTACTATTATTATTATTATTATTATTAATATTAGTATATATTTTTATTATATATGTATATGTATTTATATTTATACAGAGTATTATTTTTTAATTACTTTATTTAATATTTTTATTATATTACATTTTCTTTTTGTATTTCAATATTATTATTATTATTATTATTATTAGTGTATATTCTTATTATATACGTATATATATTTATATATAATACTATTTTTAATTACTTTATTTTAACATTATTATTATTTTTACTTTTTTGTATTTCATTATTATTGCTAGTATTATTATTATTATTAATATTAGTGTATGTTTTTATTATATAGGTATATATATATTTTTACATATAGTATTATTTTTAATTACTTTATTTTAATATTATTATATTATGTTTATTTTTTTGTATTTCATTATTATTTCTAGTATTATTATTATTAATAATATTAGTATATGTTTTATTATATATGTATATATATATTTTTTATATATAGTATTTTTTTAATTACTTTATTTTAATATTATTATATTATATTTACTTTTTTTGTATTTCATTACTATTGTTAGCATTATTATCATTATTAATATTTGTGTATGTTTTTATTATATAGGTATATATATATTTTTTTATATAGTATTATTTTTAATTACTTTATTTTAATATTATTATTATATTATGTTTATCTTTTTTGTATTTCATTATTATTTCTAGTATTATTATTATTATTATTATTATTATTATTATTATTATTAATATTAGTATATGTTTTATTATATATGTATATATATTTATATATAGTATTTTTTTAATTACTTTATTTTAATATTATTATATTATATTTACTTTTTTTGTATTTCATTACTATTGTTAGTATTATTATCATTATTAATATTAGTGTATGTTTTTATTATATGTGTATATATATATTTATATATAGTATTATTTTTAATTACTTTATTTTAATATTATTATTATATTATATGCCTTCCTTTTTGTGTTTATTTATTTATTGTTTTATTATTAACTAATTTAGCATTATTAATTATTATTTATTATTGTCCTTGTTAACATGTCATCATTTTATTAATCTATGATCGTTACTATTGATAATATTTTATTATTTTCTACTTTGACTTATCGTGTCATTATTATTATTATTTCTGTTATTATTCGTGTATATATTAATATTATTGTTATTTTTATTCTAATATTGTATTTTAATATTTTTTTCATTAATTGTATCATCGTGTGCATTATTTACAAATTCCTGTTGCGAATAATATTATTTTTTATGCTTTTAATTAATTTTAATAAATAAGGCAACGTACCGATTTCAACACCAAGTCACTGATTTCATCGCTATGTTGGGTGAATATCATTGGCTCGTGTTAAAAACAAGACGTCCTTCTAAAAAATCAAAATTTCAAATTCTCGTAGTTCAATCGGATTGCGATTAAATATTAAATTAAACTTGTATTTTTGAGAATTAAGACAACGCGTGTTTAACATGATACTAATTTTGGGCGTCGCGAGGGTGCTAATACATTCCTCGTGCGTAACTGACTCTCGAACCCTATTTCTCTCTGGATATTCGCGTAGACTCAAATTCTGCCTTCATTTTTGTTCAAAAATAAATTTCCTTTTTTTTAAAAAAAGAGAGGATTTATTAGGTGTCCGATCACACCTAAAAAAAAGATCGGTGGCGACTCCTTTTCTTTTTAAAACTGAAATTCCATTTTCAAATTTTCAAATAATCGCCTCAACTAGCGGCCAAAGCGAAATTTTTACGTCGCTACAATCATGTCCCTTTTTCTTGCAAGGTAAGCAAACAATTGATTTGTCTCTTGTTTTTGTTTTATACTTTTGGCTTCCTATCTTGGCCTACACTGTAAAACTCGCAACTTCTCTATGTTCTTCCTTTCCTAATGAAAATTTTTTAATGCGCTCTTCTTGGCACACCAACGAGTATGTGACCACCTTCGGACATATTAACATCCAAAGTGTGAATAGTGCAACAAAAGATATATAAAAGTGAGGTGGTATCAGCAAGTATACGGGTTAGATTGTAATATAGTTACAATGGAGTAGGTGAGTACTCCGAGGATCGTACCTAAATGAGGCTAGTACTAGATCAATCTCCACCTAAACACCAAAAGATCTAATTAGTACTTGAAGTAGGTTATATTACGAAGAAATAGATAATTTGGATTTTTAAGGTTTTCTATAATAATAGTAATAATAATAAACAAATAAATATCAAGAAATTAAAGAATGAAATTGATCAAATCTGGTTATGGGTGATTAGCTCGCTTCGATGATCTTCATCAACTGTCACTTCAGGTTCCTCGTCAATCAACTAGTCGATATCCTAATAAGATCTTTCGATACGTCCACTAGAATAACAAGTTAGTAAGGACTACTTATCTTCCGACCTCATAGTTCAGACCAGTTTGGGGATAAGGTGTTCATGGATAGGCCATACCAATTTTGGGTTAATTCCCACCTTGATAACTTCCTAGGGTCGTCAAGCCTAGGGTTTAGGTTCTTCCTTTCCCAAATAGCTGATCCGTTGAGTAACCCTACAAGACAATTAATAGATCATATCTGCACTCGTTAATCCGCAAGGTTTGATCGCATCCACAAATCAAGTGAATCCGCAAGGTTTGATCGCATCCACAAATCAAGTCTCCCAAAATAAAACAAAGAACAAATTGAAAAATAAATCTAAAACCTAAGGAAAGAAAAACTTAAACTAAAGTTAAAAGAAAGACTCTAGGCTAAGTAATTGGTGTCTGTAACATGTGTCAAATGAGTCTATTTATAGATTTAAGGTGGTCATCATCCTTAACCCAAGGTTAGCTGATGTTCCCGAGCTTTGGGTTAGATTGTGCAGACTAAAACACCTCCTAGCTTGTATTAATTCCCGTCCATAGTCGATATCGTGACACATCAGGACCTATGTCGTGACATAGAAGTTAGTATGCTTTTCTTTGGGATGTCTTTACGAGTATGTCGAGACACTCTTAGGCTATGTCATGACATTGAAGAAGTTTCAGAATTTCTTCATTCTGCTCCCTATGTTGCAACATCGAACCATCCATGTTGCGACATAATGACCGACTAGTATCGATTTAGCACGCTTTCTAATGGTCTCTTGCACACTTACAAAGTTCATTAGCTCACCGTTAGGCCTCATTCGACCACCAAGGTCAATAAAAGACACAATTTGCACATCTTATTGAATTTAATTAAACTTACTAAAATATAATTAAAAGCTAATGATAATGCTTATTTTCAAGCTTTTAAAGTGCAAAAATTAGTTTAATCTGCTACACCGAATTACAGCAAATCAGTATGTCTTGTTTAAGTTTAGGAATAGATCTGTGCTTAAAATATTGGAACGAACGGCTCCATATAACGCATTTTCCAACCCCATAAAAAACTGATGAAGCCTTTCTTCTCATTGTTTCTTGTCGAGTTCAACTGCAATAGTACAATAGCATTTTCCACAACGATAAATGGGAATTTGCTCATAATTCACGAGTTCTTCCCATAGTTTTTTCAATTTTGGAAAACCTCTTTGTTTGCAATTGCTAAGTTTTTCCTTGATTTGTTGAACACAAGGTCCATTAGAAATAGAGAATGGTTTTTTTGATATCCTCCCATAAATCCTTTACAATCTCTATATAAGTTATAGTAGATCGTAGGGTTGGCTCGATTGTGTTGAGCATCCATGAAACCAACATAGAATTTGTAGTTCACTAATCCTCCAATTCATAGGAATCATCATCAGGCTGTTCAATTGTTACATCAAGAAATCCAATTTGTTTTTGGCCCTCAATGTAGTTCGCATCGCTCAAGCCTATTCATCATAGTTGTCTCCTTTCAATTACACCTGAGTAATTATATTACTAGGATTATCGTTCAAAGTCAACACATAGGTGGAAACAAGTTTCTTTCCCTCGCTATTCATGGCTATTTTGTTCTTCTTTAGCTCTTGATACCATGAAAAAACTTTTGAGAGGAATGACTTTCTTCTTTCGTGTTAGCATACCAAAAAGAGCCATATATATACATGATAGGCAAGAAAAATAAGTCAACCAAAAAATCTATGTAAATCCCTAACTTCTAGAAAAAAATCCCTGACTTCTCTCTTGAATATATTATTTATAGAACTAATAGTATCTGAATCAGAAAAATTAATAGATAAGTGAAAATAGGAAGAAAGCAATAGTTTAGTGATCATTCTTGTACTTTACACAAAAAATAATTTTGAAAACTTTAATAACTAAAATATAACTTTTTAATTAAATGATGAAAATGAAAATTTAATCTAATAGCGAATTTACTCTAAATTTAAAGGAAAAACCGCGTGCAAAAATAATAAGAAAAAAAAAAAGAAAAGGGAAGGGAAGGGAAGGAAATCAAAACAAAAACCCTAGGGTTCTAGCCATTTGCTTCTTCTTCTTTTTCACTGTAGGCTTTCTGTTCTAAATGCTATTGCTTTTATATCCAAAATTCAACCTTTCAAAAGTATTAACTTAGAAGAAAACAACATTTGGTAAAAGCTGTAAGTTTCAAGCTTTTTTTTTTAATTGCATAGTTTGGTTAAAGTAAAAGGTCGAAACTGTTTGATGAAATGCATTACTGAAAGCACCAATATCTCTGCGAACTTATTTCAGAGAAACTGAAACGCAATGGAGGGTAGATTGGCGAATTCTTGGCGATTGACAGTGAACGACAAGAATTTCATCAAAACTGCGTTGCTTTCTGAAATTCGAATCGATGGTCGAAAGCCCTTTGAATACCGTAAGATTTCAATCAAGTTTGGCAGGCAAGTTCTAGCATCATTCATCACTGTATTCGTTACAGAACCAACTTTTACGCATTTGTATATTTACCGTAACGAGTTTTCCTTCGTTTCAGCTTTATAATTACTCTGTTTCGCGCTGTTGTCTTATAATTGCTTATCTTGAAACTTGGGTTGTTGGCAGTTGCAAGGATATATTTATCATGTACTATTTGTTTTGCAATCAACATGTGGGCTAATATAAGATCACAACAAGCTCAAAACGTAATTAACATGGAATATAGCAACTTAACTCTTCTCTGTTGTTTATGCTTAATTCAGAAACTGAGTAAACGAGCCTCTAATACCATGTTAAGCTAAACCGACTTGTAATAGGTGGAGATGCTCAGCTTGAAGATAAGGCCATGACAACAAATTCTAAGCTTAATTGATGTTGGTTAACTAACCTTAATTGCATGCAAGCATGCATGTAGGAAAAGTATTTTTATGGGAATCTCGGTTCGAGAAAATGTTTGTACATATATTGGTGATATTTTCTTATGTGATTTTTGTTTTAGTTATTGAAAGAATACTTCTTGATTGATGCTATTCTTCTAGTTGAAGCAATTAGATTCATACTTCTATTTTGCATTATCGAGTGATATCATTTAGTGTGAGAATGTTTTTTGGTGGATCTCGTTTGTAAAATTCAGTGTTAATTATCATGGTGATTTACAGAGAGGATGGGTCATCAGAGGTGCAGCTAGGCCAGACTCGTGTTATGGGAATGGTTACTGCTCAATTGGTTCAGCCTTATAGAGACCGGCCTAAGGAAGGGATTCTTTCAATCTTCACAGAATTTTCTCCAATGGCTGATCCTTCATTCGAGCCAGGCCGTCCTGGAGAATTGGCTGTGGAGTTGGGACGTATTATTGATCGTGGTCTAAGGTACTGTTGTTATACTTTAAAAGATTTGATTGAAGCTTAACTTTTTCAGCTTTTTCTCCCAATCTTCTCCTTTTCTTTGAATGTATTGGGCTTATATTGTGTGCTGATTCTTCACTAATATCTTCTTTCTATAGAATTAGATCTTACCTAACAAGCATGTTTTTTCTTTTATGAATGCTGTTTTGCGAATGAAGCAGTCTACTAAGCTTTTCGGGAATATGGTGGAACTTAGTTTTAGGTTTGTCACTGTGTTGTTCTTAACGAAATAAAGGTAATTGAAGGTCTATAGTGATCTTACAGGGAAAGCAGGGCTGTGGATACTGAATCACTATGTATTCTAGCTAGCAAGTTTGTCTGGGCTATTCGGATTGATCTCCACATTCTGGATAATGGAGGGTACTATTGCAATCTTTTATGGTTTTATTACCCTAAGGCCTAAACTTAGTATCATGTCATAATTTGTTTGTCTTCTAATATTAGATGCTCATATTCAGTTCCAATTAATATATTTTGTGGAAATAGAAACCTTGTTGATGCTGCTAATATTGCTGCTTTGGCTGCTCTACTGACATTCCGGAGGCCTGAGTGCTCATTAGGAGGAGAAGATGGTCAGGAAGTAATAGTACATCCACCTGAGGTTCAATTCTTAACCATTTCGGCTTTTAATATTAGTGTTTTTGTTTTCATATAAATTCATTGCTTTTTAAAATAACATTACTGTGAAGATGAGAACTGGGAAGTATCTAGTGAGTTTTGAAAACCTGTATTTGAATATGTTACTCTGACTCAAGTGTGACTGTCGGATATGGGTATGTGTCTGACATGTTATGTATTTGGAGGGTAATATCCCCATACCATGTCTGGATATGGGTGCACTGCACTGTGACTGGTCTGAGAGAAAGTTGAAGCTTCTTTTGTTTAGTTTGTTAAATAATTAGAGCAACAGAAAGAAGAGAGATTGTCTTTTAACATTTCCCATCTAATTTGCTTTCAAGTATCTTTAAAGTAAGTAGCTTTAAAAGGAAGTGCAATAGAGGGAAAGAGTATAACTAATGCAATACTCATCATATTTTTTCCCATTAATCTTTCCTTTATAACTAGTAAGAACTGAGAACTTGAATGGCACTTTAATTATTTCACTTCTTTCTTATCATCTTCTTCCTCTTCTCTCACATCAAAAACTCATTTGACAGATAAGGGAGCCTCTTCCTTTGACGGTGCATCATCTTCCAATTGCAATATCCTTTGGATTTTTCAGTAATGAGAGCATCCTAGTGAGTAAATTTTCTTCATCAGTATACTTTTAACATGTTCTATTAGCACTTCTGGTTCACAGCTAAAGTTGTGATTTTCTTCAATGTGATGAAATTCAGGTAATAGATCCGACTCACAACGAGGAAGCTGTTATGGGTGGAAGAATGACTACAACAGTTAATGCAAATGGTGATATTTGTGCAATTCAAAAAAGTGGTGGAGAAGGTGTCCCTCAAAGAGTTATCATGCAATGCTTGCAACTTGCTACGTCAAAGGCTGCCAGTATAACAAAGCAAATAAAAGATGCAGTAAGATTGTTTTCTTCAAAAATAGTTTTCTGAAACTTGCATGACTTCTTAGATACTTCACTTTTTTTGTCTTGTCATCTTATAAAGATTTCATAATAAAAGTGCTTGTAAAATTCGAAGGTGTTGCATGAATGTGCAAAACTTGAAGGGATTTAGTTAACATGTAGCAATGATCTATGAAATTAAACCACTTAAGAAAACCACTGGAAGTAGAGAACTATGTACATGACTTATATGCTGCCTGTCTCGAACTACTAAACAGAAAAGTAAAAACCTTTGTTGTAACCTAACTAATTCAAAAGCTGGACAAGGCGGTCTCGTATCCTAAAACTTCTACCGAAAATTCAATCTAGAATGAGGCTCTTTCACTTCCCTAAAATTTAGCTGTTAACATGCAGCTATATGACATTTTTTGGTATTGCTTAGGAACAACTTCAGAAACGGGGTATCACATATTATTACCATTTTTTTATGTAAATTTCCAGGGTTCTATATGCTGTCAAGTTGCTAGTTACGCAAATAATACTATCCATTAAAGCTTCTAGTGTATATTGCATGCCTTGAGTTTCATTATGAATCAATGTAGGTTGAGGTCGTCAACACGGAAAGAGCATTACGAAAGGTCAAGCGCCACCCTACATCTACCGGCGTTGATGTTAGAGAGAAACAAAACTAGTAAGTTGGTCACCAGCTTAGTAAGTACTGTGGAGAATCAAGGGAAAGCATGTAGATGCAGTCATTATCCTACTTTTTTTTCTCGTGTAATTTCACTACTTGGATCTTCATAATTTTCTGTATTATATTGTTCAGTGCAGAATCTCAATTTCTGCAAATTCTGCACCATAAGTTAATTATGTTTTTTTTTTCAAATTTAGTATTATTCTTGGAAATTAGGTTTTATCATTTTGGGTCCAAGTTGATTTGCTTATTTGGACCCTGGTTATAGCTGTTTTAGAAGTTTTTAGCAATCTTTGTAATATTTATGTTATCTTTCATATTTAGAATAGTTTTGTTCAATGAAATTTTAAAGAGTTTCCCCATAGGCCGTTGCGCTAGGTTTTAAATTTTATTTTAATTTTAAAAATATAATAATATAAACTATAATTTAATTGTAATATTTTTAATAATCTTTTAATTGCTGAAGGGCTAATCTAATGCCATAATACAAACCCTATATTTAATAATCTTTTTTTAAAGAAAACTATATTTAATAATCTTATAATAATCCTTAAATAAATGTACATTAACTGATTTTTGCAAGTGGTGGGTTTGGGTGCGATTGAAAGTGTTAAAAGAGTAAAATTATCTTTAAGAAGAACTAACATAATTAAATAAATGATATAGCCATAAATTTATTCTTCAACATTTATATTTTATTAATTTGGCTTTTATTTATTTTTATTTAAATTTGATTTTTAATTTTTTAAAAAGAGTTAAATTTGACTATTAACATTTTAAAAAGAGTTAAATTGTTTTTTTTAATGAAAATATTGATCAAAATGTTAAAATTTTAAACATGACAATTTGTATGACAATTCATATGTATTTTATGCTAATTTAAAAAAAAATTTACATTTTTATGTTTTTGAACATTTTCTTTTACAATTTTTAAATTATTTATTGTTATGACATATAAGACAAATAATGCTATATTAATATGAAGTGCACATGAACTGTCACGAAGGGTGCCATGCTAGCATGGTTAAAAATTAACGCTTTAATTAACATTTCATTAAAAAAACAATTTAATTTTTTCTTAAATGTTAATAACTAAATTTAACTAAAAATTTATAAACTAAATTAATAAAAAAATATAAAAAAAAACTAAATTTAACATTATATCTGAATCAACCCTATATTTGAAACAATTTGATTTAATAATTATTACACGAATTTTTTATTAAGAGGGAAGGATTCAATTTGTTATTCCAAATATAAAATTAATAGTATAATGGCTACTGAAAGAAAGGGTATGTGTTAAAAAGGAAAAATAATGAGAAAGTAGGTCGAGAATTTTAAAATTTATTGATTTACGTCATTTTTTGAGACAAAGGAAAATGTGTCCTATAAGGTATATTTTTACTGTTAAGGACGTGTTTTTAGGAGAGAATAAAAACACATCCTGTAGGACGCGTTTTCCTTAGTACTAAATTGTATAATTTATTTTACATCTTAAATGTACACTTATTTACGATATATGAAACAAATCTATTAAATTGGTTTGCTTTATAACATCGTATTGTGAGTTTAAAATTTACAAATATTTATGTTATTTTTTCATTGAATTTTTTTTCCACTAATTTGTTAAGTACAATATTTTGACAAAGCAAAGAATTGCTTAGAAGCTTCCCAATTTAGGATTAAAACTTTGGCTTTTGTATTGTAATATATCTTACTTGAAGAAGTAATAATAACTTATATTTTATAGAAAAAATTAATGTATAAACGAATAAGTTAGTGTTTTAATTAGCTCTTCTCCTCGATACTCCCGGGTTGTGTGGACATGTTGACATCATATGCCCTGGGTTCCTACAGTATGTGTATAACCTCAGTGTGTCTCCCCACTCCCGAATATCCATATTTCCTCATATTCAAGTTGAGTTTGGCTGACCTTTCGACTTGCGTCGCGAGTTCTTATCTGGTACCAACTTGAAAGGAGTGTATGAGGTAGGCGACCACATACTTTCATCAGGGACACGTGGGAATTTAGATTTCCCAATATTATATGCGCGTTCAAGTCTGTAAACTTCGCCAACGTAGGTCATGCAATCTATACATTCCGAGGCACATCCACTATTCATGTTTATGTCATATCTATAAATTCTACATGTTATATCTATAACTCTACTTTCATCATGTAAATCCAAGCCGAGAAGACTTGGTTAATGGTTGTGATTCGACGTAAGAGGACCTCACTCTCTACGTAATTTTGATTTACGAGAGCCAATGGTAGCGCGATCGACCTGCGATTTTTCCCTTAAGCATCACCCCATACATCTAGGAGCAAGATCTATCGTAAGCCTTTCACCTTGAGCGAAAGCAACACCACCATCTTTTCCATAAGCCTCCTCCTTATGTGTCTAGAGTAGAGTCATCTTATTACTTTCCATAAGCCTACCCCTATGCGTCTGGGAGTAGGGTCACTTTATTACTTTCCATAACCACCCCCATACGTCTGGGAGTAGGGTCACTTTATTACTTATCGAGTCGCCATACTCGTCATCTTTGTGTTTATTGGTTGTGTCGCCATACTCGTTAACAACCTAGTTAGGTCGTCAAACTCATCAATAACCTGGTTGAGTCACCATACTCATTAACAACTTGTCAAGTTTCCATACTCGTAAGCAACCTGGTCAAGTCGCTACACCCGTCAATAACCTAATTAGGTCGCCATACTTATCAACAACCTAGTCGAGTCGTCATACTCATCAAAAACTAAGGCCAAAAGCTACATTTACTACCATTATTTATAACAATGAATAATCCTCTCGATCACGTTTTAATGGACATTACGTATTTCTTACGCAATGGATAGTGCACATTTCTTATGCCAACAGATAGCATGCATTTCTTACGTTTTATATATTACCGGCAATTGGGTCATGCCTCTTACATTTTATATTGTCAACAAATGGCTTAAAACTCTTCTATTTTACATTTTCAATAATTGCATTCGCGATATACATACTAGACGTCTCCATTATATAAATTTGGATCCTCTAATTGAGAATTGCACCACTCGAGTATACATTATACATTTTTGGATTGTCAAGCCAGTGGACATACCACTCATTAAATCATAAGGAAAAATTTATACGAATCAACTACAAATAGGACTATTCACAAACACTTTATTAAAAGTTACACATGAAATTCAATAGCTTCACAAGGCACTGTATATTCTCAAGTCATCGGACCAATAACTATACCCTTCGTAAAAATAAAAAAACAAAAATTTTTGGGTAAGTTCTCTACCACTTACCACCCATTACTTTATTTGCAACAACCACCACGCGTAGGGCAACTTGTGGATGGTCTCAAGGCATTATCATTTTATAATCTACCTCTCGATTGAAGGGAACTATTGTTATATTCCTACCAATTTGGAGTCGGTTAGGCCTTCCATTGGGCCCTTACCTCTCTAATAAATACCCCAAGATACCACTTAGTATGGGGACTCCTTTCCACTCGAAACCCTAATACGCTAAGCATTCATCCTAAGTCCCTCTACCTGTTCAGCTCTCAGCTCTATAATGGGTGAACCGGCCTCTTTTGACACTGTTGTTCTCTTTCTTCTCCACCTCCATTGAAACCATGTATATACTATTAATTCTTCTAGTAGTAATTTAATAAATTAAAAAAAACATAAAAAATAATTTTATCTTAAAAATTATTTTTTTAATAAGGATAAAATGTGATAATATATTATTAGTCAATAATACTTTATGTTTAAAATAAAAACACTTTAATCAATTGAGTTTTAGCTTAGTTGGCAGAGGTGAATCTAGGGAGGCTGGTAGGGCTCGAACCCCCCCAAAATGAAAAAATGTTATTTAAGCCCTTTAAAAAATTTTAAATTAGTAAAAGTAAAATTGCACTTTGGCTCCCTAAAAAATTATAAAAATTCGATTTAATCCTATAAAATTATAAAGATATAGACTATAAAAATTAAAATTTCATTCGGCCTCCCTAAAAAATTATTCTGGCTTCATCCCTATTAGTTGGTACTATTACTATTACAATAAAATAAAAGACATGAGCTTAAGCGCCTTAAGTGTATATTTCTTTCTTCTTTTTTAAAAATTTGAGAGTTAGGATTAATATTTGGTACATTAATAATATATATTTTTTATATTTCTCAAACAATTTTAAAAAATTATTATGTACCTTTTTTTAAAAAATATTTTACTTTACTCCAATAAAACATTTATCAACCCTGAAATTTGAAAAGTTTTATGGAGAACTTCAGCATGAAAAAGTAAGGAATCCTTTTTAATAGAAAGTGAAAATGTTAGTCAATAGGTAATGCTAGAAAAAAAGATAGGTGTCCAAACAAATAATGTAGACGCGATGCACCATAAAAAGTGAGTTATTTTCGCCAGATCGATAAACTCGACACGTGTATCACGTGTTGTAATTGGAGGCGAGCACGTAAAATTATATTAATTGATGCGAGTATTAAATGATAAAGTTAAGTGAGTATGAATAAAAATGATTAACTAAATTAATAGTTTTAAAATTCTCATGTTAATGTTAACAAATTCTTAGTGGTTTTAGCATTAAATGAAGTTACTATTTCATTATTTATTTGGTTAGGAAAAGGGCCCACATTCCACTAAAATTTCAAATCTCTTTCCTCATTCTTCTCCTGGGTCGCCACTCGCCACCATCCATTTAACATTCATTTCCAACCTTTATTTTATAAGAAACTAACATACAATAATGCAAGTTGTACCCCCAATAACTCAATTATGTAGAACAAAACAAGAATCATCCACCATTCTTCAAGCATTTACTCCACTTTTAGATGTCTCTTTCACATTCATTTTTTTCTTTTTTTCTTTCAAAACCTTTTATAATAATTGATAGCATAATGACATGAGCTAAAGGGGCAGAGTCTATATCATGTTTCTCGTGGTGTTTGTATGTGCCCCTCCGACTACAGTAATTATTTAGAGAAATTGCTATAAAAAGTGAGTTATTTTCGCTAGTTCGATAAACTCGACTCCCAACATTTCCAAATTTTTCTTTGACCGAGAGATATAGGGATTGTTCTCCAATGGCAACCCAAATTGATTGTAACAATGAGGAAAGCTTCTCATATGCCCTCCAAATCGTCACCTCTTCAGTGCTGCCCATGTCGATGCATGCGGCGGTTCAGCTGGACATCTTTGGAATCATGGCGAAATGCGGACCAGATGCTGAGCTCTCTGCCAAGGAGATCGCGGCACAGTTGGCTACCAACAACTCAGAGGCGGCCTCCATGCTGGACCGAATCCTTGTCGTGTTAGCCAGCCATGGAATCGTGGGCTGCTCCGTGGCGGATGAGGAAAAGGGTAATCCTCATAGGCTGTACAGTTTGACGCCCGTCTCCAAATTATTTGTGCGGAATGAAGATGGGGTTTCCTTAGGCCCTTTGATGGCATTGATTCAAGACAAGGTCTTCATTGATAGTTGGTGTGTTTCTTCTTCCTCTCACTCTTTCTCTCTTTTAGTTACTTATTTTTATTTCTTAGACTTGATTGTTCTTAACCCATCTTCACTTTTGGTATATAAATTCTTAAAAGTTATAGTCCACAGATTCTAGATCAGTTTGTAGGATAAGGAAGACACGAACATTATAATTTAAAGAAAGTTCGAGGATATATCTATATCACCCAAGTACGCATATTAATTTCTTAATATATGTCAAGTTATTTGGATAAATCACTTACTTAGAATTCATTTTTCTCTTTACAATATATTATATTTTAGAAAAAATAAATAAATTAGAATTTTGAAGGTAATATTATTGGAGGAACGGGGGTAAAATTTTTATATAACAAATTTATAAAAAAATATAAAAACTAATTAAAAAAATAAAGTTGTGATAAAAAAAGAAAAGAAAATAGTAATGATTTGGGTTCAAATATAATAAGATTTTTAATAATTTTATCTATTGAATTGGTATCTAGTTGATATTAACATTACTCAATCAAAATTTTCATATATACTATACAAGTATAAATTAACAATGTTTTTAATGGTAGTTATTTTTTATTATAGGTAAAAAGAAAAATAATATTGTAGTGGATTTTTTTTCAAAGTAAATGACATACTTATTTCTAGGGTTAATGTCTATTTTAATCCTAGATTTGATAATATATATTTAATTGGTACTTAAATTATTTTATTGGAAAACTATTAATTAAATTGATATTTTTTTAGGTACCTAATCGATCTCGTTAACTTTTGTACCGACAACTAATAAAATAGTGACACATGTCTTAAAATTTTAAAAATATTTTGTAGTATAATTTTTAGAATCTTTTGATTTTTTTGATTTTATGTGCATATGAACAAATATGGGCAAAACCAAAAAAAATAAAATTTGAAGGGGTTGAAACTAAGGTATATATATTTATAAGAATTAAAATACAGTTTCACCAGTATATTAGCTTAAATCTTAATAGGTTTTAGAAGAATTAAATAAAAATTTAATCATTTTTAGGAGCAAATTATAATTTTTCCATATATTATTTATAACTTTATAAATTCTAAAGAGGCTTAAAAGAGAAATTTTACATTTGGGGGTTAGTGCCTACGGCCGTGTGGCAGGCTGTGTGCACCTAAACATGCCTTCAAAACCAAGTCATTTTACCTATAATTTCTTAGATTACAAGCCATGCAATTACCATCCATTATACTTACCTATATTACACCAAATATTGCCAAAACATACCAAACAACATTCAACCTAAGAACCTAACCAATATGCTCTCATTGGCACCACAATTCAAACATTAAAACATAAACCTTTCAAGCTCAAATTACTTAACGTTTCATGCTCATTCAACCATCAAAAAAACTTCATTTTCTCATGATCAATTTCATCAACCAACCAAAATATAAGAGACATTTTATAGCTAAGATAACATGTTTAAATACCAAATAGATTTATACCATCACAATCCATCAAAAAACCATTATAGCTTATACACTTATACATTAATCACATATTAAATGGCACAAAATATAACAGAATCGTCATAAACATACATATACCAAAATCCCTATTTACATGCCACTTATAATCGGCCAAAATGAACAAATAGCTACCGAAAGAGTTGACGGATAGTGTGACTTCTAAAGACAATTCAATTGACAGCTCGAATTCGACTATCTACAAGGAAGAAAACGAAACAATGTAAGCTTACAATAAGCTTAGTAAGTTCATAGAATATAACATCACATACATGCCATTTTAAGTATACAAATCATACTTAACATAAAATTATCATTCCTTTCCATGTTTCATAATTCCTACCATATCAAATGGTTAGCAATGGACATATATTATCATCAAGATCACAAGATATCAAAGTTTACATACTAAATCATAACCAACATGAACATAGCTTTTCATGTCAGATGATTTCATTTCCATTCCTTTTACTAATTGTTTTGCCCTGAGAACTATAGTAAATTGATTGTGGATACACAGAAAATAATGCTCACACAAGCTAATCGTCGAGACATTAACCATTACACGATGCTGTCCACACAAGCTGACAAGAATCTGGAACAAATGCTGGATTCTAGTCATCGGTATGGTATCCACCATTGAAACATAGTACCTGAAAATATATCACCGGCATAGAGTGCCTTGAAACTGTAATCACCAGCACCTAGTGCCTGGAACACCTTAATGACATGTCATTTATATCCTAGCTATTTGCTGAGTTCACACGGGCCTTAACTTGCATACATTAATCTTTACGTGTTCACAACTTTATATCATGATCAACGTGATCACATACATCCCTTAGAATAACATATATCAAAACAATCATGTACAATGCCATACATTACAATTCACTCCCTTATCTTCCACTTTCAAAACTACTTCAATTAATCATGTTGACTATGCATATATATCTATAATCACATAAAAAATTTGAATTCAAACCATTAACAAACATAATAAATTTAATACAAACTTACCTAAACTCAGTAGCTACCAACACCTTGACGAGAACTACTCGATAACTTTTCTTTTCCTGCGATTATCAACCAATTGATCCGTTTCTTGATTTATATAATAATTTAGCCTAATTAACCAATTTAAATACCTTAAATAATTTAAATTCATGTATTTGACTATTTATCAATATTTTACCTTTTACCCTAAACTTTTACCTTTTATTCAATTTAGTCCCTACAACCGAAACTACACATTTTTCACAATTAAACTAAAAACCCTTGTGTCGAATTTACCCTTGTACATATACAGCCCATGATTTATGGAATTTTACAATAACTTCATGCTAAATTTATTATTTTATCATTTTAGTCCCTAAACTTAAAATTAACCAAAACTACTTTACAAAATAGTCCTATTTAACAACCAAGCTTCAAACCTAACCAATTAACTTCAAGAACATACAAAAATCATTTATGGCACATTTTGAAACTTTTGAAAGTTTTGCAAAATAGTCCCTAGATTAGCTAGATTTAAAGTTACGATGATATCAAAAACATAAAAATTATTGAAAATAGGTAATAAAATGACTTACATGCAATCAAACAAGCTTGGTTGATTCCTCCTACCCCAAACAATGGTGTTTTCGGTTGAAAAACTCCAAATGAAGAAGATGATGATAACATATTAATTATGTATGATATTAAAATAAAAAAGATTAGATTAAATTGTAAGTAAAATAAAATTTAAACACATGCATATATTATATTAAGAATACTAAAATGAATACAATTATTTATCATAGTGTTGTCATTATTCCTAACTTGGTGTTGAGTTAATTTGTGATACCATCTCAACCAACAACATTATTAATTGATGGAGATAATAAAATATGCATAATAAAATTAAAATGTATAAATAAATTAAAATAAAGCTTTGATTTAATGATAAATTTAAAGTTTTTCCGATTATGGTGTCATGAGTTTAAGTCCCAATACATTTATTTTTTATTGACCAATTCGATTAAAAATTTTATTTATAGTATAGATAAGTAAATGTCGAATATAGACTTGATTGAATGGTTAGAGCTAAAAAAGAAAATTGAGAAATTGGAATTTGACTTAAACCGATGTGCTATGATGGCTTAGAGAATATAAGTTAAAAAATCAGGACGACTCGAGTCAAATTTTATTTTTATTTAAATTATTATTAATTTAAATTTTGTATGATGTAAAAATAAATATTTTATATTTAAAATAGTGAACCAAACTTAAAAACTCTATATAAAAACATTTAGAAATATTGATTATTTTTTATTTACTCGAAAAATTATTTTTTAAAAAATATTTAAGAAAAAAACTTTATATGATTTAAATTTGTATATAAAAATTAATTTTTATTTACTGAAAAAATTCAAACTAGAAATTTACTTCAAATGAACTATAAACATGTAAAACATTTATACTAATTAACATATAATATTTTAAATACGATCATAACACAAGAAAATATATATATATATATATATATAAACATGAATATGAGACTGAAAGTCATGAATACAAACATGACATGGATACTTAATATTTAAAAAAATTAGAAAAAAGCATAATTTAATTATATCATCATTTTAAACGCAGATACAAAACTAACCTTTAATATATTTGTTTCCCAAACCAACCCTAAATAGAAAATCAAGGACATTAATGTGTTGTCGTTATAACCTCTAATACAAAATTAACTCCAAAATATATTTATTTTCTAAAATATAGGATTAAAAAATGTAGTTATGCAAAAAAAAAAACCCATTTTAAAAAATAGGAAGGCTTAGGGTAAGGCTTTTTTTGCCCAAGTTCAGCTCGACCTGAATTAGCAAAAAGACAAAAATATTTACTATTTTCTTGTTGTTTTCTTACTATTTTGCTACAATTTCACTATTATGTTACTATTATTTTGTTGTTATTGTTTGAATATTGTATAACTCTTGTTTTATTGTTAATTTTGTTATTATTTTAGAGACATTTACTTGCTAAATTACACCTATCTTGGTGTTATTAAGTATGAGTACTTTTCCAAATTATTTTCAATTTATTAGAAAACATTTATTTTAATGTTTCTAGTATCTTTGATGTATTATATTTTAAAAAAATTATATAAAAAAAATTAAATTTGGGCTAGCCAAGCCAAGCCTAAATTTTAACATTTTTATCTAAGTCAAATTTAGATAAAATTTTAAGTTTATTTTTCAGATCGAGTCAAGCCTATCAAACAGGTCTAAAAGTTTGACAAAATCTAAACTAACCCATGGACAGGTCTATCCAAACTAACTATATATAAAAAAACTAAAGGCATAAATTACCGGTTGTTCATGGGATTGCTTTTATATAATGGTATATATGTGCCAAAAATAATTTAGTGTGTTTTATTTACTATATTTTTTATCACTTATTTAATTTATAATTCAGTTTTATTATCATAATTGTTTCTTTAGTGGCACATATATCATTTTCATATGTTCAATTATAGGGTACTAAACTTCTATTATTTTCGTTTTTTCATTGGAATTTGAAATTTCATTTCTTTTTGGAAATTTTTTAATTTTATATACCATTTTTTTATTTTAAAAAGTTAAAAAAAAATTCTCCAGCTTTTTTAATTATTGTTTTAGTTAATTATAATGTGGCAATTAGGAATTATATTACTTGTCTTGCATTTCCTTGATAAGTCAAATTTTATTTGCGGTTAAATTTTGCCGGTGTCCAAACAAGTTTATCATACCTAATTACAAGTTTTTGACAATTTTGAAATTTAAGTACTAAGTGTTCCTGTCAGGCTTTGGCATTATTGGCAAAGTCTATGTCTAAGATTTTAATTTCAACCATGCTGTGCGCCTACAATATTACCATGTGTTATTTTCATGTACGAATTGTAGTCCGATTGAGTAATTTTAGTTTGAATTATTTTGATTTTATTCTTTGTATTTATTTTATTCTGCTTTGTAGTAGATCAGAAATATATTTGTGATTGTAATATGAATATATTCTATTTATATTTGTAAACTTAAAAAAAAAAAGTATGATGTTAGTTTTTTTTAATAAATAAGTTAATAATTTTACATGAGTTATAAATTATAAAGTAATTCTATCCTCATATTAATATTCTTTATTCAAATTAAAAAATCTTAACAAAAATGTCAATAAAACTTCTAGTGCAAAGGTCTCCATGATACTTTTATCTTTGATTTTCTCATAATATATAATGTTGGGTTTTATGTTTTTTCAGATAAAAAATTAATTCCACCTTAGATATTATTTTCCACTTCTTCATTTAACGGTCAATTTTTAATAGAATAAAAAGTTTACACTTTTTTCTCTAACGTACAGGAAAGATTGTATCTATATTTTTTTTAGTGGAAGAAACAAAATGTAATCCGACTCCTTATACACGGACTTCCATTGTACTTTTACAGTCACTAACTCTATTTAATTTTTTTATACAACTAGTTCTATTTTTCTTATAATAAACTAGTTCTATTTAATTAATCTCACTATTAAATAATCCATCTCTTCATTACATAACGAAAATTAAATAGAAAGACGTAGGGGATTCTATATGCTTATTTTCAAAACGAGGAATTGCCCACTTCGCCTAGCTATTAACTCCGTTTCTATATCTTATTATCAACAAATTCCTGCATGATAGGTCGCAACTGAAGGATGCAATTATAGGAGGAGGAGTTCCATTTGACAGGGTACATGGAACAAACGCATTAGAATATCCAGGCAAGGACCCAAGGTTCAATCAAATTTTCAATACTGCAATGATCAATCACACCGGTCTCGTTCTTAAGGAGATCCTCCACAGCTACAAGGGTTTCCAGCAGCTTAGCAGTTTGGTTGATGTTGACGGTGGTCTTGGAATCACACTCAACCTTATCACTTCCAAATATCCCTCTATTAAAGGAATTAATTTTGACTTACCTCATGTTATACAACATGCTCCTGCCTACCCTGGTAACACTATCTTTTCTTTATATTACTTGGTCATAGGCAGTTTTATGATAGACGATGGCTGAAAGGGTTTTTGGAGTTCTTTGATTGCCAAATGGCATGTTTATGCCTGATTACATAATGATAATCAACAAATACTTACATAATGATAATCAACAAATACTATGTAATGACAGGTGTCCAACATGTAGGGGGAGATATGTTTGAAAGTGTTCCTAAAGGAGATACAATTTTTATGAAGGTAAGATAATATCATTTGCGTTCATTAGTTGCAGTTCTGAGTTACAATATTCAATCATCTCTCACCAGTAATAGTTAATTATTAGGCTCTCTTTAGTTATCGGATGTTCGACTTTTATTATCAAAAGTTGTTCTTAGGGATGTAAATTAATATACCGTACAGTTGATTTCATATAATCATAATTCAAGAATTGAATATTTTGAGAGAAGTTTTTAAAGTGTCATTTATTAAACAATCAGTTGAACACTCAACAATGGTAAGGTATTGTCTTTGTGGTCGGGGTTTTGTCTCCCTCCACCAAGAGTTGTGTACAATTTATAAAGGGAAAGTGCTTTGGTTGATAGAGATGTGAGGCAAGACTCACTAAAGAGGTGTTAATATAGCGTGTGATACAATTATGAAAGTTACCCGCACACTGGGGGATTCGAACCTACATTGTAACTCAATTTTGTGGCCTATATGACTTAGGTAGATCGTTTGAGTTTCGTTGCATGCAAGTGACTTCCATAATTATTGTTAAATGCTATACTAATATCTTTCCCCTAAGCCTTACTGTTTGATGGATGACACTTTAAAGATTTTTCTTGAAAGAATCAACCCCTCAATAATGAATAAATTTAGAGTTAAAACCTCAACATTTATAACATTTTCCTTTATTATCATATTTTATATTTAGGCCTCTTTTATGCACAACAAATTAACTTGAAAAATAAATCATATAATGGATTCTTCATGATTGGAGCGACGATCATTGCTTGAAGCTATTGAAGAATTGGTACAATGCCATTCCAAAAGACGGAAAAGTAATAGTGGTGGAGGCAGTGGTTCCGGTTGTACCGGAAGCTAATGCCTATTTGAGAAGCATCACACAGCTTGATGTGCTGATGATGGCGCAAAATCCTGGAGGAAAGGAAAGAACCAAATCGGAATTTGAAGCGTTAGCTACTAAAGCCGGATTCAGTGGCGTCAGATATGAGTGTTTTGCTTGTAACTACTGGATCATGGAGTTCTTCAAGTAATTGGATTTCATATCATTGCTAAGCTACCAATGCAACCGAAAGAATAAAAGTGGATGCTTGTATTTCCTTTATTGGAATTAAATTGGATATAATGTTTATTATTTTTTATTAATTTTATTCGTAACTAAATACTTTCTTAAATTAATTATTATATAAATTGATTTGATTTTAGATTTTGTACTTAGGGATATTTTTATTCTCTCAAATATCATTGATAATTTTATAATAGTTAATATTTTTTAGAATTTACAGTTATGTATTTATGTGATTTTAATTTATACTACATACATGACATAAAAAATTATAATATAATTGCATTCTATCGATCAAACATGTCTAAAAATTAAATTTCTTTATAATTATAATAAGATGTAATTACCATTCTAATAATTATACTTTTATCTAGTTATTGTATGCGGTCAAAATGCACCCTTAACATAAACTTTTACTTTGCTCATTATAAGGTCTGCCTCATTGATAGTGCAACCTCATGCCGATTGGATTGTCAAGTTGTAACATGTTTATAGGGCAGATTTCATGGCGAAACTTTCACGAGATAGCCGGCAATAACTCTATAGTTTCAATACTCTACCTGCAGGGTGTGGTCTCGTGTGGAATGGATGCAGGATCTACTTGGCTTAAATAATGTTATTTAGCTATTTTTCTGATTTTATTTATTTACAGAGTAGCATTTATCCTTTTGTATAACTCATTTTTCCAATTTTGTATTAATCATAGAAAGGTTAATATTGATAGGAAATAAATGGAAAACTGTAATAATCAATAAGAACCATCATTTCATTCATTTATAGGAACAGAGTCGAAGGTTGCTTTATGCTAGTGTAATAGGTTAGAGTTTTCACCAATGGTTTTTGAATTAATGATTTTTTTATTTTATTTTATTTTATTTTTAAATAACGTTTATCATGTGTTGTAGCATTATATTATTTGATGCGAGTATTTAATGAGTATTAAATCATAAAGAAAATGAAATAAAGTTGATGATTTGGTTCAATTCTCTGCATTAAATGAAGTTACTATTTCATTATTTATTTGTTAGGAAAAGGGCCCACATTCCACTAAAATTTCAAATCTCTTTCCTCATTCTTCTCCTGGGTCGCCATCCGTTTAACCTTCATTTCCAAAATTTACCCTTTATTTTAAAAGAAACTAAGATACAATCATGCAAGTTGTACCCCCAATAACTCAATCATGTAGAACACAACAAGAATCATCCACCCTTCTTTCACATATTTTTCACTCTCTTCTTTTCTTCTTTCAAAACCTTTTATAATATGAATTAGGGTAGATTTTAAGTATAATATTAATATATTTTATATTTATCTAAAATTTTATTTAAACTCGTTCATATTTGTCAAATATTAACTTAAATTTATTTTAGGCTCATCCATATTATTTTTAATTTTTAAATTTTTTATATTATTTTACTTTAATATTTAATAATTTTATTTTATTTTTTACTGAAATTCTTATATAATCATCTTAACATTATTTTATTGTTTCCATTAGAGTAGTGTTATATATTTAGTAGAGGTTTATTTTTTTAATGCTTTATAATTTATAAAAATAACATAATATAAAGTATATAAACTTAAAAATGAGTCAATTTAGGTTCAAGTCTTGAATGTTCAACCCCAAGCCTGGCACACATTTTAAACAGGCTTAATTTTTTTTATCCAAACCTAATTTTCAAGTTTAATATTTTTATCTAAATCCTCCCAAATTTCTAGCGAGCTTTTTATAACATCATATACCCAGTCCGATCACCTGACCCTAGCTATAAGATATTACAACTGTAAAACATTAACATTATTCACTATTTCAACATAAATGATCATTCAATTCATAGCATAATATAATTACAAAAATTCAATTATAATCAATCATAATCGAGCCTTAATCGAGCATAAGAAGCTACTAAAACAACTAGAGAACAAATCTAGACTAATCTGAAACTTTTACAAAAATTCAAGTAAAAAGTTTAAATAAGGGTCACGCAGCCATGTGACAAGGCTAAGGTCGTGTAGTTCCAAGACATGGTCGTGTTGCCTAATTGATGCTGTGTAATCATGGGTCACACAGTCGTGTCATCAGGTCGTGCAAGAACTTATACCGTGTGAACTAACCTGCACCAAAATTAAATAGGCCACATGATCGTGTCATGCAACCATGTGTGGCACACGGCCGTGTGGCAGGCCGTGTGCACCTAAACATGCCTTCAAAACCAAGTCATTTTACCTATAATTTCTTAGATTACAAGCCATGCAATTACCATCCATTATACCTACCTATTACACCAAATCTTGCCAAAACATATCAAATAACATTCAATCTAAGTGCCTAACCGATATGCCCTCATTAGCACCACAATTCAAACATTAAAACATAAACCTTTCAAGCTCAAACTACTTAACATTTCATGCTAACTCAACCATCAAATAAACTTCATTTTCTCATGACCATGTTCATCAACCAACCAAAATATAAGAGACATTTTATAGCCAAGATAACATGTTTAAATACCAAATAGATTTATAACATCACAATCAATTAAAACAACCATTATAGCTTATAAACTTATACATTAATTCACATATTAAATGGCACAAAATATAACAGAATCGTCATAAACATACATATACCAAAATCCCTATTTACATGCCATTTAAAATCAACCAAAATGAACAAATAGCTACCGAAAGAGTTGACAAATGGTGTGATTTCTAAAGACGATTCAATCGACAGCTCGAATCCGACTATCTACAAGGAAGAAAACGAAACAATGTAAGCTTACAATAAGCTTAGTAAGTTCATAGCATATAACATCACAAACCTACCATTTTAAGTATACAAATCATACATAACATAAAATTAGCATTCCTTACCATGTTTCATAATTCCTACCATATCTAATGGTTAGCTATGAACATATAATATCATCAAGATCACAAGATATCAAAGTTCACATACTAAATCATAATCAACATAAACATAGCTCTTCATGTATGATTTCATTTCTATTCCCTTTACTAATTGTTTTGTCCGGAGAACTATAGTAAATTGATTGTGGATACATGGCTTAAATAATGTTATTTAGCTATTTTTCTGATTTTATTTATTTAAAAAAAAAGAGAGAGTAGCATTTATCCTTCTGTATAACTCATTTACCCAATTTTGTATTAATCATAGAAAGGTTAATATTGATAGGAAATAAATGGAAAACTGTAATAATCAATAAGAACCATCATTTCATTCATTTATAGGATAGAAAAATAAAAACAGAGTTGAAGGTTGCTTTATGCTAGTGTAATAGGTTAGAGTTTTCACTAATGGTTTTTGAATTAATGATTTTTTATTTTATTTTATTTTTAAATAACGTTTATCATGTGTTGTAGCATTATATTATTTGATGCGAGTATTTAATGAGTATTAAATCATAAAGAAATTGAAATAAAGTTGATGATTTGGTTCAATTCTCTGCATTAAATGAAGTTACTATTTCATTATTTATTTGGTTAGGAAAAGGGCCCACATTCTAAAATTTCAAATCTCTTTTTCGTGGGTTGGCATCCATTTAACATTCATTTCCAAAATTTACCCTTTATTTTAAAAGAATCCAAGATACAATAATGCAAAACAAGAATCGTCCATTTACTCCACAGTTAGATGGCCTCTTTCACCTTCATTTTTTTCTTTTTAATAATTGATGGCATAATGACATGAGCTAAAGGGGCAGTGTTTATATCATGTTTCTCGAGGTGCTTGAATCTGCCCCTCCGACTACAGTAATTATTTAGAGAAATTGCTATAAAAAGTGAGATATTTTCTCACCAGTTCAATCAACTCGTCCCAACATTTTCAAATTTTTCATTGACCGAGAGATATAGGGATTGTTCTCCAATGGCAACCCAAATTGATTGTAACAATGAGGAAAGCTTCTCATATGCCCTCCAAATCGTCACCTCTTCAGTACTGCCCATGTCGATGCATGCGGCGGTTCAGCTGGACATCTTCGGAATCATGGCGAAATGCGGGCCAGACGCTAAACTCTCCGCCAAGGAGATCGCGGCACAGTTGGCTACCAACAACTCAGAGGCGGCCTCCATGCTGGACCGAATCCTTTTATTGTTAGCCAGCCATGGAATCGTGGGCTGCTCCGTGGTGGATGAGGAAAAGGGTAATCCTCGTAAGCTGTACAGTTTGACGCCAGTCTCCAAATTCTTTGTGCGGAATGAAGATGGGGTTTCCTTAGGCCCTTTGATGGCATTGCTTCAAGACAAGGTCTTCATTGATAGTTGGTGTGTTTCTTCTTCCCTCTCACTCTCTCTCTCTCTTAGTTACTTATTTTTATTTCTTAGACTTGATTGTTCTTAACCCATCTTCACTTTTGATATATAAATTCTTAAAAGTTATAGTCCACAGATTTTATATCAGTTTGTAGAATAAGGAAGACATGAACATTATAATTTAAAGAAAGTTCGAGGATATATTTATATCACCCAAGTACGTATCTTAAATTCTTAATATATGTCAAATTATTGGATTTTTTATAAAAATAACCCAAATAATTTAATTAAGTATCAAAATAATTCACTTTTTTAATTAAACATGAAAATGACTTTAAATTTACAGTAAAAGTTGGTGGAGCCAAATTATATGACGCCACCAACTTGCCACGTCAGCAAGGAGCATAAAAAAAATAACTTTTTTGTGGAGCCATGTAGAATGGCGCCACCTGTATAAATATCAGAGAAATACAGAAATTTCTAAAAATATGTGGAGATTTCAAAAAAATTAACTATTTTCTGGTAGAGTCAATTAATATGGCGCCACCAGATTCTCCTACCATGTCAGTTTCTTTTTTCTTTTTTTATGTTTTATGTTTTATGTTTTATCTTTATTTTATTTATTTATTATTATTAACTTAAAAAATTTAAAATATATGTGTGAAATATTTTATTAATATATATTTTTTAATTTTTAATTTTTAATTTTTTTAAATATTAAATATTATTTTTAATAATATAAAATATTTAAATATTTTAAACTTTTAAATTTGTTATTAGTTTTATAATATTTTAAATATTATTTAATTTGTTTTATAATATTTTAAAATTTTTATATATACTATAGAAGTATAAATTAACAGTGTTTTTAATGGTAATTATTTATTATTATAGGTAAAACGAAAAATAATATTATAGTGGATTTTTTTTCAAAGTAAATGACATACTTATTTCTAGGGTTAATGTGTATTTTAATCCTAAATTTGATAATATATATTTAATTATTATTGGAAAACTATTAATTAAGTTGATTTTTTTTAGGTACCTAATTAATCTTGTTAACTTTTGTACCGATAACTAATAAAATAGTGACACATGTATTAAAATTTTAAAAATATTTTGTAGTATAATTTTTAGAATCTTTTGATTTTTTTAAAATTTTATCTGCATATAAACAAATACCCAAAAAAAATTTGGAGGGCCAAAACTAAATTATATATATTTATAAGAATTAAAATGTAATTTCACCAATATGTTAACTTAAATATTTATAGGTTTTAGAAGAATGGAATCAAAATTTAATATTTTTTAGAATAAATTATAATTTTTCCATATATTATTTATAACTTTATAAATTCTAAAGGATTTGGGGGATAGTGCCTCTGGTAGCCCCCTTTTGCTGCCTCTGAACAAACAAATGATATCCATATTTAGATGAATCTGGAAATTAATTTAAAAAAATTAATTTTTTATAATTAAAAATAATAATATGAAAAAGAATTTGGATACTATTATTTTAGGATTTTTCTGTATTTTATGATATTTTAGATTTTTTTCTTTAATTTTTAGTTTTTAAAAAATTATATAGATTAAATGATTTTTATTTTTATTTTAATTTTAAAACACGTTTGTCATGTGTTGTAATTAGAGGCGAGTATTAAATGAGTATTAGATACAATAGTGCAAGTTGTACCCCTAATAACTCAATCATGTAGAGCAAAACAAGAATCATCCACCATTCTTCACGCATTTACTCCACTTTTACATATCTCTTTCACGGACTTCCATTGTACTTTTACAGTACTAATTCTATTTAATTTGTTTATACAACTAGCTCTATTTTTATTATAATAAACTAGTTTTATTTAATTAATCTCACTATTAAATAATTTATCTCTTCATTTCGTAACGAAAATTAAAAAAAAAAAAGACATAGGAAATTCTATATGCTCATTTTCAAAACAAAGAGTTGCCCACTTCGCCCAACTATTAACTCTGTTTCTCTATCTTATCATCAAATTCCTGCATGATAGGTCGCAACTGAAGGATGCAATTATAGAAGGAGGAGTTCCATTTGACAGGGTACATGGATCAAACACATTTGAATATCCAGGCAAGGACCCAAGGTTCAATCAAATTTTCAATACTGCAATGATCAATCACACCAGTCTCGTTCTTAAGGAGATCCTCCACAACTACAAGGGTTTCCAGCAGCTTAGCAGTTTGGTTGATGTTGGCGGTGGTCTTGGAATCACACTCAACCTTATCACTTCCAAATATCCCTCTATTAAAGGAATTAATTTTGACTTACCTCATGTTATACAACATGCTCCTGCCTACCCTGGTAACTATCTTTTCTTTATACTACTTTGTCATAGGCACTTTTATGATGGACAATGGCTAGAAGGGTTTTTGGAGTTCTTTGATTGCCAAATGGCATGTTTATGCCTGATTACATAATGCTAATCAACAAATACTATGTAATGACAGGTGTCCAACACGTAGGGCGAGATATGTTTGAAAGTGTTCCTAAAGGAGCTGCAATTTTTATGAAGGTAAGATAATATCATTTGTGTTCATTAGCTGCAGTTCTGAGTTACAATATTCAATCATCTCTCACCAATAATAGTTAATTATTAGGCTCTCTTTAGTTATTTATATATATATATTTGTTGCTTTATCAAAAGTTGTTTTTGGGATGTAAATTAATATACTGTACATTTCATTTCATATAGTCATAATTCAGGGTTTGACTATTTTGAGAGAAATTTTTAAAGTTTCATTTATTAAACAATCGGTTGAATACTCAACAATGGTAAGGTATTGTCTTTGTGGTTGGGGTTTTGTCTCCCTCCTCCACCAAAAGTTGTGTACGATATATAGAGGGAAAGTACTTTGGTTGGTAGAGATATGACAGGCAAGACTCACTAAAGAGGTGTTAGTATAACATGTGATATAATTATGGAAGTAACCCGCATACTAGGGGATTCGAACCAACATTGTAACTCAAGTGGTACCATACTTGCAAATATGTGGCCTATATGACTTAGGTTGATGGTTCGAGTTTCTTTGCATGCAGGTGACTTCCATAATTATTGTTACATACTATACAAACATTTTTCTCCTAAGCCTTACTGCTTGATGAATGACACTTTAAAGATTTTTCCTAAAAGAATCATCCACTCAACATTTACAACATTTTCCTTTATTATCATATTTTATATTTAGGCCTCTTTTATGCAAAACAAATTAACTTGAAAAATAAATCATATAGTGGATTCTTCATGATTGGAGCGGCGATCATTGCTTGAAGCTATTGAAGAATTGTTACAATGCCATTCCAAAAGACGGAAAAGTAATAGTGGTGGAGGCAGTGGTTCCGGATGTACCGGAAGCTAATGCCTATTTGAGAAGCATCACACAGGTAGATATGGTGATGCTGGCGCAAGATCCTGGAGGAAAGGAAAGAACCAAATCGGAATTTGAAGCGTTAGCTACTAAAGCCGGATTCAGTGGCATCAGATATGAGTGTTTTGCTTGTAGCTACTGGATCATGGAGTTCTTTAAGTAATTGGATTTCATATAATTGCGAAGCTACCAATGCAACCGAAAAGAATAAAAGTGGATGCTTGTATTTCCTTTACTTTGGAAAATAAAAATACTAGAGTAATTAAATTAAATTAGATATGATGTTTATTTTCTTTTATTAATTTTATTCGTAACTGAATACTTTCTTAAATTAATCTGCCTCATTGATAGTGCAACCTCATGCCGATTGGATTGTCAAGTTGTAACATGTTTATAGGGCGGATTTCATGGCGAAACTTTCAGGAGATAGCCGGCAAGAACTCCATAGTTTCAATACCCTACCGGCAGGTGCAGGATCTACTTGGCTTAAATAATGTTATTTAGCTTATTTTTCTGATTTTATTTATTTACCAAAAAAAAGTGTAGCATTTATCCTTTTGTATAACTCATTTTTCCATTTCTGTATTAATCATAGAAAGGTTAATATTGATAGGAAATAAATGGAAAACTGTAATAATCAATAAGAACCATCATTTCATTCATTTATAGGAACAGAGTCGAAGGTTGCTTTATGCTGGTCTAATTGGTTGGGTTTTTGAATTAAATCTGCAACATTAAACTAAAAAAAAAATTTAACTTTGTTTAATTTGTTTCATATATAAATTACATAATAAATTTTACATCCAGGATAAAAAATAAAATAATGTAATAAATATAATTATAAAAATTATTATAAAAATATGAAAAGACAAAAACACTCCCAAAACTCAATTATAGAATTGTGGGTTAAAAAAATTATATAATAAATATATTTATTAAATGTTTATATAAAAATCAAATGAATTTTTTTAAATGGTTAAATTAAATGTTTAAAATTCATTGTATCTCAGCTTTAAATCTCACTATAATTAAGTTTTTTTATTAATTTTATAAAATACCCTTATAAGGTTTATTTGACAAAATTATTTTAGTTTTTCATTTAATTTTTCTATCTTTTTAATTTTTAAACTTGTATTTCTTGTCGAATCGCTCCAAAATAAATGAAAAATTAACTTTTTTTTTAACTTTAATGGTGTTGAATACATGTAGATTGCCACGAAAATAACATGTCAGCATTTAATTTTATTAATTTAAAAATTCAAAAAATATAAAAACTATTTTAAATTAAAAATCATTAAAATTATTAAAAATTTATAAAAAAATACTTTTTTATATTTTAAATTTTAAAAAATTATTTAAATGTTGATATGCTATCTATGTGACAATTTACGTGTATGCCACATTAAAGAAGCTAATAAATGTTAAACTTTTTCATCTATTCTAGGGTGATTTAACAAAAAATACAAGTTCAGTTATTAAAAGAGGCAAAAAGTTAAATGGAAGGCTAAAATAATTTTTTTTGTAAAGTTGGAGGGCAAAAAAATCATTATGCCTTTTTATTTTTATATTCTATGAACTAAAAATATATAATGAATTGATTAATTTCTTGTTTGATATTACAATTTTTTTCCTATTAATTTAATCCTTCTAATATAGAATTGAAAAAAATGAGTTTTACAAAAATAAATATAAATGAGATTTTTTTTTGTAGTATCATGTTACAATTTAATTCAAGAATCATTTTATTAAAATTTAATTTATTAAACTAACATGAAACAATTATAGAGTATTTTTATGTTTTATTCTATAAATTAAAAATAAAATTGATATAATTTTTTATTCTTCTTTATTATTATAGTTTTTATTATTTCTTATCAATTTCAATCCTTCTATAATTAATATAAAATTGGAAAAATGAATAATCACTTTAATAAACAATTTTAAAAAATAAAATGAAAAAAAAAAACATGTTGCATGAAGGGGCACTTAAATCCCAAGTTTAATAATATTTTATTAAAACATCAAAGGATAAAAACACAATCCTATTAATAGTTGCCAATAAAAAGGCATTTTAATAATATTTTAATTGAGATAGTGCTTTGTCTTATCTAAATTATATTAATTTCCTAAGTTAGTTTGTAAACTTTTTTATCATAAGTAGTATCTATTATTTAAAGTGGTATCTAAATTATACCTTTTTTTTAGGGTGATACCTAATTTTTTTTAATCACAAGTGGTACTTAATCTATATTTGATACTTAAATTATACTTCATTACCTAAAAAAATTCTCTTAGGCAATCATTTTGTAACACATGAAACTTTTAAATTAAAAGTATAATTAAATTTAATTAAATTAAAACTTTTCAATTTTTTTACACTCTCCCTTTCCCACAATTATTTTTTCTGTTTTAATAATTTTTTTAATTGTTAGATAACTTTCCTTTGCGATCTTAGTACCATTTTTTTTCTACTCAACTTCTTTCCAGTATTTGAATTTCATGTTTTATTCAGATGTTTTCATTATCGAGAGTTCACCCAACATTAACTTTGCAAAGTATACAGAAAAGAACAAAGAAAATTATTTTTAAGAAAAATAATACATATGCTCTGATCGAGTGAGAAAGGAATTGAATTAGAGGTTTAGGCATGAAAAAGAAGCTCACCAAAACTTGGGCTTTATCTCTGAAAATTGAGTTTAGATGAGTTTTGTAATAGGCCCAATTTGCTCGGGCCTAGACAAAAACCAAACAAAAAATAATAATAAATAAAAATAACAAAAGTCCAAAGCCCATTTACAATATCCAACACAATGACCCAAATTAAAAACCCTAAGCCCAAATTACAAGCCCACAATATTAAATTCTTTTTTTCAAAAAACTAAAAATCTAACCCTAATGCTGCTGTCGCCTCCACCTCACCACGTCAACGCCTGCCACCACCAACTCTACCACCGTTGACTTTGTCACCTGCAAAAGAAAGACAAACACACAAGCAATAGTAGAATAAATAGTAGATAAACAGTGTATAATCGACTATATAAGACCACAACAAACAGTTTGTAAAAAACAAAAAAAAAAAGATGGTGAGTCAAAATACAAAAAAATTTAGAAATCAAATCTTCTAACAAAAGGTGATTTTTTTTTATATATTCATTCTATTTTTTTCTGTTCTTATTTTTACTTTTATAAAAAAAAACAAAATACAAAGAAAAAAAGTAAAAATTACCTGACCCTTCGCATTCCGCTGATGTAGGTGGCATAGGTTCGTCGTTTTCGATGAAAAACGACGTCTTTTGGGGTTCAGAAGCTCGAAAAATAGAAGAAAAAAAAACCTTTTTATTTTTTCGGCCACCATGGATGGCGGCACCGTCGCCAGTGATCGGCGGTCGCCACTGTGGCTAGCGACGAAAAAAATGGGAAAAGGCTGAAATGATTTTTTTCAAAAAAAATTAACTTAAACAAGCATGGTGCCATGCCCAAAATACCCGCCTGCATAGGATCCGCGTGTTTTTTAACGAATGGGTTATTTACCCTTTCAACCCTTTTGCTTTTTGAATAGTTTACAATGGGGCCCAAATTCCATTCTTTTAATTTTTATAGATTTGGCCACTAAATTTTTTGTGCATTTCAATTTAGTCCCTGGCTCGCTGATCTCCAGGAGAATGGACGCGTGTCCATAAGATTGGGTTAATTTCTTAATTAATCCTCTCCTGTTTTCGCTCATTACATTTTAGCCCTTCTATTATTTATTTTATTCAATTTATCCTTTCAATTTTCTTTAAGTTACTATTAAGTCTTTTTTATTTTAATTCTGGCATTTATTTATTCATCTACTTGTTTATTTATTCTTTATTCCATTTATTTTATTCATTTATCTGTTCTTACTTATTTATTTATATATTATTAATTTATTTATTTATTTTTGTTTCAATCCTTGTATTCATTTATTTATTATTCCGTCATTTTTTTATATATTAATATTTTTTATTTCCTGTCTTCGATTTTTTTATATCTATGCTTTCATTATTATTTGTTTATGTATTTATTTATTATTCCCTTTTTATATATTTTCAAAATTAGATTATTTATAATTTTTTTATTTGTACATTTTGTTCATTTATTATCATTATTATTATCATTATTTTTATCTTATTTTTATTACTTTGTCATTTCTTTTATCATTCTCTGTCCCTAAAAAAGATGAGAAAGTACGAATGTGCGTAGACTATAAGAACTTGAACAAAGCCAGCCCGAAAGACAATTTCCCATTGCCGCATATCGACACTTTAGTGGACAAAATGGCATGTTACTCACTGTTCTCCTTCATGGATGGTTTCTCAGGATACAATTAGATAAAAATTCATCCTGAAGACATGGACAAGACCACATTCGTAACTATGTGGGGAACATTTTGCTATAAGGTGATGTCATTTAGACTAAAAAATGCAGGAGCAACGTATCAAAGAGCCATGGTAACTTTATTTCGTGATATGATACACAAAGAAATCGAAATTTATGTTGATGATATGATCGGAAAGTCCCGAACAAAGAAGGAGCATGTACAAGTCTTAAGGAAATTGTTCTTGAGATTGAAAAAGTTCTAACTGAAGCTAAATCCAGCAAAATGTACTTTCGGGGCTGCGTCGAGAAAATTGTTGGGATTTGTAGTCAGTGAAAAGGGGATTGAGATCGATCCAGATAAAATAAAGGCTATACTGGAATTGCCTCCGCCACGCACTAAAAAAGAAGTTCGAGGTCTCCTAGGAAGACTAAATTACATCCCCTAGTTCATTTCACAGCTAACTGAGAAATGTGACCCCATATTCCGTCTCATTAAGAAACACAACCCAAGCGTTTGGGATGAGAAGTGCCAGAAGACTTTCGACAAGGTCAAACATTATTTGTCCAATGCCCAGTACTGATGCCTCCTAGCCTAAATAGACTGCTGATACTGTACTTGATAGTATTTGAGAATTCCATGGGATGCGTGCTTGGCTAACATGATGAACCAGGGTGAAAGGAAAGAGCGATATACTATCTCAGTAAGAAATTCACTGAATGTTAGACAAGATGTTCGCCAATCGAGAAGTTGTGTTGCACCTTGATCTAGACAACCCGAAGACCGAGACAGTATATGTTGTACCACACAACTTGGCTCATCTCAAAACTCGATCCTCTAAAGTACATGATGGAGTCGACTGCTTTGAATGGAAGAATGGCCCGGTGACAAATCCTGCTTTCTGAATTTGACATAGTCTATGTGAATCAAAAGGCTATAAAAGGGAGCGCAATAGTAGATTTTCTGGCCAGTAGAGCTCTAGAAGATTACGAGCCTTTGAACTTTGATTTCCCAAATAAAGATCTAATGTACGTTGCAACCACTGAAGAAGACCTTCAAGAAGGTCATTCTTGGAAACTAAACTTTGATGGAGCCTCAAACGCTGTAGGTAACGGAATTGGAGCAGTCCTAGTATCCCTAAAAGAATATCATTATCCATTCACTAGTAAATTGGATTTTGATTGCACAAATAATATGGCAGAATACGAAACATGCATCATGGGCATTCGTGCTACCATTGAACGTAAGATTAAAGTGCTAGAGGTGTACGGAGATTCTGCACTAGTGATCTTTCAACTCAAAGGTGAATGAGAGACGAGAGACCCCAAATTTGATCAATTATCGAAGGCTGGTTCTGGAATTAATTGAAGAGTTTGATGACATCACATTCTGCTATCTTCCATGAGATGAAAATTAGATGATTGACGCTTTGGCTACCTTGGCTTCTATGGTCAAAGTGAACAAGTAAGAGGATGTAAAGCTTATCTAAATGAGTATTTGTGAGACTCCGGCTCATTGTTACAACATCGGAGAGGAAGAAGAAAAGGATGATCACCATTGGTACCACGATATACTGCGATACATGAAGAATCATGAATACCCTGACCAAGCAACTGAAAATGACAAAAGCGCTAAGAAGACTGGCCAGTGACTGTTTTAGATGGGGAGATCCTATATAAAAGGAGAAAGGATCAGGTGCTACTAAGATGTGTAGACATTGTCGAGGCTAAGAAAATCTTGAAAGAATTCCACGAGGGTGTCTTGGGAACACATGCTAATGATTTTACAATAGCCAAGCAAATCATGAGATTCGGGTATTATTGGTCCACCATGGAAGGAGATTGCATCAGCTATGCCAAGAAATGTCAAAAGTATCAAATTTATAGAGACAAAATTCACGTGCTTCCTTCACCTCTCCATGTCATGACTTCTCCATGGCCTTTCTCTATGTGGGGCATGGATGTCATTGGGCTGGTATCAGCAAAAGCTTCTTATGGGCATCGATTTATCTTTATGGTCATCGATTACTTCACCAAATGGGTAGAAGCTGCTTCATATGCCCATGTTACGAAGCTGGTAGTCAGCAAGTTCTTAAAGAAAAAGATTATATGTCAATATGGTATGCCAGAAAGGATCATATCTGACAATGCATTAAATTTGAACAACAACACTATATCGGAAGTCCGCAGTCAGTTCAAGATCAAACACCACAACTCATCACCATATTGCCCAAAATGAATAGTGCAGTAGAGGCAACCAATATGAACATTAAGAAGATCGTGGTAAAAATGACTGAGACTTATAAAGATTGGCATGAGAAGTTGCCATTTACCTTCTATGCATATCAAACATCTGCCAAGACCTCAACTGGGGCAACGCCTTTCTATTTGGTTTATGGAATAGAGGCAATTTTACCCATTGAAGTCAAGATTCCTTCTTTCCAATTTTTGGCAGAATTGAAGTTGGATGATGCAGAATGGATCCAATCACAATATGATTAGCTAAATTTAATTGAAGAGAAAATGCTGAAAGCCATCCGTCATGGTCAGATGTACCAAAAGCGAATGATGCGACCTTACAACAAAAAGGTTCGTCCTAGAGAATTCCATGAGGGGGACCTAGTATTGAAAAAGATCCTGCCCATACAAAAGGATTTTAGAGGGAAATGGATGCCAAATTGGGAAGGACCTTATGTAGTAGAGAAGGCCTTTTCTGGATGAGCGTTGATTTTGACTGAGATAGATGGCTAAAGCTTGCCCAATCCTGTGAATTCAGACTCAATCAAGAAGTACTTCACCTGAAAAAAAAAAGAGGCCAAGGCAAAAACCCACAAAGAGCGCCTTGAGACCAAAGGGGTTTTTGAGTTGAAAACCCAGAAAAGGGTAATTCAAATTTTGATCAAAGATGGGGCATGTGGTAGTCTTGTTATCCTCGAATTAACAAGGAAGAGGGATGTCACGTCTTAGGGCATCAACAAAGTACTTTGGATCTCCGAAACATATATCAAGTTCAAAAGGGTCCTCGAGGAGTTTGTGCGGAGAAGCTTATGCTACAATATCTGGGGCACCTGTTTTCATCTTATACATTTTGTATTTAAGTAAATTTGCTATTTTGATTAATCTATTCATTTTGAGCTTTGCTTCTAATAAATTTCAACCTTGTCCATTGTTACTATATTTTCAAGTATTTTTCATTTAAATAAAAATTAATGGACTAATAATGTTCAAGAAAAAAGAGTTTTCCATATTGCTCTGAAAGGTTTTCTAAATAGTACAAGGATCTGAAAATAGGACCACTATTCAGAACTAACCAAACTTAAGGGTTGGAAACACTTAAGAAAGAATAGTCTAAATTGTAACTATTTCTTCAGATTTTTCGTTAAAGATACTAGCTGAACAAGAAGACATGGTAACACATCAGTGATAGAACTTTGATAAATAGCGAGCAATGACAACCTAAGCATTAAAAAAGGATCATTCTCAAAAAATGACATTCTACATTAATGCAAATATCATTCATACACATCTAGTTAGGAGCATTTAATTCATCCTGATCATGACATCCTAATCACTAGGCATAAATAGGCCCATTAAATGGATTTTACAGGTCATGTTCCCAGATAATAGTGTAACAGATCAGTAAAACCACAAATCCTATACCCCTGAAGTTGCAGTGGGATGGATTGAAGTCATTATGGCGAATATTATCTTCCTGACGTTGTAGTGGAGAAAATTAAAGCCACAAATCTTATCTCCTTGAAGTCGCAAATGAATAGATTGAAGTCACAGATCTCATCTATTTGAAATTGTAGTGGAGTAGATCAAAGATTGAAGCCATAAATCTTATACCTCTGAAGTTGCAGTGGGATGGATTGAAATCATTATGGCGAATCTTATCTCCTTGAAGTTGTAGTGGAGCAAATTGAAGCTGCTAATCTTATCTCCCTAAAGTTGCAGCGGAGTAGATAGCGAATCTTATTTCCCTGAAGTTGCAGTGGAATAGATTAAAGTTACAAGTCACAAATCCTATACCTCTGAAGTTGTAGTAGGTCGGATCAAATCTACCATGGTGAATCTTATCTCCCTGAAATTGTAATGGAGTAGATTGAAGTCACAAACCTTATCTCCCTAAAGTTGCAGTGGAACTAGTTGAAGTTACAAATCTTATTTCCCTGAAGTTGTAGTGGAGTAGATTGAAAATAGTAACTCTTATCTCTCTGAAGTTGCAGTAGAGCAGACTAAAGCTATAAACCTTATCTCTCTAAAGTTGCAGTGGAGAAGGTTGAAGTTATAAGTCTTATCTTTCTGAAGTTGTAGTGGAGCAGACTGAAGATAGTACATCTTATTTCCCTGAAGTTGCAGTGGAATAGATTAAAGCTACAAGTTACAAATCTTATATCTCTGAAGTTGCAGTGAAGCAAATTAAAGTAACAATACCCCTGAAAGTTGTAGCGGGTTAGAATGAGGCTACTTGAAGAAGAGGAGCAACAAGAAGTCAAGATTCGGCGAGGACAGGCAAAATTGGTCCTTCGTGAAAGTCTGTGCTCCATTCTCGTTACACGACAACGAGCAAAGAGGAGCAGCTGTAATAGGCCCAATTTGCTTGGGCCCAGACAAAAACCAAACAAAATAAATAAATAAATAAAAATAACAATAGTCCAAAGTCCAAAGCCCGTTTACAATATCAGACCCAATGACCCAAATTAAAAACCCTAAGCCCAAATTACAAGCCAACAATATTAAGTTCTTTTTTCAGAAAACTAAAAACCTAACCCTAATGCTACTGCTACCTCCACCTCACCACGTCAACGCCTGCCCCCACCAACTTTGCCACCGTTGACTCCATCACCTACAAAAGAAAGACAAACATGCAAGCAACAGTAGAATATACAGTGTATAATCGGATATATAAGGCCACAACAAACAGTTTGTAAAAAAAAAAGACAATGAATCAAAATACAAAAAAATTAGAAATCAAATCTTCTAACAAAAGGTGAAATTTTTTTTTATGTATTCATTATATTTTTTTCCTGCTCTTATTTGTACTTTTATAAAAAAACAAAATACAAAGAAAAAATGTAGAAATTACTTGATCCTTCGCATTCCGCCGTCGTAGGTGGCAGAGGTTCGTCGTTTCCGATGAAAAACGATGTCTTTTGGGGTTCGAAAGCTCGAAAAATAGAAAAAAAAAGGCCTTTTTATCTTTCCGGCCACCGTGGACGACAGTGCTATTGCTGGCGACCAGTGGCCGCCACGATGGCCAGCGGCGACTCTTTAGTCGGATTCTGAACTACTTCAGAGAAAAAAATGGGTTGGGGGTTTTTTTTAGGGAAAAGGCTGAAATGATTTTTTTCAAAAAAATAAATTAAATAGGCATGGTGAAACGACGTCGTTTCATCAATGTCCAAAACGCCCCAAAATGACGTCGTTTTGAGGCTGAACCGGAACGACCCGACCTGCCCGCACAGGATCCGCGTGTTTTTGAACGAATGGGTTATTTACCCTTTCAGCACTTCCGCTTTTCGGATGATTTACAATAGGGCCCAAATTCCTTTCTTTTAATTTTTATAGATTTGGCCACTAAATTTTTCGCGCGTTTCAATTTAGTCCCTGGCTCGTTGATCTCCTGAAGAAGGGATGCGTGTCCAGAAGATTGGGTTAATTTTTTAATTAGTCCTCGCATATTTTCACGCATTACATTTTAGCCCTTCTGTTATTTATTTTATTCAATTTATCCTTTTAATTTTTTAAGTTACTATTAAGTCCTTTTTATTTTAATTATGTTATTTATTTATTCATCTACTTGCTTATTTATTCTTTATTCCATTTATTTTATTCATTTATCTGTTCATTTACTCATTTATTTATATATTATTCATTTATTTATTTATTTTTGTTTCAATCCTTGTATTCATTTATTTATTATTTCGTCATTTTTTTATATATTAAAATTTTTTATTTCCTGTCTTCGATTTTTTTATATCTATGCTTTCATTATTATTACTATTTTTATTATTATTTGTTCATGTATTTATTTATTATCCCATTTTTATAAATTTTCAAAATTAGATTATTTATAATTTTTTTATTTGTACATTTTGTTCATTTATTATCATTATTTTTTATCTTATTTTCACTACTTTGTCATTTTTTTATCATTTTTTATCTTATTTTCACTACTTTGTCATTTTTTTATCATTCTCGTATCATTTACGTTTATAATCGTCATAAGGCATCTAGCATTTTTATTTTATTTTTATTTTTTTACTTTATTTATTTTATACCATGGATTAATATTCTTACTATTATTATAGCTACATTGATATTATCATGGCATTTCTTTATCCATTTACTATATGTCATTTAAATATTCTATCCGTATAACCATTTTAAAATCACTACATGCATTATGTTTAAATGTAATTAGTCGTTTTTATATTATACCCCAAAATGAGATAACTACCTATTGTTTTAATATTACACTTATTATTCACTACAACAAAATAACCCTACCGCGACACTTTTTTTGACCTAAGACGACGCAAAAAAGGTTGGCATAGGTATCGCGACGCTTTTCTCGACGCTTCCAAATAGGTTGTCTATAGTATAGTTGGCATAGGCTTCGCGACCCTTTCGAAAAAGCGTTGCCATAAGTCAACATAAGCCGACCCTTATTTAAGGGTTGGGAAAGACCTAGTCAATGCCAACCTTTAAAAAGGGTTGGGATAGACCTAGTTAAGGCCAACCTTTGAAAAAGTTTGCGATAGACCTGTTTAAGGCAGCCTTAAAAGGGTTGGTATAGTTCTTGTTTAACGCAACTTTTAAAAACGATTGGGATAGAGCCGTCTAAGGCAACCTTAAAAAGGTTGAGATAGACCTTGTCTAAGACAACCTATAAAAAAAGGTTGGGATAGACCTATCTAAGGCAACCTTAAACAGGCTAGGATAGACCATGTCTAAGGCAACCTTAAAAAAAAGTTGGAATAGACCCGTTCAAGGCAACCTTAAAAAGGTTGGGATAGACTATGTCTAAGGCAACTTTTAAAAAAAGTTGGGATAGACCTGTCTAAGGCAGCCTTAAAATGGTTGGGATAAATCTTGTCTAAGGCAACTTTTAAAAAAGGTTGGGATAGACCCGTTTAAAGCAACTTTAGAAAGGTTGAGATAAATCTTGTCTAAGGTAACCTTTAAAAAAAGTTAGGATAAACCCGTTTAAGATAACCTGAAAAAGATTGGGATAGACACGTATAATGCAATTTTTTTCTATTTTTTATTATTTCAATATTAATATATTTTTATAAATATTTACAGTGAATAATGATAAGAATTTTGCTTTAAATACAACTGAAAAAAATATAAACTATAAAATTAAAATTAAAATAAAGATTGAATATTCACTACAAAAATCGATCCAACAATCAAAATACACTAACATTTAGCTGAAATGTATACCACTAACATTCAACTCAATGTACAAAAGTAAACAAATAAAAAAATACCTAAGGCGATGGACATTGATATTGATGTTGTACTACAAAAAAGCTAATACAGTTTGAAACTGCAACTTTAATTCCAAGAAACTCTGTTGATCTCTTATTTCTACAAAAGTAGCCCCAAGTAGTGAAATATATCCAGATCCAAGTATACCATATACCCTAACAATCCATTTTGTTTACTACCTAATTGTAACATATGCAGTTTTTTCTCTTTTCACCTTTATTGCTTCTCGACTCTTGGCTATATTTAGCGTTATCCCTCGAGCCCCAACCTTGCTGTAAGCCAATTGCCGACTTCATTCATCTCTTTAGGGATTGTGTAATGACCAATCCTGTACAAACCGGATCAAAAACTTAAAACTTTGTCTGGATTTGCATTCCCTTTAAGATCAAAAGGACTGAGAATACACTTTTGAAGAAAACAATCCATTGGAAGTTAATATGAGCTTTATGCATGAGGTGAGAGATCATAAACAGTGTTGGCTTGTATGCTTGTATGCTTTTATGGAATAAATGTTGCAAATCAAAGTATTTGCATTGCTTGCTTATATGCTTTTATGCTGTAAGAAAAGATATAATTGCCAGCACAAAAGGGTTGGCTTAATCTACATCATTGTCCACCAAAATTAAAAAAAGAAAAACTCAGAAATAATAAATCACCTTTCACCAAGAAAAATAGGAGATGAAGTAAAAGGCTTCGCTAATATAGCACCAACAGCCCACATATCTGTAAACGCTACTATTATCAGACATCATTCAAGCAAAATTTTACAAAGGCTTCAATAAGCTAATGAAATAATTCAGTGATCTCTCTAGGAATCACACTCTAATTTTGTAAAGGGACTTCCCCATCTACATATATCAGAAAGAACTATCATGCATTGGCTCAATTCCTTTTGTCTTCCATTTATTAGGGGCATCAGATAAGATGAACAGGAGAAACGAGAATACTTTGTTTACCAGGGGTAACATACTCAAATGTTGCAGGGTTGTATTAGAGAACTTGTGCATGAAGTTCCAAGGGCTCCAAATGGTCATGCGAAACTGAATCTGCCTCATCCCTAAGATTCCTGCACCAAAAAAGAGAAATATAATCACTTGCTTACACCTAAGATTGGCATAAATAATCATTTAATATTCCGTTGTTTGTTACTTTTTTTATATTTGGCTTTTGTTTATGGGAAAAAAAATAAAAAATTTCTGAAAAGTCAAAATTACAGTTATTTAACATAAAACGCATAATTTTACTTTCATCTTTTTCATAAATGATAGAATCGTATATGCTCTCTCTATATAAATCGTTCTTTCAAACGAGTATAATTTTACCTTTTAACAATTTTGAACAGAAAATATAGAAAACGGCGAACTCTGAACAACAATTAAATCAAATAGCAACTATGTGGGAGCTTTAACCAATAAATTCAAATTATTCAAAAAAAGAAGAAGAAGAAGAAGAGATAAAGCTTATATAATTAATAACAATGTCAAAGACTTAGAAGTCCAAATATTTTCTTTCAGATTTCACTGCATTGAGAAAACACTAAAAAATTGAGCTAAAATTTCAAATTCACCAGAATTTTAAACACTTACTAGATATGAAACGTTAGTTTAGTGAAGTAGATCAACAATTCAACTAGCCTGAGCTTTAATTTGAGGTCGGTTTAAAGACCTAGAAGCTCAACAGCCGGGTCGTCAAATAGCCAAAGCCCAGATCCGAAGCACCAGGCGACGAAGGAAGCGGCAAGCACTGCGCCACCTCGGAGTGGATGGTGTGTGGTTTGCATAAAAAACCACCATTAGTAGAATATAATGTTAGCTTCACAGAAGTTATTACATAAAAAAATCCTCTTATATGCCAAAAATAAGAAAAATGAAAAGTTTTTTAAAACTAAATATATTAAATTGAAATTCGGTTCTAATCATCTATTAACAATTTATTAACAAGTTGAAATCTTTTTAAACTATAGAGAACAGAGACAGAGAGAGAAAACCTGTAGTTCAAAACCAGTAAATACCAATTCTTATACCAATAGTTGGCCAAAACGTTAAGAGTACACCATTTAGTAAATTCAAATTGATAAACATGCCTATTTTCTTAAAAAATCCAATAAATAGTGTTCAATAGGTTTTCTTTTTTAAATGATGTACTATTAGCCATTTGAACCTACCAAAAATATTGTAAAAGTAAAAAGACTAAATTATGCCAAATAAAATTAGAAAAACTGAATCCCAAATTTCAACATAATAAAGGGTCTAAAACCATAATTAGATCACTAAAATCAGGCTAGTTGTAAAAATATTGTTCAATTTTGCCTGTGCCTGCATTGAACAACTACTAAATATACAAGCATTTTACTCATCTTAAGGATTTGGGACTCAGATAATAAATTACTACTTTTTCTTTTTCATTTTAAGAAAAAGACATGATTTGTCTTTCATTTGCAATACTACTGACTTAAAGGGATGATCACTCCGCGCCCCCCTTAGATCCATAGTAGGGATCAGCAGTTGGTATGAATCTTTCATATTCATTGTGTCTATATGGCCTGACTGGAATCTGCAAAATTCAAAGTTTTGATAGTTTATTTGTAAAATAAAAATTTCCATGAAATGTGATAAAACTCAAAAGCAATTACGAAAAACAATATTAGTTACATAAATCACTATCAGTCACTCTCCTATACTGATTTTTGAGAACTATTTCTATTGTAAGTTTCTTCCAGATAACTAGTAAGAGAAGTCTCAAAGGAGAAATTGTATCCAGAATCATGAGAAACAAAATAAGATACCTGTTTTGAAAGGGACAAGCTTGTATACCCAAGTTTTTGGTACTCAACCTTGAACTGGAAAACTGATATTATCTGCGAATTGAGTTGAATAATCGGAGGGAAGAAAGGAAGAATAGAAGAAGAAGTGAAGGAGAAAGAGAAAAAATTGAGAGGAGAAAACCAACAGAAGGAAAATGGCCTGTTTTTTCATAGGAGGTTAAAAAGGTACAGCCAAAGCAGATAACAGCTATCCAAAGCAAAAAGACAAAATTTACCGTTTCGTTTAAACAATCCTCAATATACTGAAATAGAAATTAAACTAAACGCAGTGTTTAACAACTAACAATTTAGAAACTAAAAACAAATCAAAATTGGCAGACTTGAAAACGTGAACTCCATTTGGTCTATATTAGATACTCCCTTCTTGAATAGGATCCTTGTTCTCAAGGATCAAAAGCAGGGTACCTCTGCTGTAATTCTTGTAAGTCCTCCCATGTTGAGTCTTCTGGAAAGGTGTTGAACCATTCAACCAGCACCTCTGTAGCAGCTTGATTCCCCTTCTCGATCATCCTTCTGTCTAATATTCTCATGGGTTCCTTGTCGATGACGCCATTAGTCCCCATTACAGGTAACATAGATGAAGTTGGTGTCTTACAATGTGCTTTTTGAGCTGAGAAACGTGGAAAGTAGGGTGAATTCTTGATCCGGCTGGTAAGGTTAGCTTGTAAGCGACTTGACCCACTTTGGCTTCTACAGGAAAATGGTCCAAAGTATTTAGGAGAGAGCTTATGATTCTTCAGTTTGTGGAGTGAATGTTGCCGATATGGTTGTAACCTTCAGTACACCCAATCTCCTACTTCAAAACTTCGGTCAGATCTTTTTTTGTTTGCAATCTGTCTCATTCTTTCTTGAGCCCGTTTCAAATGGAAGTGAAGGAGCTTCCTCATGGTTTCTCTATTTTGCAAGCTTCGGTCTACAGTAGCTACGTTGGAAGAGTCAGCTAGGTACGGCAAATGTAGGGGTGGTGCTTGGCTATAGAGGGCTTCATATGGGGTGGTGTGGATTACTGAGTGGTGTGTGGTATTGTACCACCACTCAGCTAAAGGTAACCAGTGCACCCACTCCTTAGGACATTCACTCACCATGCATCTTAGATAGCCTTCTAGACACCGGTTCAGAACTTCAGTCTGTCCATCTGTTTGTAGGTGGTATGCTGTTGATAAGCAAAGTTTAGCTCCTAATCTTTTAAAGAGTTCTTGTCAGAAATGGCTCACAAAAATCTTGTCCCGATCTGATACAATTGTTTCAAGAATACCATGCAGCTTGTAAATGTGTGTCAAGTATTCTTGAGCTACAGTGATGGCTATAAAAGGATGTGAGAGAGGTAAGAAATGCCAGTATTTTGTGAGGCTGTCAACTACCACTAGGATGGTGTTGTTGTTGCGGGTGACAGGTAAACCTTCAATAAAATCCATACTGATAGCCTCCCAAGCTTGATTGGGAATAGGGAGGGGCTATAGGAGACCAGGGGAGGCAGCAAGGTCTGCCTTACACTGTTGACAAACAGGGCACTCTCTGACCCATCTCTGTATATCCTTGGTTAGGCCCTTCCAGTATACTTGTTCGGATATCCATACTTTGGTGGCGTGTGTCCCCGAGTGACCTCCCAGTGGGCTACTGTGGAAACAATCGAACAAGTCCCTCCTAATTTTTATGTCATTCCCTACAACTGCCTTCCCTTTTCCCCTTAATACTTGCCTATTCCATGAGTATTTTGGATGCCGTTGAGGGTCCTCTTGAAGCTCAATGCATACTTGATGTAGCTTGGGGTTAACTAAAGCAGATTCCACCACTCTCTTTCATAAGTTTGACCATGAAGTGCTTCCCACACATTGAAGGAGCTGTCCCTCAAATTCGTGGGCCTTCCTAGACAAAGCATCGGCTACCAAATTTTGATTACCCTCCTATAAGTGATGTAGTAGTCATAATCGAGCATTTTAACGACCCACTTTTGTTGAAATAGAGTAATAGCTTGTCGATCAGCTAAAAATTTCAAACTTTGGTAATCGGTCCTGATTTGGAACTTTCTCTCAACCACATAGGAGTGCCATTTCTTTACTGCCAAGAGAACCGCGAGCATTTCCTTATCATAGATGGATAGTGCTTGATGTTTCACTCCTAACCCTTTGCTAAAAAATGCCACTGGTCTCCCTTTTAGATGTAACATAGCCTCGACCCCTTGACCACATGCGTCCGTGTCAATGCAGAATTCTTCATAAAAGTTAGGCAGGCATAGAACTGGTGCTTGGCATACGACTTGCTTTAACATTTCAAAGGCAGCTTGTTCATGGGCGGTCCAATTCCAAGGGGTGTTTTTCTTGATTAAATTGGCAATGGTCGAGCCATAACCCCTTAACTTCTTATGAATCTTCTATAGTAACCCGAAAGGCCTAAGAAGCCCCTCAATTCTTTGACCGATTTAGCGGTGGGCCAATTTGGAACTCCCTCGATCTTGGCGGCATCCATTTTCACCTCTCCTGCAGCTATAACATGCCCCAAATACTCTATTTGATGAGTGCGAGATGTACATTTACTTTGCTTGACAAACAAATGGTTGTTCCTCAAAAGCTGCAACACCTCTTGTAAATGCATCATATGTTTAGTCCATCTGCTGGAATAGACAAGTATATCGTCAAAAAATACCAAGACCGACCTTCTTAGTAAATCTTTGAAGATAGTATTCATCTCTGCCTGGAAGGTTGAAGATGCATTGGTTAGGCCAAATGGCATAACCAAAAATTCGTAATGCCCTTCATGTGTTTTAAAAGCGGTTTTGCTAATATCTCCCTTATATATTCTAATTTGGTGATAGCCCGATTGAAGGTCTAATTTGGAGAAAAAGAGAGCTTGTCCAAGCTCATCTAATAGTTCTTCTATGATGGGTATCGGAAAATGATCCTTAATGGCTAGTTGGTTCAGGTGGCGGTAATGTACACACAAGCGCCAACTCCCGTCTTTTTTTCTTAACCAAGACAACCGGTGAGGAAAAAGGGTTGTTACTGTCTCTTATGGTTCCAGCACGCAACATTTCCAGGATGAGTTTCTCAATTTTCGTCTTCTGCACTGTATGGTGCCGATAGGGCCTCATATTCACCACTTTTGTCTCGTCATGCAATGGTATCCGATGATCTTGTGGTTTGACAGGGGAAAGTGTAGCAGGCATTCGGAATACGCCATCATATTCTCTTAAAAGTTGTTGCAAATCTGTTGGAGTAGATGCGGGTGTCATTTTCAGCTTGGTGTGTTGTTCGGCAGCCAATATCATGGAACAAGGAGTGAGTGGTGTCATAGACAAGCATTTGGACTTTTGGTGACCTGTCAGTATATGTAAGCCTCCGGGTGGAATACCCTGAAGCAAGTAATCGTGGCCTTTGTGTTTAAACTTCATAGTGAGAAGTTGGAAATTCCAAGTGATGGCTCCTAAAGAGAGTAGCCATTGTATGCCTAGCACCAAATCACAACCCTTCACTGGAAGGACCATGAAGTCAGTTACAAAACTGTAGCCTTGTGTTTGCCACTAAATAGCTTGACATCGTCCCCTCGTGTACAAAATTCCAGCATCAGCAACCATAATCTCTATTATATTAGTTGGTTCCACAGCGAAGTTACCTCGCTTGACCAGTTTGGAGTCAACAAAGTTGTGTGTGCTGCTCGAGTCTACCAATATTATCACATCAATGTGCCCAATTCTAGCTGCAATTCTCATTGTTTTATGCCCTTGGGAACCCTATAATGCATGTAATTAGAGAACAGGAAGGATGGCTTCAACTTTAGATTCTGTATTCTCAAGGTGTTCGGGACAGTCTTGAAACTATTCCCTTGGTGAGTTGAGGGCCTCCGTTCCTATTTCATTGTTAGAGCCCACCACTAGCTGATACAGTTGGGACTTCACACACTTGTGTCTTGGGGTATACGTTGCAGCGCACTAGAAACATAGCCCTTTTTTTCTCCTATCTTTCATTTCGGCTTGGGATAAGGACTTGGTTGGAGTGCGATGAATGTTTAAAGGTAGTTTCGGTTTGTTATGGATTGGGAAGAGTCCTCCAGAAGTAGGAACATGACTGATGGGTTTGGGGTTAGGAAAGAAAGGTTTAGAATACCCCCACTCCCCCCATCAGAGGAGTCCTTTTGACCATGTTTGTAGGTACAATGCCTTCGACCTGTCTAGCTAACATGAAAGCTTCCAAGAGCGTTTGAGGTTTGAATAATCTAAGGTACTGGCCAATTTCCACTTTAAGATTACTGATGAATATGCTTAAAGTGTAAGGTTCGTGCAGGTGTAGCTGGTTGAGAATACTTACAAATTGGTCGTGGAACTGGTCAACAGACCCCTGTTTCTTGAAGGTGACCAATTCAGCCATCGGTTCAGTAAAGTTGAAAGAGTTGAATTTCTCTTGCAACCCACGAGCATAAGTGTCCCACGATAACATTTGAATCCCTCCATGACTTTGGCTGAAAAAATGGTGCCAGTCTAATGCTTTGCCTTCCAAATGAAACATAACAGTTCCCACCTTATCTTGGTCCATTATACCGTCAGCTTCAAATAATTGTTCTAATTTGGACCACCACCCTCGGAAGTCAACCCCATCAAACCTTGGGTAGTCGAGCTTAGAGTTTCTTCCCATAGAGTTGAAGGTACTAGCCTTTGAATGGATGGCCATATGACTTGATTCGACCATAGTGTCAATAAAAGAGACTCATTTGGTGGAAATCCAAGAGGCGTACCCCTAATACTCCCTTTCCCTTGTCTGATGTTTGCACCTGAGTGGTTGGAGTCGCACGTCCCACATGCTGGTCAAAGAAATTTTGAAGCTCGGTTCGAATGTCAACTTTTATGGTTTCATGAAACTGCTTGAAACTAGACTCTATTCGAGCGTCCGTTTGAGAAACGTTGGTTTGCAGTTGAGTGAGTTCCTGTAGCATTAGTCCCATGTCTTTTTGCATGACTCCCATATCCTTTTGCAGTCTTGTGGTAACTCTATCACCGGCCATCAAGATCGTTAAGTCTCTGATACCTTTAATATTATCTGCGAATTGAGTTGAATAATCAGAGGGAAGAAAGGAAGAACAGAAGAAGAAGAGAATGAGAAAGAGAAGAAGTTGAGAGGAGAAAACCAACAGAAGGAAAATGGCCTGTTTTTTCATAATACCCTCCTTGCTGTCATAGGAGGTTAAAAAGGTACAGCCAAAGCAGATAACAGCTGTCCAAAGAAAAAAGACAAAACTTACCATTTCGTTTAAACAGTCCTCAATATACTGAAATAGAAATTAAACTAAACGCAGTGTTTAACAGCCAACAATTTAGAAACTAAAAACAAATTGAAATTGGCAAACTTGAAACTGTGAACTCTATTTGGTCTGTATCAAAAACACCATAAACATCCGGAACCTTAAATGACGCAGAATAGAGACCCTGCAGTACAAGAATGGACCAGTATTTTAAGTGGATGACTTCCTACTAAGAGAAGGGTGTTTTCACAAACCATATAATCTAAAGAGGCAAACAAAAAACCTTTTTGTCATTCGACAAAAATCTTATAAGAATTTCTTTCCTACTTTTCTCCTCTAGGGTTTCGACATTTTGGGAAAGTTGAGGAAAAGAAAAAGGTTCTTCCCCTTTTCTTTTTTTTCTTTACTGGTTTTTCTTACCCTCTTTTTTTATTATTATCTATTTTTATATTCCCATAAAATTTTAAAATTTTATAACATATATTAAACTATAATGGTTTCTTTATTAGATAAATCTCTTAGTTATAACTTAGCTTTTAATTTAATAACGCCATACTTTTACCACTTACATGGTTTAGTCCCTATACTTAAATTGAGCACTAAAGCAACGAAATTATCTAATCAAAATTCAATTCACCTACAACATAACTCCATAAATATTTAATAAAAATATTTATGACATCGATTTACAAAAACAAAGTTACAAAACTAGAATTTTCAATACTACTGACTTTCGGGTCGTTACAGAGATGCAATAGAGGGCTGCCGACAGAGATGCAACACTTTGATGCAGAGGATTGGGGAAAATTTTAGGGATTTCGGGGAAGGGGAGTTGGGGAAAATAAAATGGGGAAAATTGGAGATTAGGGGAGGGGATGAAAATAAAACTGCGCCGTATAGTGAAAAGTTTTTCTTTTAATTTTTTTTCATTTTTAACATATATTTTTTTCATTTTTATTTTTTAAAAATTTTAAATATTGAAATTTTTGACAGAAATATAGACTAAAATATTAAATTTTTAATTTTTAAATATTTTTGAAGATTTTTATAATTTTTTAATTAACATATTAAACAAATAATATCAAGTCATGTGGATTACCTTGTAGGTTGTCACATCAATATCATTAAAAAAATTAATTTTGTAGTTAAATTTCTGTTAAAATTGAGATTTAACATTTTTTAAAAAGTCAAATGTCAAATTTAGTTCAAAAAATAAGAATTAAATTGATAAAAAAAATAAATATTGAAAGTTAAAATTTTCCATGATCAACTCTTTTAGGAATTAAATTGATAAATGGGTATGACATGGTCTAGTATTGTTGAAAAGATTTCTTTTTTCAATATGAAATTCTAATTGTGGTTTAAATGTATACTTAAAACTTTAATTTTGATTTAATCATACATATTTAAAAAAATACATCAATTTATTTTTATATTGAATAAATATAAAAATTTATGTATGCAATATATAAATATAAAATTATGTTATATCAATAATTGTGTTAATAATTTACAAGAACTGGATCAAATTAAAGTTCATATATTCAATTGCACATTAACCCATTGTTCATGTATGCTTTTGGGATTTATCCCATTTTGATATTTTATTATTTGAAAAATAATAATTTATATTTATCTTATTTATGATTAAAATTTTTAAATATATATAACATAAATTTTGAAACATTTATATTAAAAAACCCTAAAATTCTAAACCCCAAACCCATAATCACAAAATCCTAAAATCCTAAACCCTAAACCCATATACACAAAACCCTAAAACCTTAAACCATAATGTGACACCCCTAAAGTGACCCTAGTCGGAAAGCGGTCTCGGGACCGCTAGACCGAGTCACCAAATTATTTGAATGTGATAATTATTGCCTAAAATATGTGAATATAAATGTGTGAAAGTTTTAAGCTTCGATTTAGTTAATTGCATGTGAATTTAGTTGATAGGACTTATGTGAGAAAATTTAGAAATGTGCTAGGCAAATGCAAGTGGCCTAATAGTGCATGTAATCAAAGGGGTGGACTTGCATGTCAATTTCCCCCCATTTAAGTACTAGTGGCCGGCCATGACAAGGGATGATGGGCAAAACATGTTGTGTTAATGGAAAAATAAAATAAGAAGCATGGGAAAAACATGTCATGAAACATGTTGTGTTAATGGAAGAATAAAATAAGAAGCATGGGCAATAAACTAATAAGAAATTGAAGGAAGAAAACAAAGAGAAAAAAATGTGTTCATCATTCTCATGCATGACAAAAAAAAAAGAAGAGAAAGGCTCTCATGTTGTTCTTGGCCGAATAGGAGAAAGAAAAAGAAGGAAAAAGAGCTTTGAGGAAATCGGCTATGGTGGTTTGATAGACTAAGGTATGTTTGATGATGTTCCATGAGATGCATGCATGTTTTAGTAGTTAGCTTGAGTTCTAAATAGCCCATGGTTCAAATCTTTACTATGTCATGGAGATGATATTCGGCCAAGGTGGATTGGTGTTGATATCATTTGCATGCTAAAAGTGAAGCTTTGTAATGGTGCATGTGATGGTGGATTGATGATTCTTAAATCTTCTTTTTAGCATTTTTGAGTGAGACATTAAGTTCTTTGTTTAACCATGACCAAAAATTGAAATGGTATGGTGTTGTGATGCAATCGGCCCCAACATAGACATGTATGTTCGGCCACATGAATAAGTACATAAGTTATGTGTATATTCGGCCATAAGCTAGCAAAATGAGACTTTAATGAGTTAAATTTGTTTGAATTAAGCTCAAGAGCAAAGGGGAACTAAATCCGATAGAGGGAAGGAAAAAGTGGTCGAATAGCCGCCGAAATCGTTCGACAACATCCGAGGTAAGTTTTAAGTGTTTAAACGTTGAGTAAATTCAATTATAATAGGACATGATGAGTTGATTTAATAAGATATGATGTGGCCATGATATGTTCTAAGCTCAAATGGTAAGTTCTTAAGTGTTTGAGCTTGGGAATTTAAGGGAAGTTTGAAATAGTCTGCTTAGGACAGCAGCAGTAACGTGACTTTAGAAAATCACCATAAATTTATGGATTTGAATTAGAGGCTGAATGAGACATGAAATTAAAGCTTAATGAGTCTAGTTTCTTATAAAAGAAACCGTGTAAGCAAAGGAATTTCCGATAATGAGATACTTAAAGTTGTGTGAGACAGCGCAGAATGACACTGTAATCCTCTGTTCTGTTTTTAGAAAATCATTATAAATTGTACAAAAATGGTTATAAGATAAAATTTATATGCTTAGACTCCTTAATGAGTATAGTTTCAAATGAAATCAAATAAAACACATTTTGAATTCTGTAAAATGAGAAATTTGATTCGTAGTGAAGAGTGGTCAGATTAGTCAAACAGTGAAACAGGGGAAACTTTAAGAAAAATCTGGTATTGATTGGCCACACCTAAAATTCTGGAAATTTTATGGATGGAAGATATACGAGTCTATATTCAGGAAAAATTAACGGAAAGTGATTTGGAGTTTTGTAGCTCCAGTTATAAATAATTTAGTGACTATTGCTCAGGAAAAACAGCTTGTGCTGAATTTGAGATTGTGTTGTAAACCTTGATAAACTTGTTTTAGTTGCTCATAAGCTATTGATTAAACCCATACGTGAATTCTAAATTGTGATATTGGAAAATGATAGATGTAGATTCAGCCAAGACAGTGTGTATACGTGAAAGTATATATGGTATGTGAAGTATATTTGGATAATTGTGATGTGAATACATGAAAATCTATATTTTGATTTAGGATTCTATGTGATGGATGTGAACATGCATATATGAGATAAGGCCTAATGGCCGATGTGATGAATGTGAAAGTGTATATATATGTGATAAGGCCTAATGGCCGATGTGATGAATGTGAAAGTGTATATATGTGATAAGGCCTAATGGCCGATGTGATGAATGTGAAAGTGTATATATGTGACAGGGCCGAGTGGCCAACGTGATGGATGTGAAAGTGTATAAATGTGATAAGTCCCGAAGGGCATTTGTGTCAGTACTATATCCGGGTTAAAACCCCGCAGGCTTTATGCGAGAATATTATCACTGATTAATGTCCGTAAGCTTCATGCTCGTACTATATCCGAGCTCTAAAGACCCGATGACTACGTGTGGGGATTTTGTCCGGGTAAGACCCGATAACTTCGTGTGGAGATTATGTCCGGGTAAGACTTCGTAATAAGAATTGCTTATAAATATATTCAATGCGAAAGGTTAAACAGGTATGTACTCCAAGTTTATATGTGAGCTTGATTTGCACTAAATCATAAGGTAGTTATGTGATGCATACGAGAGCAATCTATGAGACTATTCCTATGATTATGTGACATCGGATCAGTGTGAGAGGTTATGTGAAATCATACGATATATCTATGTCACATGAGCTCACTTTTATGTGAAAGTTTATCTGCCTATTGTATATGATGAGATGTGCATATTCGGTAAAGGGATGGTATGCCCGAAGGAAGAGTGAAATAAAAAATACGAACAACTATGTTATAATTTGATTGTTATCTGTTGACACTGCTTAAAACTTACTAAGCATTAAATGCTTACTCCGTTCTTTGAATCTCTGTTTTATAGATTTTGGTTCGTCAGCTATCGGACTCGGGATTTTTGGAAGTCGAAGTCTCCCACACTATCAAAGCCCCCTTTTGGTACAATTTTGGTTGAACTTTGAAATGGCATGTATAGGACTACCCTTTTGTTGTTGGTCATGTACCCTTCGGTTTTGTGTAAATTTGGATAGCCATGCGAAAATGGCTTAAATATACTTTGATCATAACATTGTAATCGTTTTGTATGTTGTCCGTCGAGAGGTATGGAAATGTTGGTAACGGTTAGCCATGGGAAGGGTTATTCTTGATCACTTTTGGAATATGTATGACAAACTCTAGTTGATCCATGGAGGATCATGAAATAGGTAAAGTTTACCTTAAAAAAAACAGATGCTGGCAGCAGAAGTGATGTGGATGTGAAAAATCACTAAAAATAGTAGGAATGGAATTAAATAGTGAATAAATTATGTAAGCGAACCTTGATGAATCTATTTTCATAGGAAAGTAACGAAACGATCATATGGACAGTATGTTAAGAGATATTCAGGTTCTCGTGAGACAGGGCCAGAACGGTTTCTGGATTCCCTGTTATGACTTTGAAAATTCATTATAAATTAACCAGAGATAATTAGGAGTCATGCCATATATGTATAGATTCCTCTCTGAGTCTAGTTTCTATAGAAACAAACGGCATCAGTATTGAAACTCTGTGCAGGGAGATATCCAAATCGTAATGCATGAAGGTCAGTGTAGTCGCACCCTGTAACAGGGGAGAATTTAACGAATAAACTGTACTAATTGGCCCGACCAAAAATTCTAGAAAAAAATATGTAGATGGGCATATGAGTTTAGTTTCAGGGAAAAATTATGAAATTGATTTTCGAGTTGTGAAACTCAAGATATGATTTTTAAGGTGACAGTGACGCAGTTAGCCAACTGCCTGGAAATTTTTAAAATGGACTGCGATAGTGAGCGAATTTAGTCTGTGAACCCCTCGTGTCCGACTCCGGTAACGGTCTCGGGTACGGGGTGTTACACATAAACTCTAAACACTAAACCTTAAATCCTAAACTAAATTGATTTTTTTGCGGCATTTTTTTTATTAAAAACCTTATTCACACTCTAAGCTATCAAGTTATTTTTAATTTGAATATATATAATTATTCACAAACTGATGATGTAAAATTTTAAGAATTTTCATATTTTAAATCCAATTTTTTGGTGCTACACATTCAAAAAAAGCCGGAATTAAGGAAATTTGGGACATTACACCTTTATACAAAGAGTTGGGCAGAGCGTATGTTGACAAGTCTATCCCAACACTTAGGAAAGTGTCGCCCCAAAACTTTCGTCTTAGGACTAGACAAAAGCCAACTCTTATTCAAGCGTTGCCTTAGGCATACATATCCCAACCCTTATACAAAGAGTTGGCCAAATCCCAACCCTTATACAAAGAGTTGGCCAAAGCATAGTCTATCCCAACACTTAGGAAAGTGTTGCCACAAAAGTGTCATCTTAGGACTACAGAAAAGCCAACTCTTATTCAAGCGTTGCCTTAGGCATACATACCCCAACCCTTATACAAAGAGTTGGCCAAAGCGTAGTCTATCCCAACACTTAGGAAAGTGTCGCCACGAAAGTGTCATCTTAGGACTACACAAAAGCCAACTCTTATTCAAGCATCGCCTTAGGCATACATATCCCAACCCTTATATAAAGAGTTGCCCAAAGTGTATGTTCGCAACTCTATCCCAACACTTAAGAAAGTTTCGTCACAAAAGTGTCGTCTTAGGACTATACAAAAGCCAACTCTTATTCAAGTGTTGCCTTAGGCATACATATCCCAACCCTTATACAAAGAGTTGCCCAAAGCGTATGTTCGCAACTCTATCCCAACACTTAGGAAAGCGTTGCCCCAAAAGTGTCGTCTTAGGACTAGACAAAGCCAACTCTTATTTAAGTGTTGCCTTAGGCATGCATATTCCAACCCTTAAACAAAGAGTTGGCCAAAGAATATGTTGGCCAGTCTATCCCAACACTTAGGAAAGTGTCACCCATAAATGTCGTCTTAGCACTGTTTTGTTGTAGTGATTGTTCAAAACAAATTTTCAAAAATAAGCAATATTTAGTATTTAGAAGATATGAAAAACCGTACCCTAACTTACGGGGTTTTGATTTTCTCGTTGAACTCTAAATAACAGAACATCCTTTTAAAATTAAAACACGTGAGATTTCAAATAAAATAAAAATAAAGGCAAGCTTATTCTCAAAGGTTAAAGGTGTTGTGTCCTAACTTACAGGACGTGACATTTTGTTACCTCAAGACGAGAGGGCCTTTAATGTTCATTTTGATTTATTCACGCAATTTTTAAGCAAAATATACATTAATACAAAGAGGGATAGTATTTTAAATTCTTCAAATTTTCAATTTTTGACACTAAGACATCAAGTAATCAACTAGGTACCAATTTTGGGTGCCACAAGGGTGCTAATCCTTCCTCATGCGTAACCAACTCCCGAACCCATTTTCTGAACTTTTGTAGACCGAAAAACATTGTTTTAAGAAATTAAACCTTTTATTAAAAAGATCAAGTTTCGAGGTGATCCGATCACACCTCATATAAAAAGGATTGGTGACGACTCCATTTTCGTTTTTTTTAAATACAAAGTCGACCTTTCACAAAAAAAATGGTTTCGACAAGTTTTTCGACGGGTTTTTGAATTTTTCACCACCAGAGTTCTTAGGTGAAGAACAAAAGAAATGAATATGTTCATCAGTTTTTTTTTAAAAAAAACCTAAAAAGTAATATTTGACTTTTTTGGATTTTTTAAGTTAAAAATTGTCACGTGCCACAAAATAATTGGTTGAGAGATTTTTTTAACGATTGGAATAATTTCGGTAACAAAATATAGTTTAGATACTACTTGTGACCAAAAAATAGATTAAGTACCAATATTGTAACACCTTTCACCTGATTCGATTACCGGACCCGAGCTACGAGATGATACAAATAATTTTGGAACAATCACACGCAATTTAAAACATTGAATGATCATATTAATACACTACTTTATTCCATAATACTAATTCTGAATCACATTAACTATTTATCATATTTTCATATTGGCCCCCTGGGCTTGTATAACTGATTCTCAATATGTATATATATATCTTCCGATCATCATATCATCTCATTTCACAAATAGACATTTCATTTCATATTTTTCTTCCATTTCTTATTCATTTGTCATCTCAATATCGAATACATATATCACATTCAAATTTCCAATTTCATGGATTTCAAATGCCTATTTATTTTCACCATTTTTTTATTATCTTTTATCTCCCTATTAACAAATCTCGGACTTGGATCGATACACGGATCCAACCAATACACCAGTTTGGCACCCAGTGCCTTATCGAATAAATTCGAAGCAAATAGTTACACCTAGCGCTTATCAAATAGTTTGATACCCAGTGTCTCATTGGTATAACTAAAGCAATTTGGCACCTAGTGCCTCATCGACTCATAGTCGAACTAACCTTAAACTCTTCCTATCCTATATGATGCTAACTGTATTTGACTTTGTCTGAACATTTAATATGGTATTCATTACTCAATTTCTTATCAATTAACAACTCAATTCACATATATGTTCATCATTAAATCATTCATCCATATTCATGACAGCATCAATCATATCTATATGCATTCAATTACACACAAACATATATATATACACATTTTTCACATATATTTTATTCGATCCTTATCACTATCAATTTGTCTAAAATGAATCAGTTAAGATCATTACATCAAATCATCACTTCATTATATAAAAAAAATCATATTTCAGCCCAATTTAGGGTCAATTATTTAATTATTTTAATTTATAATTCATCGTATTTAATTTAATCTTCTATCTCACCATTTTTATACCGAATTATAAAAAATCAAAATTTCAATTAAATATAATTACAATTATAATTCAAAGTGTATATTAATTTAACTCAAACATACCGTATGAACTTACTTGGTCAAGACAACAAACAAACTACTCTCTAAGGACTAATTCACAATTTTTGTTATTTCTCCAATTATCTTCAATTTGGTCCAATTTCTTAATTTATTCAATAATTTAATTCAATTTATCAATTCCAACCCTATTATTTCATCAAATTATAAACATGTATCAACTCAATTTAATTATTCAATTTTCCTTAAAGTTTTACATTTTATTCAATTTAGTCCCTAAAATCGAACTTACTATATCTTCCAAATTTGAACTCCAAATTTTAAACCCACTTCAATTATGTCTATATACTTCCTCCTATTATCAGAATTTACAAAAAAATCATATAAATTTCATTATATTCACAATTTAATCCTTAAGCTTAAAACTATACAAAATCACTTTACAAAATAGTCATATTTCAATATTAAGCTTCAAACTAAACCATTAACATTCAAAAACTTCAAATAACATCAATGGAATCTTTTGAAATCTTTGATAGTTTTAAAAACGGAGGTATGGGTTAGATGAACTTAAATGCAATGATCTCAAAAAAATAAATTTACGAAAAATGGATAGTCGGAGGACTTACATGCAATTGGAAGAAGTTAGCCGAAACTCCCTAGCTTTTTCGGTTGGGGAAGAAGAAAAGAATGAATATGATGATGGGTTTTAAATTATTTTTATGTTTAATTAACTTTCAACTTTAATTTAATATAATTTTATCATATAATTTTAAGTAAAATAAAACCTTAACCGTCCTACCAATCCATTATGGTCTAAATACCATATAAGTCCTCCCACTTTTACTAAATAAACTTTTTAATTAATAAAATTGAATAGTAATCAAGTTTTACATATTTTACGATTTAGTCTTTTTTTTTCTTTAATTAATTATTCAATTGCTAAAGTTTTTGGACCAAACTTTAATTCACCTATATAACAACTCTGTAAATATTTAATAAAACATTCACAGGCTTGGTTTACAGAAATGAGGTCCTGATACCTCATTTTCTAAAATCACTAAACTTTCGGTACGCACCACTTGTACCTTGACTAACTGACTAATTAATAAAATCTATCAAATCATGGTTCACTATTACGTTATATTTAACTCATAAATATTAATTAAATATACTTATAAACTTTCTCGTCAGAATTGTGATTCCAAAACCACTGTTTCTAACGCCATTGAAATATAAACTATTACAAATATTTAATTACACCTCCCAAAAACTCTAAAAGAAGAGAAAATACCCTCAAATAAGAGAAAGAGAAGAATTTAAATAAGTCAAATACAAAGCTTAATAATACTTGATGCATTTGTAAACCAAGAACTTGAGTTCCTTTAATAAACTTGCAACCCCTTTATCTTTGTTTCCTTAACAATGTGGAATTCTTTACATATAAGCTTGAACTTCTTTCCTTACTTTCTTGCTAATTTAACCCACATTTTCAATCAACTTCAACCAATCTCCACCTTAGTTGAAAATGTTGAACTTTCATTGTGTTTATTGGCAATCACAATTCTCAACTAAAAGAATTATTCTACTCCACCATAAAAGTACATTCACTAAACATTTATGGTGCAACTTTCATGTTGGGTTCTTGGAAGTTCTTTTAACCATCAACTTAATTACACCACACACCTAAATTCCAACCAATGCCCATGTGCAACCTCAAATCCATTCACAACGCTAAATCCTTTTTCATGATAAAGCAGACATACCATAAGAACATATTTCTTAATGTCATAAAATATTATCGTCATTCATGACAACAGAAACATGATTAGTTTCTAATTTGGAGTCTTTTTTTGAATTAACTCCATCTGAATAATTCTTCTTTATATGACCAAACACGCTACAACTCAATGCCTTTCTTTTCAACAACTGAAGATAATTTTCAAAAAAGTGCTTGAAAACCTAATTCTCAAAAATGGTGTAGACACTCAATTTTGCTCGGGCCCAGAAATAAGTCCAAAAAAAAACGAAGTCCAAGTTTAGTCCAGAATTACAAATATAATTTGGCCTGATCGGAATGACCCATATGGAAATATAATCTTTAATGATATGCAATCTTAGATATGATACAATCTTAGATATGATTGCAATCTTAGATATGATATGCAATCTTAGAAGATATATTTTGTAATCTTAGAGATTTAATTTGTAGATACCTTTTAATCTTAACCATTGATGTAATTGATCTGTACCGTTGGATTTGAGAAGGTTCAACTATAAATAGAGGCCTCTCCCTTCATTGTAAACAGACTGGAGTTTTGGGAAACAATAAAAAATTTTTAGAGCTTTCACTCAAATTTCTCTCCCTCTTACGTTCTTATTTTCTACGGTTTGTTCTTATTTTATTCTTTGTTCATCTTCATTTTTCAACCCTTTTTATTTTGATTTAATCCATGTTTCCCTGATTTTTTTATATATTTTAATTTTTTTTAAATAATTTTAGTATCATATCAAACTCTTTCATTTTTTAATAATTTTTTTATTATTACTCTTAGTAAATTATTTTTTTAAATTTTATTCAAATCATTATTTAAAAAAGTATATATTTCATTTAATTGTCATATTTTATCCAAAAGTTTTTCTCAAATGAGGCAATGTTTTTCGTATTTAGGAATTCAGGAAATAGTGCCCTAACATGCTGGGTTGCGATTTCCCGTTTGTCTAAATGCCTAAAGTATCCTTCTAAATAGATCTTGTAAATCACGAGATGATTTCAGTTACGAGAGTTTAAGAATATTGTGTTCTATCATGCTGGATGTGATGTTTGTATTCTTTCGGAGCTAAGGAATCTCGATTTTTCAACTTAAATAATTCTGGTTTTAAAAAAGGGATCCTTTTTTTAAATCCTTTCAAATTTTTGACATTAAGACAGAAAATTATTCAATTTGGTACCAATTTTGGGCGTTGCGAGGGTGCTAATCCTTCCTTGTACGTAACCGACTCCTGAACCTATTTTCTTAATTTTCGTAGACCAAAACGTTTATAAGGTGATCCAATCACACTTAAAAAGGTTGGTGGCGACTCCCGTTTTCGTTTTTCAAAAGTCAATCCCCATTTTTCAAACATCCCTTTAAAAATGGTTTCGACAAATAGATAAATAAACTTGGAATGAATAAAATAAATAAGCACACAATAATTTATATAGAAAACTCCCTCACCCCAAATGGGCAAAAACTACTATACAATTAAGAGAAATCACTATTTGTTACAACACATACTATTCTTTCAACCCAAACGCTTAAATACATTAGTAGTTTCAAAACAAATATTTACTACTCCCAAACACTCTAAAACAAGATTAAATACTCTCAAGAAAAAAATAAAATTCGAATAAATCAAATAAAATGCTTAATACATGACCTGGTGCATTTGTAAGCCAATTATTTGAGCTTTTTATATAGATTTGCGACCCCTCCACCCTTTGCTTCCCTTAACAATACGGGATTGTTTACATATAAGCTTGAACTCTTTCCTTTATTTTCTTGCTAATTTAATCAACATTTTCAAATAATCTCAACAAACACAAGCATCAATCAATATTCAAACATCATTTTTTTTTAAAAATATATCTTTCATTGATTGAAGATTGTGTTCTGACCATTAGTTTACTTTTTATTTTGGTTTAAAGGTTAAAAGATCTACTCAAAGCCTTATATGGAGGGTGAAGGCTCGTAAGAAGATGTTGAAATGAAAAAACACTATTAATTGTAATTATACTTAAAACAATAAAACTAAGTAAACTAAAAAATAATTAAAAGAAAGTAAATTAAAAAAAATAAACGAAATCACATAGAAAATCCTTAATTTCATCGTTCGTCATTTGCTCTTCACCATCATCTAAACCAATCCAACCATCATCACCACCAGTATTGACCACCCTTCACCCTCCATCTTAGCAGAAACCCGTAGGAACCTTTAAGCCAGACGATCCCCTTCACAACTACAAACAAACTTAACCAACAATAAGAAAAGAAAAGAGGACCCATAACTAAGCAAAACCTATCTCGAGTTTGAAATGAAAAACTTCCAAAATTGATAAATCAAAAACTCAATTACCTTTTTCTATATAACATCTAATTGCAAAGCCTTTTGCAATTTTTTAAGATAAAAAGAACAAATATTCAAAAACTCAAATTTAAAATCACTACAAGAAAATAGACTTTTAGTGGTGCTTTTGAAAACACCGCAAAAAATGCCGCTATAGGTAATGCCGCAAAAATTGGTGGTGTTTATTTAAAAAAACGACACTAAAAGCCATGACTTTTAGCGACGTTTGAAAAAAAAGTGCCGTTAAAAGTCATGGTTTTTAGCGACATTTGTAAAAAAGTCCGCTAAAAGTCATGGCTTTTAGCGGCATTTGTTGGGAAAGTGCCGCTAAAATGGCTTTTAGCGGCGTTTCTAGGAAAAATGCCGCTAAAACTCAAGGGTTTTAGCGGCGTTTTTTCCACAAACGCCGCTAATTTTGACAGATTTGCAGCATTTTTTTCACCAATATCCAGCCCTTCCTGCATTAAAATCCAACCAAATCCAACAAATATAGCATAAAATACAGCCAAAAACAGCAAATTTACCATAAAAAATACAACCAAAAACATTAATTCTAAATGATACTTCAAATTTAACGAAAGATATATGATGTAATTAATAAATAAAATATGATTTAAAATATTCTTACAATAATGTTAAACGTGACAAAGTTAAAAACATTCTTACAACGAGAAAACTAATTTCTAAGATGGCGGCTTTTACGACTGCTGAAACATCTGCATCATCTGCTGAAGCTATAGCTGGAGGTTATCGTACTTTTTGCTCTGCTCTGCTGCCATTGCTGCTGCTGCTGCTGCCTCCCCCTCTGCTGCCTTCGCTCTAAGTTGTTGCTAGAGTTCTTCATATTTTCGTTGAGCCTCGGTAATTTGCTCAACTGTGTTCGCTTGCATCTGAGCTATCTGGTCTCTTAACCTCTGAACTTCAGCTTGAGCTTGACTTCCGGAAGGCATGTATTGTTGGGAGCCGGATCCAAAATATTGTGTCGGGGTAACACCAGATCCTTGAAATCGAACCCGACCGTACCTTTCAGGACCCAAAACTTTAGTGATAATTCTATTATCAATGTTCTCAAGATTAACAGAACTATCAGTCAAAGCAATCGCTTCATATTCCACCTTCTTCTCCTTTAGTTTCTCCTAAAAAATCAATTAAAGAGTTAGAAACGAAATATATAATAAAAAGGAATACAACATAACTTAACATTATTTAAAACTACTAATGATGAATTGAATTAAACAATTATAATTAAACATTATAACTATTTAGAATAAATCAAATATTATTAAGTAAATATACCGTAACACCCCAAACTCGCCCAGACGTTATGGCCGAATCTGACGTGCCACATTGGAGTTGAAAACCCATGTTCCGTTTTAGTGTTTTAAAAACCATATATTTTGTTGAGTTAACAAAGTGAATGGAAGCTGGGCACCAGGTAGGTATCCAAGACAGAGGAGGTGAGCCATGAAGACTGCTTAAGTACCAAGCTCTTCGATTGGATCCAATCCTAGACATGCCCACGACCATTGCCACACTTTGTTATATCAAGTTTAAATTTGTTTGAGTGGACGTCTTTGATAAATCGAATAATTGTGGTGTTGTGATATTTTGAAATCAAGTATCGTTTGGAAAACACGTCCTAAGTCTAACCCATTTGTATAATTATCAACCAGTTTTAAAGTTATTAAAAATAAAATAATCCCGAAAAGAAGTAAAAGAAAAGTTAAAATGGCCTTATTACAACCCAAGAATAAATAATAATTAAAGGAAATTTAAAGAAAACCAATGCTTATTTAAAAGCCCAAAGGCGATCACCGTGGCCACTCTGAATCCCCTCCGACTCCAAGTCCCCACATCAAGGCTCACCTGCAAGGTTAAGGAAAGGGGGTGAGTTTGGAAACTCAATGTGCAACAAGCCCCTTTCAGAGCCTAAAACAATATCAGCCTGCTGGGCCTTAGCCTAAGTCCAATCTCAATATGTATATACTGGGCCGTAGCCTTTTCATAAATCATATAACTGGGCCGAAGCCTTTTACTGTAAACGGTATGGCCCATAGGCCCATTTCGATATCACATGTATCGTCAATGAAAAAATAAATGAATGCAAGCCGATTTGGGGATACTACTCGACCCACCATCCGCTACTTTCCACCCGTACCAACCAACACACCATGTGGGGAATAACTCAACCCACCCAACCATAACTCTCCACTGGCAGCATAGCTGCTTTATCATATATCTAGAGGCCTAGCCTCTTTTAATAACTGGGGCAAAAGCCCTTTTAATAACTGGGGCATAAGCCCTTTTGATAACTGGGGCACAAGCCCTTTTTTTAATAACTGGGGCACAAGCCCTTTTAATAACTGGGGCATAAGCCCTTTTTAATAACTAGGGCATAAGCCCTTTTGCACTTCCTCCATCCATATAAAAACCCAACCCAATGCATTTATGAATACATCATGTGCATATCATACATATCATGTGCATACCATACATGTCATGTGCATATCATACATACCATGTTTATCAAAATCCCATGTATTAAATTCATATATAAACCCTAGGGGTATAATGGTCATTTTTACCTAGGGGCAAAACGGTCATTTTCATATTGTAAGGGTAATTCTGTAATTTTACCAAAAATTAAGGTTTCCATGTTCATTAATGGTTACTAACAATTCATGTGTGCAAACAGTGATTCTGGCCCATTTTTAGCGGAATTGAGTTATTGGGCCTAAAACCCTTAATGGGCCGTACTTAGCCGATTTTGTCATCTAGGCCCATTTAGCCTATATTCCATAACGATTTTATCAGTCTCGATGCGCAATTTAACAGGTTTTCATTTTCCACCAATTTTTTTACAAATGGGCCTGAAAGCCCATTGGGCCCCACTTCGGCCTATCGAGGCCGAACTTACCGTGAACGCCAAAAATCGTGCTCTTACCATTTCCAATGCTCCCAATCATCGTCTCAATGAATCTAACTAACTAATGAGCATTCGCTTGCTCACAAGTCCTCGAAATGCCAGAATTTCGGCATTTCGAATTTTCGGCATTTATCGCTTTAAGCTATGAAAAAGGGTTCGTTACACACCTGTTTTGCAATATTCCTCGACGAGATCTCCTACACGATTTCTCCTATAATCAACCGTTAAATAGATCAACTCGCAATAATTGAACCAAATCAAGAACCATCCAATATTAACACTTACACATTCGGCCACCATCCATAATGGCCTTAGACACCTTACCTTTGCCGAGATTTATGACGAGATCTAGCCACTCCGGTGATCCAAGCTAATCCAAGTCGACACTACGCCTTGCTGCTCCTCCACTATAGAAACCATAAAAATATTAAAAGAAGAACCCCATAAAGCCTATACCCATATTCGGCCACCTCCCTCAACTAGAGGGGTTTTGGCTTTTCTTAACCTCCATAATTCCGAATTGATTAAAGCTACGAGCACTTACCAATGTTCACCTACCCAAACGGTTCCAATCCCATGATAACTCCGATTCAACGCAGTCCCAGCTCCAAAACACTAGCAGAAATCGCACCATAAGGATCCTAAGAATCGGCCACCAAGTCACCCAAGGATGCCGTGCTTTCGGCTTTTGGATCACTGAAGAATAAGTGGTTATGGACCAAAAAGGGTGTTGACAAAAGAGTTGAAAGGCTTTTGACATAACATGAATCGGCTAAAAGAAAAAGAACAAGTGTATACCTTTATGGAGAAATCGACTTCCCTTGCCTCATTCGGGATTTGGCTTGATGCTATTCGGTTAGCAATGAAAAGAAGGATGAGTTCGGCTTTTACTATAAATGAAAGAGAGGAAGAATGGGGGCAAAGAGTTTATGGACAAAATAATGGAAGAGAAAAGAGAGGAATTGCTTAAGAAAAATCGGTACAAGTGGGAAAAAAAAAGAAAGAAAACAAAAGAGGAAAATGCCACCCTAAAACCCAATAGCCGAATTTACACTAACCTTCCCCCTTGGCCGGCCATCACTTCCCCAATTTCAAATCTCCTAAAATCTCTCCTAGATACGCTCCCCCTCATCTCTCCATCATCCCTAAAATCTCTCCACTTATCACTCCTTGATTCATGCACTTGACTAATTCAAACTCCTCCAACAGAATCCACCTAGGTTCCATCACTTACCCTTCCTGCTCATAAAAATAAATAACCTTATTTGCCAACACAGGGAATCGATCCCATGTCTTCTCCTATGCTCCACACGCCACCTTTTTAGGAGTTTAGTGGTGCCACCTTTGCCACTTTACTACAGCTCTTTTTGTGATACATTTCTCCCACAACTTTACATAAGGTCACCTAGCCAGAACCCCTAACTCTTAAGTCCAAATTTTGAAAATTCTACCGGGTTTTGGCCAACACATGGGCCTTCCATAAGCCCATTTACATACTCAAATTATGAATTCCATAATCACATACCAAATTTTAGAAACTTACTTAAAATATCAAGAATCGCGAAAAACTCGAAAATCAGGATGTTACATATACCATAATTTCTCCAGCTTCGGATGTCATAGGAGATCTATTTTTCTTCCTATGCGTAATCTCAAAAAGCTGAAGGCGTCCAACTTTTTGTCCAAATTTGACTTCCTACAATATAGTAGTAAAAATATTATTTAATAGTAGAAAGTTATTAATATTTGAAAGAATTAATAAATTCATAATACCTCGGCCTCAGCTACAGAAGCAAAACTTCTCGATCCTGCCGTGTGTGTGAATTTTTGTTTTTGTCTGCTGCTTGTTCCAACTCGCTCACGGTCCTACATAATGAAATTATTATTACGTATATAGTAAACACTATATATAAGAGTTTGGAAATACATAATACCTCTCATTTGTTTGAATTCCAGAATCTAACCGCATCTTCCCATTGGTACCTCAGCATTCCCGGTGGGACATTTCTCAATTTTTCCTCGAGGCTTATGTCTTTCTTAAAATATTGTTTTTTTAAAGTGCTTTTATTGTCTCTCTATTTTTTACCCAACGCCTTTTTGATATAATCATCGGAGACCTCTAAAGCAAATCTCTCCTAAAAAAACACAAGTTTAGAATGTAAATATAAATGAAACTTAAACCAAAGTATTGTAAATCATATTCACATTTTGTTACCTTAATATTAGCGAGAGCCTGATTTTTGTTGCTATCAGGCATGTGATGCCATGATTCATAGTTCATGGGCAACATATTGGCATTTCATGCTAAAATGCCCAAATAGCCTGCTAAAAGTCGAGCTTCAGATCCAACAGGCTGACCATGAGTATTTCTCCTTACTTTGACACGCTCGACAGGATCTAAGTCTATAAATCTCTAAGCAGCGTACGTCCTCGAACTCTACGCATCCCACCACTTTCAGCTGAAAAATGATATACTATTATTGTATTAAAATTGACAAATAAATCAATAATAAAATTCATCACATGTAAAATGAACTTAACATTACTTTGAAATTCTTCAGGCTCGTCAAGTGTCTCCGGCACATTCGAAGATCCAACAACTATCTGCTGTTCACTATTTGCTTCTTCCGAATTTGGAGTATTCTGGACAATACTTAAATCTCGTAATCTTCTTCTACGCATTTTTCCTGCAATACACATAAAATAGTTAAAGTTTTAGTAACAAATTACAACAATAATAGTACATATAAAATAGTTAAATTATATAACATGACCAAGATTAAAATTATAATATTACATATAATTAAAAAATCATAAAATCTTACTACATCATTATTCGTAAATATCTTCATCCACATCATGTCGAACCCATTGATGTTGTGTACTAGTACTAGGGATATTTTCATCTAAGTTTTATTCTGGAAAAGGTAATGTTTCTGATCTTTCGACGATGTCATCTCTAATTCCATTACCCATGTCAAACAAGTCTCTAGGGGTGTTCCGGAGTACAACATACCAACCCTCATCAATTGGATCCTTTGAATAAAAAACTTATTTCACTTGAGAGGAAAATGCATATGGCTCGTCCATCAATTGTTATCCAGTGTGAATCAAGCGAGAGAAATTCACCATTGTAAAACCAAATTGATCTTTTTTAATTCCTCGAGTAGTATTAACATAAGCCCAATCACACCGAAATAAGACAACTTTCCATTTGCCATAGTAATCCAACTCAATAATGTCAGTAAGAAGTCCTTAATACTCCACATTACCCTCAACCGGATTACTGTCCCTAGCACTAGCATAACTTGTAATTGAAGAATTAACAATAACTCCACAATTTCTCCTCATTCTCTCGCGATACTTTGTATGAAATCTGTATCCATTGATGAGGAAGGCACTATATCTTTTTATTACTCTGTTCGGACCTTGGAAAAGCCATTTAACTTCGTCATTGACGTCCTTCCCACTCCAAACGTATTAAATCGAAAGTAAATTGAATAATTATAAATGTATTATTAAAAACATTCTTATTTGATTAACTAAATTTCACGATTATATGTAACTTATTAACTTTAGTTACATACCGTTTGGCTTAACCATTCATGAAAAGATTCTGTGAATAACTTATTAATCACTCGATGTTGTAATCTTCGAGAGCGTGCACGAGATCTCAAAATTTGTTTGTACTCACTATGTTAAAAACAATTTTAATTGGTTAGAAGATAAATAAATCAAAACGACGAATATGTAAGGAAATTTTATAACTTACTTGTGTAACGGTTCAATTGAATCGTGGTGAAAAAGTACATATCGATGTGCTTGTATCCACGATATATCATCTAATTCTGTAATTTGAACTTTGCCGATTGGTTCTCCATAACTTTGGAATAAATAAGTTTCGGCCAAGTTATGATCATTGAGCCCAGCATTTCTACTTGGTCTATTCAATCGTGTTTCAGCATCTTCTAAATATCTAGAACAGAAGGTCATGCACTCCTCTGCCAAGTAGCCTTCAGCAATTGATCCTTCTGGATAACGCTTATTGCGACAATATGACTTCAATTTGCTTAGGAACCTAAACACGATATACAATATTTATCAAAAGCTGTAACTAAATGTATAGAGGTGAATGAATGAATATTTGATAAATAAATTAGCACATTTCTATAGGATACATCCATCGATAAAAAACTGGTCCACCAAGTATTGCTTCGTGAGGGAGATGGATTACCAAGTGTACCATAATAGTGAATAAGGAAGGTGGAATGATCTTCTCCAAATTGCATAAATTCAAAGCCGCTCGATCCTGTACTTTCTCAAGTTCTTCAACATCCAAAACTTTGCCACAAATAGCTTTCATTATATTGGGCAGTTCAATTATACAGGACGTTACATTTTTTAACATGCAGCTCTGTAAAGCAACTGTGAGTAAATCTTGCATCAAGATGTGGTAATCATATGATTTTAATGAATATAATCTTCGATCTTTGATACTCACACATCGAGATATATTTGACGCATACGCATCTGGGACCTTTATATCCTTCAACACCATGCAGAGAACATTTTTTTCTCTTCCTTTGACATTGAAAAAATAGAAGGCGGCAACCGATATTTCCCATTCGGAAGTACTTGAGGATGAAGATCACGCCGGATTCTCATGTCAACTAAATCAAGTCGACTCTGAAGATTGTCTTTTAATTTTTCATCGACATTCAAAATTGTCCCAATTATGTTCTCGCAGATTTTCTTCTCAATATTCATGACATCAAGATTGTGGCGTAAAATGTTGTGCTCCCAATGAGGTAACTAAAAAAAATACTCATTTTTTTCCACAAGTCCGCCTCATTAGGATCATCCTCTTCGTCAGATTCATCCCTCGATCTTCTCTTTGATTGCGTGTTAGGTGGTTGATTTATCTTCCCATAACTGAAGTTGATATCTTTTAACATAAACAAGATTTCAGATCCAACGGTCTACTCAGGAGCTCCTCTGTACTCTTCAGTACCCTCAAATAGAGTCCTCTGAAATTTAAAATTATGATTTCCATCTAACCACCGACGATGGCCCATGTAAGAGAACTTCTTCCCATTATACAACCACTTCGAACAAGTTTGCGCAGCACAACAAAGACAGGCATAACGTCCTTTAGTACTCCAACCCGATAAATTAGCATAAGCCAGGAAATCATTAATTGTCCACAACAAAGCTGCACGTAAATTAAAATTCTCCTTTCTCAATACATCATATGTCTCAACACCCGACCATAACTGTTTTAACTCTTCAATAAGTGGTTGCAAATAGATGTCAATATCATTTCCGAGACCTTTCTCTCCAGGGATAATCATTGATAAAATAAATGAAGATTACTTCATGCAAATCCATGGAGGCAAATTGTAAGGAACAAGCATTATAGGCCAAGTACTGTACAAAGTACTCATGATTTTTAAAGGATTAAAGCCGTCAGCTGCTAGCCCAAGCCTCACATTCCGAGGATCGCTTGCAAAGCTTGGAAATTTACTGCCAAACGATTTCCAAGCTAAAGAATCAGCTGGATGCCTTAATAATCCATCATCGGTTCGTTGATCATTATGCCACCTCATAGAATCGGCCATCTTTGACGATATAAAAAACCTTTGAAGTCTTGGTATTAGGGGAAAATATCGCAAAACCTTGACTGGCTTCTTTCTGAACTGTGCCTCACCTTTATCCGCATTCACATCTTCTGTATTCCCATTCATCCAAAGAGACTTACCGCAAACATGACAAGACTGTTGGTTCTTCTGATCACCCCAGTATAACATGCAGTCATTTGGGCAACTATGAATTTTATCGTACCCAAGGCCCAAATCTTTTATTAGCCTCTTTATATCTTGACAAAACTGGGGGATTTTTGCAAACAGAAACATCTCTCTCAGAAACTCTAGCAGCATTGTAAAAGAGTTTTCGGTCCACCCTCCCAAACATTTTAAGTGAAATAGGCGAATGCAGAAGGATAATTTCAAATATTTTGATCCCTCGTAAAATTCTTCATTCATTTCATTAAGTAAATTGTAGAACTTCGCCGCTTTTTCATTTGGCTCCTCATCAGGTGCACTTGTTCCCGTTTCGCCAAAAACATTTCCACCAATATTACAATCATCGGATGCAATAAAGTCAGGTGGAAACAATTGCTCACCATAACTGTGCATATTAAATGCATCCCGCAACATACCTTCCATGTCATCTTGTCTAACATACTGATGGTAAGCAGTATTAGGATAAGCTAGATTAATCGTTGAAGAAGTTCCACTAGATGTACACTCTCTATGGAAAATCCATTTTCTATACCCCTGAATAAAGCCATCAACCATTAGATGTTTGTAGACAACTTCATGAAAATGCCAATTGATGTTGCCACACTTCTTACAAGGGCAAAGAATCATATTCTCTTGGCTTGCATTTTGAAATGCAAAATTTAAAAAAGTTTGTACTCCATTTTGATAGGCGTTGCTTACCCTTGACAAATTCATCCAACTCCTATCCATTTCGTAGTTCTTGAAATCTAAAGTTGACAATAAAAGGGATTATCTTATGTAAATCATGTAAGATATGATATATATTTATGTATTATGTAAGTTATGTAAATTATGTAAGGTATTTATCTTATGTAAATTATGTAAGATATGATATATATTTATGTATTATGTAAGTTATGTAAATTATGTAAGTTATTTATCTTATGTAAATTATGTAAGACATGATACGTCATTATGTATTATGTAAGTTATGTAAATTATGTAAGATATGATGTATATTTATATATTATGTAAGTTATGTAAATTATGTAAGATATTTATCTTATGTAAATTGTGTAAGACATGATATATATTTATGTATTATGTAAGTTATGTAAATTATATAAGATATGATATATATTTATGTTGATGGGATTGTGATTGTGTTGATGGGAAAACACAAGGGAAGTGAAGAATTGGTTATTGGATTAAATTTACAAGTTTAGGGTTAATTATTTATTTTGAATTAAGTTCATCATGTGTGCTCAATAATGATTATTTAATTAGGTAATTTAAAAATAAAATAAAAGTAGACAAAATATTTTTCGTGATTAAAATAAAATATTTAAAATAAAATTTTAAATACAATTTAATTTAATTAGGTAATTTAAAAATAAAATAAAAGTAGACAAAATATTTTTCCTGATTAAAATAAAATAAAATTTTAAATACAATTTAATTTAATTAGGTAATTTAAAATTAAAATAAAAGTAGACAAAGTATTTATCGTGATTAAATTAAAATAAAATAATATCTTCAAAATAAAACTTTAAATACAATTTAATTTAATTAGGTAATTTAAAAAATATTTAAAATAAGGTTGGAGAAAAAGTCGGCCATTATTGTTATTATCCAATTAGGTAATTTAATTAGAATTCTAAATTTTATAAAAAGTTTCAAAAATTTAATTGAGTCTCATCTTTAATTTAATGGGACTTCAAAGTTTTTAAAGTAACTTAAATTTTGGTGCTTACTAGAATACTAACAAATACTCAATTGAACAAATACTAACAAATGTCATTTCAACCCAACTTGTAGTCGTAATCCATAATAAATACTATTAAAGTTATTGCCCAATCTAAATTATGTGTTGGATTCCATGGAATAAATTTTATATTCATATTACCATCTTCTTTTTATATATTTTAATTTCGATCCATCTCACGAGAACTTCTATTAATAACAAAACGTAAAGAAGCAGTTTTGAATCCCAGCTGACAAAATAAACTCCAACTCCAGAATTTGCACCACTCATGTATGGCAAAATAGTGAAGATGGGGCTGGACATGCAGTTTCCAAACATCACAGTCATATTCATATTTATCATCCTTAACCATATTTTTGGCGCCTTTCAATGCTTCATTAAACTGACAAAGAATTTTGAACTAAAACGTACCTTAATAATTTCAACAAGCTGGTCTACTCCACTCTCACCAAGAAACAGAGGTTGGAGTCAGAAAAATAGTATTTGTTAAGTAATTTAAAGGGAAAATGCATAGAAATAAGTTAAGTAATTTAGCAACTAAACATGTACCTAGAGCAGATGTCAATGGTTGTGGTGTATTTATTTGCAACAACTATTAATTTAGGTGCTCGATAGTACCTACAACAGATGTAAGAAAAAAACAAAAATTGCTTTATGTATTCAGATATTTTCATAAGTTCTAAGAATTCAATGCTCAAAAAGAATCCATAGATTCACAATAATATAGCTAAACATCATGTACCAGACAACTGAATGATAGACTGAAAGATGAAGCATATGATTGAGTTCCTAAACTTATTGATGCCTACTTGGATTATCATTAGCTTATTGATTTTTTTTAAGAAGATTTCTAGAAGATCTTGTGTTTTGAAGTAGTAAAACCACAAAGTGCAATTGACAGCCAGAAACCAGAGCATAAATAGTAAGGATGGCATAATAACCAAGAACAGAAACAACATACCTGCATATAAATGCTAACTAACGGTTCAAACTTTCTAGTAATATAAATGTAGAAAAGCACACAGCAATGCTGAATGGACAATTAAGAAGCAATGCTATTTAGACTCAAGTGTAAGTATTAGATGCATACTCAACTTTTTCCTAAACTTTTTAATGTATTTGGATGATCCTTTCTCTGGTCTCTGGTCTTATCTTAGCACCCATATCTGAAATATGTCAAAAAATGGATACAAAAGGTTTGAAAGTAATATTTTCTTACGTACTTCTGGTGAAGTTAGGCATCATTGAGAAAAAATTTCTCAATCACATAGTATTTTCTCTCAAAAGAAAGAAAGTTGTATTTTCTCTCAAACAAAGAAAGCTGGTTCCTACCTATGAATCACAAGTTATTAATCACTAATTTTTAGCCGCCGTAATATGCCTAAAACAATGGCTTAATCTCTTATTCAAAGATACCCAATGACGGTAACTAAATAAACCTATATAATAAACAATTATATTCTAGTCAGAATGATCAAACCCGAATAACTCAATAAAAAAATGCCACATTCTAGGTTGAATTGGTCAACAAAGAGGAACCGTATTTATATTATTAAATTTTTTAATAGTATAAGCATAACGGAAAGTCCTTGGGACATCAAATTGAATATTAGGGTAAAAGTTTGCAGGTTTGCCCAAATTTAAAAATAATCAAGTTCACCATCAAACTAAAAAGTGGAAACAGGTTAAAATTACAGGGCAATTGATAGCATTGGATCCTCGAAATTCAATTTGAATGTTAGGGCAAACTTTTCCCCCAAATTTAAAAAAATCCAAATCCACCGTAAAATTGAAAGGCAGAAGGTGGATTCATATTGCTAAGAATTAGATAATTGAAATTACCTTTGATGAAATACTCGAAAGAAGGCCAACCTCGTACGGTGGTGGTGGGCAAGGACTCCTCCGGGGTCAAAGGATTAGCCAATTTCTCAACAATCTGAGCAAGGCCGTATGATTGCGACGTGGGATGAGGATTTTCCGAAAGAGTAATTCTTCAAAAGAAAATTACAAGCACAATTAGTGTTGGATGTCATTCATTCTATCCATAGAAAATAAGGAAGCACCCAATTCCAAGAAGACACGCACCTTTGAGGAAACACTTAAAAAATCTCACATTTCATGTTGTTCAGCCACATTGGGTATAGACAACAGATCCTGTAAAGAGGTGGCTTAGTTGAAAAAACATGTTCAAAAGTAACCATCCTAAAAAATGAAAGACTAGGACATAAATTACTTGCAGATATTTGTCAAGATGAATGCACCGCTGATGAACAAAAGCATCCTCTGTTCCTGATGAAAATATCCTTTTGGGGGGCAAATGTAATGAATAATTCGGAAGTCGATGCAACCGTTCAAAATTTCTGTATCTGCAGTTTAAAAAGAGAGAGACAAGATTAACTATTAAAGAAAAAAAATCAAATTCTTAGAGCATCATTTTTTTCTCTTGAGATCAATACATTGCGGTTTAAACTTTGGCACATAACAGGAACACTATCCAGCAAAATAGCTTTGGCACATAAAATATCTTAAATATGCAAACATTTCGACCTTTTCTTTTTTTCCAAAACCTACTTAAACATACACTAAACACACCTAATGAAAAAATGTAAAGCCTTTGCCAATCAACAAAACTAACAAATAAACATATGATAGAGAGAAAGCACCTACTGATTCAAAATAAACAAACCTTAAACATGCATATCATATGTCTATATTTTTATTAACGGGTATGGATTTGAACCAATAGAAAAAGAGCAACTATGTTTTCAATGGAAATTGAAAGGTAACCATGGATTTTGGATTTAGATGCTCCACTCAAAGTTGGGGACCAATAGTGATATTCCAACAGAAGGATACCACATGTTTATTCCTTTTTGAAGCTAAGAAATTCTAACTGGAACTACTCCACATTAAAATTAGGCACAAACATCCCTAGCAATTTTTGAATTAGTACGCATGTTCCGAAATAGGAAACACGAGCGACTCAATTCAGTAAAACTAATGTTCCTACTATCTTAGTTTATTAGTATAAAGTTTTTGGTAAAACAAATAATTCATAAAATTCACAAACTTCAGAATTTATGTATTTAGATTTATGTATTTATATCAACACAAAAACAATTCATATAAGTTCAATCATGAAGACGACACCTAAACCTGACTAAGTTATAGAACACACACACGGATAAATATATATATATACAACTCCTATTAAGCTTTCCATGAACAAGATTCAAAATTTTAAATTCCAGTTTTCCAGTAGGAGCTATTAAAAGAAAATACAGCTCCACTTAGTACAAAACTGAATAAAGCAACACAAACCCAGATAAGAAACTTGAATGAACTTAGAATATAACATAGCAAATAATGAAAATAACTAGTCAAATTGAAATCTGAAGCAGAAAAGAAATATGCTTTTCCTTTGAACCCAAAAATTATTGAGGAGATGAGCAGAGAAGAACTTACAGGTGTAAACGAAAAAGGCAAAAGGGATAGTTAGAAACCTAAGTCCAACGCCTACAGGACACCTAACACTACGAATACCAAAAAGGCAAAAGGGATAGACAGGAAATCAATAGCCAGTGGGAAGGGTGAATTTTAGGGATTTCAAACTGGGGAAGAAAGGGTTATTTTCAGATGTCGAATTGGGGAAAAACAGGTGATAATTCTTTAGGGATTTGGGACTAAGGAAAAGAGGGGAAATGAACTGGGGAGAGTTGTGAAAATTTCTATGTATTATCGTGTGTAAAAAGAAGACAACAAAACGACGATGTTTTAACCAACATAATTTAACATTTGCGGCGTTTTCACAATAGCACCGCTAAAAGGGTAAGCTATTGCGGCATTTTAGATAAACGCCACTAATAAACTAACAAAACGTCGACGCTTTGATCTGAACAAAATAATATTAGCAGCGTTTATACACTAGCGCCGCTAAATCCAAAACTATTACGGCGCTTCAAAAAAAACGCCACTAATAAATCTTACAAAACGACGCCTTTTTTGTTTAAAACATAATGCTCTTTTGCGGCGTTTTTATAAAAACCTATTGTATACCTTTTGTGGCGTTTTTTGTAAACGCCGCTAATTCCTTTAAAAATTAAAATTATTTAATATATAATTTAAAAACAATATAAATTAAAAAAAATCACTTATATACCCAAAAAACTTTAATATTATTTTAAATAATAGTATTTTAATTTTTTTTATTTAAATGAATAATTTTTTAAAATTTAACTAATAGTTAAAAGAATTAGATAAAATTTGAAATCTTGAAAATTATTGAAATTTTGAAATCTTTAAAATTTGAAATTATTTAATATATATAAATTTTAAAAAAAGCATTCATATACCCAAAAAAACTTTAAAATTATTTTAAATGATAGTATTTCAAATTTTAATTAATTTTTTTAACACTAATTATCCTAAACCCTAAACCCATAACCCATGTCCCCTTAATGCCTTAACCCCTAAATCCCTAAACTCATAACCCCTAACTCATAAACCTTAGACCCTTAACCCCTAAACTTTAAACTCTAAACTATGTACCCTTAACCCTTAGCCCATGTACCCTCAACTCCTAGACCCTTAACTTTTAACCCCTAAAACATAAACCTTAAATCTCTAAACCTCAACCCTTGAACCATAAATCATAATCCCTAAGTCCATAATCCATAAACCCCTAAACCTTGAGATATTAACTCATAAACTATAAACCCTTAAACTTTAAACCCTAAACCCATAATTCATAAACCTTAAAATATAAACTCATCATAAACCCTAAACCATAAACTATATACTCCAAACCATAAACCTTAAACTATAATGATAAGTAATTCAATATTTTCAAATTAAATATAGAAGAATTTATTTAATATATAAATTGACAATTAGTCATATACCAAAAAAGCTTTAAAATTATTTTAAATGATAGTATTTTAATTTTTTCATTTTTAACATATATTTTTATATGTTTTTATTTTCAAATTTTTTCTACGTGTCATTATTTTTTCCCGAAGAAGTTAAATATTCAATTAAAAACAAATTGCATTTAATTAATATAAAAAACAAATAAAATGTTTTTGTGGCGCTTTTTAAAAAAACGCCGCTATAAATCGAGCATTAGCGGCGTTTTTCAAAAAGCGACGCTATAGATCTGAGCATTAGCGGCGTTTTAAAAAAAGTGCCGCTATAGGTCTGAGCATTAGCAGCGCTTTTGGTAAAACGCCACTAATAACACTAAAGTTCAACGTTAAACGACGACGTCCTGCTTTACTTTTTGTGAAAAACACCGCTATAGATGAGCATTAGCGGCGTTTTTTCTTCAAACGCCACGAAAAACCTGTTTTGCTGTAGTGAATGTTATTGGAATCAGGGAAAAGTCAACAAATTGTTTTAGGGAAAGCTAGAGATGAATCTTAGGACCAACGACGTATTTTGTTAGTTAAAAGGTTTAATTTATACAAATTTTAAATTTGAGAGGTCAATAGAGTGTGCTTTCATGGAAGAGCTTAGTTGACTATTTTACACAAATTAAAAAAAAATATCTCTTAAGCCTTATTTTTTATTTTTTCTTCTAAAGGTGTTTACACATTAAGATGAGATAAAAGATGTATGGTATTAATACTATAAATATACTTGTGTCGAAATCATCTTTTTGAAAGAGTCGACTTTTATTTAAAAACGAAAAATAGGAGTCGCCACGGATCATTTTTATGAGGTGTGATCAGGTTACCTCGTAACGGTTTAATTTATTAAAATAACAATTTTGGTCTACGAATTTCAGAAAAATGGGTTCGGGAGTGGGTTACGTACGAGGAAGCATTAGCACCCTCGTTACGCCCAAAATTAGTACATAGTTGATTAATCAATGTCTTAGTGTGGAAAATTGAAAACCCGAAAAGAATTAAAAATACGATCCTCTCTTTTTTAATGTTGATTTTTAAGAAGAATTTGCTTGAGTAAATCGAAATGGATGCTAAAGACCTTCTTGTCCCGAAGTAATAAGATGCCACATCCAGTACGTTAGGACACAACATTTTAAACCCTCGAGAATAAGCTTGTCTTTTGATTTTCAAAACTCATGCATTTTAATTTTAGAAGGTTATTCGGTCATTTGGATCAAACAAGAAAAATTGAAACCTAGTACGTTAGGGCACGATCTCTTGAATTTCCAAACACAGAATATTGCATTTATTAAAGAATCTCTTTTTTATGAATTTTAGGGTAAAAATTAACGAAATATTTAAAAATGATATGCGGACAAAATATTAAGGTAATGAATAACAACAATATAAATGTACTAATGAGCAACTCGTAATACGTATGATGGCAATAATCACGTAATACATGTCATTTTAATATCAATATTAACAATCAATGAAAATAGAATAAACAATAACGTAAAAAAAAATAAATGATAACAATGATGACGACAATAATACTAATGATAAAATATGCAAATGAAATGACAATGCCAACTTTTAAATATAATAACAAAACAAATAAAATAAGGACACAAAGAAGTATAAGGAAAATAGTTTATAAAAAATATTGAAAGTAAAGAATCAAATCAAAAGGTAAATGAAATTAAAGGTACAATTTGTAATAAAAAAACATATGTAAATAAATAATAATAATGATAATAAATAATATAAAAAATAATAATAATAGAAATATAAATAGATAAATAAAAATTAGATAAATAATAATAGTATTTGAATAAGAAAATATATGGAAATATAATAATAATAGTAATAATATATTAAATATGTTAATTTAATAATAACATAGCGAAAATAATAATAAAAAGACTAATTTGAACCTTAAAACAAAATTTTGGGCGATATCAGAGATAAATAAAAGAAAACAGGCCAATTTGAACGAACGAATAATAAGGAGGGACCAAAAGGGCAATAGTCCCCGCCCTCCAAAACTACATCGCTCAAATAAGGACCAAACTGAGGTCAAAACAAATTATAGGGCCAAAATTTAAAATAATAAAAAATTAATTGTAAAACCAAAAGAAAGCAGAAGGGCTAAACACGAAATAGCCAATTAATTGAAAACACGCGAATCCTTCGGACGGGTTGGGTCGACGTGCGGGTTAAGGCTGAAACGACGTCGTTCTGGGGCTTAATGTTTAATTGCAAAAAGGCGTCGTTTAGTCCCTGTATAAATACCAAAAATCTGAAGAAGAAAAAAAAAAGCATTTCCCTTTTATTTCTTTCAAAAATTTCAGAGGATTCTCTGAAACCTTCTCCTCCTCTCCTAAATCTGGTCGCCGGACAAGTCATCGGCTGCCGTGGTCAGCCGTCGTCAACCACCGTACACGGCGGCCAGAACTTCAAAAGGTAAGTTTTTTTATACTCTATTTTAATATATGTATATAGTTTAAAAAATGAAAAAGAAAAAAAACTTTATATATATACATAAATAGTTTCGAAAAGAAAAAAGAAAAAGAAAAATATGACCACCTTGGTAGATCTGATTTTCTGTCTTTGCTATTGCTTTTTTTGTTTTTTTGAACTATCTGTTTCTTTTTTTATTGATTTTTTTCTCTGTAAAAATTACATTGACAACATTCGTGGCTTTTTAGAGCCGATTACATAGCCTAACCTACTGTTCATTGCTACTATTTCGTTTCAATCTTATTGCTATTTCTTTGCTTTTTTCTTTCTGCTCTGCCTTCTCCTTCTGTCCTGTTTTGCAGGGTTAGGCGTGGTCAATGGAAGGGAGCAGAAGGAGGAAGCATGCTGCAGGCGGTGGCAGAGGTCAGAATACTAGCATAGTAGAGGACCTAGAGGCGCCTAGGGTTTCTTCTGCCTCTTTCTTTGCTGAAAATTTTTTAGATTTTGGGCCATTTGGGCTTAGGTTTTTTTTTTGTAATTTGGACTGGACTTTATTATTATTATTTATTTAGGCTATTAATATTTTTTTGTTTTGGTTTTATTTATTTGGATTTGTTTGGACTGGTCAATTTAGTTGGGCCTGAGCAAATTGGGCTAACTACAGTTGCCTCTCTTTGCTCGTTGTCGTGTAATGAGAATGGAGCAAAGACTTTTAAGAAGGACCAATTTTGCCCGGTATCGCCGAATCCTGACTTCTTGGTGCTCATTTTCTTTTTCAAGTAGCTTCTTCCATTCCACCATATCTTCAAGGGTAGGAATTGCTGCTTCAATTCGCTCTAATGTAATTTCAGGGAGAAGAGATTTGTAGCTTCGATCTACTCTGCTGAAACTTCAAGGAGATAAGAATTACTGTCTTCAGTCTGCGCCGCTGCAACTTCAGGGGGATAAGACTGGTGGCTTCAATCCACTCCACTGCAACTTTAGGAAGATAAGATCCGCCATAATTTGTAGCTTTAATATGTTCCACTGCAATTCTAGGGAAATAAGATTCACTTTCTTCAGTCTGCTCCACTGTAACTTCAGGGAGATAAGGCTAGTAGCTTCAATCTGCTCCAGTGCAACTTCAGAAAGATAAGATCCGCCATAATCTATAGCTTCAATCTGTTCCACTGCAACTCCAGGGAAATAAGATTCACTTTTTTCAATCTGCTTCGCTGCAACTTTAGGGAGATAAGGCTGGTAGCTTCAATCTGCTTCACCGCAACTTCAAGAAGATAAGATCCGCCATAATTTGTAGCTTCAATCTATTCTACTGCAACTCCAGGGAAATGAGATTCACTTTTTTCAGTCTGCTTCACTGCAATTTCAGGGAGATAAGGCTGGTGGCTTCAATCTGCTCCACTACAACTTCAGGAAGATAAGATCCGCCATAATTTGTAGCTTCATTCTGTTTCAATGCAACTCCAGGGAAATAAGATTCGCTTTCTTCAGTCTGTTCTGCTGCAACTTCAGGGAAATAAGGCTGGTGGCTTCAATCTGCTCCACTACAATATTAGAAAGATAAGATCAATCATAATTTGTAGCTTCAATTTGTTCCACTGCAACTCTAGGGAAATAAGATTCGCTTTCTTCAGTCTGCTCCGCTGCAACTTTAGGGAGATAAGGCTGGTGGATTCAATCTGCTCCACTGCTACTTTAGGGAGATGAGATTTGTAGATTTACCGATGTTGCTACACCATCCTTTGGGGACATGACTTGTAGAATCGATTTCATGGGCCTATGCTTATGCCAAACGATTAGGATGTCATGATTAGAATGAGTCAAATGCTCCTAACTAGGTGTGTATGAATGATATTTGCATGAAATGAAAAATGTCATGAGAATGATCTCTTTTTAATATTTGGGTTGTCATTGCCCGCTGTTTATCAAAGTTCTGTCATTGATGTGTTTTCCTCCCTTTTTTGCTCAGCTGGTATCATTGACAGAAAATTTGAAAAAAATAATCACCATTTGCTCAGCTGGTTTGCTCCACTGCAACTTTAGGGAGATAAAATTTGTGGTTTCTTCTATCCATCCCACTCTAACTCGGGGTATAGGATTTATACCATCTTCAATCCATCCCACTGCAGCTCAGGGGTATAGGATTTGTATCTTCTCACTACAATTCAGGGGTATATTATCTGTATCTTCTTCAATCCATCCCACTACAACTCAAGGGTATAGGGTTTGTGGCTTCTTCAATCAATTTGATCTGTTACACCATTCTCTAGGTATCATGACCAGATGTGTATGCATAATATTTGCATGTGAAATATCCCAAAAAATTTACAGTAAGATATTGTCTTAGATATAGTAAAATAAGGAAATAAAGTGATAAAAAGGGGAATTTTGAGTTATGTCAACCTTGGGAATTATATTATGATATATTAATTCAGGAAAGGACTAAATTGTAAAAGTGAGAAAAGTTTTGTTACTCAAGAGTAAAAACTCAAAATTTGAGGGGTTAAAGTGTAAATATGAAAAATTGAAAGGACCAATAGTGCAAATATTTTAAGGATGGAATGATCTAGAAACTAAGAAAAATGGATGAACTAGGACCAAATTGAATAGGTAAAGAATTATAAGGGACTAAATTGTAATTTTACCAAATTAAGTGATGACTCAATGGTAGAATTTTAAAGATTATAAAGGGCAAAATGGTCAACTAAAAAGGAGTGAGAAATCTAGAAGACAATGATGATGTTAGTGATATTTTAGATTAACTAATTAGTTAATAAATATTTTGAATTGATTTTTTTAATGATATTTTATTATTTTATTACTATTTTATTTAGTATAAATATATATGTGTGGGAGAAAGATGAAACACACACACCAACCATCATCTTCTTCCATGCACCCTATGTTAGAAAGAAGAGAAGAAAGAAACTTTTTTTTCTTTACAATTTAGTCCTTCCACCAAAAATTTACCATTTTCACTTAGAAATTAAAAGAATTTCTATGGTTACCAAGAGAGAAAAATAATAAGGAGACTATGGGGAGCTAGAATATCAAGTTAGATTCAAGAAATAGAAGCTGGAGGAGAGAGAAAATCAAGTTAAACATTGAAATCAATGGGACAAGGTAAGAACATCAAGATTTAAATATATTTTTAAGCTTGATATTATTGAAAAAGCATGGAATTGATGTTAATGTAGAGTTTTATTTTATATGGTCTTTTGTTCTTGATAAGTTAGTGAAGAGAAGATAAGAGAAAGTAATGGGAAATAGTGTAGAGAAAGAAAATAAGGGTGTTATAAACATGGTAAATAAACATCTTGCACTAAAACAGTTTTGGACAGCAGCAGTAAGCTAAATTTGAAAAATTACCATAAATTGTGGAAATCGAATTAGAGGATGAACAAAATATGGAATTAAATCTTACTGAGTCTAGTTTCTTATAGAAAAAATAGTGTAAGCAATGAAATTGTGAATTATTAGAAATAATAAATTTTGTGAGACAATGTTAGAATGACTTCAGATTCTCCTGTTCTAACTTTGGAAAATTATCAAAAATTTGAGAAAAATAATTAAGGGCTTAAATTTATAAGTTTAAAATCCTTAATGAGTCCATTTTCAATAGAAATAATCAAAAACATCATTTGAATCTCGTACAAGGAGATAATTAATTCTTAGTGAAGAAGGGTCAGCACTATCAGACAGCAAAACAAGGGTAATTTTAAAGAATAAACTGTACTTATTCTCTAAAATAAAAATTATGAAAATATTATGGTAAGAAGATATGTGAGTTTAGTTTCAGGAAAAATTAACAGATCTTAATTTGGAGTTCTCTTCAGATAAAAATAATTTAATGACTATGACATGGATGGATAGCTTTGAATATACATATAAGTAAATAGTGAAATTATAGATAATGTTACTTATAAGCATGTTATATACATTAAGGATGTGGAATAGAGAGGAGGAGGAAAATATATATGACTATTTAGCTAGCATGGCTAATTTGCATGTTTTAGGCTCAGGGGCTAAATTGAATAAAAATAAAATTTTATGGGCAATTTTGTAAAAAAGTCAGAAATGAAAAAATTGCGTGAATTGGATTATTTTATTATTTAAATTAAAATATTGAATGAAATTATTAATTTAGACCAAGATTGAGTGAAAACATGTTTTAGGGATTAAATTAAAAAGTGTTGAAATTATGGAAAATTCTGATATTTCATAGAATTCATGGGTTGTTATCAATATATAAGAATAACTAGTCTCGAAACAAGCATTAACTTACAAGAACTTTATTTTTTTGAGCCTAAGGATGAAATCGTCAGTAACAAAAAATTCAGGGGTAAAGTCATAATCTTGCCTAGAGCATTAATTGAACGTGTCAGAATATAAAATAAATAAAAATGATGAAAAAATTTATTTACAAAGATCCGGGTAGCTCAAATATAAGACTTGAACATGAAAAAGAAAAGTTTTCGGATTAGTGAAATTATAAACACAAACAAGCAACGAAGTAAGTTCGTGCAGCTTGAATTGAATTATTGAATGTTTGAATTGTATATTTATGTGACATGAATGTGAATTGAATGTTTATGTATGTTTTGGGCTTCGAGGGCCCAATTGAAGGACGTTATGATTATTTTCAAATATATGAATAATAAATTATTCAAAATTATCTGAAAATGTTCAGTAAACTCCAGTAATGCCTCATAGCCAATTCCGGATACGGGTAGGAGGTGTTACAGCATGAATGCAGAACATCATTTTTTTCGAGAATGATCCCCTTTTAATGGTTGGGTTGACATTGCTCGTTGTTCATTGAGGTTTTATCACTGACGTATTACACTGCCTTCTTGCTCAGCTGGTATCTTTGACAGGAACCCCGAAGAAATAATCACAATTTGGGCTCTTCTTTCTCAATCATTTCCAACCCTTAGGTTTGGTGAGTTCTAAACAATAGTCCTGTTTCAGGTTCTTGTACTACTTAGAAGCTTCCAAAGTAATATGCAGAACTTCTTTTGTGAAAGTATTATTAGTCCATTAATCGTTATTTCAATGCAAAATGCTTGAAAAAGATCATAATGATGGAAAAAAACTAAAATTTATCAGGAAAAAAATCTGAAAAGAATTGATTAATCAAAGAAAGCAAATATTGCTGAAATACAAAATGAATAAAAGGAAAATAGGTGCCCCAGATATCGCAGCATAAGGTTCTCTGCACAAACTTCTTAAGGACCTTTTTTGAGCTTAATATGTGTTTAGAGGATCTAGAGCACATTGTTGATGCCCCAAAACGTAACATCTCTCCTTCTTGTTAATTCGGAGAAAGCGAGACTGTCGCATGCCTTATTTTTTTATCAAAATTTGAATTGCCCTTTACGGGTTTTCAATTCAAAACCCTTTTGGTCTCAAGGCACCCTTTGCAGGTTTTCGCTTTGGCCTCTTCATTTTCTTTTCTTTTTTTTTTTTTGAGGTGTTTCTTAACTGAATCCAAATTTACAAGATTGGGCAAGTTTTTACCATCCATCTTGGTGAAAATCAACTCTCCTCCAGAAAAGGCCTTCTTTACCCCATAAGGTCCTTCCCAGTTTGGCATGCATTTTCCTCTAAAGTTCTTTTGTATGGGAATGATCTCCTTCAATACCAAGTCCCTTTCATGAAATTTTCTAGGGTGAGCCTTCTTGTTGTAAGCTTGCATCATTCGTTTTTGGCACATTTGACCATGACGGATAACTTTCAACCTTTTATCTTAGCTCAAATTCGGTTGATCATATTAGTATTGGATCTATTCGGCTTTACCTAACTGCATCTATTCCATAGATTAATGAGAAAGGTGTTGCCTCGGTAGAGGTCCAGACAGACGTTCAATAGGCATAGATGGTAAATGATAACTTTTCATGCCAATCTTTACAAGTCTTAGTCATTTTCCCTATATTTTTTTTGCACTTTCATTTTGGCGATATGGTGTTTAATCTTGAACATAATGCAAACTTTTGATATCGTGCTGTTGATGTGATCCTTTTTGGCATTTCATACCAATACAAAATGACTTCTTCTTCTTCTTTTTCTTCTTCTTGAACCTGCTGACAGTTGACTTTTTAACAGTAGCATATGAAGCGGCTTCCACCCATTTGGTGAAGTAGTAATGACCACAAAGATGAATCATGCCCATTTGAAGCCTTTGGCGAGATCGGCCCAATGACATCCATGCCCCCACATAGGGAAGGGCCATGGAGAAGTCATAACATGTAGAGGCGAAGGAGGTACATGAATCTTATCTCCATAAGTTTGGCACTTATGACATTTCTTGGTATAACTAATGCAATCCCTTTCCATAGTGGACCAGCAGTACCCGAACATCATGGTTTGCCTGGCCATTGTAAAGCCATTAGCATGTGTTCTTCAGACACCCTTATGGACCTCTTCTAAGATTTTCTTAGTCTTAACAACATCCATACATCTTAGTAGCCCAAGCGTATCTTGATACGATTGTGAGAAAACATCTTTGAATTCTTAGAATAACTCAATGACGTCTCGCTTTGTCTCTGTGGTGATATAGGCTCCGATGTCCACCTCTTTCTCTTTCTCTAGGCTCACGATGTCTATTGACCCTTTATAAGGTAGGATCTATTTTTCATCTTGTTCTACTATCCTTAACAAACCAGGAGATAGGTTACAATCTCTACCATCTTCAAAGTCCTAAGATCCCTCTAGACACATATCTTGCTCAAAAGGAGACTCTGGGTCAGTAGCAGTGTCACTTATGTCGTTGATATCTGGAGACCTGTTATAGGTACGAAGGAATATTCTAAAGAATAAATGAATCTAAGAACAATTATTAATAATTATGAATGAAATGGAGGAATAAAAGAATATTTGCTTAAAGTGCGACACAAAAATGCATTTTTCATTGAAAATAAAGATATTAGACATGAGCCTATTTTAAAAAAGGATTCTTATTACTTCTAGGTTTAAAGCAACAAGCGTGTTTTGAACATTACTCTGAATCAACTCTAAAAACTATAGGAATCTTTTCCGCAGTCCAATTGTTCAGAACACTTCCAGGCTTATAAGGGCAAATACTCGATTTATTCTCTTCCCCAATTCCTTCTTCGGATATGGCATTATGTTCCAATTTCCAAACATTCCTTCCGGGCCTTTGGTATACTTAAAGAATTCCAGTTCCTTATTATCTATCAGGCTTTGTACTAAGGCCTTGAATTCACTGTACTTTTGAATCTCATGACCCTCTTCGTCATGAAACTCACAGTAGTTCCTTACTCCTCCGGGTCTGTCCCCTGAGTCCTGTGTGATTAACCCTCCTTCTACAACTTTCTTCTAAACCTCCCTCAGCAGGGTTTTCACTTCTTCAATACTCATCTTGGTTTTCTTTCTCGTATTCTCGATTATCGCATTTATCCCTTTGTCAGAATGGTCAGGTAACAGATTTTCTGCACCAGATGGGTCATCGAATTTCACAATAACTATTTTGATGAGTCTTTCGATTATCATTTTCAAGTGCAGTTCTCGATCGAGTGTCCTATGATCCCTGCGTGGTACTAGCATTGGGCGTTCACATTGTACCATTTGGGATATAAGGGCTGCATAGGTTTTAGGTGGAAAGGGGATACTATATGTGCATCAAACAGACTTTGGTACAACTCCCTATACATGATTGGTATGGGCATAAACTGGAGTTTTTTTTAGTTCGGTCTTGTAATAGGTTCTTGCCTTGGGGGGATCTAATGGCTAATAGTTTTCGTCATTGGCTGGCTTACAGTACTCGGCTTTGAATAGCCTTTGTTATACATACTCGCATTATTCACCTCATTTTCCCTCTTTCTCGGGGCCTTTAAAGTATTGATTTGGAGGCTCCACTTTCGCCTTTTCTATTTGCAACGATCTTCAAATTGCTTTAGGAGCTCCACTCTCACCTTTTCTGTTTCTGCTATATCATCCAGATCAAGGACAACAGGATTGGTTAGATTACCCCCCAGGTTAGAACCTAAACCTATCGAGAAGTTCACCGGTGCCGTAGTATTAGTTTGGTATTAGCATCTGATGTTAGTGGACACCCTTTGTAGATACGCATTTGGTTGTGCTTGGGTGTTTGTTGGAGTAAAGTCTGAATGATAAGCAGGGTCCTCGTTATTGTCCCCGGAATTGACCATAGGGCTTTTTCCTTTTTCTAACCCTCCAGCTAGCAACTGGGTTAACTGGCTCATCATGTTTCTTTGGAATTCTAACATCTGTTTCCTCATATCTTGTTCAGTTTTGGCCAATTGCTCTTGCATATGCATTTGCATTTACTCTAATCTCTTCAACCTTTGGTCCATTACTTTAATTTTTCCTCGTGTGCCATAATGGTATTCCATTGTAACTGCTATAATTTTGATTAATTAGGGTCATTTCGTGAAATTTAATGCATATGATGAAATGTAATGCAGATGCATGAAATGAATGCAAAAAGAGGCATTGACTCTGATTCAATTATGTTAGAACAACTTCTCTAGAAATCAAATTTCTTTACATAAAACGGATTACATATACGACTTTGTCCTAATACTCAAAATCTTAATCTCCTTAAAAAGCCAAGCTAACTCCTAATCTCGATCCGGTTCTGATTCACTTCAAACTTAGCATGTTAGCCTGAACTGTTAGGGTTTGCAAACGTTTGACCACCTCTTCTATTTGAGCCACTAATTCTTCCAATAGAGAGTAGTTCTCAAAGAATACTCAACAAGAAACTTTCTCTACCCTCTAAAAGTGGCTATGGAACTAGAAGTTACGCACACTCGATGAACCTACCTTCACCTCTTATTTGGCATGCATTCAAATATCTGAAAGTTTCGGCCAAGATTGTCGGGATGGGTGTGACCCTTTTATCAAGTCTTTCAAACAAGCCTAAAACTGCATCATCTTCGTACCCCATTGCTTTAAGGAAGATTACTAACCCGTAAATACTTAAAACGAAGATATCAACCTTTCCTTTGCGTCCGAATACACCAAAACAAACCTTCTCAAGGGATATATTCACTTTCTCCTTTTTGCTTGATCTGGGCCACGACCCATTGCTCATTCATCCCCGCGATGCTCATTAGTTCCTTTAGGAAAATCGGGATACTGGCGGCTCTAGAGTGGGCCTTGTTAGCTTAATTCCTCAGGCATCGAAATAAAGTGGTATACTCTTCCACCTTAGGTACCAAATCCACTTTTCCAAAAGTGAAGCAACTGTAGGCTGGATTCCAAAATTGAGTCAGTGCTCGAAACAAATACTTGTCCACTTTGATGTCGAATAGATAGGGCAACTCACCATAATTACAGTAAAATAGCTGCTTGATTTCATCATTTCATTGGACCCATATCTCTTTCAACTCTTGGTAATTTTACCGGGTCATGTCGATACGAGTGAAGTCCTACAATTCTGATACGTACCTCTCTGTCAGAGTATCACCTTTCTCTAGTCGCATTTTCTTGAACTGTATTTGAACAGCCGCACTATCTTCCACTTTATCAAGAGATTTTTTTTCCATGGCAAGCTCTCTATTTAGTAATCGAACGTGAATCAAAACCTTTTTTTATGAAAAATGCAATGCAATCATAAGCAAAACAAAACAAAATAGGTTAGTACAAAGCAAAAGCAAGCAAAAATAGAGCACCTATTCGGGTGACCACTAGGGCTTGGTGGGGTTTTACCTAAGGTAGGCTCTTAAAGCTCGCTATATGGGGTTTGGTTCTAGAGTAAAGGTACCTGAACCAGTAGATTCCTTAATCTTTACCCATTATAGGCTCATATGGACCGAGTTCAGTTCAGGGGAAAACATTTCCTTATAGCCATGCGGAGATGAAAATCTCATGAAGACATAGGTACGGATGTATCCCGAAAGCGATCCAAAATCTCATGCGGAGGTGAAAACCTCACGAAAGAGTAATTTCTCACTCCCACTTAAAAGGTATAACCGAGCGGTCATGCAATGCAATATGCAGAAATGTACCAAAAGGCTCGAACCAATAAAGCAAACATATCAAAATGAACCACAAAAAATGAAATGCAACAAAAAGAATCGTAGATTTAAATCAAATTATCAGTTTTCGACAAAAAGACAAAAAGTAATCAACTTGCGGCTTAACTCTCTTTTTTTAATCCCCAGTAGAGTCGCTAAGCTGTCGAAACCATATTTTTGAAAGGGTCAACTTTTATTTAAAAACAAAAAATTGGAGTTGCCACTGATCATTTTTATGAGGTGTGATCAGGTCACCTCGTAACGGTTTAATTTATTAAAACAACAATTTTGGTCTACAAATTTCAAAAAAATGGGTTCGGGAGCGGGTTACGTACAAAGAAGCATTAGCACCCTCGTTACGCCCAAAATTGGTACCTAGTTGATTAATCAATGTCTTAGTGTCGAAAATTGAAAACCCGAAAAGAATTAAAAATACAATCCTCTATTTTTTAATGTTGTTTTTTACGAAGAATTTGCTTGAGTAAATCGAAACGGATGCTAAAGACCTTCTTGTCCCGAAGTAATAAAATGCCACATCCAGTACGTTAGGACACAACATTTTAAACCCTCGAGAATAAGCTTGTCTTTTGATTTTCAAAACTCATGCATTTTAATTTTAAAAGGTTATTCGGTCATTTGGATCAAACGAGAAAAATCGAAACGCAGTACGTTAGGGTACGATCTCTCGAATTTTCAAATACAGAATATTGCATTTATTAAAGAATCTCTTTTTTATGAATTTTAGGGTAAAAATTAACGAAATATTTAAAAATGATATGTGGACAAAATATTAAGCTAATGAATAACAATATAAACGTACTAATGAGCAACTCGTAATACGTATGATGACAATAATCACGTAATACATGTCATTTTAATATCAATATTAACAATCAATGAAAATAGAATAAACAATAAAGTAAAAAAATGATAACAATGATGACGACAATAATACTAATGATAAAATAAGGACACAAATAAGTATAAGGAAAATAGTTTCTAAAAAATATTAAAAGTAAAGAATTAAATCAAAAGGTAAATGAAATTAAAGGTACAATTTGTAATAAAAAACATATGTAAATAAATAAATAATAATAATATAATAGTAAAAAATAATAGTAATAATAATGATAATAATAATAAATAATAATAGTAAATAATAATAATAATAATAATAATAATAATAGTAATAATAATAATGATAATAAATAATATAAAAATAATAATAATAATAGTAGTAGTAGTAAAATAATAATAAAACAATGATATTATGATAATGCTCTAGAATAACGTATTTTTATGTATTAATCATGTGTTTATTCTGAGCTTGATCCTACTAATTTGAGCTTTTTATGTCTTTTTATCGATTAGGGACTGATTTGGAGGCAAAAGGAAAATTAAGGGACAAAAGTGCAAATTTGGAGACACAATGGACTGATATGCGACACAGGAAAAAGATTGTGCCAAAAGTGCAAGCATGGAAGACACAATGACTAAAAATGCAAAAAGAAGAGATTTTATTCTATAAGACTCCATTTTATTTATATTAGGATAATTAATATTAAGATAATTATAAGGATTATTCAAATTTAGGATTTTATTTTAATTATCTTTATTTATCTTCAATTAAATGTATTTATCTTTTTAGAATTTAAGTTCAATTAGACTATCTCCCTAGCACTATAAATAGCGGGTGAAGTGACTTTATTTGGGGTTCATCTTTTTCTGTAAACACTCTCCCCCTGAAAGTTTAGGCTTTTGTTTCTTCATATTTTCTTTCAATAAAATTCTCTTTTCTCTTTTTATATTTATTTCTTTTTCCACCATTATCATGAGCCACTAAAACCTATCTAGCCGAAAGTTGTCAATATTCCCCAAAAAGGGTTCTTGAGGCCTAGAATCCGTACTTAGCCTTCTCGCCAAGTATTCATCGTTTCTCCGCACTACGGGCTGACGCTTCCGTCCATGACCCTTAAGAAGTAAACTTTTCAGCATATGCAAAGGCGGCCACTTTGTATGTTTTGGAAGGATTGCACAATCAGTTCGTTAACTTACTGCGTCAGAGTTGGCGAGCCAAAGAGACAAAATGGCGTGGGATTCACCATTGAGAAGCGTTGATCTAGCATAGATTACTGGCTAGAGTCAGGTTCCCTAAAAATCGTAAGTCTAATCTTTGGAGCTGGTGGTCGTAGGCGTCCTTTTCCACTATAACTGGCTTACTTGAGTTGAGAAGGGTTATTTAAAAGCCGAGGATTGAACCCAAGGTGGAATGAGACATCTAGAGGCTGGAATCTACCAATAAGAATTTCTTTTCCTTTAATTCACTTTATTATTTTTATTAATTTCGTAATCACAATTTCAGTCAACTTTAGATTCTGTTTTTTTTTTTCATTTTTTTCAAATCAAATCTTTAATTCTGTTATTTTTATTTTTCCTTTGTCACGCAGGTTTTCTTGGGCACGATTCTGTCCAGGATTTCGAGAAACAAGCATTCGTATAATCCGGTCCCTGAGGATTCAACCCTACTTCTCTTTTACTATTCTTTTTCATTATTTCTACTATTTTATAGGGAATAAGATATTTTTGGTGCTCTCAACGACGCATCATATTAATACATAAATATAAATTGAAATATAATACATAGATGTCAAAACCATTTTTTATATTTCGGAAAAAAAAGGGAATCGACTTTTAAAACAAAGCGTGGAGTCGCCACCAATCCTTTTGCTTAGATGTGATTGGATCACCTAATAAAACATTTTATTCCATTTAAATCAATTTTGGCCTACGTAAATTTAAAAAAAATGGGTTCAGGAGTCGGTTACGTATGAGGAAGGATTAGCACACTCACTACGCCCAAAATTGGTATCAAATTGATTAAGTATTGTCCTTATGTCTAAGATTTAAAAAGATTTTGAAATATGGTTCCTTTTAAAACATTTGAGTGGCTCAAATTGGTCGTCAAAATTCTCTCGTTTCAAAGGAATATAGCATCACATCTAGCACGATAGGACATGATCCTTTATACCTTCGAAAACGTGATTAATTTTCGACTTCCAAAAGCTCATACATTGAAAATTACAAAAAGATGCCCAATTATTTAGTCCGACGAAAAATCGAAACCCAGCACGGTTGGGCACGATTTCTCGAATTTCCAAACATTGAGCATTGCCTTATTTTAGAGTTTTAGAAAACACGAGTGAAATTCTAAAGAAATATTTGATTATTTTGAACTAACGGGAAATCAAAACTCAGCACGATAGGGCACGATTCCTCGAATTTCCAACATCAAACATTACTTTCGTTTTGGTGAGTTTTCAAATAAACAAATGTAAAACCAGCTCAAAAACGCATTAATTTGACTTGAAACAAAATGGAATAATTAATTTTAAAACAAAAAGTTACAAATTACAAAGTAACATTTGTAAACAAAAAGCGAAATTATAAACATGGAACAATATGCACAAATAATGTAATATACTTGGTGGATGAAAATAATATAAACTTAAGAAACAAATTAACAAAACAAACAATAAAATATAACTAATCAAAGAAATATATAACCAAATTTTCAAACATGGATGAATAACAATTGATATAATTATACAAAAAACAAATGAATAATATGTAACAATAATATGTAAAATAACATAAAAAACAAAAATGACATATAATATGCAAAACAATATGAAAACTAGGAACCAATATATTATAAAACCATTTAAAAACCATATGAAAAATATACAAATGAATAACACAGCTAGAATTCGAAATAACTTACATGTATAGAAAACAAATAAAATATAAATGATTATTAGAATATATATTATATAAAAAGAAATTCAAAATAATAATATATAGAATAATTTCAAATAAAACAAATTGATTTAACTAATGATATATATGAAACTGAAAATCAAGTATAAATAATGTATATACAAATATGCTAATTTGTGAAAGTGTTTAATATAAATAAAATATACATAAATAAACAGATTAGATACATAAATAAATTTAAAAGAATATATATATAAAGATTTAAAAGAAAATATTTACATAAAATAATACAAAATCGACGATATATACAAAAAAACATAATGTTCAACAATTCAAAACTGATGATATAGGAAACATTTACGTATATATAAGCGTAAAAAAATAATTTTGTGATAAAATAATATAAATGATATACAAAACAATACATATATATATAATGTACATAAAATACAAATAGTTTAATATAAATAATATATACAAAAAATAATATAATATTTGAAGCAAAGAATGTTCATAAAAGAGAATTTTAAAATAAACAAGTTATATAATAAAACAAAACGAAAATATACAAAAGGAAATGAAACTAAAACCGTGAAATTAATAAAATAATTCAAAATAATATACTAAGATAATATGTCAAAAAAATGAATGATGAAAAATTCATAAAAATACAAAAATATGAATTAAGGAACTTAATTGGAACAAAAACAAGATCAGAGGGATAATTTACAAATAAATCGGATTGTTAAAATAGAATTTAGGACCGGAATAAAATGCGCTCAAATGATCAAGGATTAAAAATGTAAATGGACCAAATTTCAAAATGAAACATTTAAATGCAGTCTAATTTGAAACAACGCGCAAATTCCCAAAAAAAATTACAAATAAAGCAAATTCAAATTGGGGCCCGATCGAGTGGTAGAGCAAAAGGGAGGGACAAATCGCGCAATTATCCCTTCAACAAGGAAACGCGCGGATCTAGGATACGTGGGTCGGGTCATGCACGGATCTTCCCCCCTACACGGCGCCTGTAGCAGCCCAAATCTGCCCGGGCCTTAAAACAAAAAACAAAAAATAAATAAATGAATGTTTATTTATTACAGTCCATTTACAATACCATAGCCCACTAACCCGTAGACCCAAATACTTAGAACCCAACTAACCTAAACTACCCACTAACCCGTTTACACCCAACCCACAAACAAGTACGGCCCAAATGGCCCAATTTGTTAACAAAGGATGGAAGACCTAGGGTTTTTGGAACCTTAGGCGCCGCAAACGGAAGGTTCCAGAAGTTGAGCGCCGCAACCATCCCAAGCGTCACGCCTCTTTGCCTCACCCCGCAACTCTGGCCCCGAATCGCGCCGCAGTCAACGTGCAAATCAACGCCAACATCATCATCATCATTGCCCGATCATCATTGATCATCGCCAGATTCTCGCTTACCTGCAAAGAAGGAAAGAAACAGCAGCAAACAAACAAAACAAATATGGAAAGAAATAAAAGATTTCTTCCCAAAATATGTAATAGAAATAGTGGCTATAAAAGCCTCCTTTGTAACCTGTAAACGGGCGGATAGATACATGAATTTAATAAAAAGAGCACGGTTTTACACAAACTTACGATACCAACAGTCGATCGAAAGTAGAGGTGATTCATTTTATTTTTTTTCTTTTGTTCTAAATATATACAGATAAAATGCTAAAAGATAATACAAGAAGGTTACCCTTTTTCGCCGTAAAACGAAACGTTTCGTATTCAGACCGCCTTACATGGAGGAGTCAGCGGGGGCACGTGGGAGCGTGGGCACCTGGAAATGGAGGCTCGACGGAGCCCGAACCTTGCTTTCCCCTCTCATTTCAGAGAGAATTTTAAAGTTTTTTTAAACACAGTTTCTAAAATGAATTTTGAAACAAAAATTGACTTTTATAGCAATACGAAAACGATGTCGTTTTGGCATAACTCAATAAGCATAAAACGGCGTCGTTTCAAGGTTTAGATCCGCGTGTTGACCTGATTACCCGGGGAGGATCCGCGTGTTTTTGTAGATTGGGATAATTTCCCAATTGGTCCTTCCATGTTTTTTAATATTTACAATTTCATTTTATTTTTATTGGGCCACTATATTTTATTTTTGTTTCAATTTAGTCCTAATGGCCATTATAAAGCTTATCTTGGGACGACGTCGTTTTGGGATTAGGGTTGAATTACCTAATGAGTCCCTCGGTTTTTAGCGTGTGTTTTAATTAGGCCCAGTTTTGTTTTATTATTTTGCATTTAACCCCAAATTCTTTAATTAAATTCAATTTTAATCCTTTTTATATATTTAATTTATTTTAAATACCTTATATATTATTTATTTTTTTCTTTTTTTATAAAATAGTACATATTATTTTATCGATTATATTATTTATGTTATTATATTTTATTTATATATTTTATTACATATCATATTTTGTTATATATATTATTCCTTATAGTGTTTTCCTTTTATTATATATTATTTCACTATCTATTATTTATTGGTATATAAAAGTTAACAATTGCAAATATTTATAAAATAATACATATATTTTTATTATATTTTTTAATGTTTAGTATTTTAAAATTTACTACAAATAACATATTATTTTTATAAGTATATTAAGTTATTATATTATGTAATGTATTTTATATATGTATATATTAATCATTTCTAAAAAACTCACCTTCATCATTTATACTTTGTTTTAAATATTTTATTAAATACTTCATCTTTTTTTTAAATTTTTCTTTTTGTATTTTTTTCTTATCTTTATTTTTGATTTGTATGTTCGTAATTTGGTATCTTATTGTATTTACTAAATATTATTTTAAAATGGTAACAATATCTCACCACCTATTTATTATTTTTATATTTATTGCTTACCACATTTGCATAAAAATTAATTACTTATGTTGTTTTAAGTTATATTTTTATAGAATATTGTTATACATTATGAAATTTATATATTGCTAGATTCATTTCCTTCTATGTTATATTTTGTCTGAAATATTATTATGTATTACGTAATCTATATTGTTATTTTCATTATATTCTATGATTATAACTGTATAAAAAGATAACGTATATTGCGTAATTTATGCCATTATTCATCATATTTTATATTATATTTGCATGAAATGTTAAAGTAGGTATTATGTAGGTTAATTTACTTAATATTGATCCTTTGTAATATGATGCATCATCATTTTAAAGAACTTTTGTATTCCATTCGATCCGAAAAGATTTTTTTAGGCAATGTTTTTGGTAGTTAGGGATTCGGGAAGTAGTGCCCTAACATGCGGGGTTGCAATTTCCTGTTTGTCTAAATGCCTAAAACACCCTTCTAAACGATTTTATAAATTACGAGGTGATTTCAGTTACAAGAGTATTAGCAAATTGTGTCCTATCATGCTGGATGTGATATTCGTATTCTTTTGGAACGAAGAAATCTCGATTCTAAACTCGAGCTATTTTAATTTCAAAAGGGATCATATTTTTAAATACTTTCAAAATTCTAGCATCAAAGACAGAAAGTTATTCAATTTGGTACCAATTTTTTGGGCGTTACGAGGGTGCTAACCCTTCCTTGTACGTAACCGACTTCCGAACCTATTTTCTCGTAATTTCGTAGACCAAAACATTTTATAAAGTGATCCAATCACACTTTAAAAGATTGGTGGCGACTCCCGTTTTCATTTTTTTAAATAAATAAAAACTCATTTTTTAAACAGGTTTCGACAGCGCCGTTTGAAACTTTGTACAAAATCTAGCCTAAAACCCTAAAATAATACCTTCAGCCACTTTAACAAATCAGAATAAAGGAAAAAAAACTAAAACCTCTCCTTATTCACTTGGCTGAACCAGAGGCATCCCTCAGCCTCCACTTCGTCTCCATATCATCAAATCGGATCTACTAATCCCCATCAAAGCTTCGATTTCAACGAAGCAAACAAGGATTCAAAGGCTCCTTCAAACAGATAAGTGTTTATGCCTTTATTTATTTTGTATTTTTACATACAATAATGAAGATCAAAGAAAAAAATATAAGCCAAAATCGAAAGAAAAAATGAGAACTCAAATCACCTTTTCCAAGCTGTTTTTTTCTATTCAAACTTTTTGTACAGATTTGTATGCGTAAAAAAATTCCCCCCAATACACTGTTGCACTTGGCTTTTTATAGCCAAAAATGAAAAAAATTAAATACACGTTTTCTACTTTCTTCTTTGCTGTATTCTGTTGTGGTTTGTTAACTTGCTGCAGGAGGATCCAGCTAGAGGTGGTGGAGCACGTAGAGCGTGAAGCAACGACTCGCGTGGAAGCTGGCACAAAGGCAGTAGCGGCGCAAGGGAAAAAAACCCTAGGGTTCTAAAAGTTTCAATTTTCCCCGGCCATTTAGGCTATTTTAAGATTGGGCCTTATTGTAAAATGAGTTTAAAATTTGGGCTTAAATTTGTATGTGGGTTAAATGTAAATTTGGTATTTATAGACTGTGGACTATATTTTATTTTTATTTGGTTTATTTATTTGTTTGTAAATAAATTTAAAGGCCTGGGCAAAATGGGCCTTCTACAATAGAAATATAAGAATAATAGAAATATAAATAGATAAATAATAATAGTATTTGAATAAGAAAATTTATGGAAATATAATAATAATATTAATAATATATTAAATTTTTTAATTTAATAATAACGTAGCGAAAATAATAAAAAGAAGACTAATTTCAACCTTAAAACAAAATTTTGGGGCGATATCAGAGATAAATAAAAGAAAAGGAACCAATTTGAACGCACGAATAACAAGGAGGGACCAAAAGGGCAATAGTCGCCGCCCTCCAAAATGACGTCACTCAAATAATGACCAAACTGAAGTCAAAACAAATTATAGGGCTAAAATTAAAAATAATAAAAACTTAATTACAAAACCAAAAGAAAGTGGAAGGGCTAAAAGAGAAATAGCCCATTAATCGAAAACACGAGGATCCTCCGGACGGCTCGGGTCGACGCGTGGGTTAAGGCTGAAACGATGTCGTTTTGGGGCTTAATGTTTAAGTCCAAAACGGCGCCGTTTAGTCCCTATATAAATACCAAAAAACTGGAGAAAGAAAAAGCATTTCCCTTTTATTTCTTTTCAAAAATTTCAGAGGATTCTTTGAAACCCTCTCCTCCTCTCCTGAATTCGATCGTCGAACCAATCTTCGGTAGCCGTGGTCCGCCGCCGTCGACCACCATACACGGCGGTCAGAACTCCAAAAGGTAAGTTTTTTTTATACTCTATTTTAATATATGTATATAGTTTAAAAAATGAAAAAGAAAAAAAAACTTTATATATATATTCATAAACAGTTTCGAAAAGAAAAAGAAAGAAAAATATAACCACCTTGGTAGATCTGATTTTCTGTCTTTGCTTTTGTTTTTTTTTTGTTTTTTTGAACTATATCTTTCTTTCTTTTTTATTGATTTTTTTCTCTGTAAAAATTACATTGACAACATTCGTGGCTTTTTATAGCCGATTATATAGCCTAACCTACTGTTCATTGCTACTATTTTGTTTCAATCCTGTTGCTATTTCTTTGCTTTTCCTTTCTGCTCTGTCTTCTCCTTCTGTCTTGTTTTGCAGGGTTAGACGTGGTCAACGGAAGGGAGCAGGTGGAGGAAGCGTGCTACAGGCGGTGGCAGAGGTCAAAAGACTGGCATGGCAGAGGACTTAGGGGCAGCTAGGGTTTCTTCTGCCTCTTTCTTTGCTGAAAATTTTTTAGATTTTGGGCCATTTGGGCTTAGGTTTTTTTTTGCAATTTGGACTGGACTTTATTATTATTTTTATTTGAGCTATTAATATTTTTTTTGTTTTGGTTTTATTTATTTGGATTTGTTTGGGCTGGTCAATTTAGTTGGGTCCGGGTAAATTGGGCCTACTACAACTTGTATAAATTTATTTCTTTTTAAAATATTACTGTGAAAGTGTTTATGCATTAGACTGAGATAGATAGGATATATGATATTAACATTATCTATACTAGCTCAAGTTTAGTTCAGTTCAAAATATTAATCAGGTGAAATAGTTGCTAATACTTGCTATGATGTATCTTTACCCTTGGTAGATACAATTAATTTGCATCATGAACAATCGAACTAAAAATCAGAACATATTTGGATTTAACCAAAATAAAAACAAAAATAACCCACACATAGGAGCACAATTAGGCAAGGATGACAAAGGAAAAGATATTGCCAAATCCACCATTGACATGCTCTACCCCGACCTGCTTCACTGTTGATGTCACAACTAGAATGTCACTATCACCTTTATGGATGTCGAATACATCTATAATCGTCCCATTGCATCCATTTGATAATTATTAGTTTTTATTATTACAAATTTTAGTTATTTTTAATAATTCCAATGTGCATTTCACATATAAAATGAATGAATAATACATAAATACTTCCTCTAAATATTCTAATGTTTATTGTATATTGTAAATTACATTTTTATCTTTTCACAAGTTAAATAATAAGAGTACAATAATAATTTTAAAATATCAAACGCAGAGTGGATCAAGCAAATACTAAATTTCAAACAAAAAAAAAAGTAAAAAAAAGTTGCCTTGTCTCACCGTGCCTCCATCGTTCAAAAAAAAACAAACCTCTCACTTTTGAGCAAATCAACTCAAAATTCATCAAGCAGGTTAGGTCTTTACGTCCCTACAGTGAAGGATCAAACATGGGACTTGGCCACTCTCCTTGGTTAAATGGTACAATTTAACTTTAGTCCCTCTCAAATATTAATAATTCAAATTAATCCCTTTTAACCTCTTTGTTAAATAAAAAATAAATAAATTTTTAGCTCCCTCAAAAGTTAAAAATTCAATCATAACCATTTTAATGTAAAATATTTAGATTTGTCCCCATTTTTTAATTTTATCTTAGCCCCACTATCACACTATTCCTAACATCATCCTGTCACACAGTGGAACTCGAACCTAAAACCTAGAGAGGAAGCCAAGAATTTTATGCTAGGGGATTGAAATAATTCTATAAAAATTTGAGGGCAAAGCAAAAATTTTGTGTTAAAGAAGCTTAAATTAAATTAGTTATTTTTTGGAGGGGTTGAAAATAAAATTTCTCATTCAATTACAAGCTAAAAAGGCTTGCATTAAATTTCAATTTTTGAGAAGGGCGAAATATGAAATTGTTCCTTCTAACTAAGGGAACCGAAGCCCCTAGTTTTCAATACTTCCACTTTACCATTAAATCTAAACTTGATTGTAAACTAACCTTCACCTATATTATTTATATATATATAAATATATATATTATTTATATTAAATGCTGAGTACTTTTTTTCTTCCTTCTTGAACATTAACAATTTAATTTTCTTAATTTTCTTATATAATAAGATTATATATTTGATATTTATATTTTACAAACAATTCAAATGTGATTCATTAAGGAAAAAAAATAAAACAATTTAGATTACTTTGAATGTTAAAGAGTTCCTTGATATGCTTTTTTTCATACTTATTTTTAAAATTTAATATATATATTAAGTCTTTAATTGAGTTGATCTCATGAATCAATTGGATATCAACTCAATTGGATAATGACTAAAAAATTATTTCTTTACAAAGAAAATTATATTACTTTGAGGATTTTTTATCTTTTTATATAAATAATAGAAAAATACACACATACAAGAGCTTTGAACTTAAAACATTATGTGGATGTTTGGTAAACAAAGTTTTGGGTTTTTTAGCTAATTTGGGCACAAATGAAGGATTGAGTAAATCAAACCTTCTAATTATAGTGTTTAGCGAATTTAGATTTGCAAGAGCTTTTTCAACTAAAACCTCCAAAACAAAATGTAATAGCCCAAATTTAACTGGGCTTAAATAAAACCAAATGAAATAAAAAAATGAATAAATGTTTATTTATTTAACAGTCCATATAAAGTCCTTACAAGAGCCCAAACACAAGCCCAAATAGTTCATACCCGTTACAGCAAACCTAAAACTACCCAGCAGACCCATTTACACCCTTGACCCAAACAGAATACCAATAAACCAAAACGGCCCAAAAGCCCAAGTGACTTTAGGGAAACAGGAAACCCTAGGGTTTCCTGAAGACTACAGCGCCGCAGCAGCTTCTGGAAGCCTCGAGGAGCATCTGTTCAACTCCCCAAATCGAGGCCATCAATGCACACTGACGCACCATCAATGCGTTGTCTAGTAGCTTGTCCCTCTCACGACCGTCCAGCACCGTGATCTCAGGCCTCATCTCCGACCTTGGTACCTCCGTTGACGCCGAGATCTCCGCAAAAGAGACTCTTTCATGGTCATATGGGTATCTGCAGAGATTCGAATCCATGACAGCAAGCCCAGCCACCGAAATCTTCGCGAGTCACCTGCAAGAAAAGGAAACAAGCAGCAGATACACAAAAAAGGCAGAGCAAGAAAAGGAAAGAAATCAAAGAAGACAAGAAATCTTCCGATTTCTTTCCAAAATAGGCAGTAGTTTAAGGCTATAAAGCCTTTCGCAAATCTGTAAAGAAGGGGGGACAATAGCAGAGAGACAGAGAGAAAAGCATACATAGATAGAAACAGAGAGAATACACAAAAGAGATAAATACACCACAAAAGATATTGTACACTGAATATTCTTGAATAATATATCAGAAGGTTTTCGAGAGAAGCAAAGGTGATCTGTCGTTTCTACTTCTATTTCATTATTTTATTACAAACAGTTTGCATATAATACATCAAAATAGAGGAAAGAAATATAGCTTTTAGATTGGCTAAGAAAAACGAAGTTTTTCAGATACCGACCGTCATGTATGGCGGAGTCGGTGACGGCGTGTGAGGGTGGGCACGGAGGCCCGATGAACGGAGCAAACCGGCCAAGGGCCGGAGCTCAGAGGGCTGAGGAACTTTCAGAGGATTTCTTTTAGTTTTTTTTTAAAACAGGTTTCTAAATGATTTTTTAGGTTAGATTTTAGTTTATATAACCTCAACAGAACGACGCCGTTTTAGCTTAATCCAATAAGCTTAAAACGACGTCGTATTAAGGCTAAGGATCTGTGCGTTGACCCGATTACCCGAGGAGGATCCGCATGTTTTTAAGTATCGGGTTAATTACTCAATCGGTCCTTCCACCTTTTTTACGTTTATAATTAAGCTTTACTTTATTTATGATTTTGCCCTATTATTTTATTTTAGTTTTAATTTAGTCCCTAAAGTAGCTGTTTTAAATCCAAGATTAAAACACAGTCGTTTTGGGAATAGGGCAATTTGCCCAATGAGTCCCTTTGGTTTCGCGCGTGTTTTAATTAGGACCTTAATGCAGCTTTATTTTTTAAAATTCACCCCTGAAATTTTGTTGAACTTTAAATTTAACCCTATATATTTATAAAACTCTTTATATTGTTATTTATTTTATTTTTAATCTTATTTTTATATAATTATTTTATTATATATTATTGTTATTTTATAAAATATTATTATTTCTCATTCTTATTTATATATTATTATATTATATTATTTATTTATATATACGTATATACTTTCATATTATATATTATAATTATTTTATATTATGTCATTTTATATTACTACGTTTTTTATCTATACATTATTATCATTAAAGATTTTAAATTGTATTATATACTTATTTTTATTCATATGTTAATAATTACTTTACTCATATTCTATTATTATATATTTTGAAGATATTATAATATTATAATGTGTATAATATGTATATTCCATCATCAATTACTTATTTTGTATTATTCTAAACTTATGTTTATATATTATAAAATTATTTTATTATAAATATAAATTCTTTTACATATTTGGTATTCTATACATTATTTTTCTAAACAAATATATTTTTTTATTTTATATATAATTATTATCCTTTTCTAAATTTTTGTTATTATATTATATATTGCATATTAAATACTATTTTTATTATTAAATACCATATTTTATTATACGAATATCTTGTTAAACAATCCCTCACTTTATTTTATATATTAAATGTCATTTTTAAATTATTACTTGGTATGTTTTGCTCGTTTATCTTCAATATATGCTATGTGTAAGGCCCAAATTTTGCCCGGGGCCCAATAAAACCAAACCCAAATTAAACTTAGCCCATTACCCAGTTACAAGCCCAAACTCAATTTTGGCCCAACCTAATCCCATTACACTAGCCCAACTCAAACACACAAAAAAAAACTTTAGCCACCTAGTGTCACCCCTATTGTCTGCCACCAGCACACCTGCTCCACTTACACATGCAAAAACCAAAAGAAGAAAAAACAAAAAGGGGTAGAAAAGAAGCAAGAAAACAAGGAAATAGACAATAGCAAATCCATTGTATTTCGGTTATAAAGCCTGAAATCTCGGATTGTTTGGAAAAAAACACAAATATGGAAATAAAAGAGAAGGAAGAGATTGTACAAAAAGAAAAGAAAAAAGGGGGGGAATTTTTTTTGGAATACAAGAAAAGATTGTATTTTCACACGATTAAGGAATCAAAAAGCAAAAATGAAAAGGTTGATTTTAAATCTTATTTTCTTGTTCTTTTTCCTTCGGTTTTCCTTTTTTATTTACTTATTTTTTTTGCCTTTTTTAAATTCCCTTTTTACAAAAATATAAATAAAAGGAGAAAAAGAAAACTTACCCGACCCGGGTTTGCGTCGCTGGAGTTTTCTTTTCCATCGTCGGAATCGACGCAAGGAGAAGGTGGAGGTTTTTTCTCGTTTGTTTTCTTCGATATAGAGAGGCCTCACCATTGAATCTCCCAAGTGCCAAAAACCCGGTTCCATGAGGCTTTGAACCACCGTTTACGGTGGAAGCCACGGCGGGTTCACAATGGTTTGGTGACAGTTCAAAAGTGGGAAGGTAGAAAACCTAGCAGAGAAAAGAAGTCGAGGAGAAGGGGCTGCTCTCTTTATTTCTGCTGAATGAATAAAAGGGGTGAATGTTTTAAGGAAAAAAAGGTTTTTTTAAAAAAAAAAGGGATTTGGGTTTTCTAAAAGCTTTTTTTTTTTAAAAGGCTATGTTTAATTTTAATTGCTTTTGGGGAAAGGAAAAAGATGGCCTGCGCATGGACAGTTGGTTCTGCGCATGTTCCCCTTAAATGGGTAATTTGCGCGGCCAGTCCTTCCTATTTTGCGTTACCTTTAATCTGTCCCTATTATGTTTCTTTCATTTTTCTCCAAAAGTTTGCACGCTGTTTCAGTTTGGTCCGCGCCTAGGCAGTGTTTTTGGTGATTTGGGTCATTTTCAATTTTGATCCCCGAGCATTTATGCGCGTTTTATTTCGGCCCGCAATTTTGTTTAAATGATTAGTTTTGTTTATAAATTATCCCTTTGGTTTTGTTGTGCTTACAATGAAGTTTTTTTTTTCTTAAGAAATAAGAGCATATTATTTTAGCATATAATCTTGTATTGTTTTGATGATTTCGTTGTTTTTTTTATGTGCATATTTTTTCTTTTCTTTTTTTCAAATAGTTTCGTATATTATCATTATCTCTTTTATATATATATATTTTTATATTAGGTTTACTAATTCCATATATTATTTACTTAAATGTTGTACATATATCACTTTGCATATTGCTAAATCTTTTTGAAACTTCATATATATATATATTTGATGCATCTCAAATTTCCACGTAAATTATTTTATGACATTTATTTTAAAATTCATTCGTATGATATTATTTAATATATTACTTATTTATATTTTTCTATTTATTTTAAAAGTTTTATATCCATTATTTGTTTTAAAGTCTTTGTATTACTTTTATAGTAGTGTTCTTTTAAAATTTCCTTTCTTCCCTATTGTTCAATTTTATTTTAAAACTTGATATTTTATTTGAGTAATTTGCTTGGAATTTCTTTTAAGTTGGCTTTTAATTCATTAGCTTATAATTATTAACATTTGTATTTATATATTTGTTCCTTCATGTTTTTGTATCATTCTTGATTATTCATGTAATATTATTGCCCCGAATTTTTATTTCCTGCTCAATACTAAGCTTGCATGCTCTTTATTGCATCATGTTTTTTTAATTTCAACTTCTTTTTCAATGTCAATTGTTTTTATCTCTAAATAATCAAACAAGTATATTGACTCATTTTTTTTGCAATTGTATTTGAAACTTCACAAATCAAGGCAATGTTTCGTGTTTGAAAATTCGAGAAATGGTATCCTAACTTACCGGGTATGACATTTTGTTACCTCGAAATAAGATTTTTCGCAAATAAAGGCAATATTAGGTGTTTGGCAATTCGGGGAATCGTGCCCTATCATGCTGGGTTGCAATTTCCTGTTTGTTCGAAACAATTGAATATTCCTTCAGTGTTCCACTCATGTCTTTTAAAAAGAAATTTCATTAAAATGAAAGAGAGGTTCGATATTTGGCAATTAATGGAATCGTGCCCTAACGTGCTGGGTTGCAATTTCTCGTTTGCTCAAAATAATCAAATGTCTCTTTAGAATTTCATTCATGTTTTCTAAAAAAAAAAAACTTATAAAGGAAATGTTCGGTATTTAGCAGTTCGGGGAATAGTGCCCTATCGTGCTAGGTTGCAATCTCCTGTTTGTTCAAAATAATTGAATATCCCTTTGGAATTTCACTTATGTTTTCTAAGGCGAGGTAATACTTGATGTTTAGAAATTTGAAGAACCGTGCCCTACTGTGCTGGGTTTTGATTCTCTCGTTGGATTGAATAATTGGGCATCCTTTTGCGGTTCTCAACATATAAATTTTTGAAGTCAAAATTCATCATGTTTTCGAGGGCTTAAAGGATCATGTCCTATCGTGCTGGATGTGATGCTATATTCCTCATAGGCAAGAGAATTTTGATGATTAACTCGAGTTACTCAAATGTTATCAAAAGGGAATCACATTTCAAAAACATTTTTAAAGCTTAGACATAAGGACAGTATTTAATCGATTTGGTGCCAATTTTGGGCGTAGTGAGGGTGCTAATCCTTCCTCATGCGTAACCGACTCCCGAACCCGTTTTCACATATTTTCGTAAGACCAAAATCATTTTTTTAGTAAAAAAAATCTTTTATTAAAATAACCAAATTGTTAGGTGATCCGATCACACCAAAACAAAAGATCGGTGGCGACTCCATATTTTCGCTTTCCAAAAAGTTGATCCATCATTTTTAATCATTTTTAAATCGAAATAAAAAATGGTTTCGATAGCTTGGCGACTCCGCTGGGGACAATAAGAGAGTCAAGCCGCAAAATTGATTATTTTCTGTCCTTTTGTCGAAAATTTAAAATTTGGTTTTTAACAGATGATCCTTTTACTTCATTTGTTTTGGCTCAAGTCCTATAAAATACTTTTGCATTGCATTGCATGACCGTTGTGGTCACACCTTTTAAGTGGGAGTGAGAAACTATGCTTTCGTGAGGTTTTCACCTCCGCATGGGCTAGGGGATCGCTTCCGGAATACATCCGTATTTGTGTCTTCGTGAGGTTTTCACCTCCGCATGGGCATAAGGAAATGTATTCCCCTGAACTGAACTTGGTCCATATGAGCCTATAATGGGTGAGGACCGAGGAATCTGCTGGTTCAGGTACCCTTACTCTAGAATATAGCCACATATAGAGACACCTAGGAGCTTACCCTAGGCAGAGCCACTCTGGACCCCTAGTGATCACCCGATTAGGTAATTTGTTGGTTGTTTATTTTGATACTAACGTGTTTTGTTTTTGTTTGTTCATAACTGCATTGCATTACGTCATCATAGAAAGGAGGTGTTGATATTCAATTGCTAAATAGAACAATTTGTCACAAGAAAACGAATTTCTTAATAACGCGGATTACAATACGGTTGTCCGAATTCGGTCCAAGTAAACACAACAGAAGAAGGCTAACAGTTCTTGGAAGAAAACAAAACTTTACCTAAGGATTCAAGCTGATAAAGATTATCCAAAAACCGTCGCGTTCCGACTTTCTTAAATGAGCTAATCAACATTGCGAGGATAGTAATTCGTGTCCTGGATCAAGCAAAAAAGAGCTAGTAGAGGCATGCATTGGAAGCTTGCAAGATTTGACTTTCACGAAGAAAGGGGATCAGTGCCTTCGCCTCGAATACGAAAGCAAGGCCGTATACGTAATCCGTTTTATGAAAAAGAATTTGTTTTATAAAAAAGTTGTTCTAGGGGAATTGAATTCAAAATCAACATATTTCTTTCCTTTGCATTCATCCCATGCATTTCCATTGCATTGCATCATGTGCATTGCATTGCATCATTTGCATTAGATTTTCCCAAAACGATCCTAATTAAGTAAAATTATTTCAGAACCGAAAAAGATATAGACCAAAGGTTGGAGAGAATGGAGCAAAGGCAAATGCAGATGCAAGAGCAGTTGATCAAAATTAAACAGGATATGCGAGAAATGCTAGAACTCCAAAGAAATATGATGGGCAAGTTAACCCATTTACTGGCCAGAGAATTTGAAAAAAGGAGTGGCCCAGTGGTCAATAGTGAGGATGATGTTGAAGAGATCATCTATTCCTCAGGCTTTGCTCCAATAAGCGTCCCGACCCAACCAGACATGCAAGGGGTACCCGTTGTTATAGGTACCAACGCCAGACGGATACATCAGCACTGTTGAGCTTCTCGATGGGTTCAGGTTTTAACCTGAAAGATGATTAAGCCGAGCCAGTTGTTCTAGCAGAAACGAAGGCAAGGGGAGAGTGGACTTTAAAGGCCCCGAAGAAGAAGGAAAATAAGGCAAATAGTACGAGTAGGTATAACAAGGGTCGTTCGGAGTCGGTTATAGTAAGCCGGCCAAGGTCAGTAACTCCCAGCCATCAGACCTCCTCAAGGCAAGAACCTAATCGAAGACCGAGCTTAGAAAAACCCCAATACGCGCCCATTCCAATCACGTACGAAGAGTTGTACCGCGTTTTGTTCGACGCACATGTCATATCCCCTTTTTACATGAAACCTATACTGCCCCCATATCCTAAATGGTACGATGCAAGCAGCCAATTGAATACTACTCGGGAATCACGGGGCATTCCATAGAGAACTGTACCACTTTTAAAAAGATTGTCGAAAGACTCACCAATTTGGGTAGCGTAAAATTCAATGATCCCTCTAGAGCGGGAAATCGGTTATCCAACCTTTCTGTTAAAGAGGCGAACGTTATGAGTTCCATGCTGGATTGGGCATGAGATTTAAGGGTGCATCGAGCTCGAAACTCTAATGGAAGGCCTGGTATTGGGAAACCCAAATATCAATGACGTATCAGAAGAGGGAACCCGGGAGTAGACTTTTTCAAGCTTCTGCCCTTATGTACTTAAGGTGTTTTAAACAATGGGGCTGTGAAAAGGATATTTTATTTTTAGAGCTAATCTAGAGTAATATTCAAAACAAGCTTGTTGTTTTAAGCCTAGAAGCAACAAGAATCCTTTTGTGAAATAGGCTTATATCCAAAATCTTAATTTCAATGAAATACATGTTTGAGTAAATATTCTTTTATTCTTTCCATTTTATACTGTACAAACGACTATTCTTAGATTCTTTCATTCATGATCATACCATACAAATAATCATTATTAGAATCATTTATTCTTTGGAAAATGCCTTCGTACCTATAACAGGTCTCCAGACATCAATGACGTGAGTGACGTTGCCACTAATTCCGAGTCTTTTTTTTAGTAAGATATGTGTCTAGAGGGATCTCAAGACTTTGAAGATGATAGAGATTGTGACTTATTTCCTGATTTGTTAAGGACGGTAGAACAAGATGAAAAATAAATCCAACTATGCAAAGGGTCAGTGGCATTGCGAGCCTGGGAAAGAAGTGAAGATCGAAGCCTAGCTTACCACAAAGATAAAGCAAGACATCAATGAGTTATTCCCAATTCAAAGATATTTTCACATGATTGAATCAAGATATGCCTAAACTACTAAGACGTGAGAATGTTATGGGTTTTTTTGAATGACGTATGTTAATGACATATACAATGGCCGAGCTAATCAAGAGAATTGGTTTCTGCTGGTCCACCATAGAAAGGGATTGCATCAGTATGCGGTAAATGCCAAATTTATGGAGACAAGATTCATGTGCCCTTTCATTTCTTCGTAGACTCTATGTGGGGCATGGAGGTTATGGGCCGATCTCTTTGAAAGTTTCTAACCAATACCGACTCGCCTTTGGGGTCGTCAATTACTCCGCTGAAAGGGCGAAAGTTGTTTCATATGCCAATGTCACTAGGTCGACAGTCATCAAATTCCAAAAAAGGGTGCCAACAAAGAATGCTAGAAAAAAATCACAACTGTGCAATGTCAAAACTTTGCAGTCTGTTCAAAGATTAGGCGCTACATTGCAAAAAAAAATAATTAAGATCATGGGGAAGATGACCGAGACTTATAAAGATATGGCATAAGAAGTCACTATTTACCCTCTATGCTCATCGAACGTTGGCCAAGACCTTCACCGGGGCAACATATTTCATTAGTCTATGGGATAGAAATGATTTTAAAGAAGAGATTCCTTGTCTCTGAGTCTTGGCAGAGCTGAAGTTGGATAAGGCAAAATGGATCCAATCCTGATGTGATTAGTTGAATTTGAAAAAAATGAGGTTGAAAGCCATCCGTCATGGTCCAATGAATGATGTGACCTTACGATGAAGAGGTTCATCCTAGAGAATTCCACGTGAGAAGCTTGATATTGGAAAAGATCCCTCCTATACAAAAGAACTTCTGAGAAAAGTGGATGTCAAACTGAGAAGGACTTTATGTAGTAAAGAAGACCTATTTGGGAGGGGCATTAATATTGACCAAAATGGATGGCAAAGATTTGCCAAAGTCAGTAAATTCAGATTTTCTCAAGAAGTATTTCACCTAGAAAATGAGAAGCCAAGGCGAAGACCCGCAAAGAGCGCTTTGAGACCCTTAAAAAAAGAAAAAAAAATAGGAGAGGCCAAAGTGAAAACCCGCAAAGGGCGCTTTGAGACCAAAGGGGATTTGAGTGGAAAACCCGAAAAAGCAGCTCGAATTTGGATCAAAATGGGGCATGCAGTAGCCTTGCTATGCTTGAATTAATAAAGAAGAAGTATGTTACATCGACAAAGTGCTTCGGATCCCCTAAACACGTATTGAGCTCAGAAAGGTCCTCAAGAAGTTGGTACAGAGAAGCTCAAGCTGCGATATCTGGGGCACCTAGTTTCCATTTTGCTCATTTTTGAATTTGTTATCTTTGATTACCTTATTCTTTTCAAGAAACGTCCCAATAAACTTCCTTCTTATTGCATTGCTATCTTTGACTAACTTATTGCTTCCTTATTGCATTTGCAATCTTTGATTAATTTATTAATTTAGAGCTATGCTCCCAATCAATTTCCTTCATCTTCATTGTTTTGATATTTTTCAAGCATTTTGTATTGAAATAACGATTAATGGACCAATAATACTTTCATAAAAGAAGTTTTGCATATTACTTTGGAAGTTTCTAAATAATACAAGAACTTGAAACAGGACTATTGTTCAGAACTCACCAAGCCTAAGGGTTGGAAATATTTGAGCCTAAATTGAAATTATCTCATTGGGTTTTCTGTCAAAGATATTAGTTGAGCAGAAAAATCACATTGGTGTTACAATCCCGGCAAAAAAAACAAGCAATGGTGGGCATTCTAGAGAAAAGAAAAAATGATACTCTGCATCCATGCAAATATCGTGCATATACAATGGGTCATTACACTCAGGGAATGGTGTAACAGATCAAATTGATCTAATACCCTAAGTTGCAGTGGGTTGGATAAGCAAAAAACTCCATAAAGTTTGGGTGGGGCAAGCTTATCAAGGATGAGATTGTTTCTTCGAGTTTTCTATTAAGAATGCCAGCTAAACAAGACGACAGAATAATACGTCAACAATAAAACCTCGGTGAACGACGAGTAATATCAAATCAAGCATTAAAAATGACATTTTGCATTCATACAAACGTCATTCATACACATCTACCTAGGAGCATTTGGCTCATTCGAGTCATGGCATCCTAATCATTAGGCATGTACTCATACGCATTATACAGGTTAAGTCCTTCAAGGGACAATGAAGATCAATGTGCCTTAATCCCCTAAACAGTAGGGTAACAGGATAAAGCATAGTAGATCTGACCTTCCTTGAAGCAGATAACAGATTTGGCGTCTCTGTAACGGCAGAGAGCAAATCGAAGATAATAGATTTGGCGTATCTGTAGCGGCAGAGAGCAGATCGAAGATAACAGATTTGGCGTCTTTGTAGCGATGGAGAGCAGATCGAAGATAACAGATTTGGCGTCTCTATAGTGGCGGAGAGCAGATCGAAGATGATTTGGCATCTCTATAGCGGCGGAGAGCAGATCGAAGATAACAGATTTGGCGTCTCTGTAGCGGCGGAGAGCAGATCGAAGATAACAGATTTGGCGTCTCCGTAGCGGCGGAGAGCAGATCGAAGATAACAGATTTGGCGTCTCTGTAGCGGCAGAGAGCAAATCGAAGATAATAGATTTGGCGTCTCTGTAGCGGCGGAGAGCAGATAAAAAATAACAGATTTGGCGTCTCTATAGCGGCGGAAAGCAGATCGAAGATAACAGATTTGGCGTCTTTGTAGTGGCGGAGAGCAGATCGAAGATGACAGATTTGGCGTCTCTGTATTGGCAGAGAGCAGATCGAAAATAACAGATCGGTGTTCCTGAGTTTTCAATAAGCAAGTTGAAGATATCAAATTTGACACTCCTGAAGACATCAGAATACCTTTAGGGAAGATGAGGAGCAAGATTTTGAGATTTAGCTAGACCGGGCAAATTTGGTCCTTTTTATAGTCTTTGCTCCATTCTCGTTACACGACAATGAGCAAAGAGGGGCAGCTGTAAGGCCCAAATTTTGCCCGGGGCCCAATAAAACCAAACCCAAATTAAACCTAGCCCATTACCCAGTTACAAGCCCAAACCCAATTTTGGCCCAACCTAATCCCATTACACTAGCGCAACCCAAACACACAAAAAAAAAACTTTAGCCACCTAGTGCCACCCCTATTGTCTGCCATCAGCACACCTGCTCCACTTACACCTGCAAAAGCCAAAAGAAGAAAAAAATAAAAAGGGGCAGAAAAGAAGCAAGAAAACAAGGAAATAGACAATAGCAAATCCATTGTATTTCGGTTATAAAGCCTGAAATCCCGGATTGTTTGGAAAAAAAACACGAATATGGAAATAAAAGAGAGGAAGAGATTGTACTAAAAGAAAAGAAAAAAGGGGGGATTTTTTTGGAATACAAGAAAAGATTGTATTTTCACACGATTAAGGAATCAAAAAGCAAAAACGAAAAGGTTGATTTTAAATCTTATTTTCTTGTTCTTTTTCTTTTGGTTTTCCTTTTTTATTTACTTATTTTTTTGCCTTTTTTAAATTCCCTTTTTACAAAAATATAAATAAAAGGAGAAAAAGAAAACTTACCCGACCCGGGTTTGCGTCGCCGGAGTTTTCTTTTCCGTCGTCGAAATCGACGCAAGGAGAAGGTGGGGGTTCTTTCTCATTTGTTTTCTTCGGTATAGAGAGGCCTCACCATTGAATCTCCCTTTTAAAGTGCCAAAAACCCGGTTCCATGAGGCTTTGAACCACCGTTTACAGTGGAAGCCATGGCGGGTTCACGATGGTTTGGTGACAGTTCAAAAGGGGGAAGGTAGAAAACCTAGCAGAGAAAAGAAGTTGAGGAGAAGGGGCTGCTCTCTTTATTTTTGCTGAATGAATAAAAGGGGGTGAATGTTTTAAGGAAAAAAAGGTTTTTTTTTTTAAAAAAAGGGATTTGGGTTTTCTAAAAGCTTTTTTTTTTAAAAAAGGCTATGTTTAATTTTAATTGCTTTTGGGGAAAGGAAAAAGATGGCCTGCGCATGGACAGTTGGTTCTGCGCATGTTCTCCTTAAATGGGTAATTTGCGTGGCCAATCCTTCCTATTTTGCGTTACCTTTAATCTGTCCTTATTATGTTTCTTTCATTTTTCTCCAAAATTTTGCACGCTGTTTCAGTTTGGTCCGCGCCTAGGCAGTGTTTTTGGTGATTTGGGTCATTTTCAATTTTGATCCCCAAGCATTTGTGCGTGTTTTATTTCGGCCCGTAATTTTGTTTAAATGATTAGTTTTGTTTATAAATTATCCCTTTGGTTTTGTTGTGCTTACAATGAAGTTTTTTTTTCTTAAGAAATAAGAGCATATTATTTTAGCATATAATCTTGTATTGTTTTGATGATTTCGTTGTTTTTTTTTATGTGCATATTTTTTTTTCTTTTCTTTTTTTCAAATACTTTCGTATATTATCATTATCTCTTTTATATATATATATTTTATATTAAGTTTATTAATTCCATATATTATTTACTTAAATGTTGTACATATATCACTTTGCATATTGCTAAATCTTTTTGAAACTTCATATATATATATTTGATGCATCTCAAATTTCCATGTAAATTATTTTATGGCATTTATTTTAAAATTCATTTGTATGATATTATTTAATATATTACTTATTTATATTTTTCTATTTATTTTAAAAGTTTTATATCCATTATTTGTTTTAAAGTCTTTGTATTACTTTTATAGTAGTGTTCTTTTAAAATTTCCTTTCTTCCCTATTGTTCAATTTTATTTTAAAACTTGATATTTTATTTGAGTAATTTGCTTGGAATTTCTTTTAAGTTGGCTTTTAATTCATTAGCTTATAATTATTAACATTTGTATTTATATATTTGTTCCTTCATGTTTTTGTATCATTCTTGATTATTCATGTAATATTATTGCCCCGAATTTTTATTTCTTGCTCAATACTAAGCTTGCATGCTCTTTATTGCATCATGTTTTTTTAATTTCAACGTCAATTGTTTTTATCTCTAAATAATCAAACAAGTATATTGACTCATTTTTTTTTTGCAATTGTATTTGAAACTTCACAAATCAAGGCAATGTTTCGTGTTTGAAAATTCGGGAAATGGTATCCTAACTTACCGGGTATGACATTTTGTTACCTCGAAATAAGATTTTTCGCAAATAAAGGCAATATTAGGTGTTTGGCAATTCGGGGAATCGTGCCCTATCGTGCTAGGTTGCAATTTCCTGTTTGTTCGAAACAATCGAATATTCATTTGGTGTTCCACTCATGTCTTTTAAAAAGAAATTTCATTAAAACGAAAGAGAGGTTCAATATTTGGCAATTAATGGAATCGTGCCCTAACGTGCTGGGTTGCAATTTCTCGTTTGCTCAAAATAATCGAATGTCTCTTTAGAATTTCATTCATGTTTTCTAAAAAAAAACTTATAAAGGAAATGTTCGGTATTTAGCAGTTCGGGGAATAGTGCCCTATCGTGCTGGGTTGCAATCTCCCGTTTGTTCAAAATAATTGAATATCCCTTTGGAATTTCACTCATGTTTTCTAAGGCGAGGTAATATTCGATGTTTAGAAATTCGAAGAACCATGCCCTACTGTGCTGGGTTTCGATTCTCTCGTTGGATTGAATAATTGGGCATCCTTTTGCGGTTCTCAACATATAAATTTTTGAAGTCAAAATTCATCATGTTTTCGAGAGCTTAAAGGATCATGTCCTATCGTGCTGGATGTGATGCTATATTCCTCATAGGCAAGAGAATTTTGATGACTAACTCGAGTTACTCAAATGTTATCAAAAGGGAATCACATTTCAAAAACATTTTTTAAAGCTTAGACATAAGGACAGTATTTAATCGATTTGATACCAATTTTGGGCGTAGTGAGGGTGCTAATCCTTCCTCATGCGTAACCGACTCCCGAACCCATTTTCTCATATTTTCGTAAGACCAAAATCGTTGTTTTAGTAAAAAAATCTTTTATTAAAATAACCAAATTGTTAGGTGATTCGATCACACCAAAACAAAAGATCGGTGGCGACTCCATATTTTCGCTTTCCAAAAAAGTCAATCCATCATTTTTAATCATTTTTAAATCGAAATAAAAAATGTTTTCGACACTATGTATATCTTTGTACGTATGTTGTTAAGATTTGCTACATGTATGTATCTAATGCATGATCTTTATATTATTGCTATCATATTATTTAAATCCATGCTTTTACTTATCTATTATAATAATATGCCATCTTGTATGACATCTCATAATATTAATATGCTCCTTCATGTATTGTTCTTTTAAAAAAAGGACTTCAAAATTTTCAAAAATAAAAAGGCAATGCTTGGTATTTGGAAGCTTCGAAAAAAGTAGTGCCCTAACTTATTGGGTTGCAATTTTTTCTCGTTGAGTTCGAATGGTCAAATATCCTTCTAAGTTTTTTGAGATTTTCAAAATATAAGCAACTGTCTTGGAATCTCAAAGCAATATGTCCTAACTTATTGGATATGGCATTTTGCTGTTTCGAGATAGGGATTTTCAAAAAAAGGCTAACTTAGTGTCCATACTTTGATACGAGTGAACCCTAATTTTCAAAATCAAAATATTTTAAAGAGGATTATATCTTGAAATCTTTGAATTTCCGACATTAAAGACATTTGGTAATTAATCAGGTACCAATTTTTTGGGCGTTACGAGGGTGCTAACCCTTCCTCGTACGTAACCGGCTCCCGAACCCGTTTTCTGATTTCGTAGGCCAAAACTAATGATTTTAAAACAAAATGTTTTGAAAGTGATCCAATCGCACTTAAAAAGATTGGTGGCAACTCATGTTTTCGTTTTTAAAAGTCGATTCCCATTTTCCAAAACTCGATTTTTTCGACACAAAATGTTGGGATGGACAACCTTTTTCAACAGTTGCACTCATACTTGTACCTATTATTCACATGAAATCTTTTAACATCATTAACCACAACAAGCTTAGCACAACTTAAACAAGTCAAATCACTGAAATAAATTCTTTAACCCTATTACATGCCATTTATAACCATTATCCGAAACTTCCAAAACTAGCAATATGGTGAATGGATTGTGATATCCCGAATTACGGCCTAATCAGAATAGTAGTTTCAAGACCACAAATACGAGATAGAAATAATTATTTTATGATTATTTAGAGGTCTATGATATGATTTCATGATTTTGTGAAAATTTCGTGAAGAAATTCTATGCATAAAGGGCTTAATTTGAAGTTAGGGACTAAATTGAATAAGTTACAAAACTTGTATTCTCGAAGTTTCTAGTATGAAATTGCTTTGAAATATTAATTAGGAGGTCTTAAATAGAAATTTGACCAATTTCTAAGTTTATGGACAAAAAGTGGAGATGGATGGAATTTTTGAAAGTTTAGTAAGGAATGGCATTTTGGTCATTTGGATATTAAATGAAATAAAATGGGAAAAATAACACAAAAATGATCATCTTCTCCATAAGTTGCTGCCAAATTTTTCTCTCCACCATAGCTAGGGTTTCAACACTTTTAAGCCTTGGTTGTAAGTGATTTCTATGCTCGTTTTTAATGTTCTTTACATTTTTGAAATCCTCATAGCTCGGTTTACCTGTTTCTACCAATATTTTGAGCTAGGGTTTATATTTAAAAATTTACCCATGAATGGTATGCATGAATTTTTATGTTTTATGGTAGAATATGAAGCTTGAGATTGTGTTAAACGACTTTTGCTAAGTGATTTTACTAAAAAACGACTAAAATGACATAATCGGTAAAAATACCTAATGTTCATAAATACATGTTAGAGTGAGAATTGGATATTGCTATAGAAGGAAAAAATGATCAGCATGTCACAAAACATAAGAAAATAGAGTGAAGTTTAATTTACAAGATTTGGGGCAAAAGTGTAAATATGTGAAAGTTTAGGGGCAAAATTGTAATTTTCCCTAAATATGAAAATTGTAATTTTTCCAAAATATGATTTTGGGTTGATTTGAATAATATGAGTCATAATTAGGCTATATTTGAAATGATAGAGCAAGAAAAATCGAAATTCGGGCTAAAATCGGCAAAATTCCAAGTTGTGGACAAAATGGTAAAAATGACCATTTTCCTATACGAGGTAAGTTCAAATGTAAATATTGTAATATAACCGTTATTTTAAATCTTTTAATGCTATTTATACTATATTATGATTGTTATCATACAATTCTATGCTTTGTGGTCATTGTTGGACAACATGCAAAAATTTTATGAATTATAAATGTGAAAGACTACCGAAGTATCGTCATGGGTATTCCAAGGAGAATGGTAAACGAGTACAAACGAGGAAAGTCTCGTTGAACCTTAGGAATAGATTCGGATATTTGGGCATCCGAACTCGTTGAGTTGAGTCCGAGTTCATTATGGATGCGAACGTCCGAACTCGTTGAGTTGAGTCCAAGTTCGTGAGATGTAACTAGGCATCCGAGCTCGTTGAGTTGAGTCCGAGTTCACTTATGGATGCGAACGTCCAAACTCGTTGAGTTGAGTCCGAGTTCATGAGATGTAACTAGGCATCCGAGCTCGTTGAGTTGAGTCCAAGTTCACCTATGGATACGAACGCCCGAGCTCGTTGAGTTGAGTCCGAGTTTGCTTATGGGCGGGTTACATGGTAGCTTGGCTACATATGTGGCACTTATGTGCAAACTTTCCATGTATTCGAGTTATATTCCGATGTGTTCAACGGGTAAAATTCTAGTGAAATGGAAGAATACTCAAGATGCAAGTGACGTATTGGTAAGTGTTGTGGAATGGGCACTTTGGACAGGTATGTACTTAACCCTCGGGTTGAGACTTGATACGATAACAATAATGTAGTAAGACGATGAATGATGAATAGATATGTGATATATGTTTTGGTGATATTATGCTAATGTTGGTTGGTATAATTGCTTTGTTAAGTTATTTGTTATTTGCATGTGAACTTACTAAGCATTTATGCTTACTCCTTCCCTTCCACTCCTTATAGTTTGGACAAGCCAATTTGGAGATCAGGACAGTCGGAGGCACGCTCACACTATCAACGGACCATCTCGGTATGGTGGCTTGCATATTTTGGGAATATGGCATGTATAGCATTATAATCCTTTTGTGTATATAATTTTATGATATAGCTCATGGATGGCATGGAAATGTTTGAAAATGATTAGCTATTGGAGTGGCTAATCGAGATTATATTTGATAACACGTATGCTTTATGTGCTAACTAATCTATGGAAATCCATAAAATGGTAAAATTGGCTACAAAACAGAATCACACAGCAGCAGTGACGTGAGTTTGAAAAATCACTAAAAATAGTAGAGATAGAATTAGATGATGAATAAAATATGGAATTGAAACTTAATGAACCTATTTTCATGTAGAAGAAACAAAATGGGTAAAAGAGTTGTATTTTATGAGATATTTATGTTTTGGTGAAACAGGGTCAGAGCAATTTCTAGATTCCCTGTTCTGACTTTAGAAATTCACCATAATTTGTGTAAAAATAATGGACTCAAAATTTATATTTATGGATTCCTTATTGAGTCTATTTTTAATTGAAACAAACGGCATAGTCATTGGATTTCTGTACAGAAAGAAATTTGATTCATAGTGCACAGGGGTCAGAGCAGTCGAACCTTGAAATAGGGGAGACTTTAACTAATAAACTGTACTAATTGGCCTAACCAAAAATTCTAGAAAAAAATTAGTAGATAGATATATGAGTGTAGTTTCAGGAAAAATTTACGGATCTTAATTTTGAGTTTCAGAACTCGAGATATGAATTTTTAAGCGACTGTGATGCAGTTAGCCAGCTTGTCTGGAAGTTTTAAAAATAAATTATTTGAGCTGTTTAATTAATGAATTAAGTCTGTTAACACCTCGTGCTCGACTCCGGAAATGGTCTTGGGTATGGGGACGTTACATGGATAGTGTGACGATGCTCCAACGAGATTCCAACCGATCAAGCTACAAACAAAGAAAACAACTATATAAGCAAATAGTGCTTAGTAAGCTCATATAAAGGAAACTTAAACTTACCGAACATATTAAATTTGAACAACCAACATACTTTCATCATGTCATATGTCAAACTTCCTTTCCTATACAAGTTTCAAGTAAATCATGGCATATACATAATAAGCATTTAGGCTTTATATATCATCCATCACATATAAATCTATTACACATTCTTCTCATTTGAATCCACATAGTTAGTAGATAATGAGTAACATAGCATCTATGAAATATAACATAAATTAAAAAAATGAATTCCATGCATATTTCATCCATCATATGATAAATTCTCATCTTTTACATTTCATATGCACATATCCATCTTTCCATTTCATATGAAAATTAGTAACATTAAGTTTTTATACATATCTTCCCATTAACCTTTACTTACCTGTTGAACCGTATAAAATAACATCAGATACTTGGGAACACATTTCCATATAACCATAACCTTTTCAATAATACTCACACGAGCTGTGAAATCGGCCTACTCACACGAGCTATGGAGAATCCGCAAAAAATATAGGACCTCAGCCATCGGTATAGCATTCAAGACTAGCGCCCAAAACATATAATCCCTAATGACATGTCATTTGTATCCTAAATGTTCACAAAGTTCAAATGGGTCTTTTTCTATATCCTTATTCGTGACCTTCATTTTCACATTAATATTTCAATATTTTTCCATGAAATTTACATGTTCCATACTTAACTTTAATTCCCTTTTCGATATAATATCGAAAATAACCATTCATGAAATTTACATGTTTTTAAATTCAGCACTAACTCACTTTAATCATTAAATTCAATTAACCATGTAATATATAATAATCAATCCAAAATCCACTTACCTAAATTATTCAATAGCAATTAACAAGTTTACCATTAATGAATGATTCAATATATGAACTTAGATGAACTCATAACAACTTCTAACACAATCATACCACTATTTTACTACTTTGACTTTTTCTCGATTTGTATCCATTCAAGTTGTTTCTTGATCTAAATAAATATTTTTATTCAATTTAACCCCATTCCAACATTTAAAATAATCAATTTAACTCATAACCCTTAATAATAAAAATTTATGAAATTTCCCTCAAATTTTACCTTTTATGCAATTTTATCCTTAAACCCAAAACTTGCAATTTTATCATTTTTAACCATAAATCATTATAGCCAATTTTTACCCAACCTTATAACAGCCCATATTTATAAAAAAATTTATAATATTTTCCTTGAATTATAATATTTTCCTACGTAAGTCCCTAAATCTTAAAATCATAAAAAATTACTTAACAAAATATGTCAATTTAACAACCAAACTCAACAATCTACCATAAAACTTCAAAAACATATTATATTCATTCATGACACAATTTATAGCATTTAATAGTTTTACAATTTGACCCCCGAGTTAGCTAGATCAAACTAATATGAGCTCAAAAACATAAAAATTATTAAAAATGGGACAAAAATTACTCACCATGCATGAAGAATCAAGCATGGTCGAATGCTTTGATTCCTTATCCATGGAAATTCGGCTGTTCACATCACTTGGAGAAGATGACATTGTTTTCATCTTTATTTTAACTTAATTGATTAATTAATTATCATTTTACCCTTATAATAATAACCTTCAAAATGACAAGACCATGCCCATCATTGTCCACTATTAATATACATGGTATAATTACCCACTAAATCCTTTAATTTAAAATTTCATAGCCATGTGACTCTTTTAACATATAGAATTTAACTTTTGCATCTTTACAGTTTAGCCTTTTTCACTCAATTAACTATTTAAACATTAAAATTTCTTAACCAAATTTTAATATTATCCTAATAACGCTCCATAGATATTTAAAAAAATTTACGGGTTCGGTTTATAGGAACGAGGCCGTAATACCTAATTTTCTAAACCCACTTGCCTTTAAGGACACACCACTTAAACTTAGTTATTCATTCAAATAACATAATTTATCATATCAAAATCAAATATAATATAATATTTGACTCATAAATATTAAATAATAATATTTACGGACTCACTCGTTGAATTTGTTGCCCAGAAATCACTGTTTCTGACACTATTGAGAAACGAACTGTTACAGCATCTGTATAGGATGGGTATTTGTGGTTGACGGAGCAGTTCCATAGAGATTCTACGGCATTTAAATTCTGCATACTGTTTCAGTGCACTACACCAAAAATTTGAGAAGATTGGCGATTTATCTCGTTTTTACTGGCAATATATATGCATTTTTACCTGCAATTTTATTTGCGTACTGTTACTAGTGGTTTTAACCACAACAGGCTTAAGCCCTTACTATTTTGGAGTTTGAATGATGGGTTCGGAGGAATTCGTGGTGTGTAGCGGATGAATGGGTAGGATTATTGCATTGAATCATTGAACATGTCATATTCGTATGTAGTAATGCCATGACAAATTGGTTGAATTGTGTAATAATTGTATGTCTATTTGATTGATTAAATATTTATATTGTTTAGACTCACACTGAGCTTTTTAAGCTCACCCCCTAGTTTACTCCTTACAGATAACCCTCAGGACTAGACTCGAACTCGGCTCACGGAGGTCTCATTATGAATTTTTGGCATTAAAGTTTTTTTTTAAATAATCTATTTATTTTACTATTATTGTTTTTGGAATTGTAAATTTTATTTAAGTATGAGTTGTGGTATGATATATTTTTAATTGGGATTTTGCATGCATGAGTTTTGATGGAAACTGGACAAGTTTAAAAACCAGTCTAACATGATTTAAAAATACGAATTTTCCTACGAAAATCAAATGCGGTACTTTTTCCGTCGCATAATGGTAATAAAAAGGTTTTAAATGGGATTTTCCGACATAAAACTGAGCTTTATTTCAAATGACATGACCTTTTAATAAATTGAATTTAACAATGGATAACCTAACAAACCAATGTTTTTAACTTTATGCAACCACGCTAAGTTTTCTGAGAAGTTAACAAAATAGTGATTTTACAACCGGATGTTTTTACTTAGCGTGGTTGCATATAGTTTACAATTTTATTGATACACTATTAATATTTATCAATTTTCACAAGGTTAATATTTGCAAATAAGAAACTTAAGAAATTTGTTTATTTAAATTTTCAAAAATATTCATTAATTAATTTCCATAATGGATGTTTTAATTACTTGGTAATAGTGTTTTATTTCAATAATTTCACCTAATAAAGACTAAAGTATTATAAAAAAATAAATACTTAACAATAAAATGTGACATGTTCTTATTTGTCATTTTACACATATCAACTTTCAACTATCAGTTAAGTTTTACCAAACACTTTTAAATAAACAGATAATAGAATCAATTGGTCAAACCAACCACTGCAATCAGCAATCAGTTAGCTATTAGTCAATTGCCAAACAGGGCCTATAGTTGTAAACATTTCTAATTCACCATTTCAACTAAACTCTCATTTATTTTTCACATAAATTATATATATATATATATGTTTCATAATTATGTTTCTCACATCATTTGAGGAATATAATCTAATTTTTATCTAAATCCACTCAAATATTAATAAAAATTGGTAATGATTTTATTAATTTGAATGGTGATGAAGGATTTTATTATTGCAGTTTATGGAAACTCCATTTTTTCTTACAACATTAAGTTGAAGGACGGAGATATGGTTGTGAGATGGGTATGGTGTTTGAGTTAGGAAAATTAATTCATCAGAAAAGGATTCTGGCTATGAAAATTATCCTTCTTTTAACTCATTGAATTGCTTCCACGTCTATTAATTGCAGGAATCTCTGGCATGTGTTTCCGACCACCAAATACTTATTTACACCAAGCCTTGTGTCAACTGTCACTTCTACCTTTGAGTTGCTTTTAATTCAATTTCATTCTTCAATATAAATTGTTTTAATTTTGAGTTTTTTTAATTAAGGTTATTATATTCGAGCTTCATTTGAACACCTCAAGCGAGTGTATAATTATTATTTATTTACTTTTTTTTAAAAAAATAGATAAGAAATTCTAATAATTGAACTCGAAACATATATTTGAAAATCTTTAAATATAATAGAATCGTATGGTGTAGGAGAAAGATGTGCATAAAATACACAACCTTGTCTTTGTTTCATTCCAATATCATGGAAAATTAATTATATTCCCTCCATCTTTGTGAGATACAATTATACCACAACACATACCCATGAATACCAAAGTATTCCTAAAAAAAAAAAGTTATTATCGAAAATAACTTTCTTTTTTAGCTATTGTAGGAATAATTCTTTTTCCACTTTATTGAAGTATATATATAATGAATCATTGTTTTCTCTTCTTCTTTTTCAGTACATATTACAATTTGAAAGCGTGGGTAACAGCAACTAAGTTTCAACCTTAATCCTTTGAGTACCAATTAGGAACTTGCATGCTCTCCCTTATTCTATTGGCAATGAATCATTGTTTTGTGTTATTGTATATCATAAATTACTTTAAAATTTTATTGTCTGTTGTAATTATATGTTAAAATTATTATTAAAATTTGAATTTAAACACTAATTTTACTAAAACTTTTACTTTTTTATATAAAAAGTAAAAAGAAATCTCCATAAAAGAAGTTTAGTTACAATTCAATCAATTTTAATTTTAATATCAAATTAGGATTACAACAGGCTCATGATTGAGTTGGTCTAAAGTTTAAATCATTTTATATTTGATCTATGTTGTTTACACCTTTTATAAAATAAACAGGCTTAAAAGCAACATTTTCACCTGACTTGGTCTTAAGGCAAATGAGCTAGTGTTGAGTAGAATTAGCTTGTCAACACACAATAAACAATGGGGGCACCGAGCTTATGCTTTGAGAGGCCCTCCGATGCTTAGGTCAATAAATATCAAAAGGAGGAATAAGCTTAAAGGATATTAGAGAATAGTGGGTAGTCAAAGATGATCCTCAGAAAACGTTATATGTTGTTCCTCTTTATAATTGAGTCTTACATTCATTCCTTTAGTTGCTTGTAATCTATCTTCTTGTGAGAGTTTATGATCCTCTTCTAATTAGTTGGGATATCCTTATTTTCAAGGGTCATGCTCAATGACCCTACATTTACTGGCTAGAGTGCCTTTATCTGACAAGGTTATGCTTAAAGACCACTTTTTCCTTCCTCTCTATTTAATCCACATACTTGTCAGACTATGATGTTTATTGTGAAGCACCAAGTATAGCTCTATGATAGGTAGTAATTAAGAGTAAATTGAGTTTGGGCTCACTAAGCTTATTTCCTAGGTTGGTATGACATATGTCCTTCTAGTTCCTAAGTAAAAATAAATAAATTAAATTAAAATTCTATAACAAAAAGAAAAAAAAAGAAAAAGAAGTCATATTAATAAAATGTGAGGACTAAAGGTAAAATCGAATAGGGTGTCTTGATAGGTTTGGTAAATTACCTAATTTTCATGAAATAATCCAAGTCGATCGTAATTTTGTTTGTGTTAATTAGAACACTTTTTCAAATTTTACTTAAAGTAAGCTAAGGGTTCTCTTTATTTTTCATATGCATTTTGACTAATTTTTATAAAACTTTGGAGTAGTATTTCTTTCATGGCAGGATCTAATTTTCACAATTGATAGGAACCATACTTGAGGGCAAGCATGGGCTAAGTACGGGGAATTTGATAATGCTCTAGAATAACGTATTTTTATGTATTAATCATGTGTTTATTCTAAGCTTGATCCTACTAATTTGAGCTATTTATGTCTTTTTATCGATTAGGGACTGATTTGGAGGCAAAAGGAAAATTAAGGGACAAAAGTGCAAATTTGGAGACACAATGGGCTGATATGCGACACAGGAAAAAGATTGTGCCAAAAGTGCAAGCATGGAAGACACAATGACTAAAAATGCAAAAAGAAGAGATTTTATTCTATAAGACTCCATTTTATTTATATTAGGATAATTAATATTAAGATAATTATGAGGATTATTCAAATTTAGGATTTTATTTTAATTATCTTTATTTATCTTCAATTAAATGTATTTATCTTTTTAGAATTTAAGTTCAATTAGACTATCTCCCTAGCACTATAAATAGGGGGTGAAGTGACTCTATTTGGTGTTCATCTTTTTCTGTAAACACTCTCCCCCTGATAGTCTAGGCTTTTGTTTTTTCATATTTTCTTTCAATAAAATTCCCTTTTCCCTTTTTATATTTATTTCTTTTTCCACCATTATCATGAGTCACTAAAACCTATCTAGCCAAAAGTTGTCAATATTCGCCAAATAGGGTTCTTGAGGCCTAGAATCTGTATTTAGCCTTCTCGCCAAGTATTCATCGTTTCTCTGCACTACGGGCTGACGCTTCCGTCCATGGCCCTTAAGAAGTAAGCTTTTCAGCATATGCAATAGCGGCCGCTTTGTATGTTTTGGAAGGATTGCATAGTCGGTTCATTAACTTACTGCGTCAGAGGTTGGCGAGCTAAAGAGACGAAATGGCGTGGGATTCGCCATTGAGAAGTGTTGATCTAGCATAGATTACTGGCTAGAGTCAGGTTCCCTAAAAATCGTAAGTCTAATCTTTGGAGCTGGTGGTCGTAGGCGTCCTCTTCCACTATAACTGGCTTACTTGAGCTAAGAAGGGTCATTTAAAAGCCGAGGATTGAACCCAAGGCGGAATGAGACAACTGGAAGCTGGAATCTACCAATAAGAATTTCTTTCCCTTTCTCTCTCTTTATTATTTTTATTATTATCGTAATCACAATTTCAGTCAACTTTAGATTCTATTTTTTTATTTTTTCCAAATCAAATCTTTAATTCTATTTTTTTTTCTGCTACGCAGGTTTTCTTGGGCATGATTCTTCCTAGGATTTCGAGAAACAAGCATTCGTATAATCCGATTCCTGAGGATTCGACCCTACTTCCCCTTTACTGTTATTTTTATTGTTATTTTTACTATTTTACAGGGAATAGGATATTTTTAGTGCTCTCAATGATGCATCACCCGAGAAGACTTTACAATCGAAAAATCAAAGGCTTTATAGCAGACTATTCAAAAAAGTAAAAACATACAATTTTTGTTTTCGTGTTGCTGTTGTTGTTTTGTCTGTTTCTACAGGTATGGGGTGTGCGTTGGCGTGTACGGGAGCTGGTGCGTCGTATGGTGTGAGGGCGTGGCTGTTGAAAGGTAAGGAGGTTGGGGCTGCTATCCGGTTGTGGCGCAACTACTGCTAGGGCTAGGGTTTGCCAAAATTTGGTTTAGTATTTGGGCCGTTTGGGATTGTAATAAGTTTGGGCTAGGGCATTGGTTTGGGTATTAGGTTAGGGTATTATTTATTGGGCCATGTAATTGGGACATTTTAATGGACCATTCAATTAATTTATATTTGGTTTATTTTTATTTATTTTGGTTTTTTTGGGTGTTGGGCCCGGGCAGATTTGGCCCATTACAGCTGCCCCTCTTTGCTCATTTTCGTGTAACGAGAATAGAGCAAAGACTTTAAAATGGGCCAAATCTGTCTGATCTTGCAGGATCTTGACTTCTTCGGTGCTTCTTCTTCTTCGAGGTAGTCTTGTTCCAATCTTCTGCAACTTCAGGGACATAGGAATTGTCGCTCCTATCTGTTCCGCTGATACTCTAAAGAGACTAGCCTTGTAGCTTTTAATCTGCTCTACTGCAACTTCTCCGCTGCAACTTCAGGGAGACAAGATCTACAATCTTCAGCCTATTACCCTACGACTTAGGGAGTTAAGGCTTGCTTAAATCTGCTTCACCGCAACTTTAGGAAGCCAAGATTCATCGTCTTCAATTTGCTCCACTGCAACTTCATGGAAACAAGATCTACAATCTTCAGCCTGTTACCCTACGACTTAGGGAGTTAAGGCTTGCTTAAATCTACTTCACCGTAATTTCAGGAAGCCGAGATTCGTCGTCTTCGATTTGCTCCACTACAACTTCATGGAGACAAGATTTACAATCTTCAGCCTACTCCACTACAACTTTAGGGAGCTAGGATGGTGGGTTAAATCTGCTTCACTACAACTTCAAGAAGCCAAAATTCGTCGTCTTCGATTTGCTCCACTGCAACTTCAGGGAGACAAGATCTACAATCTTCAGCCTACTCTACTACAACTTTAGGGAGCTAGTATGGTGGCTTAAATCTGCTTTACTGCAACTTCAGGAAGCCAAGATTCGTCGTCTTCAATTTGCTCCACTACAATTTTAGGGAGACAAGATCTACAATCTTCAGCCTACTCCACTACAACTTTAGGGAGCTAGGATGGTGGCTTAAATCTGCTTCACTACAACTTCAAGAAGCCAAGATTCGTCATCTTCGATTTGCTCCACTGCGACTTCAGGGAGACAAGATCTACAATCTTCAGCCTACTCCACTACAACTTTAGGGAGCTAGGATGGTGGCTTAAATCTGCTTCACTGCAACTTCAGGAAGCCAAGATTCATTGTCTTCGATCTGCTCCACTGCAACTTCATGGAGACAAGATCTATAGAATCAGTTTCATAGGCCTATGCTTATGCCAAATAATTAGGATGCTATGATCGACATGAATCAAAAGTTCCTAACTAGATGTAGTGCTTATTTCCAATAATTAGGATGCTATGATCGAAATGAATCAAATGCTCCTAACTAGATGTGTTATGAATGATATATGAATGTAGAAATGAACATGATCCATTTTCTTTTAAAAAAAGGCTTAAGGTATCATTGCTCGTTCATTAGGACATTATCACTGACGTATTACGCGGTTGTCTTGTTCAGCTGGTATTCTTGACAGAAAACCCAAAGAAACAATCTCAATCTGCTTTGCAAGCTTGCCCCACTGAAACTTTATAGAGTTTTTGCTTATCCAACCCACTGTAACTCAGGGTATAGGATTTGTTTCATCTTCAATCAATTTGATTTGTTACACCATTCCTCAGGTGTAATGACCCTGTGTGCAAGTCTGATATTTGTGTGAATGCAGAATATCATTGTTCTTTTCCTGAGAATGATCCCCTCTTACACTTGGGTTGATATTGCTCGTCATTTGTCGAGGTTGTATCATCGATGAAATATCTTGCCTCTTCGTTAATCGATACCTTTAATAGGAAATCCGAAGAGATAGCGACAATTTAGACTCATCTTTCTCAAACATTTCCATCCCTTAGGTTTGGTGAGTTCTAAACAACAGTCCTGTTTCAGGTTCTTGTACTATTTTGAAGCCTCTAGAGTAATATGCAGAACTTCTTTTATAAAAGTATTATTGGTCCATTAATCTTTATTTCAATGCAAAACGCTCAAAAAAGATCAAAACAATGGACAAGAAGGAAATTGAGTAAAAGCATAGCTCAAAATAAATAAGTTAATCAAAGATTGCAAATGCAATAAGAAGGCAATTAACTTGACATGAATAAGTTAATCAAAGATAGCAATGCAATAAGAAGGGGGTTTATTGGGAGCATATTTTGAAACGAATATAGTAATCAAAGATAGAAAATTCAGTGTGGGTAAGATGAAAACTAGGTGCCCTAGATATCGCAGCTTGAACTTCTCTATACAAACTTCTTGAGGTCCATTTTAAGCTCAATATGTATTTAAGGGATCCGAAGTACTTTGTCGATGCCCCAAGGCGTAGCATACTTCTTCATTGTTAATTCAGGCGTAGCAAGACTACTGTATGCCCCACTTTGATTCAAATTTGAGCTGCCCTTTTTGGGTTTTCAACTCAATTCCCTTTTGGTCTCAATGCGCCCTTTGCAAGTTTTCGCCTTGGCCTCTCCTTTTCTTTTCTTTTCTTCTTTTTCTTTTTCTTCTCTCTCTCTCTCCCTTTTTTTTTAAAGTCTCAAAGCGTCCTTTGCGGGTTTTCACCTTGGCCTTTCACTTTCCTCCGAAGTCCTATAAAAAGGATCTTTTTCCACACCAGGTCCCCCTCGTGGAATTATCTAGGATGAACCTTTCTGACGTAAGCTTGCATCATTCATTTCTGGTACATTGGGCTATGACAGATGGCTTTCAACCTTCTTTCTTCAAATTCAACTAATCATATCAGGATTGGATCTATTCTGCCTGATCTAACTTCAGCTTTGATAAGACTCGGCCAAAAGAAATCTCGTTTTCAAAACCGTTTCTATCCCATTAAGCAAACGAGCAATGTATTGCCCCGGCGAAGGTTTTGGCCGACGTTCGATAAGTATAGAGGGTAAATGGTAGCTTCTTTATGCCAATCTTTACAAGCATCAATTATCTTCCACGATTTTTTACTGCGTTATGATATGGCGTCTGATCTTTGAACAGATTGCCAACTTCTGACATTGAATCTTTCTGACGTTCTTTATCAGCACCTAATCTTTTTTTTTTTTTGAGTTTGATGACTATCGACTTAGTAATATTGGCATATGAAATGACTTTTACCCTTTCTGTGAAGTAATCGATGACCTCAAAAATGAATCGGTATCGGTTAAAAGCTTTTAACGAGATCAGCCCCATAATATCCATGCCCCACATATAGGAAATCTATGAAGAAATTGATGAGGCATAAAAGTCTTGTCTTCTTTCATTTGGCGTTCGCAACTTCACTGATACAATCCCTTTCCATGTTGGATCAGCAGCACTCGAACCTCATGATTAGCCTGGCTAATGTAAAACCATTAGCATGTGTCCTCTTGACACGTATATGGACCCTTTTTAGCATTCACAGGCCTTGGCAGTCCAGGCATATCTTGATATGATCATGTGAAAATATCTTAGTATTCTTGACATCTCGCTTTGTGTCTGTGGTGTTATACACTCCAATCTTTGTCTCTTTTTATTCTCTCAAGTTCGCGACGTCCATTGCCCTTTTGTAATGTAAGATCTATTTCTCATCTTGTTCTACCATCCTTAACAAATTAGGAGATAGGCTACAATCTCTATCATCTTCAAGGTCTTGAGATCCCTCGAGACACATATCTTACTCAAAAAGAGACTCGAAATTAGTGACAACGTCGCTCACGTCATTGATATCTGGAGACCTGTTGTAGGTACGAAGGCAGATTCCAAAGAATAAATTATTTTAAGGATGATTATTTGTATGGTATGAATGAAAGAATCTAATAATAACCATTTGTTCAGTATGAAATAAGAAGAATAAAAGAATATTTACTCAAAACAATAACAAACATGTATTTCATTGAAGTAAAGATTTTGGATATAAGCCTATTTCACAAAAGGATTCTTGTTACTTCTAGGCTTAAAACAACAAGTGTGTTTTGAATATTACTCTAGATTCGCTCTAAAAATACAAGGATCCCTTTCACAATCCCATTGTTTAAAACACCCTAAGTGCGTAAGGGCAGAAGCTTGGAAAAGTCTATTCTCGGGTTCCCTCTTCTGATACATCGTTAATGTTCGAATTCCCCAATACCAGGTCTTGCATTAGATTCCTGAGCTCGATGCACCCTTAGATCTCATAATGTCCACCTCTTTAACAGAAAGGTTGGATAACAGATTTCCTGCTTCAGAAGGACTATTGAATTTCACGATCCCAATTTAATAAATCTTTCAATTAGCTTTTTAAAAGCGGTACAGTTCTCGATGGAATGCCCCGTGATTCCTGCATGGTATTCACATTGGCCGCTCGTATCGTACCATTTAGGGTATGGGAGCTGTATAGGTTTCATGTAAAAAGGGGATACAACATGTGCATCGAACAAAACGTGGTACAACTCTCTGTACGTGATTGGAATGGGCGTGAATTAGGGTTTTTCTGAGTTCGGTCTTCGATTGGGTTCTTGCCTTAAGGAGGCTTGATGAGTGGTAGTTACCGACCTTAGCTGGCTCATTATAATCGGCTCCGAACAATCTTTGTTATACCTACTCGCACTACTTGCTTTCTTTTCCTTCTTCTTCGGGGCCTTTAAAGTCCACTCTCTCTTTTCCTTTGTTTCTGCCAGAACAACCGGTTTGGCTTGATCATCTTCCAGATGGAAACCTGAACCGATCGAAAAATTCAACAGTGCCGAGGTAGCAGCTTGATATTGGGGTTCGATAATGACGGGTACCCCTTGCATGTCTGGTTGGGTCAGGACGCTTATTGGGGTAAAAGCTAGGGAATAGATGATCTCTTCATTATCATCCTCACTATTGATCACTGGGCCACTCCTTTTTTCAAATTCTCCGGCCAATAACTGGGTTAACTGGCCCATCATATTTCTTTGGAGTTCTAGCATTTGTTCTCGCATATCTTGTAAAATTCTGATCAATTGTTCTTGCATCTACATTTGCCTTTGCTCTATTCTCTCCAACCTTTGGTCCATATCCTTTATCGGTTCTGAAATAATTTTACCTAATTAGGGTCCTTTTGGGAAAATTTAATGCAAATGATGCAATGTAAATGTATGGGATGAATGTAAAGGAAAGAAAGATGTTGATTTTGAATTCAATTCCCTTAGAACAACTTTTCTAGAAAACAAATTCTTTTACATAAAACGAATTACGTATACGGCCTTGCTTTCATATTCCAGGTGAAAGCACTGATCCCCTTTCTTCGTGAAATTCAAATCTCGCAAGGTTTCAATACATGCCTTTACTGGCTCCTTTTGGCTTGATCCAAGCCACGAATTACTATCCTCGCAATATTGATTAGCTCCTCTAAGAAAGTCATGACGTGACGACTTTTGAATAATCTTTATCAGCTTGAATCTTTAGGTAAAGTCTTGTTTTCCTCCGTGAATTGTTGGCCGTCTTCTGTCGTGTTTAGACCATATTCGGACAACCGTATTGTAATCTACTTTATCAAGAAATTCGTTTTTTATGACAAACTGCTCTATTTAGTAATCGAATATGAATCAACACCTCCTTTCTATGATGATATAATGCAATGCAGTCAAAAGCAAACACAAACAAAACACGTTAGTACAGAGATAAATAACAAATAAAGTACCTATTCGGGTTACCACTAACTTTGGGTAAGGTCTTACCTAAGGTGGACTCTCAAGGTTCACTATATGTGGCTCGGTTCTAGGGAAAAGGTATCTGAACCAGCAGATTCCTCAATCCTCACCCATTATAGGCTCATATAGATCGAGTTCGGTTTAGGGGGATACATTTCCCTATGATCATGCGAGATGAAAATCTCACAAAATCATAAGTACGGATGTACCCCGGAAGCAATCCACTAGCCCATGCGGAGGTGAAAACCTCACGAAAGCATAGTTTCATATTCCCACTTAGAAGGTGTGACCACAGCGGTCATGCAATGAAATGCAGTATTATTCTACAAGACCCGCACCATGGCAATCATACAAACAAATGCAATTATGTTTTTCAAAACAAATTTTTAATATTTCGACAAAAGGACAACAAATAATCGATTTCATGGCTAGACTCCCTTGATCTAATCCCCAGTGGAGTCGCCAAGCTGTCGAAACCATCTTTTTTATAATTTTCAATTTAATGAAAAAAAATAGGGAATCGACTTTTTGAAAATAAAACATGGAGTTGCCACCGACCTTTTTGTTTTGGTGTGATCGGATCACCTAAGAATTTGGTTATTTTAATAAAACATTTTTGATTTACTAAAACAACGATTTTGGTCAACGAACTTTTGAGAAAACGGGTTCAGGAGTCGGTTACGCATGAGGAAGGATTAGCACCCTCACTACACCCGAAATTGGTACCAAATTGATTAAATACTATCCTTATGTCTAAGATTTAAAAATGTTTTTGAAATGTGGTTCCCTTTTGATAACATTTGAATAACCCGAGTTGGTCATCAAAATTCTCTTGCTTAAGAGGAATATAGCACCACATCCAGCACGATAGGACATGATCCTTTATGCCCTCGAAAACATGACGAATTTTGATTTCCAAAAATTTACATGTTGAAAACCGTAAAAGGATGCCCAATTTGTTTAGTCCAACGAGAAAATCGAAACCCAACACAGTAGGGCACGACTCCTCGAATTTCTAGATATCAGACATTGCCTTATTTTAGAATTTAGAGAGTATGGGTGAAATTCTAAAAGAATCTTCGATCATTTTGAACAAACAGGAGATCGCAACCCAACATGATAGGGCACGATTCCCCGAATTTCCAAACATCGAACATTGCCTTCGTTTTGGAGAATTTTTAAACGCATGAATGAAATTCTAAAGGGACATTCAATTATTTTGAACAAACAAGAAATTGCAACCCAGCACGTTAGGGCACGATTCCGCGAATTGCCAAATATCGAACACCGCCTTCGTATTAAAGAATTTTTAAATGAATAATTGCAAAAATAGCTTAAAACGCGTTACTGCGACTTGAACTAAAACGAAATCAATCTTAAAGATTTAGACCTTATAAAACCAAATTTCGTAAACCAAGTGGAAAACCATGATACGGGATGATATATGTACGCATACAATACGACAATGGAAGAGTGAATATAATATAATTTATTTAATCAACTAACAAGCACTTAAACAACTAAGCATAACTAACTTGGAAATATAACTCAATTTTGATCATGCATGGAGAATAATTAACATGACAATATAAAACAATGAATAAATAATATGCAACGACAATATACATTGTATAATATAAAATGATTACTACTAGATGTATAAAGCAAAATGCAAATCAAAGAAGCAATATGGTATGAAACTATTTTAAAACAATGATAAGTACATGATACACATTATATGAATTGATGGATTGATAAATTAGAAAACATTTGTAAAGACAAGTTTAATATACACATGCAATCATTAAAATATGTGTTATAGAATGAATTTTAAAAAAAAAATACATAATGTATAAAGTGTTAAAAATGTTGGCTAAAATACACACAATAAAATAAAATTTTAAAAACATATGTAGTATGAAAAAAATAGCAAGAATGCATGATAAAATATAATCCTAGGAAATATACACAATAGATTTACAAAACATATATACATAAATAACTTTAAAAACAATTATTTGTAAAAATATAGAAATACATACAAGGTTAAGTTAATTTTATAATAAATTATATAATAGTTTTAAGAATGTGCTTATATATATATATAAGGAAAACTATATTTAATACATAAATTAAATAATATATAGAGATCAAATATAGGTATCAAGAAATTTATATATGTATAATAATAAATTTAAAGATATATTATGTAAGATTATATAATAAAATGCAAGAATAAATTTAGAAAGAATTATATGTATAAAATAATATAAGGTTAATAATATATGTATAAAATAAAATTGATTTTAATACAAAGTATACGTATATGTATATATGTTAATGTTTAAACAGGAGGTTACAAGAGAATATTAAAAAAGCTTAATGCAAAAAGAAATTCGAAGTGATGATTTTATAAAACAAAACAAAGTTATGCATGTACAAATATCTATAGAAAATAAAATATTATATAAACTATTAACATAATCTAAAAAAGAAATCTTCAAAACAATTGTACAAATAAATAATTAAGAGTAGAAAGGATTATAAAATAAAGAGACTAAGTTAGAATTAGACTAAAACAAAAGGGGTAGTTTGAAAATAAAATAATAATAATAAAAGGACCAATAGGTAAAGCATGCAAACGCGCAGGGGCTCGAACTGGAAATAATCCAGGCCTCAAAATGCTACGTCTGAGCGCGGATCAGATTGCAACATAGCACAATTACAAGTCCAAATTGAAAAAAGAGAAGCAAGGCGCATAAGGCGCAATCGAAGGCTCGCGCAAATATGGAGGACCTGGCGCGAAATTCCCCGTTTTAAGCAAATGGGCGTGGATCTGGCCTACTAAACGGGTCAGTGCACGGATCCTTGCCCATTGAACGGTGCCGTTTCAATTTTGACAAAGTCATGTTAAAGAAAACCCTAAAACTAGTTGTACACCATTCAAAGGCAGATCAAAAAAAAAAAAAAAAATCTAAGGCCTAGCCTCCTATTCATTCGGCCAAACTCTAGGTCCTTTCGACTGCCGTCTGACCTTCATATTACGATGGTCATAATGCAAAAGGCCTAATCCGGCTCCGTCCGGCCGTGAGTCCAAAGGTTCGCTCAAAAGCCTCTAAATCCCCCCTCCAAAACTCCGATTGCGACGAAGTGAGCGAGGATTCGAGGGAACCAAAAACAGAGGTAAGCCTCTTTTTCGTTATTTCTTTTATACACCAAATAGAAAAGCAAGAAACAAGAAAAGAACGATAACCAAATCGGAGAAAAAGAAAAACTAAAAGGAATCACCTTTTTAAGAACTGTTTTCGAAAATTTTTTATATTCAATATGCCTCTATTGTGTGTGTCCCCGAGAAGACTTTACAATCGAAAAATCAAGGGCTTTATAGCGGACTGTTCAAAAAAGTAAAAAAACACAAATTTTGTTTTCGTGTTACTGCTGTTGTTTTGTCTGTTTCTACAGGTATGGGGTGTGCGTTGGCGTGTACGGGAGCTGGTGCGTCGTACGGTGCGAGGGGGTGGCTGTTGGAGGGTACGGAGGCTGGGGCTGCTATCCGGTTGTGGCGCAACTGCTGCTAGGGCTAGGGTTTGCCAAAATTTGGTTTAGTATTTGGGCCGTTTGGGCTAGTAATAAGTTTGGGCTAGGGCATTGGTTTGGGTATTGGGTTAGGGTATAGTTATTGGGCCATGTAATGGGGACATTTTAATGGCCCATTCAATTAATTTATATTTGGTTTATTTTTATTTATTTTGGTTTTTTTGGGTGTTGGGCCCAGGCAAATTTGGCCCATTACAATATGATTTACAAAATAAGTTATATAAAATTACTTTTTTATAAAATAACTTTATGTACAAAGATTACATATTTATAACACAACTATGTGATAAATAATTATAATTTGGTAGACATTTGTAAATAATAAAATATTATTTATCCGACGTCCGACGACATATAAATAGTTATGATAAGTGTAATTGTATGATAAGTAGGAGGAGGGATGGAGAGTGAAATGAATTTGGGCCCTCTGGGATAGTATATAACAATGTTTAGGACCTTTTATATACAGTATACAGGTTGGAAGTTGGGGAAAAATGGATAGAGAAAAAGAAAGACGTCCTTTTTCTTACAAACTTTAACTAAGAAATAAATGTCTTCCAACGAATAAAAAACAGCTTAGGTTGTATGATTGATGAGTTGAAAATGAAATTTGGTATTAGTTGTCCCTCATCTTTATTGCTTCATGTTACCAATTTTTAAATTCCTCCGTAATTCTGAAAGATATGTACTTTAAATCTTAATTTTTAGATAATTTGTACTTCTTACTTTTTATTAAGAAATATTATATACATACTTCTGGAATGTGTCTCGTATTTTCGAATGAAATAGGGTCAACGTCGCTACGAGAAAGAGCCGACGTCTCGACGACGCGACATTCGACATCCTGGCGAGAAGAAACTGATGTAGCGACAACACAACGCACAATGTCCAGATGAGTTGATAAACGACATCACGACCTGGCGATGTGTTCCCCACTAAACCGGGTTTCTTCTACTAGTTAAACTCTAATTATTTCTCGCAGTCGAACTCTGATTACTCCATAATATTTTAATATGATTAGACCTTTAATCTTAGCCTATTTAAAGGGTTCATTGTATCCTTGTTTTAAGAGGTCAATTAAGAAGACAATTAAAGATGTAGTACCGTCAGACTTTTATTTTGGGGGTAACAAGATGTAGTCGTAGATGAGTTTTGGTGATAGTTTTCGTAGTAACTATTGAGAGAATTTTGTACCCCTTTTAAGAGAACTCTATAAAAGTTAAGTTTTTGTTTTCGGGTTTACTTTATGAGAGTTAGGGCTTTGTATTCGTAGTTTTGGGTAATGTACATTTAGATTTATTTTATCTATATTGTACTCTCGTTTGTTTACTCATTTAGTGAAAATTCAAAGCCTTCTCTACCCGTGTTTTTTATCGTCTTCGAAGGAGTTTTTCACGTAAAATTTATATTTAATCTTTCTTACATTTTCTATTTTGTTGTTTATACATGTTGATCTCCAACAATAATATTAGTAGTAATGTGATTTTCTTTTTATTTTAATTTCAAATTAAGAAAGAAACTTCTATCACACAGAATGTCATCCAACACACTCTATCAACTTAATGCTTCTGGACCTCTTTTCTTTATACACTCATATGCCCCACCCCCCCACATGTCTTTCATAAATGCCTCAAACTACATTGTCTGTACTCTTGGATCCTCATTATCCATCTAAATTGTGGTTAATTAATTGTATTAGGTTTTAATTAACTTTATTTATAAATATGAAAAAAGGTTTGGGCGTGTTTATTTATGACAGTAACTGTGTTTGGGACATCGGAAAACGTGAAAAAGGAATGGTCCTATTGCACAGATAAAGGAAGTGAAAGGGATTTAACGTAGTCTGGCTGTGATTTAAAACAGATCTTCCGATCCCATTCATATAGTGTCCTGTTTTGCAACAAAGAATCCAAGCAGCAAATTTTGAAAATTCACATTATAGTTTGTATCATAATACCATTTAAGATAATTTGTACTTTTTTTAATAATTTTTTATTATATTTATTTTTTAGACCATGCTTAAAACTACTTATAACATCTCTTTAGCCCGTAAATAAGAAAATAATGTACTTTAGTGCACTCGAATCTATATCTTCTTGTATTGACAATAATGCCAATATCAATAGATAGATAATTTATAATTTTATCTATATGAAAAGTACATTATAACATTTATAAGTAGTTTATAACTTTTAATGGGTATAATTGATTTTGTATTCAGGGGCGAAGCCGGGGGGCTGGCATGGGCCCCGGCCCCCTACATTTTAGGCCTTTAATTTTTTTTAAAAATATTAAATTAGTCAAAATAAAATTATATTTTAACCCTCCTTAAAATTATAAAAATTTAATTTAATCTTTTATAAATTATAAAGATATAAACTATAAAAAATTAAAATTTTATCATGTGTTCCTAACAAATTTTTTTAGCTTCGCAGCTGTTTGCATTAGTCATAAGTACATCCATGCATACAAATAAGCAATGGTGGTGAGTGGCAGGTTTAGTTGGGAGGAGGATTTGCTAATTACTGAGTCATTTAATATTCCATTTACTTTTTTCACCTACACCACTGCATCCATCTTATAATATCACAAAATATATACACTTTAGATATTCTACTTTAATAGCTGACGTGTGCTCTTTTATTAAATTATTGTCCAACTACACTAAATTATTAGTATTTTTTTTTGTCATTTAATTTTAAAAAGTTATAAAATAATTATTAAAATATTCAAAAATTTTAATTTAAGTCATTAGGCTAATAAAATTGTTACTATATGACATCTGTTCGTACTGCATGCACCAATCTAAAGATTTTCTTTCCCTTTACTTTTATAGTTTAATTTTTTTATGAAACAACTTTGAATTCTTCAATCTACGGATCAAAATCTAAATAGCTTTCTTTTGGCAATCTCCAACACTAACCGTCAAATTTATTTGGATCTAAGGTATGTTCTTCTATTTGTCGATAGGTATTGATCTTCAGTATTGATCATTAAATCGTTACTTGGAACATACTAGTCTGACTTTTTAAAAAAATTGCAGTTCAGTGACTTAAATAATTTTTTTTAAATAATTTAGTAACTTAAATTAAAACTTTTAAATATTTCAATAACTATTTTATAATATGTTGAAATTAAATGGCTAAAACTTAAACTTATTAATAGTTTAATGATCTTGGGTATAATTTACCTTACTGTATTATTTTCTTCGGTTGGGGTTGTGAGCAAACATTGAAGTAAAGAAAGGAAAATTGTCTGTTTTTTGTTTTAATTTTTTTTACGTGTGTTTAAATATTTCTAATTAATATGAATTTCTCATATATTAATAGGGTTAATATTTGGCATGTGAAACATTTTAATTTTATAAGCAATATTTAAATATTTTTTAAATTTTTAATTTTTTACTATATCTTAAATGGCATGTGTATTATTTTTCAATATTTTTCAAACCCTACCGGAGGAGTATAAGAACTACATTGATATTATACCAAACAATTATTTTTCTTATTAAGAATTAAGTTTAGGATAAATATTTTGCTGTGAAAATTTTTAACTCTAAAGGTGGGTTGAGATTTTACCACATGTACTATTTATTTATTTTTATTTGTAAGTACTTAAGTAACCCATTTTGGTTGAAAATTTCCAACACCAATATATTAAATATTTATCCATAATTTTATGTATATTTATTTATCTGTTCATATTTGGTATACACGTCATTTTTATTTGCAGTATATCTAATATTTTTACTATTTGTTGATATTTATGTGTATTATATTTACTTATAGTGTTTTTAGACTTCACTAGCGATGTACTAAATAATTTTTTTCATTTATGTCATTTTTATAACGTCCGAGATTATTCAACGTCGAAAATTTTGATTTTTTGTCGAAATTGATAACTTGAGTTGTTCCGGGAAGTTTAATCGAGAGGTTTTAAGAATAGGTATTAAGTTGACTCTATAATTTTTTTTATCGGGGGTAATAATTAACATTTGGTATTAATTTGACTAATTTAAGAAAAATAGAATTTGAGGTATCGACTATTTTATAAGAAAATAAAAAATTGGTTCTTTCATGGGTAGTTTCAAGGATGTCCCTTTCCTTACTAGTATAAAGACCTTTAGAATTGACATTTGCAAGTCGTTCTTCATCAGTGGTCCAAGCCAATTTAGACTTAGCAGTTCTTCATACTTTTTTAGACTTAGCAGTTCTTCATGCTTTTGTGTCAATCATAGATGGTTGCCATCTAATAAGGATAGAGTGTCATGCTTTCTCATCAATGGACTTGGTGAAGGCTTTTACCCTTGCCTTTCAATAAGTATAGTTGGAACCCTCCAATATAACGGACTACCAATTGAAGATCTTTTCATATCTAACAATTAAGACCACCATGAAACACCATTAGCTACGTTAAGTGGGAGACTTTGATACCAAATGTAAAAACAAACAGTTGATAATTATCTATAGAAAACATAATGTTGGAATGAAAGTGATGGTTATAGTGACCACTAAAGGTGGAATGAGACAAGAACGGAGAAAACAAGAACACAATAAATTGTTTATGTGGTTCATTTTCCCTACACCTGCAAAGCTTAATTTAGTGAGAAAATTCATTATCTTCAATCTCAATACAGTAAGTGATTCAAGTTCTATCACACTCTAGTATAACAAGGTCACTTGTGTGCCTAAAGATCTAGATCACTCACCTCTAAGTTCTTTCTATAATAACTTAAGTTGTAAAACCAAGAAACAAACTTGTTTTACTCTCTTTATGCACTCACAAGATTACGTTCCTCAATGAATAAATAAGTGCACTTAATACTTAATACAAAACCTATACAAGTTTCTCAAATATATAAGAGTTCTGAAACATGGTAATATACTAGATCAATTACAATCTATTCCACTATTAAACAATAGTTAAAATTGTAAGATACAATATAATAATAAAGACCAAAATAAAGTGAATTGCTAGAGATATGTCTTCACAGCTATCTCGATCCATTCTCCACAAACCAACAAAATTGCTTGTTTTGATTTGATCTTTAAGATAAATTGCTTCAATTGAATTGATATTCATAGACAGACTTTCATACTTACACAATATCAACATCATCTAAAGATTTTGTTTAAAAAATTGTCAACTTTAAATATAGCAAGTAATAGAGCCTACCATACTGCTAGCCGTAATGACCACTACTGTTTGCACTTCAATAGCTACTTCAAAACTTGTCTCAACAAAAATCATGTTTGGTATCTATTTTCCTATAATTGAAACATAAAAAATAAAATAAATTAATTCTTGCATTTATATGTACTCAATTAAGGTAAGAGATTTGATATTTAAAATTTTTTGAAATAAATACTTTTTCATTAATTATATTTAAAGTTAAAATTTCCTTGTTTTCTTTTTTTTTTCAATTTAAAAAGTATTTTTAGTGAAAACAATGGAAATATTTTTTTTCTAATATTACATATTTTTAGTTTTAATTTTTTAAAATTTATTTTTAGAATTTTTAACCAGTCACATCTGTTTTAGCATTTTCTTGAAAACCAAATAAAGACTAAAGTTTATAAATTATTTAAGAGATCAGAGGAAACAAATACAATCAAAATTACAATAGAAACCATGTATATGAATAACTACAACTATAATCAACATTACAAAGTACAATTATACCAATAAGTGATATATATATATATATATGAATCTAGATTCGAATAAATTTAGATATAGCTCACACATTGTGAGACTGAAACTAAAATAAAAATGAATTGTAAAGCCACACACAATTTAAATAGGATGAAACTCAAATCTAAAATTTTAAAATTTTCAAGATTTCAACATTGTCATTAAATCAAGACCTCATTAATTAACTTTGAAAGAAATCAACTTTTATAATTAATAACTTAAACCAATGGAGATTTTTATTTTTTTATTTTTTTTACCATATGAGTCTAGTAGGGGTAATATTCAAGTAAAGTCTTCCCAACAATAACAACTTCAAAATTTAAAAAAAAAATATCAAACTTGAGTTTTCTCGTGCAAATTCATTTTTCCCCTTTTTCTTATTTTTTTGACTTGATTTCTTTGAGCCTAAAGATTTCCAAAACAATTATAAGACTGGGTTCAACCAGTTTTTCCATTTATTTTGTGTTTGAAAATAAATAAATATTTTTATTTTTCTTAAATTCTAATATTAAGATAAAAAAAATAAGAAAAAAATTAAAAATTATAACAAAAACTGAAAATGATAGAATTGAAATAAAAGTAAAGTTTAATTTTAACTATAATGACAAATTCGGCCTAAAATAAAAATTGCAAATTAGACCCTAAAAGCTCACAAGTCATTTCTCAATAATCATAAAGCAATATGTCATAGAAATGGCTACCTATATATAGTTTTAGGAAACAAAAATCACTTTTTGTTTAAATTTTCTTGAAAAATAAAAAATGTATATTAAAAATTTGTTTGATTGTTTTTTTTAATCATGTTTACAAATACTTTTTTAGAATAGGTGGAAATTAAAAAACAATAGAAAAAGTATTTTCATTGTTTTTACTAAAATGCTTCGTAGAATTGAAAATATTAGAAAATTTTAAATGAATTAACATTCATTCAAACTCATATAAATATAAAAATATTTTTCTAATTATTTTTAAATATAAAATCTCTTACATAAGTTCAAATTCATATAAATGTAAAAATTCTTTTAGGGTAAACTATATTGGTAGTCACCCAACTATTAACAAGTTTCTTTTTTAGTCATTGAATTGTTAAGTGCTACAAAATGATCTTTCAACTATTCGAGTTTTTCATCACCAATATTAAATGACTAATGAAAAGTTGCTGTGGTAACTTTTAAGATTGACATAATAACAACTTTAACCCCCAACATTTATACATTACGCCAATTTAATCTTGATTCAAAAAAAATTAACTCTCAACATTTATATATTGTGAAATTTAATCCTTTTGCAGTTTTATTTTTCTTTATGACCCTTTCTAGTATTGTCCCTACATATGATTCAATGAAAAAGAAACAATACAACGAATTCAATTGCTTGAAAATGAAAAATAACCACTTTATTAACTCAATCCATTTGTAAATCTATTAATTTAAAAAATTTGAGTTTTTACTTCACCAATGGCAGTCAGCTTAAGCTAACAAAAACTAAATTAACTATCATTGAGAGATATCAAGCTCTTAATCATTTGAAGGATAAGGAAAACAATTTATTTCATAATTATTTATTTTAGTAAAAAATGGATTTTTTTTAAATAATTTTACTTTTATTTCTAATTTACATATTATGTATTAAATTATATTTCATATAAAAAAAGATAAAATTAGATAACGTGTAAACATTAAATGCTAAATTTTAAAAAATTAAAACTAAATTAACATAATGCGTAAATATTAAAAGTTCAATTTATTGTTATGTGAATTTTAAAAGTTCACGTGGTCTTTGTGTTAATCATTTAACAATAGGTAATTAAAAAAGAAAAAGAAAATCAAATTATTGAATTTATAGTTAAATAAATAGCAGTGTTGTTTACCTATCTTTTTATTTTATTTCTCATGTTTTTATTAAAAAGGTAAATATTTAACATAAAAAGTGATATTTAACTTCTTACTATTCAATTCACCAAGACATACATTGATGTTGTAATTAGTATTTAGCAGGCAAAGCGATGAGCATGTGCATGCAGAGCCAAGTATTGAGTAACCAGTTATTCTCCGTAACCCTAAGAGGTTTGGTGCCAAACTTACTTTTCCGAACTAACTTCCTCACAGTCGCAAGTGCGATATAGCTGTTCCTTTCTGACACTTTCTTTCACTGTATGTAACTAAGCATACTGTCTACACAAAAGCGATACTTATCATTTGCTTTGGTTGCATTGCTTTGCTTTCATCTTATTTTTTGTTTAGTTTGTACAGAGAGATATTGTTTGATTTGATGGGTGACGTGGAGATAGAGGAGGTGAACGGCGGTGTTAATGGAGGTGCAGAAGTGCATCAGGGTGAGGAAGGGTTGGGGAGAGGGAGAGGGGAAGGAAATAGGATGTACTTGCTGTGGGAAGAACTGACGGTGGCGCTGCCCAACTTTGGGAATGGACCGACCAGGAGATTGCTGGTTGGAGTAACAGGGTGCGCTCAACCTGGTAGAATCATGGCCATCATGGGTCCTTCTGGCTCTGGCAAATCCACTTTACTCGATGCCTTAGCAGGTTTGCCCCTCTATCCATCCCCCAAATTAACCAGCACAATCCTCAATATATTATGGCTGCATTTATGGTAACTTTTGCACATCTGTATATTGTTTTTGATCTTTTGGTTTCATCGCATGCATGTAACCCAACTCCATTCAACCTTTTGCAAGCAACTAATTAAACCAACAGTCATCCTTTTTATGTCGTGATAAATCCATTTTGAGTGGTAAACATGATAATATCATATGAATATTTATAAAGAAGAGAATCTCAAATACATTATATTTTCTGTTGGATTATAATATATATTATATAAAAACTCTTAAAAGAAAGAAAAAAAAGTACGGGCTTACAGTTACAGATCTTAAGCCTTCCTTCTTCTTCCAGGTTTATAAGCACCATTTGGTGCTTTCATAAAATATTTATTTCATATCTTCTGTTTATACAATTTAGTCTAAAAAGAGGCTTATATCTCTTTTCAAAGTTGATGATCTTATCCATACTTGAACTTCAAAATCTCTTTCAAGTAAGATTTAGATGTTATTTAAAGATTCAACTCTAGATACAATGGGAGTCAAAAAATGATAGGAAGGTTAAAAAAAAGAGTTCTTTATGCCGAAGAATCCTTCTTAGAAAGTTAAACGGCGTATTTAATCTTTTAGTGCTTGAAAAGTTAAACCGCCATAATTGGCGGCGGCTGCCCTCTTCCGCCTCACATGTTAGCCGTGTCTTGACCAAATTGAAATATTATAGTATTCTGATATTTATGTCCTTACCGATGTACGTAGATGTTGTCCCATATACGTGGGAAGACATGAGGTGTGTGAGGTGTCGATACCATATTAATTTAGGAGTAATGAATTATTACCATAATTAGCACAACCATTTATACCATACAGATTAGATTCATGTTAATGAGACCCACTCTTACTCTACCTTCTTAATTACACTACTGTTTTACCATTTATATCTTTCCACTTTTAGAAGAGATTAAGATGAATACTTCACATCATCTTTAAATTATGTTTTAATGATAATGATATTGTCAGACTATCGAAATTATTTTCTTTTTTATTAAAATTATTAATTTAACTAATAAACGAAATGATGATATTTTAATTACTTTTATCAATGCTTCAATATTTATTCTCTCTTTTTAATTTTTATTATTTTAAATTATGCACATAAAATTAACATATTTCAATAATAACAAGATTTGATTAATACAACTATAATGATTATTAAATTATAATTAGAATGTTTTGAAGTTTGATGATGATAAAACTGGGGTGATATTTGACAAATGATTTTGACTCTAATTTCAAAACCAAGGAAAGAGAAAGATTAAAACGGGTGGAGGTACATGTTAGAAGATGAGTTAAAGTGCGGAAAGAGTCATAAATGGGCTGTCCAATCTACCCAATGGTAGAAGAAACATTAAAATACTGTCAATACTGCTATGCCACTTTAATTCCTGCTTTTATCTGCATCATTCAATGATGCCTTAGTTTCTTCAACCCAAAAAATAAAAAAAAGTGGTTGCTTGCTGCAGGGCAGGCTACAATCTTTTAAGTCTAAATGTCAGTAACAAAATACCACAATATCAATTTACTCTGTTGGTATATGTCTTGCCTTGGGGAGAATAATTGACTTTCATGATTTAAAACTTGACTAATCAATTAATTCAACCAACTTAGCCCCAGTCAATTTAATTGGTTTAACTTTATTTTTTAATTTAAATTTTATTTATTGTATATGCTTATTATAAATATATCTAAAGATAATATATATTAAAGTATGTTATATCATGTAATAGTAAAAATTGTATCATCCCATGACCATGCACGCGTGCGGTGCAATCATATTCTCCGTCTCATCTCCAACTAATCATCATGCCTTGTTACTTCCACCAACTTGGATTATTTGTTTGATAATAATCTCCCATTCTTAAATCATTATTATCTAATCAAAGTTCAACTTCTTAATTAGCATGCTAAATCATTCACCTGTAACAAACAATTGGTTCAGTAATGCAGTAGGATTGAATAAGCTGAAAGACTGGGCATATATAATCCAGGTCTCCGGACACCGATGTTCAGATATGTACCAGACATGGGTGTTGAAGAAAAATGAAATGTCCGAGTAAACATAAAAGAAGAACGATGACAACACAATTGAAGCATAACTATTATTGACCTACATTTGCATGCATTTTATGAGTGCCCAGGCATTTGCAAGCTAATGTTGAACACCAACAAAAATCTTTGAAATTTATGCAGGTAGACTAGCTGGAAACGTTGTCATGACTGGAAATGTTCTTCTTAATGGGAAGAAGAAGAGGCTAGACTACGGTAGTTTCGTAAGTACCGTCAACATATTACTTTTAACTCAACATTAAAATCCTAATAGCAACTTTATATGTGACTAAGAAATTGAATTGGCCCCATAAAATTTGGGATTCCAATTATGCATATGGCGTGCTCTTCAATAAAGACTCGTCTATTTTGAAAATTCAGGCTTATGTAACTCAAGAGGACATACTTTTGGGAACTCTAACTGTAAGAGAAACCATAACTTACTCAGCTCAATTGAGGCTCCCATCATCACTGACCAGACAAGATATTGATGGCATCGTGGAGGGAACAATCACGGAAATGGATCTCCAGGAGTGTGCTGACCGGCTTATCGGAAACTGGCACCTACGAGGTATAAGTGGTGGAGAGAAGAAACGGCTAAGCATTGCACTTGAAATCCTCACAAGGCCCCATCTCTTGTTCCTTGATGAACCTACGAGTGGCCTAGACAGCGCCTCAGCATTTTTTGTGATACAAACTCTTAGGAATGTCGGCCGTGATGGCAGAACTATCATCTCTGCAATCCATCAGCCAAGTAGTGAAGTTTTCTCACTTTTCGATGACCTGTTTTTACTATCCGGTGGAGAACAGGTTTATTTTGGGGAGGCAAAAATGGCTGCAAAGGTTTATCTTGACAATCTCATCAAACTTGTTCATAGATAATAGTGTTTCATCACATTAAGCATATAAAATTGAAAATAAATTTGTTCATTTCTACTTACAAAATTTGATTTTGCAGTTCTTTGCTGAAGTAGGATTTCCATGTCCAAGTCGAAGAAATCCATCAGACCACTTCCTTCGTTGCATAAATTCAGATTTTGACATTGTTGCAGAGGCTCTGAAGGGATCTAACAGAATAACTGTATGCATTTCAATTTTCACATTCCAAAGGAATAACAACATAGTAATTTTCCGATGTAGCAGTCACTTAGTTTCCTTGCATTTTTATGATTTTCCCTGGATTTTACATGCAACAAACAAAATATGAAGCAGGGTATCACAGTTTTCTGAAATAATTTCATATTTTAAACAAGGAACAGTAATGTTATAAATAACTGTCCGAGTCCATACAGAAACCCTGTATCATAATTAACTGTTATTATCTTAGAAACTTGAAATTTTTTTTTCCAATCAATGTTTTCATTATAAGCCAAATAGATTTTCAATATAAAACATGGTTCTAAATCTAATCATTTAAAACTGATTTTGCAGCAAATTTAAATTAGTTTTATAAGTTTTCCATTTATGAACTGCAGGAACTTCAAAATACATTAGATCCATTGGCACACCTACCAACAGCACAGATAAAATCATTGCTCGTTAAGAAATACAGAAGCTCAGATTATGCAGCAAAGGCAAGAGCAAGAATTCGAGAAATTTCAAGCATTGTAAGCATTTCGAACTTAGTCATGAAACATCATCTAAGATGTACTAGTTTTTCCCATCTGCCCATCTACCTACATCCTTTCGATTTGTTAGCCAGCACGAGTTCTAACATTTAGTTTAATTAAAATGCAAGTCAATTTATCTCGCTTTTTTTAATTTATTTACCTATGCCACTGATTTTTGTGAACTATTATTAGATATTATATTGGAAGGCACTGTTATACAAGATCTGACAGCCTCAGTTAAACAAACAGATGAACATGAGTTTCCTTCCTCAGAAAGCCTATGGTTTACAACTCTTCATTTTTCTTGAAATATCCGTGCCTAACACTTGTATCTAACATGCATTTGGACATGGGTTTGAGAGAAAAATCCTTCAGATATGTTGAAAAACAAAAAAAAAAATTAACATACCCATGTCTAATACATACCTAAATCCAACACCCTCATCTAAGTAACATAAGGCTTAAATATGTCAAGTATCTCATATACCAAACATTTCCTTATCTTTTACTTATTTGCATTTCAGGAGGGACTGGTTATTGAAAAAAACACAGTGGTGAAGCAAAATGGTTGACTCAACTATCAACTTTGAAGAAGAGGTCCTTTGCAAACATGTCAAGAGATTTGGGGTATTACTGGTTAAGGATAGCAATCTACGTGGCTTAATCTATTTGTGTTGGCTCTATTTTCTTCGATGTTGGAACAAACTACAATTCAATCTTAGCTCGTGGGGCCTGTGGCGGTTTCATATCAGGTTTCATGACATTCATGTCCATAGGAGGCTTCCCATCCTTCATTGAAGAACTCAAGGTAAGTAATCTCATCTCTGGTTAAGGGATGATGAACTTAACCAAATATTTTCTAGGCAAACTGAAACTAATGATGCTAGGCTTTCAATAACTATTTTTGTCTCTGCTTGGTGCTACAACATAGGTTTTTTATCGAGAAAGGCGCAATGGACATTATGGGGTTGCTGTTTATATACTATCAAATTTCCTCTCTTCATTTCCATTCTTGACAGTGATGTCCCTTTCTACAGCAGCAATTACCTATTACATGGTGAAATTTCATCCTGGAATTTCACATTTCATGTATGTCTCACTAGATCTTATTAGCTCCATTGCAACTGTAGAGAGTTGCATGATGATGATAGCATCACTAGTTCCCAACTTCATGATGGGAGTCATAATTGGAGCTGGTTATATAGTAAGAACTGTTACTTTTGAGAAATTTTTAGTGCTCCTTCATTAATGTCTTAAAAAGTATTTCATATTGTTTTCACTTCTCAGTAAAGTTTTTTCTTTTTGTACACAGGGTTTGCTAATGATGACAGCCGGGTATTTCAGATTGCTGCCAGATCTCCCTAAGATATTCTGGCGTTACCCTGTTTCATATATCAACTATGGTGCATGGGCATTGCAGGTAATTACTATTGGTGTCCCTTGCTTTGAATGTCTAAAAGACTAGACCTACGAAAACCTCAATACATATTTAATTAAGTTTCAAACAAGAAAACAAGACCAAGGACAAAACAGATTCCCACATGGACAATGAACATTATTAACTTTTAGACCAATAAATGAACTTCACTGAGCAAAGATTAACTGACGACATGAAAACTTGAGAAAAAGCCTGATCAATAATAGCACAAGTCAAGACTATTCTACTATTAATCTTCAAAAGAAAATTTATGCTATTCGATGTTTCTTTTGATGTCTAGGGCATGAAACAAGTGGTAATTTGATTGTTTTTTTTGACTCAAAGGGAGCCTAACTGGATTAGCTGCTGATTCAATACCTCAAATCCTGTTAAAATACATAACTTTTTTTTCTTGGAGCTTATTTTCACTACTTAAAAGGAGAAAACTTTCTAGAAAAGTAGTTGGATGTTGCAAGTAATTTTCCTCTTGAATCTCAAATTGAAGTCTTCTATGTTAAAAAAAAAGCTTATTTGTAACCCTATCTAACAGTGTACAAGAGTTAAAATTATGCATAGGAAATACGGCATAACACTTAGAGTTCGAATGCAAAAATGTCCCAACAAAACAATTTGAATTGACTCTGTTAAATGGAGAATGCAGGGAGCATACAAGAATGATACGGTTGGGCTTGAGTTTGATGGCTTCATATCTGGTGGTCCAAAACTGAAAGGTGATGTCGTCCTCACATCTATGCTAGGCATCCATCTGGATCACTCAAAGTGGTGGGACTTAGCAGCTGTTATAATGATTTTGATAGCTTACAGATTACTTTTCTTTATCATTCTCAAGTTCAAGGAGAGAGTCTCACCATTGTTTCGAACTCTTTATACATGGCGAACATTGCAGCACATGAAAAAACGACCTTCTTTTAGGAAAACATCAGCCTTCCCATCCAAGAGGCACCAAGTTCTACATTCACTGTCTTCTCAAGAGGGTCTAAACTCTCCAATTCACTAGAAGAATCAACAAATCATGAGTACTATAGTAATGCTCTTACTGGAATTTGATTACAGAAACAAAGAGAAAGAGATTATAGTAGAATTACATATGGAATTATCTGTATCAGCTTTATTTTCAAGTGCTTCTAATATCTGCAAACTGTTCTGGCATTAATGGCAAGAGGGTTTCCCATCTCCCAAGAATGGTTTGTTTATGGTCCTCCCTAGCAATGGCAATGAAGAGCAGAAACCTGATTTCTGTTGTTGCAACCAGTGCTTTGAAGTAACCAGATATGATAAACAAATACAGAAAATATCCCATTGTTCTTCGTAAATAATTTCATCTGCCAAATGTTGATGCCTCCTACATTATACGATGTCATAACGTCTAATGATACCATTATATTTGTATGTAATATTATATTGTTGTTCTTTCTTCTTCTTTTCCAGTGCTAAAAAAATGTAGGTTTGAAATCCCCGAGATGGATTAAATCAGATTCTTTTACAGTTATACATCTCAGAATTCATTTAAGTATTTTACAGGTGATAGAATATCTTACAGGCAACATCCATGATCCTTCTTCTGCACCACATTTGACAATTATAAAAAATTCTTCAAGTAATGCACTAGTGCCACAAAACCTGAAGTTAAGACGAGCAATTACTTGGATTACATAGATTACACTTGAGCATGGTATCTGGATCCTAAGCCCAACTTGCAGCATTTTGGCAAACTCACCTCATCGGTTTTTTATGCTAGAGAGCTTCCTCAATTTCAACCGATTTTCTTCTCAATTTCCTTCACTTTGATTAATAGGCGAAAAACCAGATGACATACATCTAGAGAGATAATATGTTTATCCAAAATATCAAACACTCTACGTGTTTAGTATAATGATTTCTCAAACAATTAGAAAAGCATTAAAAAGAAACACCACCCTCAAACATTGCAAGATTGAGTGCAGGGATTTGAGTACCTTCAATAACGCAGTAATTGAGGAATTGCTTTGTTATTTTCTACATTATCACGTCTATATTTGTTCCAACAAGTCAGCCAACCCATCAAAACACCATGTCCTCCCTAGAATCCACAAAAATAACGATGGTTAAGGTCCTTTGAATGCAGTGAATGCTTTTATATAACCGTCGAAATTTCATAAATGTGTAGTCATTAACGTCACTCCAGCTCAACATGCCCTGTTTCTTTACCCAATTTAAAATACAGACATCTATACTGTTCAAATTTTCAATACCGCTCCCATAGAGAAAAAAAGGAAATAGTGCACAAGCCTTACGACAATAAAAGAATCATCCAAGACTGACAAGATGGAATTAAGCATATATCTCGACTATTTGACTAAGTGAAACAAGATTTAAAACAAAAATCATCATGAAACCTTTTTCAAGAAATAATGATTAAAATCATATGGTAACATAGGAAAATAATAATAAAACATGATACTTTACATCACAAGCATTGAGGTTATATATAATATTGGAGTCATCTATTTTGTGCAATAATTTTGTAACTTGGAGACTATCCTATACCACTATCATGCATAGATGCCCAAATATTCCCCAAAATTTCTATGGAGGCAGTACTTCTACATCCTCCTGTTCTGAAATCCAAAATCCTTGAAAGGTTAGAACTTGAAACTTTCAGCTTTAAGGTCTCAAAAATTGAGGAAGCAGATTCTCAGATCTTTTAATGGGAAAAAATTTAAATTGAATCTGTTCAAGTATATATGTATATATATAACACAAAGCAGAAAACAAGAGAAGACAACAAAGAAACTAGATATGTAACTTTAAGTTGAATATATTCAACAAATCAGAATACATGTGAATTGGGCTACACAGCATGATAGCATTTGATCTCTTATTTTACCAGTTATATTAAATGACTAGCATCAAAATGAAAGGCAGAATTAGAAACAAATAGTCACTCAGATGGAAGATCATTTGCCTGATTCAAACAGAAAGTCCTTGAATTTCTTAATTCCACCCTTCTCAATTCATCCCACTTCCACATTTTTAAAAATAAGCAAATAGCTTCACAGCCAAAACTGCTTCCTCTATATTTGGAAACAAAACAAAAAGCAAGCAACTTATTATAGAATTTCACCAAAAGTACTATGGCTAAACTCATCGTTTCAAGTGTAGTTAAACTATCAAATCACTTCCTATTCGAAGTCCTATTACCAATAGATTTGGAATTCAGAAAACAAGAGCAAGCAGCTTATTATAGAATTTCACCAAAGGCAATGTGGCCAACCTCATCATTTTTTTTAATGCCAGTGTAATTTATATAATTTTACTATTTAATTTGAAATCAGAATTTACCTGTCAGGTAACTGTTCCAATAATTGCAGTCACCAGGAATTCCTTCCATCCTCCTAGGAACTGCAAAAGGTTTGCAAGCAAAAGCCAAAGATTAGATTTCAATGTTTTAGAAGGATGAACAGTCCGCCTCACAAGCTACATAGTTGCTACCATTTCATTTTGTTAAGATTTGTATAGTTCCCTCCTGCTGCAAAAAATCTGCTTTACTCTCAGTTTACAGCAGCAAAACACAGAACTTCCATTCTACCAATAGAAAGGGTCAAAATAATAAAATCAGGTCCGAATTAGAAACTCTAAATTAAAAGACTGCAAGCCAAAAGAAAATTTTCAGTGGCACATACAAGTCATAATCTCTGATTTGCTGCCGTCCTGTCTGAAAAAAGTACAAATTGCATAATTAAGAATACCACAGTACATCCATGCAATTAGCATAAGGAACTAAATAAAATAATTTTAAAAAAAAAAAATTCAAAATAACAGAAAGGCCATAAGCGTAGCAGACAAGAACTTTATTCAAGAATCATATCAAGATATACGAGCGAGACAAAAGTAAAATAACATGACAACTAAAACTGTAAGACATGGATCAGCTTAGCAGGAAATCAATCTTTCTCTCATCTTTAAAGAAATGTCAAAGTTTACAGAAGTAGTCAATCAACTTAGCAGTCCCTAATTTTCAAGAGTAAATAATTAAAATTACAATATAAAACAGTCCCTCAAATTAGCATAAGGAACTAAATAAATAAATAAGCATTCAAAATAACAAAAAGGTCATAAGCATAGCAGACAAGAACTTTATTCAAGAATCATATCAAGATATACGAGCGAGACAAAAAGTAAAATAAAATGATAACTAAGACTGTAAGACATGGATCAGCTTAGCAGGAAATCAATCTTTCTCTCATCTTTAAAGAAATGTCAAAGTTTACAGAAGTAGTCAATCAACTTAGCAGACCTAATTTTCAAGAGTAAATAATTAAAATTACAATATAAAACAGTCCCTCAAATTAGCAGGCGTTTTATAATGATGTTAGTCTCTGCTTCAAGCTCGCTATTGTTTCTTCTCATTGGCTACACCATTTTCCACTTGGTTGTCAAACCCATGATAAGGAACTTCAACCATGGGCCTGGGAAGCGGACGTCCTCCAAATTCCTCTGGGAAGCATTCAAAGTCAGGACCGAAATTGAACTTCACGACACAGTTTGGTTGATTTGGAAGGGTATACATTGAAGCAGCAGGATAGTAACGACCACCAAACAAATCCTTGAAAGCAACTCCTTGGCATACCCCATTTTTGAAAAATGAAATTTCACTTCCTGCAGGGAAGTCAACATTTATCAACCATAAATTATGAATATTCAAGCATAGCATATGAAAAGCAGCATTTCCTGCTAGTTGTAAATAATCTAAACAAGTCCACATCAAACACAGAATAAATTGTTGTTTCAGTAGCAAACTAGTTATATGCCTCAATTGCATTTCAACCATAAAAGTTAGGATTCACTGCTACTTTAAAGAGTCTTTCCAATGGCCTGCCTAAACAGGTTATGTAAGTTAAAAACTGCACAATATAGTCACGACATGCCAGATTTCCACTAAGACCCCAAGTTTGAACTTAAAAAACCAATTTTTTATACAATGCTCTAAATATTACAGTGACAAGGTTTAACAGGCAAAAAATAGTACAACCAATATGACAGGTTCAGGTAGCTTCAGGTTAGACTTTCTAATTGATATTTCAAGTTTACCCATTATGGCCTACCTTACTGTAGAAAAGGGGCCAAAAGGAGAGAACCTACCACCCCATGCAATGACCATACAGAGAGTCAAAATATTTAAACCAAAATCATGCAACAGAGTTCATTGCATCCTGAAGAATTTCTTGTTCAAATCTTCCACATGATTTATGATAGGGTGGAATACTGAGAAGTCCAACTGAATCATATAAATACAAGCCAGAAAATTGCTGCCCAAAGCTTCCATGCGTCACTGCTCAGAAATCTGCTAAAAGGACATATCTTGCTATATCTTTTCAATATAGCAAAGGCCTAACTTACAGTTTGATCAAATCTCAGGGTTCATTGTGATCTTATAAGCCATTTTGCTCAATTTTCCACATGATTTATGTCATGGTGGGATACTGCAAAATCCAACACAATCATCTAAATACAAGCCTTAAAATTAATGTCTTGCTATATCTTTCATACCAAGCAAAGGCCTACAGTTTGTTCACTGGATGACTAATGAATATTGGTTAATGAGAACAGGATCAAAGCATGTTGTCAACAGCCCACTTTGAAACATTAAAGATCACAGAGAAAACAAGTGAAACGCAGGAAATGAAGGAAGAGTGGCTTAATTAGACAAATTTAAACATAACGTGTAAGGTTTAACCAAATTTTAACAATTCAAAGTAACTGATTTATTATCTAATCACTATCTCCTCCTTGCACCCTTTGAGAAATCAATGAAACCATAACCAAGAACTGCCATGTAGACTAAAAGAAACTCGGGAAAGAAAACCATCAATTTAATCACCATTACCAATAAAACCTTGAATAAGAAAAGGACTTTTATAACAGTCCTGTGCCACAAACATGTAATAACAATTGACAGTCCTTACACTAATTTCTACAATTGATTAGAAATGTATCTTGGGTCTTTAACATACTCAACATGTCATTGATCAGATCAATGTTACAGAAACTATCCACTTTAAGGCAACCAGAGTAGTGCCGATTAAAGCAAATTGTAAAGAAACCAAATTCAAAACCATGAGCACAATCAATCAAAAAGGACAAGCGGTAGAATCAATAATCAACAGACGCATGAAAGCATTTTTTTTCCTGAACTCTTTAAAACAGCAAAAATTGAAAGTGCCGTCTTAGAAGATGTAGTGAGTTTGATTTAGTTTGATATATTTCTATTAAAGGCCACCGCTAAATTCAAAACATGCAAGTCACCACTTCTTTTCTGCAAGTACAATGGTGCTTTCTCTTCTAAGATATTATCAAACTAAAGCTTACATGGAAACAGTTAAAGGTATGGTAAAGAACTCACATAAAATCAGCATAAAAATCCATTCCAATCTATCCATGTCCAATGCACAAAGAACAAGCTTTAGTCAGAATTGCAGTAGAAACTTACCAGGCACCACTTTAGGTGGCTCCTCTTTTGCATCAGGGGCACGCACGTATCTCTGGCCTTTATACCAGACAAGATGAGGAGGCTTGGGAGCATATGATCCACCTTCTGGTAAATTTATATAAAACCCAATAACATCTCCTTCTTTATACCCTTCTTCCCCATACTTCTCTCTCAAAGCTTTGTGCACCTTACTCCCATCAATATCTCTATATCCAAAGCTATTACCATCATACCCTACAGGCGCTTGCAAGTCACCTTTATCAGTAGACCACCCAAGCCGTGTATGCCCCGTCTCCCCCAACTTCACCACATTGATTTCAAAGTACCAAGCTCCCTCCACCACCCCTCTTGTGGCTCTAACCATTCTATACCCCTTTGTGCTCCCTGCACTCATCCTATCCTCAGTTAATTCCACCTTTTCAGCTTTGTAAACTTTGGAAAGACATATTTTCATATCAGGAGTATCGTCCCCTTTGTCTGGGAACCTCGGAACAGGGGTGATCAAAACTGTGTCTTCCCCATTCCCACCATTCTGATTATTCACTTTGCTCTTCTTTTTCCCTTTCCTTGACGTTTTCGACACCCAAACATTATTGTTCTTCTTCTTAGACTTCTTTGTTGTCTTCGCTTTGGTTGCAGGGGAAGGATTTGATGGGACATCGCCGTTATTGTTGTTGTTTTCGACGGCAGCGCCGGAGGGGTTATCATCGTTGATTGTGGAGACTGAATTAGGGCACTGGGGAGTAGTAGTTAAGGAGGAGAGCTGTTTTTGCTTTTTGGGTAGAGGTTCTTCGTCGTCCTCCTCGAATTCGTCGTAGTTTCGGGGAACTTTAAGTGGGTTTTGGGTGTCATCGGAAGCCGTCGTGGTGGTGGTCGTGGGATCTTCTTCAGAGAGAGAATCCGAGGAAGCCGCGGGAATCTGGGTGGTTTGGGGTTTGCCAGTGCTAATGCCGTTTGGGGTTTCGATGTCCTTAATGGGTACGGCGTCGTCGTGGAGCAGAGTATCATTTGGAGGTGGTGCGGCGGCAATGGTAGCAGGCGGTGGTTGGTCGTGGCATTCGTGTTTATAAGTGGGTTGGAGTGAGTCCATTGAATTGAAGTAGAGATTTCGTGGGGGAAACTTCGGTTTCTGATTTGGATTTGTTGTGGGAAATATGAAAAGCTTTAAACGAAAGAAGATATGCAAAAAATATGGCTGAGAAACTGGGCTTTTAGTTTCGGCCTTTTGGGCAGTCAAGATCAGCACTCGAGCTTTTCTTGTTCTTCCACTTTCGCATGGATTTTGTGGGTTTCAACATTTTTTTTTAGTCTACAAAAGTAAGGATTGTTAGTGGCATTTTTCTAAATCAAGTTTTAAATTTGTCTCATATTCTTAGTGATAAACGTCGTTTCTCTGTTTTAAATTATTTAGAGAAATAAATTGTTTTTATTAATTCGCTGCTGAAAAAATAAAATATGGACACATTTTTTAAAAAATAATTTATACCAAATGTGTTTTTTTAATATGTTTTTTTAGCTAGATGGTTAAATGTTTTTTTTTGGTAATAGAATATAAATCAATTACAAAGATAAAGCAGTTGTACTAAAAATTAAGTTCCCATCAAATCGAATTTGCTCAATGATTTCTATTGGGATTTCCTTGAATCTAGTAAAACCATACGGGATCTTTTGCATTGCACCAACCAATATGTGAGTTGTAACATTAATTTCTCTTGGGACCTTCTGTAAAATCACCTGACATTTCCTGCTACAAAGTTCATTTATTCTTATCACTAAATCCCTGTTCGATTTATCACGAGATTTGTTCGAGATTGCTGCAAGGGCTTAGGCACAATTCATTTCAACAATAATATTATCTCATTTAGCATCCCAAGCCAACACAAGGGCATCATAAATTGCCTAAAGTTCTGCCTGTCCGACATTACATCTTTCAATATTTTTGCCTACACCTCCAAGCCATTTGCCCATAACATCTCTCGCCACAACAGCAGTTGGAGCAAATGCCAAACTCAAGGGTCTCACCCCATTTATGTTTAATTTAACGAACTCGACAAAGGAGGTGTAACAGTCTGTTTTCAACGGTGTTGGAAACAATGGTTTCGATATACAATTTCGACTAGTAAATTATTATTTTAGTATTTATTTAATGTTTACGGGGTTATATTAAAGTCGTATTAAAATTTTGTTAAGAAATTTTGACGTTTAAATGGTTAATTAGGTAAAAAGGACTAAATCATAAAAGGTGCAAAAGTTGAATTATATTAGTTAAAGGGGTCTAATGGCTATGAAATCTTAAACTAAAAGACTTGAATGGTAAATATACCATTTAATGAGATAATGGATGTGCATGGACATGATTTATTTGAAATTATTGATTAAGGATAAGGGTAAAATAGTAATTTAGTAATTAAAAAGAAAATTAAGAAAAGAAAAGATGAACAATGTTATCATCTTCCCATTTTTCTTCTTATTGGCCGAATCCACCATTGTTAAAGGGGAGAGAGCTTTGTTTTGAATTCTTCATTGCATGGTATGATTTTGTACCCCGTTTTTAATGATTTTTATGTTTTTAAGTTCGCTTTAGCTTAATCTAGCTAGCCTGGGGGTTAATTTGTAAAATTATTAAAGGTTGAGGGACTGTCCATGGATATTTTTGAATAGGTTTTGATGTTAGTTGATGGATTATTTACCTTTATTGTAAAATAAGCATGTTTTGTCAAGTGATTTTTTATGGAATTAGGGATTAAATTGTTAAATGTGTAAATCTATGGGTTTTAGTGTGAATTGTTGTTGATGATGATAGGTTGTTTCAAGGTCCCTAGTAAAATTGGTTAAGTTGGGTTTAGGCTAAAATAAGCTATATCCAAGTTATGAGCTCAAGGACTAAATTGTGAAAAATTAAAGTATTAGGAGCAATTTTTTAATTTTACATAAATATGAATTATGGATTAAATTAAATTAAATTAAATTCTAGAAGTACTTAATTAAATGAAATTATTTATTTAGATCAAGATAAACCATAATCGGATCTAAATCGAGGAAAAGCTAAAGCTTCGGACTAGTTCAACTATACTTCTACGTCCTAATTATCGAGGTAAGTTCGTGTGAACTATAATTGTTTTAATGTTATCTAAATTGAAAGTTTACTATGTTGTTTTAATACAAACGAATTTGAATACAAATGTGTCAATGCTACGATGAACTGATGGATATCGAGTCCCAGTTGAACCTTAAGATTTCTTAGGATACAAATGACATGTCATTAGGGATTTCAAGTTTCGAGTGATGATCTTGAATGTCCTACCGATGACTGAGGTCTTGCATTTTTTGCGAATTCTCCACAACTTGTGTGAGCAGCATTGTGTAGCTTACATTCCGACCTACAGCTCATATGAGCAAACCCATTTCACAGCTCGTGTGAGCATTGATGAAAAGGAAATGTTATAGTTATATGTAAAGGCATACTATGTGTGAGCTTTACCGAGTGTCCGATGTAATTCTAGATGGTTCAACGAGTAAGAAAAGGGAAATGAAATGGTAAGTATGCAGATGGAATTAATCATGATCTTATGGCATCATCGGTGAGTTAAATGTTATGTGTATATATATATGGTAAACTACATATCTAATGGTTGATTTCATATGCATCATGAATAAGTATACTAACTTGTGAATTTGATGATGTTGTATAGGCTTTTACTAAGCTTATGGCATTGATAATGGTTTATGCTTAATTTATGAATTGTATTATTAGAAGTGGTAAGTTATACAAGCACACGTTGCTTACGTATTTATTTTCCTTTGTTTTATAGATTATCGGAAGTTCGACCGATTGTAAGCTCGTCGAAGACCTATCACACTATCTAGCAATCATTTTGGTAGTTTTTGAGCATTTTGGTCAAGGTTATTAATAGCATATATAGGATATTTATAATGTTGTTTTGGTATGTTTAAGCTATTGAAGTTGTGTTGGTTTGGTGCACTTTGATACCTTACCAAATTATGTTATTTTGGTCACTTTCAAATGCTTGTAAATAAGGTTCTCTTGGCATGTTGATGATGGTTTGAAAATGGTTACTTGTGACATGTTTTAGTATATATTTGAGCTAGGTTATTATGCTTGGAAAATGACAATATTGATATGTTTAGGTAAATGATGTTTGGATACAATTGTGGTACCTTTGAATGGCATATTGGTTAGGTGAATTAGGTTGTTTGAAATGACATGATTATGTGTATTTAAATGATGCTAAGTCCCTTGAAAATATGCACACATTTATTGGTTAGTTATGCATAAATTGGTTATGAAATGGCTTGATTTTAGGTAAATTTTAGGCTGTCACACGGCCGTATGACACACATGGCCTAGCAACAGGTTCTTGTGTCATTTGAGATTTCTTAGTGTTCCAAGTCAGTGAGTTACATAGCCTAGTACATAGCCTGACACACTGGTATGTGTGGCAACTCAGAGAGTTACACGGCCTGGCACACGGGTGTGTAGTCAATACGTCCTAAAACTTATAAAAAAACATAGAAAGAAAAATAGAAGATATAAATTGTAACATCCCAAAATAGGGCCTAAACGGAACAGTGGATACGAAACCACAAATCTGAGGTAGAAAAAATTATTTTATTATCATTTTAAGGTCTATGGCATGATTGCATGATTGTGTGAAAATTTCGTTTAGAAATTTTATCGATAGAGGGTCCAATTTGATATTTAGGACTATATTGCAAAAGTTGTAAAATGTGTGTTCTAGTTCACAAAGGTATTAAGTACTTGTGAGTAATGAGTTTTTAAAGTGGAGGTCCTTGGATAGTAATTAGACCATTATACAGTTTGGACAAAAATACCTAAAGGAAAATAAAACACCATAGTTTTTAATTAAGGGCATTTTGGTCATTTAGTTATTAAAATGAATTAAAAATAAAATTAAAAGTCAATTTTTGTCCATCTTCTTCATTAGGCCGAAATTTCAAGGTTTCTCCATAGCTAGGGTTTGTTCCAAGCTTCCAAGCTCCATAGTAAGTGATTCCAAGCCCCGTTTTTAATGTTCTTTACGTTTTTAGTCCCGATAACTTGATTAAGCTTATTCTAGCAATAATTCAACCTAGGGTTCATATTTGGAAAAATACCCATAGGTGAAATTTGTGTATTTTGGTGTTTTATGATAGAATATGAGGTTTTAAATTATGTTAGACAACTCGTGCTACTCGGTTTTAAGTTAAAACGAGTAAAATGGCTTAATCGGTAAAAATACCTAATAGTCATAAGTACATGTTAGAGTGAGAATTTGATGTTGTCATAGAAGGGAAAAATGATCAGCATGTCATAAAACATAATAAAATAGGATGAAGTTTAAATTCCGAGCCTTGGGGAAAAATGTAAATATGTAAAATTTAGGGGTAAAATGTAATTTTACCAAAGTTTGGGTCAAGGACTGTTTTAATAAATGTGAGTATTAAATAAGCTAAATTTTTTTTTATTATAGATCAAGAAGAACAAAATCCAGAGTTAGACCGGGAAAAGAAAAAGATAGTGGACTAAATCGATATAGTTGATCGTATTTTGTTTCGAGGCAAGTTTGCGGTAAATAAATGCAATATTCTATTATTTTATGTTAATTTTGTTAATTTCCAGCATGTGTATATTTATTTTATGAAATTATTCAAAAAAGACTCAAGCATGAATTGACGGAGAAGTAATTTCAGAAAGTCCCGGTTGAACCTTAGGAATGTGTAAGATACAAATGTCATGACATTAGGGTTTAAGGATACCATGTAAGACCATGCCAAGGCATGGCAATTGGTTAGGTTTCTAAGGCAAGGAAATTATGTAAGACCATGTCAAGACATGACATTGATAAGTTACTATAAGGTAAAGATCCCATGTAAGACCATGCCAAGGCATGGCATTGGTGAGTTCATAAGGCAAGGATACCATGTAAGACCATGGCAATGGTAAGTTTCAAAAGGATACCACGTAAGACCATGACAAGTTATGGCAATGGTAAGGTACCCGCGTATCCTTAGTATTCCAAGTGGTTCAACGGGAAAATTTAAAGAGAATATCAAGGTAAGGTAAGGTAAGACGAGTTTTACTAAAAACGTAAGACAAGTTCATGCTAGAAGAGCAAAGGTAAGTACATAATGTTCATATATGCTTGATAAGGAAAAAGGTAAGTAAAATGTATTAATAAATTTGATTAAGTAAGTATTTAAGTAAGTGAGTAAGTGAAGAAGTTTAAAATATGTCTATGACAATTAATGAAGTTGCATTAAGTAGTATCATGCCAAGTAGTAAGATAATTCTTATGAATGTTGTTATTTATTTGCATGCAAACTTACTAAGCTTAATGCTTACCCCCTTTATTTTCCTTCTTTTTATAGTTTTGTCAAGCTAACTCGGGGATCGTAAAGTACGTCGGAGGTCCGAGCACAATATCACGAGGATTATTTTGGTATAGCTAGACGTTTCATTTTGAGTATGGCATGTATAGCATCGTAGCCATTTTGTGTGTATGATCTTATGATATGGCTGATGAATGGTATGTAAATGCTTGATAATGATTAGCTGTTGGAATGGCTAATCAAGGACATGTTTAGTGTTATGTATGCCTAAATGCTAGTTATTCCATGGAAATCATGAAAAATGTGAAATTAGCTTTAAAACAATATCGGACAGCAATAATGACGTGAATTTGGAAAATCACTAAAAATAGTAGAAATGAATTTAGATAGTGAATGAGATATAGAATTAAAGCTTGATGAGTCTATCTTCATATGGATGGAACAAAACAGGTATATGAGTTATATTTTATGAGATATTTAAATTTTTGTGAAACAGGGCCAGAGCGATTTCTGGATCCTCTGTTCTGACTTTGGAAATTCACCAAAAATTGTACAAAGATAATTAGAAGTCATAATTTACATGTACAGATTCCTTATTGAGTCTACTTTTATGAGAAACAAACGGAATAATAATTGAAACTCTGTACAGGGAGATATTTAATTCGTAATACATAGGGGTCAGAGTAGTCGAACCCTGAAACAGGGGAGACTTTAACTAATAAACTGTACTAGTTGGCCCAACCAAAAATTCTACAAAAAAATTTAATTGATAGATATATGAGTCTAGTTTTAGGAAAAATTTACGGAATTGGATTTCGAGTTTAGTAACTCGAGATATGAATTTTTAAGCGATTGTGACGCAGTTAGCCAGCTTGTCTGGAAGTTCTAAAATAAATTGTTTGAGCTGTTTAATTAATGAATTAAGTCCGTTAACACCTCGTGCTCGACTCTGACGACGGTCTCGGGTTCGGGGCGTTACATAAATTAGTTAGATGGAAACTAGAAAATAAAAAATATACTGGTTATAATAAAAAGAAAAAATTCATTAGGAGAAAAACTTCTAAAAAATCTAAAAAACAAATATGTCAAGTTTTTATTGTGCTGCATCAAAGTTACCTTTAACTTCATTTATCCTTAGTGCTTTCCATGTGACATTTTGATGATGGAATGTAGCTGTAATCCTCGATACTAAAAGGTTACTTTCTGCCTGGTAAGCATTGATAAAAGTGACTAGATTTGCTGTGCTTTGTCTTTCCCCCGTATGATAAGTTTTATTTCTCTGGTACCATATTGCCCATAGAGTTATTGCAAGTTGTGTGCATCGTTCTTCACTTATGCTAGTAAATAAATGTGCTAACCAGATTTTCCATTGTTGGTTGTGGGGCCTGATTGAGCCATCAATCCATATCTCATGTAGGGTGTTATTGACTGTTGCATATTCCCAAAGATGTGACTTCCTTATTAATATAGACAAAAAAATATATATATATTTGATACACTGTCAGTAGAACAGGGTTAGGGGTTGACAAATGTGACAATTTTTTTAGATTGTTTTTACTTGAGAATAAAAAAAAATACATTGTCAATGTACCAAATATTAATTCATAAAAAAATGTATTATATAATAAAATTATTTTTTTTACCCATGGGTAGGGGTGAACTTTCGATTGAATCGAATCGAATGAAAAAATTTCGAGTTAATCGAGTTGACGAATCCTATTTTATCATCGTAACTCGATTTAAAATTTTCTCAAATCGAATCAAAAAAGATGAAATTCGAATTGTATATATTTGTTGGATGATGACATTAATGGTTAATTTCGATAAAACATTCTAATTGGTCTTTATATTGAAAAAAGAAAAACAAACTATTAGTAGTGTGTTCCAATGTGCAAACACATTGCGAGCATGGACTTTGTTCCCACAACATTAATTCACAATACTTATTCCAAATAAACATTATGAAATTATTTAAAATAAAGATAAAAAAAATAAAAAATAAAAAGAGAAACATCCTTTGCAGTCTTTACTTTTACAATCATTCAAAATAAACTTGATGTATGCTAATTGTTAAATTAAAAAAAATATGAAACATAACCCATTTAAAAACATAATCGAAGCATAATAAATTGACAAAATTGATTCTATTTAAATTTATTTTAACTAAAATCTTTTTAAAAAAAACATAATTCATTCTTTGCTAATTGCAGTTAGTTGCACATCAAAGAGAGGGAGACACACAGATAAAAAGAAAGATGGTATCGCTTAAGCTCCAGAAATGGCTCTCAGCAAAACGTTTTAAAGTGCGAAATATGAAAGGGTTGGCTCAATCCAAATGAAGTCAACTAGATCTTCATCGCGAACTCTCACTAGAAAATAAGAGAGTTCTCATGGAAAGCATCCACAAATCTAATGTTGAGAAAGCCAGAGAGAATATGTTGGTTGACCAGTTTGAAGCTAAAAGGACTAAGAATGAGGCAAGCAGGGAAAGAAAATTTGCTAGGAGGGAAGAGCATTTGGCCTAGGGACTTAGAGGTAAAATGTAACGACCCGAATTTTAAGGTTATCAGAAAAATATATTTTCGGGTCTCCGTTTCTAAAAAATAGATTAGTAAATAATTATTAAAAACATTTATGAAGTTAGTCGGGTGGTTAATTAGAGTTTAATTGAGTGAATTTAGCTTAATTAAGAGTAACTAAGAAAAAGGACTAAATTGGATAAGGGGTAAAAGTTGAATTATAGATTAATAGAAAATAAAAAGGACCAAATAGGCAATTATGCCTATCTCATTAGATGAGGCGGCATAGCTTGATAAAATCCTAGATTTTTTTTAGATTATATTATTATTTTATTATTGTAAATTATGTTAATTATATTATAATATTATTTTGAAAATTGCATGGTAAATAAAATAAATGAAGTAAATAAAAGAAAGATAAGTGTATGAAAATGATTTGATATAAGTGTATAAATAAAAATATACACATTTATAATACAAGTATTTGATAATAAATAGATATCTATTTAAATATTAAATATTGCAATAATTATTAATTATTATTAATATTATATTATATTATGAAATAAATTAAAATAGTGACAAATGTGTGGTAATTATAAAATACATGTGTAATAAATTAAATACATACATTTGTAATATGTATATTTAATTATTAGTAGATATTTATTATTTATAAAAGATATTTATTAATTAAATAATTATATTATAATATTTTTATGAAATAAATAAATAAAGGTATGACAAATGTAGGGTGATAAGTGAATACATATGTATTAATAATATACACATGTGTAATTAATAAATAAATATTACTTATTATTTAAGTATAAATAATGTTATATTATATATAGATATAAAACAAAATAAAAAGAAACAGAATAGGAAAACGTGAAGCAGGGGAAGGGAAGAAAGAAAGGAGAAAAGAAAGAAAAAAACGGAAAATTAAGGTTTGAAGATTTAAAGTTTAATTGGTAAGTCAATATAGTCATTTTCACTTAATTTTGATGTTTTAAAAGCTTTAGAACAAAGTTTTGATGAAATTAAATTAATATTTTGAAATTTATTAGATTTTTAAATATTGTTCGTGTTGAATAAAAAGATGAATTAGGGGTTAGATTGATAGGAATTCAAGTTAGAAATGAAATAAGGATTGAATTGCAAAGTAATTCATAAGTTTTATGTTGTAGGGACTAAATTGATGAAATTTCGAAATTAGGAAAAATATGCTGGAAATTTAATAGTTAAGTATGAGTTTGGACAGAATTTGAATAGAAATGAAGTATGAATTGAGATAGAAAAAGTAAGTGAATTTAGTTAAGATTAAATTGAAATTAAAGTAGAAATTGAATAGAAATTGTATTAATTAGATATAAATTAGTAGTGAATTAATGAATATGAATTGTTTTAATTCCCGTAGCTAATGTTGTCTCGGGAAATTTCGGCTAAGTAAGGAAAAATGGCAAAGACAACGGGAGTTAGCTCGAGAAAATACGGTTTGTATTTTTATAATCCGAACTTAGTCATTATTTGTTATATTTATATACATATGGCAATTGTTAGTATTAGAATTATGGTGTTTTACAATTGGAAATGGATTGATTTTGGTATGCGATGAATTTATTGAAATTATATTGATTGAAATTATATTGATTGAATTATATAATATATATGATTTATGTAAAAATTTGAATATTGAATGAATGTTACATTGAAAAATATATTATTGGAAGTATGAGGAAATTGATATGAATATATGAGATTTGTGATATTTGTGATATTTGAATATTTGATATTGAAAAGTGAATTGAATTGTATTGAATTATGAATTAATATGAATAATTGAAATATATTTGTTGAATTGAATGAAAATGTATGAAATTGTGAAAATGTGTGAATATATGTGATTATTAGAATGGTATATTGATGAAAGAATTATTGAATTGAGAAAGTGAATCAAATACCCTATTAACAGTATCGGGCTAGGTCGGATATAGTTGGCATGCCATAGGATTGAAAGAGTTCAGGGATACTTCGACCTTGAGTCGATGAGACACTGGGTGTCATTATATTTCTTTGGATAGATTCGATGAGGTACTGGGTACCAACTTTCTTCGGCTAGGCCGATGAGACACTAGGTGTCAACTTTGCCTCGAACTATCCGATGAGGCACTGGGTGCCAAACTGGTGTGATTGGTTGGATCTGTGTATCCGTCAAGGTTCGAGTCTTGTTAATAGGGGTAATTAAATGAAAAGATAAATCGAATAAATTTGATTGATCAAGCTATTGAAAATGAAACGTTATTTGATGCTTAGTTATTATAATTTTTTTATTACTGCTATTATAATTTGAATTATGGTAATACCACAGAGTATGAAATACTCAGCGTGCGGTTATTTCTGTGCGCAGGATAAGTTAAGGCTACACCGTTGAATCAGCATCCTAGGCTAATCCCAAATTCAATGAGGTAAAGTATGTTGAGTAGTGGTAATGGCATGTACCTAGGGTGTCTTATGTGTGTGTCATTTTGAAATTGTAAATGTAAGGATGAAATAAATAGATTTAGGTTTGGTTATGATATATAATAGAATTTGGTTAATTTGGTATGAAATTGATTTATTTGGTGATATTTGAATAGAATTAAATATTGGATAATATATAAATGTTTAAATTTGGCAAATTATGAGTGTATCTGGTTGTGTTGGTATTTATGTGTATATTAATTGTAAATGTCCGATAGGTTCGGTAATGCTCCGTAACCCTACTCTGAGGACGGTTTGAGGTTAGAGGGTGTTACATAAAATGCTAGTTGTAGCACTACCTGCGATAGCTGCACAACTAGCTGTAGGTCCCAAGAAGTCAAAGAAGTAAGATTTCTTACTGAAGATTACTAATTGAACGTGACTTTTAGATATTTAGTAATGTCTAAGTAATTTCGTTGAGCTAATGTTATGTTTTTTGGTTGATATGAACTTTTATTCTTTTAGAGAAATTAAGCTTGAATGGTTTTTGTTATATATAAAAAAAAAACATAATTGGGTTTTACACAAGGAAATGAACTTATCTACTGAAACAAGTACAACCCAGATATAATGGGTGAGAAACAACCCACAAGAAAATGAATAAACCTAGAGATTGATGAAGAATAGAAGAAGACTAAAGAAGGAAAAAGGGTTTGATACTTTGATTTAGTGATTTTGATTTGGGAATGGGGGTTAGAGGGTTTGACTGGGGGAGAAAAAATGAAATGGGATTTGATTTGGGGAAAATGGTAGGGGCAGATGAAGGAAAGTAAAAGCTATACGTGTTTTTGGGGCGAAATAAAGAATAATAATATAACTTTAAAATTTATATTACTAAAATAATATATTTGGTTTATTCAAATTATTCAAGTTGTTGGAATTTGAAAATTCAACTCGATTGAAAAACTCGAAATTTAATTTTTTTTTTTTATTTTTTCAAATTGAATCTAATTTTGCTTACCCCTACCTGTGGATTATTATTTTAAGCCAAAAGGTTCTCTGGATGATTGTTGAATAAAATCATTCACTGGATAAGTCTTCGCAAACATAGGACCGTTGTGTCTGAACTGTGTTAACAAAAATAGATTGTATCGATTATTTTCTGCTCTTATTTTTACATTGCTTGTTTTCGTTCTAATTGTTGTTGTAACAAACATTAAGCAAAGTTGATTTACCATACCAATAGACTAATTATTTTTTAATTGGTATCAGAGTGCACTTCAAAAAATATTTGAAGGTGATCATTTGTTCAGCTTACGATCATCATAGAATTCATGAAGGAAGAAAGTTTAATTAGTCAACCTTCATTGCTACTTGATTCAACAAACTATGTTTATTGGAAGGCTCATATGAAGGTTTTCATTATGCCTGTCAACGAAACAGCTTGGGAAGTAGTTGAAAATGGATGGACTCAACCCACTGCAATGGCTGGTGATGACACCATGCACCCTAAAGAAAAAAAAAAGCAAATACATTGATGCAAAAAGAAGGGCTTCTCATGGACATTAACAAGCCCTAAATGTCATCTTCAGTAGAGTTGACTTGGACCAACTTAAAGTCATTTTCATATGTGAATTTGCCAAGGAGACATGGACAATCCATAAAAACCCACATCAAGAAAATGATTTCGTACACATGTCAAAACTTCAGATTTTAACAACTAGGTTAGAAATTTTGAAAATGTTTGAAAATGAAACTATCTCTGAGTTTTATCCAAGATTATGCAAGATTTCTAATAAGACTTTTTATCTTGGTAAGCTTTTTCTAATAATAAATTGGTACGATAATGTTGAGGTCTTTACCAGAACATTTTGTCATTGAAGTCATAACAATAAATAAGGTTAAAAATATTACTGCTCTCAAGCTAGACGAGTTAGTAGGCTCACTTCAAACCTTTAAGTTGAATATAGAGGAAGAAAAACGTGACAAAATGGGTTTGCCGAAGAACTAAATGTTCAATGCTAAAAAAGCTACCTTAACAATGAAATAAACAGTGGAGGATATTGATGAAATAAAAAAGCAATTAGTCTTGCTCACCAAAAGTATGAAGAGGTTCTTTAAGAAGGGAACTAAAGTAGATAGCGGTAATATAATTAAGAAGGATGTTGAATATTATAAGTGCAAGAGATTTTGTCACTTACAATCAAAATGTGTTAATACTAAAAAGAAAGAGAAGTCACTCATAATCACTTAGAGTGATTAAAAAAGTTCTAATGTAGATGAAGATGTGAGCAACTATGTTACTTTTACTGCTACTGTTTCAAACCATGTTCCAACAAATTCTGAAGAAGATTAACATAATGATGATGTTCCTTTTAAATTTTTAGAAGATGCTTATAGTCATATGTTAAAGAAAATGGAGATATTGTGTCAATTGAATGATTCCTTATGGAAATAAATTATTATTCTTAACATAGAGAAATAAAAGCTTAAAATTGTGGTCTAAGAAAAAGATAATACTTTGGAAGCAAACAAAAGTGAGCTAGATGATACAAATGTTGTCTTAAAGAAGTTTTGAGGCCAAAGTAAGAAACTTGATGAAATTTTGGCTTCAAAAAGAATTGAACTGGGGCATAGAGGACTTGGTTACAGCAATAAAGGTAAGGAAACTACCGTTTTTCTAATTTTTGTTAAAGTTGAATATATGAGTTTTTTTCATCATGAGGCAGGGAATAAAAACTTTAGAAAGATAGGACATAGATGTGACTGATTGGACTGACAGTACATCGAACAAGACTCAAGTAGAATAAATCCTAAATCCGTTTATGGATTTATTCACTTGTGACATTCATAGTATGGCATACGTAAATCTTGAGTGGGCGGCGGACTATGTATACGTGACTCATACTCTTTGATTAAGTAAAAGCCTAAGTTCAAATAGATAAAGAACCGAAAGTTGGTACGTTGGATGTACGACTTCTGTAGTATGTAGTGTCATTCACAACAAATGGAATTCATAGCCCAAGACATGAGTAATTGATATCCTCTCATTGGCATTACATGGTTGATAAAAAGTAAACATGGCCACGTGTTGTCTGTATTTGTAATAGATGACTTAATTGCTATTTGATAGTGATTAACTTTTCATGAAAAAATAAGTAATGGTTATCATGAGACAAAATAGGATTATATTGGGAGAACGAATATTATCCCAAAGAGATCAAGGATATTCTATAATGGTAACACACTTATGATCAGGTCATTGGATGAGCACTATGTAGTTGCTTTCGTAATGGTATATCGTTGGGTGAAACTCAGTCATGATACTATAGTGGAATGATTTCGTGACTAAATGAATTTATAATTAATAGGCAAAAAGTCAGAACTTAATTATAAATCATTTGAGCCTCAACTACATATGTCCAATCAGTCCCTCCGCTAGCTCGTTGAAACAATAAATGAATTGCGTGTTTGAATAGAAATGGACAAAATGAATAGCAAATGAGAAATGTGAAACATTTTGTAATGATTATGGTTTTCTCTAAAATGAAGAAATGGAATAATTTGGAAATGATGTAAGTTTTCAAAAATGAAAGTGGAAATATTACTTAAAAAATGATCATAAAAATGAGTTTATGTTTTTTTATTGTTTTGAAGCCCGAAAATGAAAATAACCCATTTGTTCATGTATATGCTACCCTCATATGATATCTTTAATTCCTTTGAGTTAAATTCATTCTCAATACAATCCTATTTTATCTCATTGTCACCATCGTTGTAATACCCCCTACCCGTATTCATTGCCGAAATAGGGTACGAGGTATTACCGGAGTTTACGATTTTTTTTATATTCAATATAGCCCTTTTATAAATATCTAACCTTCCCTGCAATATTAAATCGAGGCCAATCCACTTCAACCAAACCAATTCAACATATTTTCAAGATAAATTCATGCATATTTATAAGATAACGTCATTACATACCCAAAACCAGGTTTGTTAACCATACTAATGGCTAACTTTATATTCATTTCACGTTAACATTTACTTTATTAGCTTATACATGCCATTGATTTCCAAAATGAAGTTTCTTTATATACCGAAATCCTGAGGTTGATAGTGTGATGTGTCTCTGACCAAATCCGACCTTCGAGCTCTTAACACTACAAAACAGGGAAAAAAGAAACGGGGTAAGCACTTTGTACTTAGTAAGCTCATGTAACAAGAATTATACTTACCTAATATTTTCAATACAATACAATAAACATTCATATATCCATTCAATGCATTATTACCCTAATATGCACAAACTCAACATTCAAGTTAGTACAATAATTTCCATGTACCCATAATATATACCATGATTGATGAGCTCATCAATATCATAATTTCCATTTCCTTGTGATTTTTCCATATTCATCCCGTTGGATGTATCGGAATTTCGATGGATTTTCAGAGGCACACTCTTAGTGTACAATTCCGGGTTCGTCAATTCATATTCATGTGTGCACATTTCCATTTCAGAGAGCACACTCCCGCGAACCTCAACCTTGCAGCGGGATTACCAGTCCAGGCTAAATTCCCTGCAACAAAAATTACTTTAATGAGCTTGGATCTGAATTACCAATCCAGGCTAAATTCAGACCCTAATTCGGATTACCCGTCCGGGCTAAATCCATTTTACACATATTCTTCGGGAGGGCTATATCAAGATAGGATCACCCGTCCGGGCTAGATCTTTTTTACCGTCAATTCCTTTTCAGAGATCCATCGAATTTTCCTTTCATTCAACCGAGATTTCTTCCCATTTTATCAAATATATCAATGTTTCATTAATTTTCATACAATGAACATTCAAATCATATTCACATCAATAACATACAATCTCAAGCAATTTAAGAATATAATTCAAGTTACACGAACTTACCTTGATACTTGTTTGTAAACAAAAAAAAATCTACTAATCCCGAACTTTTTCCTTTCCTCGATCTAGCTTAGTATTTGAATCTTCTGGATCTAAATAAATAAATTTAATTATCAATTTAATACATTTTATGTTCATATGCAACAGTCTCTATAATTCAACTATTATTATTTATAGTTTATTCAAAGCTGTCTATTTGAGTCATAGTCACTAAATTATTTATAACTCGAGCTACGGAACTCCAAATTAAGATCCGTTAATTTTACATGAAACTAGACTCATATATATTCTTACCATAAAATTTTCAGAATTTTTTGTTTTGCCAATAAGTACAGTTTATTCTTTAAAGTAACCCCTATTCTGCTGTCTGATAGTTCTGACCCTTCTTCACTAAAAATTAATTATCTCTTCATACAGGATTCAAATGATGTTCTCGTTTATTTCTATTAAAAATATACTTATTCAGGATTCTAGAAATATAAATTTAAGCCCATAATTATTTTGCTTCAAATTTTTATGATTTTTCAAAGTCAGAACAGGGGAACCCAAATTTATGCTGACCTTGTCTCACAAAATTCATTAAATCTCAAAATTTACAAATCTATTGCTTACACTATTTCTTCTATGAGAAACTAGACTCAATAATCTTTAATTCTATATTTTGTTCATCTTCTAATTTGATTTCTACAATTTATGGTGATTTTTCAAAGTTAGTCTACTGCTGCTGTCCAAACTGTTTTTGTGCAAGCTGTTTATTACCATTTTTCCCCTAAGCTTTTAATAAATGATAATTTCGTCCCTACTCAATTAGCCTCTCAATTGAGCTGATTTTTCTCAATTAACATTTTATTCTATCACCTTAAACTATTTTAAAACCTTTAGGAATCATAATTTCAGAAATAGACTTTAATTCTAAGCATTTTCACAATTAGGTCCTAAAAATCAATATCTATTGAAATTACCTAATAAAATCATCTAATAAACAAATTAAAGCTTTAATTTCATCCTATTTCATTATAAACTTACAACACTCAACTATGGTGACTTTCAATTTCATCCATGAAATAAAAAACTAATGAATTTAATAGTAGGACCTAGTTGTAAAAGTCTTAGAAACACAAAAATTACAAGAAAAAGGCAAGGATTAACTCACTTGGTGCAAAAATTATGAAATACCAGCTTAGAGAACCCTCCTATGGCGTTTTTAGCTGCTGGAATTGAAGAGAAATGAAGAGCAATCTAGATATTTCCTATTTAGTCCTAGTTTTATTTAGTTAATTTTGCAATATTCCAATTTTGCCCTTAATTTATCAAATTTCCTGCTGATTTCATGGCCTTACCGTCCAGCCCAAATAAATTTTGGGTCTAATTCCTTTTAAATCCTTTCTCCTTAGACTCTTAAGCTATTTAATCATTCTAGCAACTTTTACACCTATTACAATTTAGTTCTTTTTATTTCATTGACTACCCAAACATTAAAATTTCCTAATGAAATTTTACTACCACATTACTAACATTTCAGAAATATTTATAAAATTATTTTCGACTCAGTTTTACGAGATAGAGGTCCCGATACCTTGTTTTTACCCAGTTTCTTCAATAATTTCTTTTTCTAACTAACCACTAAATCGGTAAAATTTTTCTATCAATATTTTCATACAATTTTCCTATCATATCAATTTTCATGCAAAAATATTGAAATAAATTTCTCTTTAAATTGGATTTGTGGTTACGAAACCATTGTTCCGATAACTTTGAATTTAGGCCATTACAATCGTGTCTTCTTAATGATTAATATAATCACTGTTAACAAATGACTGTGATTAATTGCTTTTTCAAGAACAAGCAACTTGTGACCACATTTCATATTTATCAAATCCACACAATGCCAATGAAAGGATATCATTAGCTCTTTAATCGAGCTACGAATTTCATTGCTGCTAGTAAAGTCATGTAATACACAATTCATGTGCTTAACATTTCGACTATGGGCTCGATCATCTTTAGAGTATATGCATTCACTTATATCAAACACATGAGTTACATACGCATGGTCATTGACTGACTTAGGATTTAGGTAAATCACACCATGAATGTCACATGTGAATTAATTCAAAAATGGGTTTAGAATTAATTCAACTTGGACCCAATCTAATGTATCATTCTTCCAATGAGTACATCTTTGTCTCTACTTATAGTAGGGGTGTATAAAATTCAGGTAAAACCGAAAAAATTCAGTTAACCGACCGAATTCGGTTAATCGGTCGGTTAACCGAATTAATTTGGTAGGGGTTGGTTAATAATTTTTTGAGTTTTCGGTTAACGGTTAATTCGGTTCGAAACTAGTCGATTAACCGAATATTTTCGGTTTAACCGAAAATATTAATAAATAAATTTATAATATATAAATAGCCCACTATTTATTCAGACCCAATTCAACATAAATCTAAATACCCAATCTAATATATATTAACCCAAGTACCCAACCCAACCCAACCCAATAATAAAAATTACAAATAATTTAATAAATAAAAATAAAAATCTAAAAATAAAAAAAATAAAAAAACATATAATTTTATACAAATAATTCGGTTAATTTGATTAATTTGGGTAATTCGGTTAATTCGATTAATTCAGTTAATTTTATACTTATTTTAACCAAAAATAAAAAAATATATATATAATTTTCGGTTAATTCGATTAACCGACCAAATTAACCAAAAAAATTTCGGTTCGGTTAATTTTTTAAAAAAAATTTCAGTTCGGTTAACAGTTAAAAATTTTGAAGGGTCGGTTAATTTGGTTAATGTTATTTCGGGTCGGTTAACCGATTGAACACCCCTAACTTATAGAGTCAACTACTCGGATAGCCAAGACTAGTTACCTCCCCAATTAGAATTGCAGATGATATAATAATTTTTTTGAGTATTTGAATCAAATGCTTACTTTGATTCCTTTAGAGATTATAGATTCGTTTAGATTATCTACTAATGAACGTTGTCTTTCTTGTAACGTGAACATTCTTATAGTGTCACTTATCATTGATTTGAACTTAAACAATAAATAAACTAATATTTATTTGTCACAATTTTACTATGTATGCAAAACATGAAAGACAAATACAAAAGATATAATAGTAAAATGTGAAATTAACTTTATTTATTTATTTACCATTCAAATACATAAAAAACAGTTATATATTTACTACAATATTAACACATTTTTCAACAAATCGATTTTATGGTGAACAACCATATTGATAAATAATAAAAAAGTATATGAATCAATTTTAAAAAATAATTATTAAAAATAATAATCCTATGAGAAAACTAATTATAATCAATCATCAAAATTTGTGATTAAACTTTAATTTTGTGTTGTGGAAAAAATAAATAAAATTGTTAGGAAATATTGAGTTTGTCTTTGCGATTTTTTTTATTATAATCGTGTGTATTTATTTATTTTACGATTTAAGATTAGTTTTATTTTTATCAAAAATGATATTCAAATAAAATTTTTCTAACAATAGTAATTTTGAAATTAAAAAATATATTTTTACTTTTTCTAACTATTTATTAATTTAGTATAAAGTGAACATGTGTGAGGATCAAGGCATTAGGAGAAGTTGAGGGTTTGGAAATGATTGTATTGTGTTGGTTGTGGTTTGAATGGGTGCCCAAAGTAAACAAAAGAAAGTAAAAGGGTAATAACGACAGTTAATGATTTAAGCGGAGACTTGACCAGTTCTCTTGTGATTATTAATTAATAGCTGTTGTCACCATTTTGCATTTTTCAAACAAAATAATTAAACACCGCTAATGTGTTTTTGGCTTCGCATTGTGACAACTGTTTAGTTAATCTTTAAAACGACATAGTTCCATAGTACAATTCTTGTTTTTATTATAATAATTTAAAGAATATTAAGTTTGAATAAGTGTATATTCCAAAATGACATTACAAAGAGAGAAATTTATTTGTAAAATAGCAAAATATTTATTCCTTATAAAAAGGTTTACACGAGTTTTGCTTATAAAAATAATTTTGAAAAAAAAAAAATTCCCTTTATCGTTATGGTAGATCAATCATTAAATAATTTTTGACTTTTTTAAATATTATTCCGAAAAGAAAATCACGTCATTCAATGAAAATAATCTTATTATTTAAATTGAAAATTAATAATTTAATTATCATTAATTATCAAATGCAAGCCTTTATGTTTCTTTTAGGACGATAACATTATACCACTTGTTACACTACTTTATTTCACAACTCAATTCGATTAGAGAAATGACAATAACATTTTTTTGCATTTAAAATAATATTTTAAAAAAATATAATAAAAATGTATATTGTGAGATTCAAACCTAAGCTAATTGTATAGTTAAAATCTTAATTATAATATTTTCATAGACCAAAATATAAGTTTTCTTAAGGGATTAAACATAATTTTTTTTTATTTTTAAGGGATAAAGTACAATTTTATTATATATTAATTTATAATTTATTTATTTATAAGAGTATTAAATTGATTTTTTTTTCATTTCAGACGACTAAAATACAATTTCACTATTTATATCAATTTATAGTTTTCCTATTTATATAAAAGGACTAAATTAAAACTTTTTATTTTTAGGGAGACTAAAGCTTCTGCCTGTCCCTTTTAAACTTTCCATTTTGATATTAATTTTTAAATAATTTTATTTATTTAGTCAATTCCATTAAATATATTAAAAATTATTTAGCATGCATTTTAACTTCATAAGAAAAAAAAAAGTAGTAAAGAGGCATGAAGCACGCTAGTGGCTTTTAGCATGCTATATTTTGTATTGTTTTTTTACACATATTTTAATATCTGAGTTAGTAATAAATTAATTTTATAGGTGATGTTTAATTATATCTAATATTTATTTTTAGTAAAGAGATGAGAAAATTTTAGCTTATTTTAAAAAGATTTTATTTTTTATAAAATTTTTTACTCATGTTTCTAATTTTAAGTTCAAAATTATATTAGCTATTCTTTATTTTATATCTAATTATTGTAATACATATGTAATAGATAAGTTTTTTTTCCTTATATTATTACACTAGTAACCAAACAAGATAATATAAACTAATTTCTTATTAAAAAATAATTATTTTTAAAATAAATAAAATATCGTTTAATATTTTGAAAATATTTTTATTTTCAGAAAAATAGTTTTAAAAAAAAATCTGTTTGATAAATAAAAAAAAATATTTTTCAATAATGAAAACTGAAAAACATATTTAGTGTCTATTTTCTATAATGGAAACAAGAGAAATAAAAAAAAACATTTATATGGTTTCGAACTAGACCACCATATTTAATATTTGAAAATCTGTTGAAAAAAAAACAATATTGCGTTCATCGTTTTTAAAAAATAAAAACCGTTAAAAAAACATGTTTAAGTACTTGTTTTTATTATTTTTATTTTTGAAAAACATTTTTAATGAAAATAATAAAAACAACATTTTATTAATTATTAATTATTAATTTTCGATAAATCATTTTCAAAATTTTCATTCTAACATTTATTTAAATGTTTTTAATTTTAAAGAAAATAAAAAATGACATGTATTAGTTGGAAGCTAAAGCTTGTAGATAAGAATAATAAAAATAATACACATTTTATTTCTATTAAAATGAAATCAGTATTGAAAGGCATATATTTGACCATGAGCAGCAGAATTGGACTTCCAATGCTTCTAGAAATAAATGAAATAAATAACTCACTCCCCCTTTAAATCAAAATGAATTAAAGAATAAAATAAGTTCACATCTAACGTAAAAGTCAGCAGTCTACCAGATGCAACCATATTAAATTTTGTGGATTATTAAAATGTAAAACTAGATTCATAAAGTGGTGAGATATTTATATATAAACCTTAATTATTTAGTTTTTAATTAAACGTTTCATATAAAACTAATATTTGTAATTCTATTTTATAAGCTAATTTATGATTCTAACTTAATTAACTATATTTTATGTAGTAAAGATGATAAAAAAATATATAATTTTAATATAAATACAGTGACAAAGTCAAAGGTTGGTAGGGGTTTAATTCTCTTATGCCTCTCTATAATTTATAAAATTTTAAATTAGTGTACTTTGGCCTTAAAAATAAAAAAATTAAAAATATAACTATTAAAATAGTGAAATTGTATTTTACCATCATAAAAATATATAGCTTATTTGGTTAAATTGCAATAAATATTTTTATATTATGAGTTTGATTGCATTTTACATCAAAGAGCAAACAATCCTTTTTGGTTGCATTTTACATCAAAGAGCAAACAATCCTTTTATGTTAAAAATTTCAGTACTGTTAAAAATTGATATAATTAATAGAATAATCAGATAGTCCATGTTGACGTGACTAATTTTTAATAATGTAAATTGATAAAAATTTTAATAGAAAAATTAATTTTATTTTTGATCTAACATAAGAGACTATTTTGCCTAAAAGAGGCTAACCTCTATGTAGGAGCGAAGCTAAAATAATTTTTAAAGGGTGGAATGAAATTTTAATTTTTTATAATTTATATATTTATAATTTTAAAATAATTAAATCAAATTTTTATAAGTTTAGAGAGATTAAAATATAATTTTATTTTTATTAATTTAAAATTTTAAAAAAATTTAAAATATCTCAATAATAATTTTTCATTTTAGGGCTAACTTCGCCTCTACTTGTATGGTAATTTTACCTCTCCCATTTATATTGATATTATTTTACACAATTTTTTATATAATATTGTATATGATTCTAGATAAGAAAAAAAAAAAAAGGAAGAACAGCTGTTGTTGAATGTAAGACGGAGATTTTATCATCATTATAATAATCAAGATCGCGGATTTGGACTTAGAATGAACGTATGGTCCCACTGCCATGTGGATTGAAGCAGGGAGAGCAGCGTATGGCAGCAGGTAGGAGATTGATCTCATTTTGTGTGAGTACCTAACAATTTTATGAGGGAAATGGAAGATGGAAAATGGGAAGGGAAAGGGAAAGGGAAAGGGAAAGGGAAAAGGGAAAGGGAAAGGGAAAGGAAAGGAGAGATTGGAAAGGAAAAGGAGTAATTATTATTTTAATTAATTACACCATTTTTACAAAATTCACCGAATCAAATCAGGTCTGCAACTAAAATATTAATATGCCACATGTTGATGTGATGACAATAGCTGCAGTTCTTACAGCTCTATAAAAATCATCCCTTTTTCTTCTATTTTGTTCTTCCTTCTCTCCCTTCCATCCACCCACGGTCATGTCTCCCAGCAAGCTTGATTCCACTGTAATCATTTTTCCTCTTCCTCCTTTTATTTTCTTTAATAATGTACAGATCTTACTTGCTTCTTTTCGTTTTCTTGGCATGTCTTTGATGCTTAATCCTGCAATTTTTGTTACCTGGATTGTTTGTTGGGTTATTCGTTTCTTGTTGTTAGGGTTTGTTTTTCAGTACTGACTTATGTATTTTTTAAAAAATTATTTTGTATATTTTTTTTATGGTAGAGCTAATTTTGGGACGTAGTTATGAAAGTGACACAAAACAGGAATTTTTGGAAACTTGAATCGATCAAAATTGGATACTTGGGTGAAAATTTTGTGTTGGATATGTATAGCAGATAGCATACGACTTCTAGAAGATCTGAACTTCTAATATTTTTGTGGAATTTCATAATGGATTCTTAAACAATGAAATTCAATTATCTTGTTGGAAATTTTAGTTTTTTGAGATGAACTTGTTGTGTGTTCATGCACGTGTGCAGCATTGTACGATTTCTGCTATAACATTTGCCTTTTAACTGTTTTTTCAAAACATTTTGGCTTTGGTTGACCTGAACTATCCTTGGGCCTAGATAAACAGGCAATGGAGATGTTTAGTTCTCTCTCCGGTTCTCTTTTGTCGGATTTTAGTCTCTTTTGTCAGGTTCATTAACTTTTCTCATTGGTGATGTTTCTGCACATCGACGAACCTACTTTTAGAAATTTCTAGCATCCTATTGGCGATCACCTTATTTTTGGAAGAATCGGCCAAATTCTACTCTGGAGCTATTCTAATTTTCATATAAGAAGGCACGTGGAAGAATTACTGATGACCATTGTGCGTTGTTTTGTTAAATATGTTAATGGCAGTATTTTTTTTCTTTAAAAAATATTTTTGGGCATTTATTGGGCAGTCTGTTACTGCAAAATTTATGATGTGTTGAAAGGGTAAGGATTACGCAAAAAAGTGAAAGATGAGATCAGATGAAACAACTAATGATTTTCAACCTTTAAAATGCATTAGTTAATCTAGGTTCCAAATGCTTTTCTGATCAAGTGACAAAAGTAATAATCAACCATGGCTTTATTGAATTTGGTGCAATTAAGTCATTTATGAATGTTCTGTGTGTGTGTTAACATGTGTAGTCAATAGGTTCTTTGTGTGAGTTAACATGGGTATGCTACCATCACCATGAGGTACAGTCTTGATAATTGTCATCAATTACACGGATCAATGGTTTATATAAATTAGAAAGGCTTATTTTGTTATCTGGTTGGAATCGATGTCATGTATATCAAATTTGAACAGGATTCCTTTGGACATGAGGAGGCAAGTGTTTCGTGCTCAAAGCCAGAGAATGGTTGTGTTGATTCACTTTCTATTTTCCATTCTGAGAAGGCAGTGGAAGAACTTCTTCAACAAACTCCTGTTGCAGGAATGGATGAACATCTTATAGAGTTCTCAGAAGCTTTGAGAAGTTTGTTTCTTCCATTCTTAACAGCATTTATGTCTTCTAATTGAAGTATATACTGATTACTCCTTCTTGATTCTTATTGTTTTTGAACACATTACTAGCTGTTGCTAAGGCATTAAGACGAGCTGCTGAAGGAAAGGCTTCTGCACAAGCTGAGGCTGCTGAATGGAAACGTAGATATGAGCTGGAGAGAACCAGGAATATTCAGATGGAGCGAAAAGGTTATTAAGATTACACTACATGGCTGTTCTGTCATTTGCGTTTCTGTCCTTTTTGGCCACATAATATTTGTTTCATAGCTAGGTATTCATAGATGATTTTTTTGGTGATGCGAATTACTCTACAATAAGGAAAACAAAGGCTTGGACTTGACTTGACAAAAGCTACATATTAGGATACTTTTGCTCGCTATTTGATTTAATCCTATAATCTAATCTAGCCTGGTCAAAAGATATTGCTGATCTTGTCAATGGCTTATCTGAATGGTGCATATCCAATTTCACATGCCCGTTTTGAATCTTTACATTTCATTGATCTTCCTCCTAATAGACAATTTGTTTTTATCTAGTTATTCGTATTTACTCATAGCAGAACATTTTGCCAGCTATTATGCATCTCACTTTATTTCTTCTTAAAAGTTTCCCTGCAGAGTATAGGTAAAAGAATCACATTTGGAATGCTATATCTATTCTTTATGATTTTATGCTGTAAACTATATGAATATATTCTTAGTATTTTATTGTTGAATGTTTTAAATGTAAAGTATCTTTCAAGTTAGCTCGAGATATAGTTATGTAAATTCAAGTCTAAGAAGTAAAAACATGTGATGTACTTAAGTATTGAGCATATATTTCATAACCATTTTAGTACTATCTCCTGGCATAATTTGATGGTTGTTCACTTTGGTGGCAGAAGTCTATTACTTAATTGAAACTGATATTTTAGGATTTTTTTTGGGGGGCAGAATTCTCTCCACTTCTATTTCAAATGCTTTATTTTTTTTTTCCTAAATCAAACTAACTAAGTAATATTCATGTTAGAGTTTCTCAACTCTCATAGCTTTGGGTTATATAAGCAACAAATCCGATTAATACTCCTTACTATTCAGTATCTTGAGGGTTATGCTATGATGCTAGATGATTTATAGGGTTTAGTAGGTGTTCTGCAATTTAGATTCTATGCCATGAGATGTTACCGGTCATTTAGCTATGGCAAGCAAGTTGATATTACCAATAACTTATTTGTTGCTCCATGGAAATCCTTTGACATTGTTTCAGGAGGAGGCTTCCTTGTACTAAAATTCCAAGGATTAGCCTACTGAACATCTTTTAAGATGGCCTCTAATTTATATTACATCGGAATTAAAGTTTTTTAGTTGCAGAATGCCTTACTCCATTTAGACCATGTAATTTAAAGAACTTCTCAAAGGCTCCAAGCAAAGCATGTTAGGCCTTGTCTTCTTTTGCAAAAGCATGATCCTTTTTCTATCTTTAATTCTTCAGGGATAAGTTGCATGTTAGCTCTTCGGAGGCGGAAAAAATTGTAACGGTAGTCTTAGAGAACCTTATAATTACAAACTAACTTTCTGGAAATTGAAATTCTGAAATTATGGTCAGCAATAGAGGAGGTCTGCTGGCTTGTTTTCTTATATGTGGTCTCACTGAGGTTGATATGTATTTCATAACGGTTCAAAGGGCTTTTGTAATAGCATTGTTATATTTGGTATTCTAGTACCATTATCACCCATACGTTTGAAGATCTGGCAAGAAATATCATATGTTGAAAGCCTGTTTACTTTAGATAGATTAGATACTCCACCATCTACAATGGTTATACCTGTGTCATTCTGGGTATTTTCTGAACATTATGCCACTTTCTCTTTCTTGACCTTTCCTCACATCATCCCTTTTTTTTAGATGGATCTTTGTTTGACATTTTTGGACTGCCAGTTTGGCCCAACTTCTTGAGCAACATTTCCAGTCCATGATGTTTAGCTAGGCAAAACAAGGGTTTGAAAAACAACTTTTAGGTATTTTAAATGTTTAGAATGCGTTTATGGAGACTAAAAGCTGAAGCTTCAGCTTTAGAATTCTAAAAGAGTTACTCTGTGAAGCTGGTAGAGAAATTTAATACAAAGTTCTTGTAGACAAATTATGTTTTATGTTATTAGTTATTTTAAATGATTTTAGTACAACAGAGATTTTCCAATAGCTCTAATTTGACAGTAATTTTTGCTGCCACTCCAGCCAAGGAGATCCTTATTCTATCAAATATTTTGCTAATCTCGGCTTTCATCTTTCACACCTAAATGATGATACTGTTACTGGTTAGAACATGCTTAGGCAGCCCCATTGATTTCTCAACCGTTGTCTCTCAAGTTTCCTAGTTCAATTTAGTGGAGCATGAGGTCCTAGAGATATTCTGGATTGACGTGAATATATTTCAGAACTTCATTTGGGTTTCTTATTGAGTTTACTCAATAAAATGGAGAGGTTTTGTATAGCCTTAATTTTGAAAAATATTGTAATTAGTATTTTCATCACTCTGAATATTTAGACCTTCGTTTTCCTTTCTTTTTGTTTTTCTTTTGATTCTGGCTATTCCAGTATCAGGCAACAATAACTGTGAAATGGTACAACATTGGTGGATTCGATCTTCTCTAGATAATGCAATGGACATGTTAAGAATTATGCTTCCATGTCTTTTCTTCTGGGAGGTTGGGAAAGAACAAAATAAGAGAATAGCAGAAGGTACTTGCTTAACTTTCTAAATACTATCAGTCACATTTTACTTCCATTAAAGAATCTTCGCAGCCTATCTAAAAGAATTTAATGTATTTCATTGGTTGGAATTACTTATCATAAAAACTTGACAACATCCTGAAAAAAGCTGTAAAAGCAACAAACCTTGTTAAAGTTAATTCAGCTGCAAGAGTTGTGGTATTGTAAGGGTAAAGGTTTTGTTTGATGCGTATGCAAGTTTGTTGGTACAATTAGCTCTATTTGAGGTGCATAAGTGGTTATAAGGAAAGAAGATTTTTTGGGTTTTAAGAAATGTTTCTTTTGAAACGGAAGCCAAGTAAAAGGATGGTTTTTGTACCTTTTATCTCTTTGCAATGGGTGAGGTGTTCTGGAGATACTTGTCAAATGAAGCAAATAGGTGTAAACTATGCACTTACATTTGCCTGCAATAACTCTTAAATTTGGATGGTAATACCTCCATGGAGTTCCACTTCTATATTAGCTTTATAGGATGCCTTAGCATATGTATAAGCGTTTAAGTTGTATACTTTAAGTGGTCTCATTCACTTGCATAGAAACTGTCATCAATCATTTTTGATATTCTCAAATTGGTCTGTTAGGGGGTTCATTGAAAATAATCGATGTGTTTGTATGAATTGGATGTTCTAGTTACTTTAACACACTTGGTTGGGTTTGAGAGCTACGGAAGGTTTCCCATTCATCAGAACAGATTTTTCTATTTCTTATGTCTTATAAGTTGCATTATTTATCCACACAAATTCATGTTTAATCTTAAAAATACAAGAGATTAGTAAGTTGCTTTTTTTCTGTGTTATTTTGTTTCAAGGATTTTATCTTCTAGTTTCTTTGTTTGATACATCCAGCATTCAAAATGCTTGAGTGCCACCTTTGCAACTATTTTCATCGTTTGCCCATGTAATAATTGTTCTTGTAACAGTATTCTTCTGTGGCAACATTCAAGAAAAGAAGGGTGAGATTTAGGTTTGCATTTTTATTACTGATTGCTTTATAGCTGTATTTATGAGTTTTCAACGTATGGCTATAGAAGTCCTGACTTAAACCAGGGAAGTTCTTAAAATTATAGGAAGCCTATTTGTTTGGAGTTGAGATTGATCTCCTTATGCCTTAGGCAAATATGAAAGGTTATCTGAGAAAAATTTAGTAAACAACTTAGCAGACCTTAGATGTTGTCCTCATAACAGTACTATTCTCTTTCAACATTCAAGAAAAGGGGGGCTGGAGATTTAGGTTTCCACTCTTGATTATTGCTTACTTTATAGCCATAATTAGAGTTGTAGGAGTATGGTTGTAGAAGCCCTGACTTAACCCTGAGGAGTTCTTAAATTTATGGAAAGCATATTTGTTTAGGCTCCTGTATCTCTATGAATCACTAACATCATCCTCATTTTATGCTCTTGAATTAATTGCATTCATCGAAATTTTTTAATTTTCTATGTTATTACTTTTTCTGAAGAGCTCTAAATTTTAAGTTAGTGTACTTCATAGCTATGATTATGGTTCTCTCTTATACTAGTGCTCTTGTATGTATTTACCTCTCTATTTGCTTTAAAGTCTCACATAAATGCTTTTCCTTCTTTAAAATTTACTAGCTCGCATGGCAGAGCAGTTCTCTGCTGAGAAAAATGGTGATATTGATTGCGAGAGGGTAAAAAACTCCGACAACCAATCGATGCTGCAGAATGAATCAAATGAGTATTCTGAGACAGGCTGCATGAAGCATGGGATTTGGTCGCATGAGGTTCTTCGTGACAGAGAATCAGATTCAAATTCCAATGCAGATCGTAATAAGATTATGAGAAAGGTACTGGTTTCTTGTTAACCTTCTACTTTGAATGAATACCTTCTCGCTTATTATATAATTCATTTCCTTGTTCACATAGCATCTGTGTGTTTTGACTTTTTGCTTAAAACTGTACTGTTTATTGGTGATTGTTTTGTTATTTGTTTTGTTTGCACAAAATTTTGGAAAGCTTTCCTTTCATGCTTTTTAATAGTTTTAGGAGCCAGCTTTTATATATTTCTTCCCATGACGAATATGCATTTTCTTAAAACTAATTTGAGGCACCTATAGCTATCGCCTATAGGTAAAGAAATACATAATACTGAATCTAACAAGGAAACAAGGCATTATCTCTTTTGAAACATTATTGAGTTCACTGATTGTGAAACTCTTTTTAATAAATGCTCAGACCACAATTGAAAACTATGCTTTGTACAACAGGCATCGTTTAAACTTTCATGGTGGTGCAATGGTGAGAATGGTGATCAGCACAAACATGACATTGTCTCTTTTGAAAGAGGGAATATTACAACGGCAGAACGCAGTAGTAAACAGGTATTGCTTCCTCTATCCTGTTAGGAAGCTTTTGTTTGCTGCGAGTTTGTAGGTAATTTAATTTCTATCTTGCACTGAAATAAGCTTTGCTCCCCTTATATTTTCTATTTTAATAATATGATTTAGATAATGTTCATTATTGTGCCTTCTATCTGTCATGTAGTAAATCCTTGTTTCTTTCCAGATTTCTCTGAAGTGGGAATCTGACCCTCAGACTGTGCTTATTTTGACAAAACCAAATTCGGTTTCTGTTCGAATTCTTTGTGTACAAATGGTCAGGTGCGGATGTTGAAATTCTCAATGCAAGCTTTCATGAAACGTGCTTTTTTAGTCTAACCAATTTCTGCAAAAATTTTCAACACATTCAAAACAATGCATGTTTTTCTCTTGCTTTACCTTTAAGTATCCAAAAAAATTTGACATCCTTTTTGGTTGTGGTAAAAGTAGCTTCTAATGCACCATGTCATCCCACTTCTCTGTGCCTTTCCCGGAAAGACTCATCCATGTCCTCTGGTTTATTGTTAGTATTTCTTAAATAATGTTATCCTTGCCTGAAAGGTTTTGAGGTGCTTTTTTAATCTGCATAGGTGTGCCTAGGCTACTGCATTGCAACATCGGTCATATGTTTGTGTGCTCTTAGCACATGCGTTGCAACATTGGTTACATGTTTATTTGCTCATAAATCAAATCTATTTAAAATCCTTAAAAAGCTTAAAAAGCTTTAGTTTCTTGAAAAGTTTGTTTCAGGTTACATTATGCTTGCTGAAACTGCTTTCAACTCTCTATTCAAGAAATCAATTTGTTCAAACTCTAGGTTCCATATCCAACAAAGAAATTGTTTGTAAAGAATATCATCTATTCTTGTTATTGAAAATGTCACATTGTCCTTCTCTTTCAGTTAAAAATTCAACCAATAGAGTAGAAATGGAGAAAACAAAGGGGCCTCGACTTGGTGTGCCTTTTTTGTGAATCCTTTTTCCTTTAAGGATGCATGCCTCAGTCAATGCACATGGTCTCTAGGTTGCATGGCAATTTTGCTAGATTGCACCGTCCCTTGACCACCTTGGTTGAACAAATGTTTTTTATGAAGAAATTTTTGCTTATAATTTTCATATTAAAGGTGCTAAGTATTTTTCTCAATGCACTTAAGGATTTCCTAGTTCTGGACACAAGATGGTCTATGGTCTGGTTGAGGTTGAGGTGAATGTGATATGAATTGCTTTAGGATAAAGTTTCGGATAACTGAGTATTGAAATTATTATTTCTTAGGATGGATAACTTGGTATTGTACTTAGTATATTCTTAGGAGGGCTTGTTGACTTTGCTTTAATCTTTTGTAATTTTCTTTTTTTCTTTTGGATAAGAAATTGTCGTTTATTTTTAGTTCTGTGGGTTTGCATTAACTTCTTTAACGTGTACTAGCTGGCTATTATATCTATGCTTGGCATGTCAGCATGACTTAAAGCAGCCTTTACTTTCTGTTCTATTGCATATTCATTTTTGTCCATCTCATTTTTCATCTTCATTCCAGATGGTTGAGAGAGAGGAAAAAGTTAAATGTTTATGTTGAACCACGTGTGAAGGTTGAACTTGTAGCAGAGTCATCCAACTTCAGCTATGTACAAACATGGAAAGATGGTGAGAAGAAAAAGTTAAATTTTGTTTTGCCTCTCGTGTTGTATCCGCAATATAATTATGTTTTTTATTTCTCTATGATGCTTTGAATGCGTGTTATTCTCATTTTCTATTTTTTCCCTATTGCTTTAGTTATGCAGTCTGTAACCTAATTTATTAACTGATATAGTTTTCCCCATTGAAGTTAATAAACCGAATTAATCAAAATTATTTGGCTATGTGTAAGGATTTTTACTTTTTACATTGATTCTTTGAAAAAAAGAAAGAGTTTTTGTGTTATATTTGTGTATACGGTTTCCACGACTAATGATTTATGGGTCATATTAACATAAGATCGAAGATAAATGATCAAAACCATTCTACGAGGAACATGCACTTTTGTGAGTACCCTTTAAAGTATTATTGAGAATTGAAGTCCATACCCTTAAAAAGAATAAGAAAAAAAGAATTAAGTTAAAAATTTTCTATGTCAAATGTTGAAGCTGGAAAGAGGACTTATTGCGGTATTTAGGTCATATTTTATTAGAACTTACAATTATGCCTAAAACTTTTAGACATGGACCATATTTCCTTTCATGGTTATAATTTCCTTTCCTCATGGTCTGTCACTTTCATTTATCTAACTTGTAACATTAGTTGGGTAAAGTTTGTAAGAATTGAATTCCCAAGTAATTAAATTAAATTGGTTAATAATATTAAAAATAATTCAGTTCATATTTCCAACCTATGGTTCAGTTAATTAAATTAGGTTGATTTATATTGCCATGTAGTTATTATTCCTTCTGGATATTATTCTGATTTCTTGTTTAGAAGTTTAATACTTTGCTCTTTAGACAGTGAAATTTCACACCTACACATGAAAGTTGATCTGGTGATAACTCTTGGTGGTGATGGAACTGTTCTATGGGTATGTACTTTCAGTTTGATTTAGCCCATGTTTTTTAAACAAAATGAAAAACCTTCGAGAATATGAAATTCTCACTTTGGTCCATGCAGTGCACAATTTGTGTTAGAACAAATGACTTTTACATTTAGTTTTGTTTTCTACAATATTCTACAAAGGGTTATAAAGTTCGTAAAAAATGTTTGTTACCATCCTAATGGCCAATGTCCTTGGAGCCTAATGAAAGAATGGGAAGAGATGGTTTTGAGAAGCATATGCATTCGTGCTATTGAAAGTAAACTTTTAAGAATTTTTGACAATTTTTTTATGAAGTTATAACTAGTTACTTGTTTAGTTTAGTTTTGGATGCTTTTATGAAATTCAAAACTTACCAAATACAACTAGACGTTTTGCCCTCTAATTTTCTTCTGAGCTAGCATGTCTGTTGTTTTATATTTTATTTTGGATTTCTTGTAATTTCATGCTTAGCATCATTAATCATCTAATTGTTATTTGCAGGCAGCATCAATGTTCAAGGGACCTGTTCCTCCAATTGTTCCATTTTCATTAGGTTCTTTGGGCTTTATGACTCCTTTTCGTATCCTTAGATCTTTTTGAAGTATTTCTTTAAGATGAATGAGTTGATGATTTACCATGGTTGTTCGAACATTGTTCTTTGATTTTAATTAAGAGTGCTTGTTAACTCATGTATTGGAACTAAAAAGAAAATTCTTTGACTTGCTCTAGATAGTGAACATTTCAAAGATTGCCTTGATTCGGTCCTGAGGGGACCCATCAGTATAACGTTACGGCACCGCCTGCTATGCCGTGTTGTTAGAGATGCTGCTAAAAATGAGTACGAAACAGAAGAACCTTTTCTTGTTCTAAATGAGGTTACAATCGACCGTGGAATATCATCATACCTCACGAATCTGGAATGCTATTGCGACAATTCCTTTGTTACATGTGTGCAAGGGGATGGTTTAATTTTATCGACTACATCTGGTAGCACTGCATATTCGTTGGCAGCTGGAGGATCAATGGTCCACCCACAGGTACATTCTGATATCATCATAGCTGCCATTAAATTTGAAAATATCATGCTTTAAAGTATGTATTATGTCGGAATTTTGATAAAAGGCTTATTATATTCAAACAAAAGAGGAGATTTATGGTAGTAATATTTTTCCAAGTAGTCAACCTGCTCGTTTTTGAAACAATGTCTCAGGTGAACAGTTATTGTAAACTTTAGTTTAAGCTCTAATGAGCTAATAATATACAATGAAAGCATTAGGCTAAACAAATCAGTCGAAGGAAATATTTATATGGGTATATTCTCTCTAGGCCTTATGGCTAGGGTATTTCTTTCATACTGAAACAAACAACTATTAGGTCCTCTATTCCATAAATCGGGTCAGCCCTTACCTGTTTCATAAACTCTCTCATCCTCCGTCTGGTTTGCTCCTACCATTTTGAACATCTGATGTTCAAGTCTCAGGATTGAACCTTTGGGGTAGAGATGAAATTCAACTTTAAATCAGGTCTGCCCACAAGAACAGTATCCAAGTATTCTTTAAAGGTAGTATGGTAAGAAAATGTTAACATCAGCGATAAAAAAATATTTATCATGTTCTCAAAACTTTAATATTTGTTTATGTTGTGGAATTCATAATCTTGATCTCGCTGGTAATTTATTTGTACATGCCCAATAACACATTGGGAGGGGAAGCATCCTCATGGACTTCTCTTATGACACATAGGATTGTATAATGGAGTCAATTTTGTATTATGCAATGATGCATGTGAAGTATAAGATTAAGGTGCAAATGTGCTTTAAATCTGGTTATGCATCATGGTATAATTATCATTTCAAGATTTCCAGATGTTTCACCGCATAGAAGTTTTTCTTTTTGGTACATTTACAATTGAGTCACATACCCTTGCAGGAGTAAATCACTGCCAGCTCACACACTACAAACAGGGCTGCCCCTGTGATTTGAACCCACGAAATGGTTTCGGGGTGAGCACCCAGTTGCCCTTAGGCCAAGAGCTGGGGTACATAAAATTGCGTAGTTAAGGACCCATTTTAACTGCAAGATTAACAAATTAAAGAAGCATTTTTGAGTCTTAATTGGCAAGTTTTGTCCTTCATCAGTAATTGATGATGCAGACTATTGGTATTCAACCAAGTTAGATGCCCAGGAAATGAAACATATGGTACGATTTTATATTGAATGCCAGGAAATACTAAGAAGTTTGGAACTTCGACAGTTTTTGGAAGATATAGAAGCAGGAAGCAAAATAGAAAAGATGTTTGAGATGGAGATGACAAGGAAAATTCCATATGCTGTACTCAATTCTGGTTCTACTTGGCTAAGCCATAAAGTATGATCTAATGCTGTGCATCTACGGATAAAATTAGGCTAGGCTGGGATTTTGTGGAATCTATCTTTTGAGATGGTAGTATCATTGCGAGGATGAAAGAAATCATTCGGTTTATTATTTATTATTTTTTATAATAAGTAATTTTTTACTTGTTTTGATTTTCTTGGTGACAAAGGCATGGGATTTTGTTGTGGATCATAATTGTTTTGATGCCATTTGTTTCTCTGTTTAGTTTCATGTGCTCATATAACTGAAAAATCTATTGCTGGTGTATGTTCTTATAATTGCAGGTCCCTGGTATCTTGTTCACACCAATCTGTCCTCATTCATTATCCTTTCGACCCCTGATATTGCCTGAGCATGTAACAGTCCGGATAATGGTGCCGTTCAATAGCAGAAGTCCGGCTTGGGCATCATTTGATGGAAAGGACAGGAAACTGTTGGCTGCTGGGGATGCTCTTCTGTGCAGCATGGCACCTTGGCCCGTGCCTACAGCTTGTCAAGTTGATTCTACTAATGACTTTTTACGCAGTATCCATGACGGCCTCCATTGGAATCTGAGAAAGACGCAGTCATTTGATGGCCCTCGGGATCGGGATCTATAAGGTCATTTTCCGAACTTATATCTAGCTGGAATCTAACTTATACATTCCATATGTTTCAGTCATTGTAGGAAGGGGAAATCAAATTCACAAAAACTGAAATAGCTGTAAGTTCTTGTTATATCACAGTATTATGGTTTACCCTTAAAAATGTTTTCCCCTCAAAGGTTGTAGGAAGGAGCACTATATTTGCCCTTCTGCTGCTGCAGATATAACCAAAGTTGTAGTCAACACTAGAGTATATTTGTATCTTTTTTATGAGATCAAAAGAGGATACATCACAATGTGTCAAATTTAGTTTCCAAATTTTAGGTTGGGAGCTTTAAGAAAGATTCTTTTTTCTTTCCCCAATTACGTTAGAAAAATGTTTTCCTTTCCATTGACTCATATACGTATGGTAACGCAATTTATTAAACCATGAGTTCCCTTACGTGTTTTTTTTGTGTTTTTGAAGTTATTAAATAATATTTTATAATTTTTAAAAATATTTATTTGTTAATTAAATGAGAATTAGTATTAATTATAAAAATAATTTAGAGAATATAAAAAAATGAGCAACAATCTGTTAAATGTTAAGTAAATAGATAAAATAATTTGTCATTTGAATATGAGTTAAAATTTTACTTATAAATAATCATTATTTTAATATTAATATTTGACATAATATTTTTCAATTATGTAAATATTATTAAAATTAAATAATAGTAAAACTATTTAATATCAATAGTAATAATTAAATCTCAAATAATAATAAAAATCATTCTTATTTTGGTGGTAGAAACAACCTATCAAGTAGTGCTAAAATATGATTTTCCTACTAATTTTCAGATGTTATTTTAAATGAAAATGTTTGGTTAATGCATATGTTTACACCGTTAAATATTAGTTTTCATTGGTATATAATTGTGACACTAATTTAGTAATAATTAATTTAAAATGATAAGTACAATTTAATATGGATCCAAAATTTAATTAAGTGATAATAATTATTATATTGATTATGAAAACATTGTTAATAAAATATTGGGCAAACTATCCTGTCACTTTAAAATAACTTCATTTTTGTTTTAGTCCCTTAAATTTTTTTCGCCAAATTAGTCACTTCCATTAGAGAAATTATTCAAAATGGTCACTCAATCCTTAAATCCTTAACGGATTGTTGACTAGACTTACCACCTTAACATTTTTTCCACATCATTATTAGAAGCTTAAAAATTAAATAAAATTACAACAATGTAAAAGGCAACGACCAATCAAAATCCTTCTTTTACCAATCAAAACTCTTGTTTTTTCTTTCCTTTCGTCGCAGTTTCCACTAACATCAATTTTCGTTTCTTGAAATAATTAAAAAAAAAAAACTAAACAAACATAAAATTAATAAAAAATTAACATAAAAAATAAGCATACTATTATATTATCTCATTCTCAATACCATTGTTATTCGAATATGATTTGATACTACTTTTTTAAAGATGTCTAACTACTTAATTATAAAAATAAAAATAAAAATAAATTTAAATTAAAACAATTCTAATATTTTTTATATTATATTCAAATTAAAACTTAAATAAGCTAACATTAACATAATTATCTACAATACAAAATTATGATGCCAAGTTTTGTTTGATATAAAAAAATATTATATTTATTTCTGCTTTTATCAAGAACTTGATATATTGTAAATATATTATATTATTAATAGAAATTATGAATCACGTCAAAGTGAGAATATTTAAATCGTAATTAATTATTTTAAATTATATTATATTTATATTTAGATGTGAATTTAGTAATCTGATAAAAAAATTGGTATTCTCTTTTTTGAATTTATGTTTTTTTATATTTTAGATAATATACTAAATTGTATTACAACAATACAAAAATTAAATAAAAATTTAAAATATAAAAAAATAAAAAAATGTGATATTTCTCTATTTTAATTTTTTATGTACTCATATACGAATTATTTAGAAAATGAAGATAATAATATTTTACAATAAAATTTTATAAATTAATTAGGTGTAATACTTTTAAAAATATATAATTTTTAACTAAGTTAATTTTTAATAAAAATATATATTTCTAATCGGTTATTACAAAGCTTATGATATTCATATAAATATATAACATTTTACTTTGATAGTGTTGAATCCATAAAAAATAACATTCCTATGCCTAAATAGTAAATAAATAGTAGTAAAAGAAGTAGGGTCAATCCCTCAGAGATTGAAATATTTAAAATTGTTGTTTAGACTTAACTAAGGTGCGTGCTAGTTAACTATCGTGCTCACAACATGTGACAACCTGTGCAAGAAAAGAAAAAAGAAAAAAAAAAGGGGATTCAAATTTGATAAAAGTTAAAATGGTAAAAATAATTGAAAAAAATAACAATGAAAATAGATAGAAATGAAATAAAATAAAATAAAATAAATCGATATGACGAAATTCTAGCTTCGAGCTCGAATATTTGAACCGATCCTTGATGATAAGTCTTCTCCTTTAAACGACCAGTCAATTATAGTGATCGAGAACGCCTCAAACCACCAAACGTTTTGTGTGTAAATTAATTGTGTGAATGTCTCAACAACTATCCCTTACCGAATGAACAACCATGAAACACGCGTCCACGATTTAGTTCTTTGGTAGCCTTGTGAACTAGAAGGGTCCAACTCGGACCAACGGCCTCAATTGAGCAGGTTGTTTAGATCTATTGCTTTTTCCCTTGACGGATTCAACCAATTACTTAATTGGACACTCCAATGTGTTCTTCGATAAATTGAATACAACAAACGATCGATTCGGTACTTCCAACTATACGAATATCAACACTGAATCAACAAAGACTTTTTGACTTGTCAATAAAAATATATAAAATGAAATCGGAGAAACAACAAATATCAAATGAAAATTTTTAAGTATGATCTCGAATTGCACAGCTCTCCACGTAAAACTAGATAGAAAAATTTAGCTAGTCATGAAAATAAACGTAATCAAATGAGGGTATTACAAAATTAATTAAAAAGAAAGAAAGAAAGAAAAGTTTAAAAGCAAAAGCGAGCAAAAGAAAGAGAAGAGAATTGAAGGAGCCAATTTGAAATCTAAATTCAAAGTGGAGGACGCCTCTCCCGTATGCGCATATTAAAAATATATATATCTTCTTAAACTCTTTAATCTAATCTAAATTTATTTAGTATCAAACAGGAACAGGGGTATGTATATATACTTCAATTTTCTAGAACGTTTTAAGGATATTCTTCTTTCTTTTCGGACAGAACTAGATAACTTACATAACAAATTTAAAGCATAAGTGAATTGAAAAGATAGATAACATTCTATGAATCAAATATTTTTTAAAAGTTTTCACCTTACTTTATGCCTTTTATAATTACATCATGTAGGTTTATTTCATGTGCAGACAGTGATTTGTTGCTACTAAGAATCTACGGAGAGAAAGGGCATTTGGAGAGTAGACAAGGATGAACAACATATCAACAAGCTCAAGGATTTAAGCGGCAAATTCCGACGCAAAAGGGTGAAATGTCACGTTTGTTTGTTTGTTCTATCAATCGATACTTATTGAGATGGTTTTGGGTTTTGAGCTGTGTATTCTGCATTGCGATGAAAAGCATTTGATTTTTGTAGTAAAAAATATGGTGGAAAAATGTCTTTCCACTTTGAATGCATCAGTTGAGATCTACGTGTTTTTTGAATTTAGTATTTGGAAGTGAAAATTATTAAAATATCCTTATTTATGTAAAATTAAATTAATTTATATCTCATATATTATTATTTAAAATTATTTAAAACTAAGTTTTTACTATCTACTATCATATCTAAAAATGACATTTTAACTTTCAACCACAATTTTTAGTAGTAATAAAGAATAGTAAGGGCTAATTTACCATTAAGGTTGAAAAATACTTTTAAAAGGTTTCGTAGTCTTTATCATTGCCGTTAAAAAATGTTTTTAAAAAAATTGAATGTCTATTTTAGACATAATATTCTAAAGTACAAAATATATATTTAAATTTGTTATTATTATGATTTACGTAATACGTTAAATATATAAACTTAAATTTATTAATATTATGATATATGAAATATATGAACTTAAGGTATAATTAATTATAATTGAATCAAATGTAAAGTATCATCATTTTCACGTAGCACAATGCAAAGTTATTTTATTTTGGTATTAACAAATATTCAATTTAAATTATAGTACAAATATAATAAAATAATTTTTGATAATTGATTTTTTTTGAAATGTAATTTCATTAATTAATTCAATCAATGGAACTATACAATTAAAAAAAGAAGAAGCAAATACTCGTCGTAAATGGTGAAGGACAAGCTCTATCAACATAACAAAAGCTTTAGCCTCAGCATCAATAGAATATTATGACACGTTGATAACTAACTTTGTCACAACTCAAGCATGACATATCTGGAGTGATTGCAAACACTTAATACGATAAGGAAATCAGCCTCGGATGGTCCAAAGCGACGAGCAGAAATCGACAAAAAAATTAAGCATTCACCAAACTAGAGAGGACGACAACAAAATCATCCCTAAAATCACTTGTAAAACTAAGATTACATGCATAAGCAAGTGTAGCGACGTAAAAATTTTAGCTCGGTCACTAATTGGGATGTTTGATTGAAAGTTTAAAGACCGAGATTTGATTTTAAAAAGGGAGTCGCCATCGATCCTTTTTCTTAGGTGTGATCGGGCACCTAATAAATCCTCTTTTTTGAAATATTTTTGAATACAAAAGAAGGCCGGGCTTAGGTCTACGTTAAAATCAGAGAAAAATAGGGTTCGAGAGTCGATTACATGCGGGGAAGGTATTAGCAGCCCCACAATGCCCAAAATTGGCATATCATTAAACACGTGTTGTCTTGATTTTCAAAAATACGAGTTCAATGTAACATTTAATTGTGATCCGATTGAAAAGACGAGAATTTTTAAATTTTGATTTGTTAGAAGGGCGTTCCGTTTTCAACACGACCCGATATGGTTCACCTAACATAGCGATGAAATCAACGACTTAGTGTTAAACCGATACGTTGCCTCACATGTATTGAAATTAATTAGAAAACAAGAATAAGATTTTTAAAATAATGCAAAGCAAATTGATATGAAATAAAAATAAATAAAAGAAAGAACTAGAAATATATTGAAGCAAATAATAAATGTGACAATAATATTAAAAACGATAAAGATGTATGCGATATTAAACGTAATACTAGAATTAAACATGAAATGGAAACAATGAATGTATATGTATACACATATAATAATGGTTAATGTGATTATGAAAACATGATATTAAAAATATTAATGATGCTACATATACGTATACATAATAGTAACAATAAAAAAAACTATATACATAATGGTATTTAGAATATGTACACGATACATATGAAAATGTATAAATAACATAGTATTAAAAGTATGTATATAATGATGTTGAAAGATACGTACATAATACAGTGTTTAAAATACATACATCATATAGTTATTAAAAAAATATATATAAGATAGTACAAAAACATTAAAATGTATATATACATGAGATACATAATATGGTAAAAAATCTATGTAATATAGTATTGAAAATATATACAATATGATATTAAAAGGATAAATATATAATATAGTATGAAAAATATATGTACATAAGATAATGTAAAATATATATATATATATATATATATATATATATAACTAATAATATGAGAAGTACATACATAATATATGAAATTGTAATATACAATATAGAGTTAAAAATAATGTGCATAATATAAAAGAGATATAATGTTTAAAGCAAAGTATGTGAAACAATTTTAAAATGAGCAATAAAACAATTTTAACTAAATAATACATGAAAGAAAATTTGAAACAAAAATATACGAAGCAATTTAAAGTAGATAATATAAAACAATTTAAAATAATTAATATATAATATAATTTAAAATAAAATAAAGCAAAAATAAATAATATATATAACAATTTAAAACAACATGTAGAATGTCTACAATGAATAATGTGTGAACAAGAAATTTAAAATAATAATAGGTAAAGCGAAAAATAAATTAATGTAATAATACATAAAATGAACAAATTAAAACTTAAAAAGAATAACGTAAAAAGATTTGAAACAAGTGGTATAAAATCTAGAGATAAATAATATACATAAAAGAATTTTAAAATAACAGTATGTAAAGACTTAAAAAACAAATAATGTATATGAAAGATTTAAAAATGACAGTAAATATATAAAAATTTAAAACAAATAATGTATATATGTATAAAGGCATAAAATAAGTAATATATACATATAAATAAGAGAAAATCTTAAAATGGATAATAAATAAGACATTTAAAAATAAATAAAGAGAGCTTACAAAAGTATATGAAATAATTTAAAATAGGTAATATATATAAGTCAATTCAAGATAGTATATAAAAAGTTTAAAAATAATATGTGTAAAAGAGAAATTTAATAAAATACCAAAACAATTTGAAATAATCAACATGTAAAACAAGTTAAAATATAAAATATACAAAAAACAATTTAAGGCAAACAGTATATTAAAATAACATACAATAACAGTTCTAAAATAAAGAAATAAATTAAATAGCTTTAGGACGCGATTGAAAGCGAACTGAAGTTTAAGGTAAAAATCGTAAAAAGGGGCCAGGGACAAGAGTGAAACACGCTTAAATGTGCAAGGACCAAATGGGATAATATCCCTGGTCTCAATGTGTTGCGTTTCAATTCACTAAGCCATGGATCAAATTGAAAATAAAATGAAAATAGTGGGGCAAATTCAAGAAGAGAAAAAGAAAAGGGACTATATTGAAGCGCTTTGCAGAAATGGAAACCCCATATGTGCAAATATCCCCATATGCATCCAAATCCATGGCACTAACGGTGCCGTTTAGAACATTACAAAACTAAAAAACAAAAACCTTAACATCACGTTTGGTTCACTGTAATGGAATAGGGCTGTAATTGAATAGAGCTGTAATGGAATAGATCTGTAATGGAATAGAACTGTAATAAGTAATTCAACTGTTTGGTTGAATGGAATGGAATAGAACTGTAATAGTATTCTTGTGTTTGGTTGAATGGAATGATGTTGTAATAGTATAAGGAAAAAAACTAAAATGACCAGAATACCCTTAGTAGAATTTTTGTTAAGGGAGATGAATATTGTTATTGTTATTAAATTTTAATAAGATTATTATTGAAAATAATTTAATAAAAATAATAAATAGTTTAACCATATTTTAACATAATTATTATTAAATATAATTTAATAAAAAATATAATTTAATAACATTCATTATATAACTATTATTATATGAATTAAAAAATCAAAATATATAACACTATAAAAAATATATAATCTGCTTTATTATTTTTAAACTTCAATACATATTTAGGCTCCGTTTGTTTGCTAGTAAAATATTTTCCGGAAAATAATTTATGGAAAATGATTTACTTTTCTAGAAATGATTTACTTTTCTGGTGTTTGGATGAATTTATGTAAAATATTTTCCGTTATTTGGTAGATTTCCTGAAAATATTTTATAAAAGCTGTTTTAAATTAAACAAATATATATATCTAAGAATTTATTATCTTTTCATTGTTTATTTGAGTTTATTATATATATACATTAATAAATTTTACATATATTGCAATGTTTTATTTATGGGTAAACTACAAAATAGTCACTTTTGTTTGCCTCGGGTTACATTTTAGTCACTTATATTTGAAATGTTACGTTTTAGTCATTTATGTTATTATTATCTCCCTAATGATAATCCTACGTGGTAGTCCAACTAGATTTTAAGTGCCAACTAGATCTTAAGTATATCTGTTAATACATACTTTATCAGGGTAAATTATACAATTTTCTGTTAATACATACTTTACCCGGGTAAATTATACAGTTTTCTATTAATACATACTTTATCCGGATAAATTATACAGTTTTCTGTTAATACATACTTTACCCGGGTAAATTATACAGTTTTCTATTAATACATACTTTACCCGGGTAAATTATACAGTTTTCTATTAATATATACTTCATCCGGATAAATTATACAGTTTTCTATTAATGTGCTTGTGAAGAAAAATACAGAACAACATTTCATAGATATGTTTCCATCTATTTCCAGATTACTATAGCAAGAGAGTAAGTCAAGTCTGAGTTATTGTGCTTAGTAGAAATAATAGAATGCAATGAGGCTACAAAAGCAAGAACCAGAAATTACAAGCAAATATAGTAATCAGGAGGAACAACAAGCAGTAAGTAATTAAGCCAAGTGGCCTATCAACCTGCAACCACTGGTATAGGGTTTAGACAAAGCAAATCAAGCAACATAGAGATAGATTGGTTCAGTGCAGAATAGCATCAACAAAGACCACCAAATATGAAGATATCCCAAATTTAATCCATATCCTAAACTAGGTCAACAAAACATAGAACCATAAAAAAGGCACAGATGAACTAAATATGAACTATAAAGCATTAAGGAGGAACCGAAATCAATAAATTAATGAACATCCACTAGCAGTAACAATAAGACAAACAGTTATTTCTCTGCTATAAACAAGAATCATAGAGAAGAAAAGCAAAAAAAAAAAAGAACAGAACAGAGCAAACCCCTAAACTGAAATCATAAACAAGATAGAGGCTATCGAGAAGAACGGAGGAACTGGTGACTTCAGTTGACTGACATGAAAGAGAGGAGGAATGAAAGTGGCCGGAGGCAAAGCAAGCAAGAGAGGCTGGGTGAGAGAAGCTGTCGGGTTGAAGTAAAAAAAAAAAAAGAAAACGTACCTTTGAGGAGATGAAGATGAAGGGTAGATGGATGGATGCTTGATTTGGAGAAAAAGGTTGGAAGAAATCTGGAGCAGAATTTTGGGGAGAAGAAATCAGGCTATTTTGGTCTCAAAATCTGAAAATGTATTCGGCGTGTGTGTTGAATAGCAATTCAGAGCCCTCACTACTGAATACCTATTACAGGAGGTGAGGGAATATGGCTGTAATAGCTAAACTGCAGAATCACCTAAACGGTGAACCAAACGTATGAATCACTGTAGCGCGCGGAATAAGGCAGGAATGGCATAACAATTCCATCCAACCAAACATACTGTAAAACTAATCGTTCATTCATTCTTGAACATAAAAAAAAAGAAAAAAAAAACTCTCCTAATTCCTCTCCATTTGACTGACCGTCTGACTCACACCATTCCACCATCATAATCGGTTTCTGGTGATGAAAGAAGGCTCCTTTTAAACCCACTTAAAACCAAACCCGAAGGTCTCAGTATTCAGTCCCAAAATCCCCTCTTTGCTTCGATTTCAGCGAAGAAGAAGGGTTCCGAAAGCACAATTAAAAGGTAATCACCCCCATTTCCCTTTTTATTTTCGAAACTTCAAAGCAAAATAAAAGAAAAGATAGAAAAGAAGTCGAAAAGGATAAAAGATGCAACCTTTTTTATTGATTTTTCTTTTGTATTCAAAATTAGGAGGGATTTTTGTGTTTGTCTCTTTTTCAATATTGTAAAATCCCCCCTTACAATCGTTTGTTTTGTGGCTTTATAGCCGAATACAAAGAGTTATTTTTTTGTCCATATCTGCTACTGTTTGGTTCTGCTTTGCGTGTTGTTGTTGTTCTGTCTCTGTTTGTTGTCCTTGTTTGCGTGATTGCAGGTGCTAGGCTCGGTCAACGGCGGAGGATGCGCTGACATCTCACGTGCGGGGGCAAACGGCGTCTCTGGATAGGAAGCTGCTAGGGTTTCTAACTTTGGCTGAAAATGTTTAATTTTTGGGCCAACTTTGGGTCATTGTAATTGGGCTGTTGTTTGGGTGTAAATGGGTTTAAGGTTATTTAATTTTGGTTTTGTAAAAATGGATTGTTTATTATCTTTATTTTGGTTTCTGGTTTATGAGCCCCGGGCAAATTTGGGCCCTTACAGCAAGACTAAAAAAAACGTGCTAAAAGAGCAGACAAAAACTTCTAAAACTGAAGACTTATTAAACAATTGAAAAACAAATAGAAAAACATATAAAACTTAAGGCAACATGGGTCCAAATCGACACATGAAATTATTTATTATTCTAAAATACTTTTAAAATAGAAACAAATTAAAAAGTTGACGAAGAGCTATTCACTTTTTAAAAAAATTACTGGTGATCGGTGGAGTTTTAGCGAATGGCATGCACCATCATTTGTCCATCACAACTTGTGAAGGCAACAAAGATACCCAAAAAATAGATCTGCAAACTGAAAAGAGAGAAAATATGTGTAGTGAATAAGAAGAAGAAAGAAATAAAGGGTTGATGGGAAAGGAAAAAGACGGGTAATAACCAATCTAGAGACTAGCACCACCGCTGAGCAAAACAAAAAATAAGAAGTAAACAGCTTCGACTATGTAATTATAATTTTTAATATCAAACAAATATTGATAACTGATTGTTAATATTATGGTATATAAAATATAAATTTTAAATAATTTTTAAATCTTATATAAATTATTTTTAAAGTTTAATTAATATATATCATATTTATCTTTTATAATTAATATAAATGAAAGAAAAATTTATAATTTACCACTAAAATGGACTTTTGAAAACCTAAAAGCTAGAAGTTGGCTTAAAAAGCAAATTTGAAAAGTTAGTTTTGGCCTTTTTACTAATGTTTTTAGCTTAAAATGTTGGTTTTGCTTGAAAAGTATTTTTTTTTTGTTTGAAAAAGCAACTAAACTAAATCCTTCATGGAGAATTGTCAAACAGTCTTAAGCCTAATTTCTTATTATAAACTGTCTTAGTAAGATTATCAGCAATTAAATTTTCTTCTTGAGGAATATATTGAATCTACCACTGTTTAATTATTTTCATAATATGCCAAATTCTTCTGACTAAAGCATAATTAGAGTTTTCCTAGGACCTTTCTTGATAACATTGATAGCTTCAATATTATTCGTTTTGAATTAAGACTCTTTTAAAACGTCTATCTAAGATAAGATTCAGCCCCTCTAAGATTTCTCAAGGCTCAGCCTCCATCACTGTGCATTTACTTAAATATCAGGAGAGCCCAATAATCCACCTCCTATTATGGTTCCGCACAAAACTTCCAGTTGCTGCAAATCTCTCATCAATTCTGATTGAATCATCAATTCTCAAACACACCTAACTGCAATCTATAGACGAATTATGGGGAAAACTTTATGGAAAACACTTTAAAAACTCAATAATAAACAAAATTTAAAAACTAACAAATACATTTTTACAATATATTTTTTTTACTAGAAACACTTTTAAAAAGCTGTTCAATATAACAATAATGAAAAACTAGTCCTAAATAAAGTGTGTAACTAAGGAATTGCTTGCCCCCTCTTAAACTTTCTAAAGATACGACTACTCGCTTGCTTCTGCAGTCCAGTATTTTAACAAAGAAATTTTGTATTTATTTAAAATTAATTATTAAAAAATGTAAATATTAGAACAAAATATTTTTGCATTAAAATGAATAATGATTTGGCTCGATCTTATAAGAAACGCAGAAAGTCCCTTGGTAACTGTTTGCATGAAAATGTGAGTCCCTAGGCTAGGCCATTGTGGTTGGTCCCTAGTCCTAACATATTCTTGGGCAGCGTCATATCAACTCTCTCTCTTTCTATCACTTTTTTTATTTGAAGCCCAACAACTGGGGAAATTCTAGGGGAACCTCACTAACCTTCTTTGTAATTGCAAATAGGTTACTTGATAAACAGTTAAAATTTTTGAAAATTATTTTCTTTCATATTTTTTTGTTATTCTCTCGTAATTTTGAATACCTTCATAATCCCACATGATTCTTAGTATTTTTTTTTATAATTTTTAGTATACCATCAAAATTTTTAATATTTTTAACTTGAGAAATCAATTTTTGATATAAAAGAAATATTTTTGCATATAAATTTCTAGTTTCGTTTACATGTAATAAAGAGGTGCAATAAAAATATTACTTAGTGGTGTCTCATAACATATTTTTGGTTATGGAAATGAAAATATAGTAGCTAGTGGAGTTGTCAAATTAACTTTATGATATTAAAAAAAGTTGACTAGCAGCCTATGAGATAAATATTTTTTTAATGTAAACATATCCCTACTATATTTATACATATACCATTTAAGATCAAGACAACCGAAGACGATCCAACTATGCAATGACTTCACCCTTCCTACAATTCCTTAACTTGATGTTCATGACATTCATGGCAGCCATATGCAGCACATTGCAGCAATCGATTTTCCCAGCCTGAAAAACAACAATAATAATAAATCAGAATGAAATGTAAAGCTAATTTATGTTACTCGGATGGTAAGACCAATACCTCCTTCCGCAATGTTGCATTCGAGAAAACTCGAACTCTGAGGATGTTATCCGCCGAATAATTTCCAGGGACGAAACAAGGTTGTAGCCGACGCCGAGCTTTTCGTCTATAGGTTGTAAGAACTACGGAATTTCCTTTCAATTTCCTAATGTATTCCATGAAGAATACATGGGGCGTATGACATGGATCGTTGGTAAGCAACCTGGTGTTGAACATGTACAGTGGAGGCGGACCATTCTTCCAGGGTTTAAATGTCTCAAGGGGTTTCTTTAGGATACTCCGAGGAATAATACTTTCATATATATGAACTGAGTAACCCCATGAGACTGACACAGACCAGTTCATTGGCTTGTCGTAGCATATCGTTTGCTGCGCCAGCCGTGATTGGTCGATTTCGGCGGCTTTCATCAGATGCTTTACTCCTTCGGTTCGGTTCCTGTTAGGGAAGATTGGGTCTATATTGTCGAAATGGTGAAGTGTAACAATCGGTGCCTGTGGATGAGCTGATATCATGCCTGATATATCTCCAAGAAGATCAATCTGCAGTTTAATGTCACAGTTGAAGATCAATCTGTACTTATGAATGATAATCATTTAATTAACAAATTTTCCAATCTTAGATCACCCAGATCCCAGTCCCAAGCAGACTAAACCCAGGATCAATTTGATACAAAGGAAATATTATTATAGGAAAAATGAAAGGGATTGTAGGTTTACTGCGCCACCTCACACACAACCAAATTGATAATCGAAGGGAGTAGTGTGTAAAAGTGGGATTACCTGATGAATACCCCTTTCAAGGGTTAGAGCAACCCCCAAATCAAATAAACAAGAGGATGTTAAATGGTCACTGGTATGCATGAATGGGTATCTTTCAAGGCAATCATTCATCAATGGCGCTAGTTGTTCCACTAGTGAATAGCTCAAAGCATATCCAGCACCACCGTACTGTTAGATAAAATGGCAGCAACAACCAAACAATGAAACACTAAGAGCATAAGCTCTTCAAACAGCAAGCAGAAAAACACAAAGCATCAAGAGCATAAGCTCTCGGTTAACAAGCAAAAGGAAAAAAAAAATATGTTTGATTGAAACCGAATGATCATACCATTTTTTATTTCATTTCAAAATATAGAGTTACAAAAGTGGAATGTTTACCTAACAATTTCCACTAAATTTGGCAACTTGCCAATTAATAATTAAAAAGATGAAAGCATATTAGCTATCATTATGTTGTTTCAATTATAGCTATCATTATGAAACCAAGTTGCACACCAACTTGTTTCAATTACAAAAGATTACAAATATTAAAAATAAACAAAATAAACAAAATAAACAAAATGCACCAAGTTGCTCCTTTGTTGCTTTACAGTCCATGTTCAACACTCCTCCTTGGACTGTAGGCAACAAATACCAATTGATTTCCTTAGAAATTCAAACTTGATTGTGCCAAGAGGCTTTGTCAAAATGTCAGCCAATTGATCTTGTGAGCTGCAATGTATTAGACTCACTTCTTTGGATTGGACAACTTCTCGAACAAAGTAAAACTTGAGCTTAAAATGTTTGGTTTTGCCATGAAAAACAGGATTTTTAGAGATGGCAACTGCTGACTGGTTATCCACCAAAATTTCAGTAGGCTCGAGCTGTTCTTCATTCAAATCACATAGCAACTTCCTAAGCCAAATGGCTTGATTCACTGCTGCAGCTGCTGCTATGTATTCGGCTTCAGCAGTAGACTGAGCAACAGTTTGTTGCTTCTTTGAACTCCAACTGAAAACTCCCGAACAAAGTGTAAAAAAGTAGCCTGAAGTACTTCTCATATCATCAACTGATCCACCCCAGTCACTATCTGAGTAGCCAGTTAATTTCAGCTCACTTCCTTTCTTGAACATTACACCAAACTTCAAAGTACCTTTGACATACCTGAGTATTCTCTTTGCTGCTTTCAAATGAGTTGTATTGCAGCTGTGCATGAATCTAGACAGTAGACTAACTGAATGCATAAGGTCAGGTCTGGTTGCTGTCAAGTAAAGTAAACATCCAATCAGGCTTCTATACTCATTTTCATCTACCTTTTCTTCATTTCCAAAGCTGCTTAGTTTCTCTCCTACAGCTAATGGTGTGCTCACTGGTTTGCTGTTTTCCATATGAAACTTAGTGAGAATTTTCAAGGCAAATGCATGCTGGCTGATAAAAATGCCTTGATCAGACTGGTCTACTTCCATACCAAGGAAGTAAGTCATGATTCCCAAGTCTGTCATGTCAAACATGTCTTGCATATTCTTCTTGAACTCCTGAATCAAATCGACCCTGCTTCCAGTCACTAATAGATCATCTACATATATTGAGACAATCAGCAAAGTCTCATCTTTGGACTTCTTTATAAACAAAGTTGGCTCACTCAAACTTTTCTCGAAATTGAGCTTAGACAGGTAAGCATCTATCCTGTCATACCAGGCTCGAGGAGCTTGTTTTAGTCCATAGAGTGCCTTCTTCAGCTTGTAAACCTTGTCCTCCTTTCCTTGGGCTTTAAATCTATCAGGCTGTTCAACATAAATCTCCTCTTTAAGGAAGCCATTCAGGAAAGCTGACTTGACATCAAGCTGATGGACCTTCCACTGTTTCTGTGCAGCCAAAGCAAACAGGAGCTTTATGGTGTCCAGCCTTGCTACTGGAGCAAATGTCTCCTTAAAATCAATGCCAAACTGTTGATTGTACCCTTTCACCACAAGCCTTGCCTTGTGCTTGTTCAAAGAGCCATCAACATTGAATTTGGTCCTGAAAACCCATTTGACACCTATGACCTTCTTCTGATCAGATCTGTCTACCAGATCCCAAGTGTCATTCTTATGGATCATGTCGATTTCAGCCTCCATAGCCTTCTTCCAGCTCTTGCTTCTTGCAGCTTCTTCATAGCTTGAAGGCTCAACAATGGCCACATTGCATCTTTGGTAGATATCAGCAATAGACCTGGTCCCTCTCACAGGAGTATCATCTACATTGGCATTACTGACTTCATTTTCTGCCAATTCCAAATTGTTGTCAATCTGCTCTTCTTCAAACCGACTTGTGTTAGAGCCATCTAGACTCCAAAACCTTCCTTCATCGAATTTGACATCCCTACTTACCAAAATCTTCTTGGTTGAAGGATCAAATACTCTGTAGCCCTTCTTGCAGCTACTGTAGCCAACAAATATACCAGGAACTGATCTCTTCTCAAGCTTGGTTCTTCTTTCTGCACGGACAAGTACAAAACACATGCAACCAAACACTTTTAAATGGGAAACTGTTGGTTTAAGATCATACCATGCTTCAAAAGGAGTTTTATCATTTAAAGCATGTGTTGGCAGCCTATTGAGCAGGTACACTGAGGTGTTGACACCTTCAGCCCAAAAAATGTTTGGAAGCTTGCTTTGAAACAACAAACACCTGGTCATGTTCATCACTGTTCTGTTCTTCCTTTCACATACTCCATTTTGCTGAGGAGTATACACTGTGGTCAATTGATGATGAATCCCAGCCTGCTCACATATCTTCTGAAATCTTTCAGACAAGTATTCAGAACCATTGTCTTTCCTCAAGGCCTTAATCCTGCAGCCTTTTTGATTTTCTGCCAATGCCTTGAACTTTCCAAAAACTTCAAACACTTCTGACTTTTGTTTCATGAAATAAACCCAGCAAAATCTGGTCAGATCATCAATAAACAGTATAAAATACTTACTGCCATTCAGTGAAGGAGTCTTCATTGGTCCACAGACATCTGAGTGCACCAATTCAAGTCTTTCTCGAGCCCTCCATGCTTGGTTTACTGGAAAAGGCAACCTGGCCTGTTTACCAAGCTGACATACTTCACAAACAGACTCATTTGTATCAACCTTAATCATGTCCTCTGTCAAACTCATCTTGTGCAGCAAATTGAGTGACCTAAAATTGACATGGCCAAATCTTTTATGCCACAGATCAGCATTGTCAACTGAACTTGTATAGGCTCTTCTCTCAAGTTGGCTCACATCCAACATAAAACACCTATCTGCCATGGGTGCTGAAACAACTTCTCTACCAAGAATATCATTAATAACACAAGAATCATTCTTGAAAACTAGAGAGTAGCCTTTCTTAACTAGCTGACCTACACTAAGTAGATTTTGATCTATTTTAGGTACATAAAGCACATATGAAATAACCTTGTTACCTGAACTAGTGTTGATCACAACATCACCTCTGCCTTTAGCTTCAATCAGATTCCCATTGCCTATTCTGACCTTTGAAGCAAAACTCCTGTCAAGATCCTTGAACAGGCTCTTATTTGATGCCATGTGATGTGAGCAGCCACTATCCACAAGCCAACTGCATTTGGATTTGCTTGTGGTTGTAGAACATGAGGCAGTGAAGACATGCTCCTCCTGAGCTTAAAGATCTTCAGCAGTCTTGGCTTGTACTGGCAGAGTTTGTGACTTTTCTTGATTTCTACAAATCTTTTCATGATGACCATATTGCTTGCAGCTCTTGCATTGGATGTCTGGTTTGTTCCAGCAATACTTCTCCAAATGGTTAGTCTTCTTGCAGTGAACGCATGGTGGAAACCTCCTTCTACCGACATCTTTCTTTGATCTTTCCCTCTTTTCAAACCAAGGCTTCTTAGCTTTCTGACTTGAGCTGGAGCCTTCTCTGACCTTTGCTTGAAAAGCACCTTCAGGACTTTCCTCCTGCCTACTTGCTCTTCTCTGCTCAAGTGCATAAAGTGAGTTAACCAACTCAGACAAAGAAATGATTGTGAGATCTCTCGAGTCCTCCAATGAGGAGATTTTTGACTCAAACCTTTCAGGTAATGTGGTAATAACCTTCTCAACAACCCTGCTGTCACTGAAATCTTCTCCAAGGAGTCTAATATTATTGACAGTAGCCATAATCCTATCAGAATATTGCTTGATAGTTTCTGACCCCTTCATCTTCAAATTTTCAAACTCCCTTCTAAGATTAATTACTTGTTGCTGCCTTGTCTTGTCTGATCCCATGAACTCCTCTTTCAGCTTGTCCCAAGCTTGTTTGGGTGAGTCACAGGCCATGATGCGAGTAAAAATTACATCAGACACTCCATTCTGTAGGCAGGCCATGGCTTTATGCTTCTTGGCTCGCTCCTCACCATGTTGCTTGATCTGAGCAATGGTTGGATTTGCTCTCAATGGTAGTGGCTCGACATCATTTTCAACTGCACTCCACAGATCAAGTGCTTGGAGGTAAGTTTTCATTTTAACTATCCAAATGTGGTAGTTTTCTCCAGCAAAAATTGGTGGTGGAGGAGGTGCAAAGCTTATGTTGCTGAAACTGATTTTCCAGAAGCAAAACTGACTTTGTTTTGAAAACTAAAACAAAACCACAAAGGTCCTCAAAGATAGGATGCTCTGATACCATTTGTTGGATAAAATGGCAGCAACAACCAAACAATGAAACACTAAGAGCATAAGCTCTTCAAACAGCAAGCAGAAAAACACAAAGCATCAAGAGCATAAGCTCTCGGTTAACAAGCAAAAGGAAAAAAAATATGTTTGATTGAAACCGAATGATCATACCATTTTTTATTTCATTTCAAAATATAGAGTTACAAAAGTGGAATGTTTACCTAACAATTTCCACTAAATTTGGCAACTTGCCAATTAATAATTAAAAAGATGAAAGCATATTAGCTATCATTATGTTGTTTCAATTATAGCTATCATTATGAAACCAAAATGCACCAAGTTGCTCCTTTGTTGCTTTACAGTCCATGTTCAACACGTACGCCATATCAAAGGCGAATAGGAAGTTGGAAATCACTGACTCCGAATGCATGCCAACATAATATTGCTTTGTGTGGTCATACTTGGCCAACACTTGTACCAAATTGTCGATGAAAAACACCGTGTCATCATCCGCCATTACGAACCATCTCACACCTTGGTTATCCCCTAGACTAAATGAGTCCAATACGGATCGGAAAATCCGAGCCTCGATCGGGTTGGCCAGCTTCGGGTATATCGGTAACTTAGTGGCATCTGTATTCAGCGTGGAGAAGTTTTAGGCCAAGGGAGGAATTCTTTAGGGGGAGGTGAGTCCATGAAGATGTTTCCCCTGGTTTGGTTTGGTCTCCACCAGGCTTCAGTGTAGGGTCTCCTGGTCAGCCATGTTTTAGTGCAGCCGACCAAAACGAACTTAATGTGGCTAATGTTTGTGGGGTAATTCACAGTTTCAGTTGAGTTGGAGAGTTTCACCACCATTGGTGACAACATATCTGAAGAAGGCTCATTACAGGGAGGGTTATACAAGAATGTGTAGAAAATCAAAAGAAGTGGACCTAAAATAGCTAGCAATTTGCCTAAAGCAACGAAAGAACGGCTCCTAAACCTGTGTTTCATTTGCAGAATCAAAGGAAATGAATGAACTCAACAGAAACCGGAAATTTCTGCTGCATGCAAGTGCAAATCTATGAAATGTGGGTTTCAGGAGGTTGGTTTATAATCAGGATTAACCGTAATTGCAATGGATGAAAATGTTGACTTCGTTTAGATTAAAATTGAGTAAGAAAGAGCCAAAATGAACCGAATGGAAAAGAGAAAGTGCAAAAGGAAAAAGAAAAGAAAAAGGAAGGAAGGTGTTTCACTGTTTTCGATTAAAAAAAAAGAAAAGAAAAGATTAGTTCATTAGTTTTGTCTATTTGTGGAATGGTAATAAAAACAAGGAAAACTGGTGTATTTTGTGTTGGTCGGTTGCATGTTGAGGGAAGGATGGGTGGCAGTAGATATGGTCCAAAATGAGGGAGAGATTGGTGATGGAACCTATCATCTCTCGTATGCTTTCATCTCCATATGATTTAATGAAGAGCGTTTCAAAAGGAGAACTCACTCCCTTTCTTTACGTTTTGCCCCTAAATTCAGGATCGAAGTAGAAAGAAGCAATGGTTTCAAACATCAGTTGCATCGGTTCAGGTTTTAATTGGTCTAAAATCTCACTCTTTTCCACTCATTTTCGAATGCCTTATCATCCCACCAATTCCATTTCTTCAACCATCAATCATATGTCTCAATTGCTGACATATAAACCGAAATGATTTATCCTCCTCAAATTAATATTTTAAAAATATGTATATAATTTTTTTCAATTTTTTAATTATATATTTTAAAAAATTTTAGGTGATGATATATCATCGCACCTTATTAAATCTAAATTTAAGGATTAAATTAAAAAATTGTCAAATTTTAAAGATAAAATATTAGTTTATCTCAAATGAAAATAACTAGAATTATTTAAAAATAAAAATAAAAAACAAAAATCAATTTATTATTATTAACAAATTTTTTTGGAATTTTCATTATGTCTTTTTTGTTTTATTTTTTAAAAGTGGTTTAACAGAAATTCGAAGTTTAATCCGTTCCACCTCCGGTTAGTTTTTAGTTTTTACAATATTGGGTGGCACTCGAGTTGTCTGAATTTGAATTATATGATTTTAGAATAACATATAAATATATTAAATATTAAGGAAAGAAATGTTGAAAAAGATTTTTTTTTTTGAGGATAAGAAAAATAAAATAAAAGAAGGATATGGGAATAACAATATTGTTAAATCTCCAACAAAAATCATAATATCTTCGAAGTTCTACTTCTCCCTCTGCCTCTTGTTCTCGCCCTTCTTTTTGGACGGCAGGCGCCAGCCATCGGAGAAGCCCTTAGTGTGAGTCGCCTCTATTTCTCCCACTTTTTTTTTTTAATTAGTAAGAAAAGTTAATGCTATTTCTTTCTCTTATATGATTTACAATATTAGATCTGCGATTTAATTGAATGCTTGCTAAGATAAACATTCTGCCCTTTGTTTTCTTTCGCAAACCTCTGTATCTGCATTTTCTTCTTCATTCAGCTTAACTTTTATATATTAATATCAATATTTTATGAATTATAACTTAAAAATTTCAGGTGTAGCTGACGGACTCATTATTTTATGCATGAAACAATTGATCATTGTGATAATTTTCGATATATTTATGTAACAATTGAAAATTTAAAAATTATAATGATTTGTATTCAAATCATTTAATTTTTTTTTTATTTTAATGTAAAAAAAGAAGATAAAAATACATTCAAATAGTATTTATCACTCGTAGAAGAAAAAAAAAAAAGGATAGTTATTCTATTAGCTTGGAGAATTGCAGAAAGTCTTTGTACTAGACATGAATATAATACAATGAAAAAGAAAACTTGAAATCGCACTATGAAATACAAATACAAACACTGCTCAACTACAAAAATATGCCGAATCTATATAAACATAAATTATTAAAATGCCAAAAGTTATATAATCATAAAATAACTTGACATGAGAAACTCCACAAAAATGATACCAACCCTACAATTGTCAGGTTTGAAAGGTAATGAAACTTGAAAATGGGTGTTTCTCTTTTCTAAACCTTAAAACTTATATTCTGTAATTGGGATAAGAAGCAAAAGGAAAATTCAAACTATTGAAATGTCAGCTTAACCATGAAATTTGTATTCAATGAAACCTACCGTCTACAACTAAGGTTTTCCATCCCTCAACCATGAGACCAGCGAAGCTGCATTCATGGTGAGTTTAACCCACATTAGTCACTCCAATGCGGTGTTTTCTTCTTCATGAGCCTTTTGAATGCCGACCAAACGAGCGTAATCTACCCACCTATTGAAGTGAAATCGTGAAACTTGAGAAGCTGTAAGCAGCAAATTGACTATCCTAGTTGAAGATTGATATTGAAACTTACAATAGGGAACCCAAGAATGTGTTGCCTGTTCGAACGGCAAAGCATATTGCACTCAACATGAGCTTGTGCTGGTGTAGCAAAGGCTCCAAAATACGCTGTTCAATTACACCGGCCAGCACTTGATACCTATTGGAACAAAACACAATTAGTCCCCAGCATTTACGCATCATGGAATAGGTATTTCAAGACATTCTTGTTTCATGGGTACACATCTGGAATTAAACAGAACTTCAAACAACAAAACTTCTCATCTATTACCTAAATTCTATGTTACTTTGACTTGACTGTGAGTGTTGGATATCTCATACATGTATATCTCATACCTATGCCTGAAAATGTGCAGACATGCATGTCAAACATATGAACTCTTCAAGAAAAATGAAAATTTAGAGCATCATAAGCTAAAATTTTTGTCAATATAGTAGCCAGATATTTAGCTAGACAAATACTCTAAAGGCAACTAACAGAAGAGCAGGTTTTCCTTCCTCCTACCTACAATACAAATAGCTACATTATCGTAATGTTTACCGACACCAAAACAAGCAATGAACGCATCCACTTCGAGCTACCTGTCAGCAATAGCTAATGCTCCAACAAAACCTTAACTTAAATATTACACTTTACATTTCAATGGTTTTTATGAAATAAATCAGACGTTCACCATTTGCTACCAAAAATGACACCCTAGTTCATTGGGAGTTGAGATCAAGACAGCACAGGACTAATGAACATACTGTTTCTCTACTGGCATTGGTACGTATTGATATCAGTCTATTTTGAGGTACTGTTTCAGCTACATTACTATTTTTAAAAAAATCTGATATGTATATAAAAAAGTATTTACAAATATCAAATAATTAGATTAAATAAATCATTAATTTATATAAAAATATTCTTCAATAAATTTCACAAAAACAATCTATCATTAAATGAATCTAAAATAAAGAAGCAAAAAAGAGATTATTCCATTTATTAAACAAAAGAAAAATCATTCAATACTAAGAATATAACAATTCATTATTCAATAAATCCAACATAAATATTAAAAAGATAGTACCGATCGATACACTGTACTCCAACGGGCACGGGCGAAATCAACCAGTATGCACAAATATAGTTGTTACCAACAAAATAGCCAAGCTTAAAGTTATTGCTCCGGTTCACTACTGGAATGGAGCGTTTCGGCTGATACAACCGGTAACCTTGGTTGAAATTCCAACTTAGAGATCTACAATATTGAATCTTAGGATGGGAGAATTTGGCATTAGGGGATGAGAGAGCAACCTTCCCGTTTGTATAGCTCAGTATTATGTCATATTATCAGAATGTATCGTTGCTAATCGTAGTGGTAAAACTGTAAAGCATTTCTGTGAACAATGTAACTTTTGAAGTCTTAACATCTAATTTATAATATATATATAAACATGAATTTCGAAAAACTTTTAAATAGGTCCTTTTCTATTCATTATATTGCTTATTTTTGTCAATTTAATTTTTTATTATTTATAAAATTTATCACACTTAAATATAAGAATTCTAATTATATTAAAAAGATTTTTGTTGAATGAATTTATGTAATAATAAATGAAAAGATTAAAATTTATATTGAATTACTTAGTCATTAAATTATTATTTTCCATTGACCCAAAAAACAAAAAATATATATATTACTTTCATTTTAAATATAAAATATTAATTATTTATATAATAGATAACTTTATAAATTTTATAAACAATAAATTTATAAATCCAACATTATATATTATATTTATATTAATTTATATATCATTAAAGAACAATTATGATCGATTTATTAATTATATTATTAATAAAAGAAGAAAAAAATAAAAAATTGAACAGAGTAGAATATCAATTTACAATGTATTAGTTATGCTAGCATTGTAAAAATTATCAAACTAATTGATGTATTTGAATCATGCTTGAGTTATTATTATCTTGAATAATTTTTACATAAATTACATGAAGAACAATTATATATATATTTTCTGCAATGCCTACTTCTACCTATAACTTCTGAATTTTAAATTGAAGGGAAAATCCCATTAAGCACATTTGAACCCACTTTCTCTTGGTTGTTACAATATCAACAGGGCCAACAGAACTAAGGCTTAATTGGAAAGATTATATAACTTTAATAAATTACAGAACTTAATGTCTAAATTTTACACACCTGAGGTTGCTAGAAACTGCCATGTATACACCATAGGCAACACTGGTGGATAGTATGGGAACATTTTCAACTTCTGCTCCGGAAGACTTATCAACAGCCTTTCTTGCATTAATCAAAGCATTTGTGACCGCTGTCCCAACCTACAACAAAATGAAATTCCATTAAGCGCCACCCAAATCTGGTTTCATAATTCAATTTCCAAAAAAGCAATGATATTCTTTCTAGAAACAGAAAAGATAATAAGATTGGACAAATACCGAGAGCTAAAAACAAGCATTATAACTGTAAAAATTAGATTGCAAACAATTTCCGACCAAACACTTACCAGTGAAGAAGTTGTTCCTACTGCAAAAAGCTTGGCCCCGTTACGCTGCAAAGCACATAAAACATGAAATGGTGGTTTGTCATTCATAGCTCAGATAATCAGAAATCTTATTCTTTAAAGTTTACAAGATACAAAATACAAAAGATCTTACCATTACGGCACCTAATCTTTGCAAAAGTGAATATGAGGTCCCCGGGAGAGCAACCTGCAAACAGAAATTCATTACCATAAAACAACAAAATATCCATAAATAAAAAAAAAAAAGAAGAAGAAACCTGAAAAGCATTATCAGGGCAGCTATAGAAGAACTTGGAAATGGCTCCAGCGTTGACAGCAAGAGGAGGCCGGAGAGAGACAGTTGGGGCAGGAAGATAAACAAGCATGAAATCTGCAATTATGGCCATTACCTAGAAAAAAATACGAGTTTCAAGTGATTGAAATAACAGAGTTGGATATTTATTTCATAACAATCCATGCATTATGTGCTAATGTAACTCTCAGGATCAAGGAAAAAATACATTATAGAGGCAAAATATATAAAGTTAAAAAAAATACAAATTTTGCAAAAGGAAAGTCTCAATGCTTACTCATAATACAAATTCAGCCATGAAATCAATCAATATCCTCATATACATAGTTTGAAATTAGCAAACAAGTCATCCTTGCTATTCAGAGCAAAAGAGGGGTGAAAAGGTAAGTGTTTAAAAGAAATCGGTTTATGAGGCAAAAACAGGCATACCACATCTGCAAAAACTATTTCCAGCTCCTTGAAAAAGTTTTCTCTGCGACGTTCATATTCTGCAGCAGTCTACAAAACAGGACATGAACATAAGCACAGCTACTGACAGTTAAAGAGTGAAAAAAAAAATAGAATTATGCATAACTAGGATGACAAGAAGTGGATCTTTTGAATTCAGATAGGGGATTTTAGGTATCCAATATTCTGATTTACTAAAATGAAATTATATCTTACAACTTGTCTTTTAAAAGTTAAAGCATCATCAAATGTAATGGAAGTTGAGGGGTGAAGGAACAAACCTTGGTGAAGATCCCAACACCACATTCCATGGCGACTTTAGCTAAGAAAAGATCATCAGCCAAAAGCCTCTCTTTAAACCCACCAAACTGCATCAACCACCGCATGAACCCCGACTTTTCAAGCCCCAAGAACCTCTCTATAACAGACCCAGGAATCCTCCCAGATTGAATCGCAGCCGCCAAGTCCTTGGGTAAACTCTCCATTGATCTACCTGCCTCCGCCAACACAACCATAGCTTCTTTCCTGTTCTTATCACCCGCATCCTCACCACCACCACCACCACCACCGCCATTGCCTTTTCCATTGTCATCGTTTCCACCGCCACCATCTGAGTTGTTGATATCGCCACCATTGCCACCGGGAAGGGCGGAGAAGGTTAAAAACGGAGAAGGTTGGCGGTAGCGGAGAGTGGTGGTGGTGGTGGAGAAGGAGGAAATGGGGAGGTGGAGAGGGAAAGTGGTGGAAATTTTGGGGATGGAGAAAGACTTATGGAGAGGAGAGAAGGAAGGGGAGGAAAGGCAGGTGGCGATGGACATTGCTGCGACGGGGGGGTGGTGATGATCCCCCTGGGTTTTGTTTGTGAAAAAACTCCAAACGCCGGCAAACAGTCTGTGTCTCCAAGGGTTTTCGTGTGAAGGAAAACTTGTTACGTTTTATTTTATTACAAAATTTGGTTAAACATAATTTGGGAGATATGGTAAGTTTATAACTTTTTGGTTGTTCCAAGTGCCTTTCGTTGAAATGGTAAGGTAATAAATTAGATGATGTTGATTTCAAATGGTAACTTTTTGTTATTTTATTTCCCTCATTTTACCACTAAAAAGGTTGTATATTTTCGTCTCATTTCCCATATATAGCATCTCAAAAGCATTTTAAATTTTATGAATAGCCTAAGTTTAATGATTGAATTTTAAATTTCACTAAAACCATTCTTAATTGTTTATCTTATTTTGTTATTAGATTAGGAGTTTTAACCACTACAATATCATGCATCTCCTAGTAAGATTCGTCAAAGACTTTTCATTTCACATTCATTCTCATGACAAATTTGGTCATATCATTTACTACTATGTTCTTCTGTCTTGATACATATATGACACGAAACTCCCCCACTTTTACCTTAATAAGTTTTGATCTCGAGTCTGACAACTCAACAAGTTAATTGCCTCTATAAAATTCGTCTCTAGGACAATCTTCTTAACTCCCTTTTCTTATGCGAGTTTAACTCCCTCAAAAGCCCCCCACTATAACTCAACTTCTAGCACCGGCCAAACCCCTAGCTTACAGGAGAACCCCCAAAATCAATATCCCTTATTGTCCTCGACCACTCCCCCCACTGCAACAACAAAGAGCCAACTCCCACAACTGCATCAGTAATCACCTTTATCCATTCCCTGTGCTGTTTCAAATTTGTAGATATAATTATTTCAAAATTTGGTTAAAAGCATTACTTTACGCCTTTCTTAGGAAAATGAGTTGATGTAAAATGCATGATTTCCTGTTAGTGATCAATACATTAAAAATTAATTAATGAAAAAAAAAAACCTCACTGCAGCATTTAAATAAAAATCAGAAATCAGAACACAAGAAGTACGTATTTTTTTTTCTAGCTTTATCTTTTCCCTATTAAAATTTTGTTGTTTCATTTTTGGGCTATAATCTGATTTAAGGCATATTTGTAGAAAACCTATAGGCCGAAAATGGTTTCCTGCATGAACCAATTTTCCATACTTTATTTTCTTTGGGTACATTTTTTCCATACTTTATATGTATAAAATAATCTTAATTTATACGAAATTTTGAAAAATAATTTTTACCCATTACATGAATATCATTGAAAGAAATACCTAAAAGGATCACGATATATATATTTATACATTTTTATAAGATATAATATATATTTTTTGAAATAATGATAGATTTAATTCAAAATTTTCCTTTATTTTTAAAGTTGTGAATCTAATTGCATTAATTATAAGAAAACATAATAAGAAGTTGTTATTTTTATTTATATATTTTCGACTACATCAATTGAATTTAGATTTGCTGACATGAGTATCTTCCTTCTTCTCCTCTTCATCTATATTTTGTTTATTTTCTTTTCTATTGCCTCTGTTAGTTTTTAGTTATGCTATTTGAGTTTTAATCCTGTTAGTCAATTTAAATTGTACTAATTCTTAATTTATGTGTGTTGTAATATTTGGTTAAACTTTATAATTGATCAGATAATTTATTTGTAATAAATTTATATTTGTCATATTCGAGCATGTATTTGTCTTTTTATACATTAATTGTACACTTCAAAAATATACTTTTACAATATAAATTATGTTTTAAATATTTTTTATCATTACCATTAAAAAATTGTCAATATAAGTATCTATATATCTTAAATTATACACAAAGTTCCTTTATAGATACTGCGTATTGCGATATAACTTTTATTTTGAAAGGTATGCATTTTTTTTAGTAAGAGAAAATTGTATTTTTATATTTTTATTACAAAGTGCCTTGATAGTCATTGCTACACTGCCACCATCACCACTAGCTTTAGGAGCTACAACAACAGCTTTTAGATCGGACTTACATCCTCACGAGACTCTTTTTAAATGTCACAAATTAAGCAAACAATATATGACGTTTTAGATCAAATTTCTTGTGGCGTTTTTAAACGTCACAAATGAGGCAATCATTTCGTGACGCTTATTATTGGTCAACAGCTCTTTAAAAGTAATGGAATTAATATTTTTTGTGACGTTTTGAAAGTGTCACCGAAAAGATACCTTTCCTTCACTTTTTTAAGCGTCATGATTTTTAGTTACACGAAATGTCACAAGTGTCAAAGATTACTTTTTGTGGCGTTTTCTTTTGTTCTTGTAACGTTTTTAAATTGTCACAAAAAGTCATTCTTGGTGTAGTGAACAACATTGCCGTTTGAAGGAACCGAAGCCAACTTCTTCTATCCAGATGTAATTATCTTGATGGCATCTTTGCCTTTGACTTGGAACAATAGCAACTCTAACCTATCATCATCAACTTCAACTGTATAATAGATCCAAGAATATCCTTCAAATCATTCGCGGAAGGGGACAAGTTCTCTCCCAAGACAACAAGAAAATAAGTAACGATCATCTTCACTCTTTTACTCGACCCTAAAAAATGAAAAGGGAAAATGAGCTATGGAGGAAAATCGATGCATGCAAATTTGATTTGGGAAGAAAGATACTTTTGATTGAAAAAAGAAAAAGCTATTCTCAGCTACTTTGAATTGTGCATTTAGTGGAAAGGCTTATGAATAGCTTTCAACGGATAATATTATAATTGTAACCGTTCATTTTGTGAATATTTTGAACCAAGCAAAGGAGTTAGTGGATGCCACCAAATCGATGATTCAACGCAGGGTTATTACCCTAAACCAATCACGCTATTATGGCTTTACTAATGCAACTAGTATGGGTTCAAATTCCATCATATGCATGTTTTTTTAATTATTTAAATAAAAAGATAAAATTATTCTTGAATAAAATAATTTATTTTAAATATGAAAGGACATTTTAGTAATTTTCGTAATTGAGTTAGTGCCCAATTGATTCATAATATCAACTCAATTAGGGGCTTAAATAATAGTTTAGATATATAATTGATGGAAATAATAAACTATGCCTAATAAAATTGAAATGTAAAAAAAAAAAATATAAAAACAAAATTTTAGTTGAGCAATAAATTTAAAGTTTTACTAATGCAACTAGCATTGATTCAATTACCATCACCCTCGAATAATATAATTTCTTTTAAATACGAAATGATATTAAAGTAATTTTCCTAATTAAGCTGGTGTCTGGTCAAGTTATGACACCAATTCAATTAGAGATTTAAATAATAATAATATAGATATTTGTATATAAATATTTTATAATTTAATAAAAAACTTATATTCCATTTTCTGAAAATAGTTTTATTTATGTATTTCTTTTTTTCAAATATTTTAAATTAAATTAAAATATATATTCTAAGTAATTCTTAAACATTGTTACCAAATTAATTGTTAAAATAATTTAATACAAAAATAATGTTTGATTTTTTTTAATGCAGGGATGAAGATTTATTGAAGTGGTTAAAGAATCAAACGGAAAATTTATTTTACAAAATTACAAAATTTAAATCATGTAATTATAATATTTTGTACGTCATATAATTATTATATGGATGATTACTGAATAAAGTAGTTTTTCAAATATTTTTATATTATAAATTATTATTTTTTGAGAATGTGAGCACCCACTAATAAATTACAATTTGGATTCAATTGAAGTAATTAATTAAATCTATCTTGATTAATAAATACAGTTAACCCAATTAATAGAAAAGAAACTAAACAGGAAAGATTTTTCTTTGCTTAACAATAAGAATGTTGCTTTTCTTAATCAATAATGAGACGTATAGTTACTATTTGCAGAATAGCAAGCAATTAAAATATGAAAAAGAATTGTATAAAACTGTGATACATTGTCATCTTTATTTCTTTCTGATGAGATAATGATAAATCATATTTTTCTCATGATTTTTAGTTTTTTCTTCCTAAAAAAATTTAAATTTAATTAAAAATGCTAAAAATCAAGAGTAAAAAATCTAATTTGTTCTTCTCTTATTAGAAAAAGATAATGATGTAGAATCACAGTTTCATATAATTCTTTCTCTTAGAAAAAATTGATTGTAAAGCTCACAAGATGCACTGCAAAAAGAGAAAGAGAAAAGAAGATTTAAGACATCATGGTACACTATTTTAGTTACAGTTTCGGGTATTTTTAGCGTATGAAACTCTGCTGCTTCACAGAATAAGAATGAAGAAATGGGTGAATGTTGCTTTGTTTTTCTTTATAGTCTAGTTGGTGACATGATTATTCTCCCATGGAAGTAGTACCCGCAGCCTTTATAACATGGACGGCAGGAAACACGGGCGGTGAACGAAGGAGATGGCCGGCAGCGTTGATTTCATTGACAAGGCAAGTGCCCGATCCACCAGGGATGTTGGTGCAAGGAGAACCACCAGATGGTGGCACCGGTCCCCTCTGCAGTGTCTCAAAATGAGGGACGATTTTCCTGAATAGTTGCTCTCCTTGCCACTGTGTAGGTCTTATGGCAGCAGTAGATGAAATGAAGAAAAGGGTGAATAAAAGTGAAATCTTTAAGACACTTGTTTGTTTGAGGAACCCCATTTGGATGAACAACTTTGGCTACTTACTTGTCCGATTAGGAGTAATTGGTTTGGATTTGAATGTTGTGTTCCGTTTGCTTATATATGTGTATATACATATATAATATTGTTGTTTTATTTGACTTGGGCTGCTTTTGGGGTGTGTGTGTTGACCTGGCCATGCTGCAAGAATTTTCAAAGTTTGATTATGTTGTGAACCCAAGTAGGAAAGTGAAGGAAACATGTGACCCAAAACACTGCTTTCTTTAGTGTTTTTTGATCAGTTTGAAGAATGCAAATGAGAATAAAAAAGAAGTTGGTTTTACATATTCAAAGTCGTTAATAAGATAATAGCATGGAAATGGAATTCATTTACGATGTGCATATTGGCACATGTACAGTGAAATGGGTAACTTCGTACTGACATTGATTCCAGTTACGAAGTTACAACCCGAATGGTCAAACACTCTTCATTCTATTTTCTACACACCAGGTGTTTGGTGTACACCGTTTTGATTTTGAATTAAAATATAAGAATTGAAAGAGGTGTTTTCGTTGGGAGTGAGATTAAAAAAGAAACAAAATTTCTTTTACGCTAAAGAAACATTCATTCCGTTGAATTCAAGGAGTTCAAACTGTAAGTTGGAAATATTATTTTTTGAATATTCTAGAAAGAGGGCGACAAAGGCAAGGAATAATCTTCCTTAATTCCACACTTTGAATGAACAGAGATTTCTGATCTCGTATCACCAAACACTCATTTCTACACCTTATTATTAAGCCTCAGTTTGGTAAAACAACATTCAAGAATCCTGTAGCGAAAATTAGATTGTATTTTATTTTTTCTATTTAAAATTTTATTCAGTTAATAGTATGATAATTTTAATTTTAATTAATTTTCAATTTGCATGTTAATATGAATTTTAATTATAGAAGATTATTGTAAAATTAATTTATATTAAAAGAGACATGTAAATGTACACATAAACTTATTTTAGAATAATAAACTGAATCTTGACCATATACATACAAAGTCATTAATAATTAACAAAACCATATAAGATGGAAACTAAATTAAGATTAGAATTAAATCAAAGTTTCAAACTGAGGAACCTAATTAAAAAATATCCCAAAATGCAGTATACCCTAAACTGTACCCACGCACGTGAAGTTGGGTGTTGCATACTGTTTGTGCCACACCAACTTTTCTTCTTCTCTTTGATGTATTTAGCTACGACATGATTATTATTATATTACATATGAGATTAACAACAAAAAAAGGAAGTTAGTTTTTCCTAAAAAAGAAAGAAAACAAAGAGAGTTGCTTTTCGTAGTTCCACGCCACATGTCGAGAACACATTTTTGAATCAACACGTTGAAAACATGTTACACTCATTTAGGGGAAAAACAACCATAAATCAAACTTCACCCTAAAAGTGGCTTCATTTCACGGTGCATAATTTTCTTTCATGCATTAATATTTGTTTGATATTTTATAAGAGTAAAGTACACCATACGTCATTATTTATATATTAAATTTATTGTTATACTTTTTTATAATTAAGATCAAATTGAGACCATTTGTAAATTTTGAGATTTAATTTTTTAAAATTATGACTAAATTGATATAATATGTAAAAGTCGAAAGCTCAATTTGTTATTATACCAGTTATCAACTTTCACATCATTAGTACAATTAACGGAAATGAACTCAAAAACAAAATTCGATTAATTGAGTGATCAATTTTAAAAAAATTATAGTTAAATGACCTATGGTGTAATTTATCGTTATGTTAATTTTATAATAGAGGTGGATGAATGAATGCTTGTATGGTAATTTAAAGGAGTGGGTGTTTGAAATTTTATTGTAATGGTATATCAAATGGAGCCGCTTCTCCTTTGGAAACCCGACATACTTAGCATGCTCGAAGATGCTAATATAATCCCGCAGTGTGGGATAATGTTTTATGTTTTAATAGCCATCAATTTGAGATCTTGGAAGATGCTAATGATACTGAAATTAAAAAAAAAATCTATTAACAATATAGTTTTAAAAATATAACTAAGATATTTTAGTAACATGTAACAAAATCAGTGTCTAAAAAAAATAAAAATTGATAAGTAAGTTTTGAAATAGTTTTTCTAACTTTCAATTCCAGAAAATAATAGGGTGTAATTTACAAAAAAAATAAAAATAAAATCATGCGAATAGAAAGAAGAAATGAATGTTAGATTAGAATAAAAAGCGATAATAAAAAACAACAACAATAAATAAGAATAGAGTTGATACTACTACCTTTAATTTTCTTTGACGCGAGTTGATACTACTAACAGAGAGCTCGTAAGCTGTATTAAGTATCGGATATGGTGAGCTATATTGGGTACGGGTTAACACCAACATATGCTTGGCGAGCTGGGTTAAAACGTGTTTCGCGAGCCTGTTCTATATTATATGTATAATAATTTATCTTCTCCTTTGTTGAAGGAGAATTATAAGGTGACTCTTCCGAGACAAGTTTACACAAATGAGTTTGAAATTGAGACTTGTTGTATATGTTTTATTACATGGTGGTAGAATATAGTTGTAGCAGGCTGATTGGGTTTGCTTTTTGGAAAAACAAACCGTTTTTTTGAATTTTTGTTCTTTAAAACAATGCCCACTAAACCCTAAAATGCTCATTGGTTATTTCAACTTACCTAAAAATTTCACAAGATATCGTTGGCAAGAAGAGAAGTTGTTTATAGGTAAAAATCTTTGGACTCTCAACTGTTATTTCCATTATCATCTACCATGGTTAGAGCTACAAATAGTTTGGGTGGTCAGGGTGGTGGCTGTACTGGTCGTGGTAACCAAGGCCGTGGGTCTGGGTTCATGGATGAAGGCATTAACCGTTGTGAGCCATGTGAGGCTCCTACACCTGTGGAGGTAGCATATTACCAATGCAAAACTAGACCGGAGGAGATGATTCATCATATCGCCGTGTGGGGCTTTCAATTGCTGAATTTCGTATGATTTTTCACATATTATTGTTTTGGTTTTGAATTGTAATGCTATATGTTATTACAGGTCTTTTAAACTTGTTTCAAACTGATCCTTCTCGAAAATAGTGGGTCACGTTGCGATGACGTACTCCCAACATAGCGACGAGGTGTAACCAAATGTTAGCTCAAATAATCAAACCAAAATTGTCAAGAGGGGGTGAATTGGTTTTTAAAATATTTGTGAAAGCTAGAGAGAAAGGATAGAAAACTTTGACACAAAAAATTAGAGTGGTTTGGCCCAAATTGCCTACTCCACTACCTTAGTTTTCCACTACTAAGGATTTTTCCAAATTCACTAATTTGATAACCTTTGAAGATAAAGTTTAACCTTACAAACTCTCTTAAGGTTTCTACCCCAAACCTTAAGATACAAACCCTCTTGAAGAAATACAAAGAAACAAACAAATAAATATTCCTTACAAGATTTATGTGCTTGCAAATTAAGCTCAATTACAATGAAAAATACTTGAGCACATAGAATGAAAATAAAACTCACAAGTGTTTGAAAGAAACGTATTGAAATATTTGGCACAAAGGTTATTTTGATTGATCTTTAAACTTGAATATTTTGTCTTATTGTTGTAGGACCTTTAGAAGTTGATATTTGTACCTTTTAATTCATTTCCAATTGTTGTAGTCGTTAAGAAAATAAATAGAGCCGTTGGGGATGAAATACCAGATCATTAAATTCACTTACAACAAAAAGTATCGATACTTTTTCTACGAATATCGATACTAGTAGTGTAATACCCAGAAAATTTTTACAATAAGATATTATCCTTGATATAGTAAAATAAGGAAATAAAGTGACAAAAAGGGAAATTTTGAGTTATGTCAATATTGAGAAGTATATTATGATATATTAATTCAAGAAAGGACTAAATTGTAAAAGTGAGAAAAGTTTTGTTGCACAAGAGTAAATATTCAAAATTTGAGGGGTTAAAGTGTAAATATGAAAAAGTTGAAGGACCAATAGTATAAATATTTTAAGAGTGGAATGATCTAGAAACTAAGGAAAATGGATGAATTAGGACCAAATTGAATAGATGAAGAACTATGAGGGACTAAATTGCAATTTTACCAAATTAAATGATGACTCAAGGATGGAATTTTAAAAGATAATGAAGGGAAAAATGGTCAATTGGAAGAGAGAGAAATCTAGAAAGTAATAATGATACTAGAGATATTTTGATATTTTATAATTATTAATTAGATAAATATTATTTTATTAATATTTTAATAAGATATTTTATTATTATTTTATTAGTATATAAAGAAAGAAAGATGAGAAATTCTCATCCATATTTTCCCATGCACTAACGTGAGAGAAAGAGAGGAAGAAAGAAATTTTTGCTTTCTTTACAATTTGGTCCTTTTACCAAAAATTCACCATTTTCACCCAATAAATCAAATGAATTTCCATAGCTAACAAGAGACAAAAATGTTAAGGAGAGAATGGGGAGTTAGAATATCAAGTTGGATTCAAGAAATAGAAGCTGGAGGAGAGAGAAAATCAAGTTAAAGATTAGTATCAATAGAACAAGGTAAGTATATCAAGATTTCAATATGTTTTTAAGTTTGTTATTGTTGACAAAACATGGAAATAATGTTATAGTAGAGTTTTCTTACATAAGGTCCTATGTTCTTGATATGTTAGTGAAGAGAAAATAAGAGAAAGTGATAAGAAATGGTGTAGAAAAAGAAAATAAGGGTGTTATAACATGGTAATTAATATCTTGTACTAAAACAGTTTTGGATAGCAGCAGTAGTTTAACTTTGAAAAATCACCAAAAATTGTAGAAATCGAATTATAGGATGAATAAAATATGAAATTAAAACTTATTGAGTCTAGTGTCTTATAGAAGAAATTATGTAACCAATGGAATTGTAAATCATGAGATATAATAAATTTTGTGAGACAAGATCAGAATGATTTCGGGTTCCCCTGTTCTGACTTTGAAAAATCATAAAAAATTGGATAAAAATAATTTTGGGTTTAAATTTATATGTTTATAATCCTGAATGAGTTTATTTTCAATATAAATAAACGGGAACATCATTCAAATTCTGTACGAGGAGATAATTAATTTTTGGTGAAGAAGGGTCAGAACTGTCAGACAACAGAACAGGGGTAACTTTAAAGAATAAACTGTACTTATTGGCTAAACCAAAAATTCTGAAAATTTTATGGTAAGAATAAATATGAGTCTAGTTTCAGGTAAAATTATCAGATATTAATTTGGATTCTATAGGTCCAGATATAAATAATTTAGTGACTATGATGCAGATAGACAACTTGAATATTCATAAAAGTAAATAATAAAAATTATGGATAATGTTACTTACAAGTGTGTTATCAACATTAACGATGTGGAATGGAGAGGAGGAGGAGGAAAAATATGTATGAATATTCATCTAGCATGGCTAATTTGCATATTTTAGGCTCATGGACTAAATTGAATAAAAGTAAAACTTTATGGGCAGTTTTGTAAACATGTCAGAAATGACCAAATTGCATGAAATGGATTATTTTATTATTTAAATTACAAAATTGAATGAAATTATTAATTTAGTTCAAGATCGGGGGAAAACATGTTTTAGGGATTAAATTGAAAAGTGTTGAAATTATGAAAAATTTTGATATTTTATAGAATTCATGGATTGTTATCAATATATATGAGAATAATAGCTGGAAATAAGGATTAAGTTGCAAGAATTTTATTTTCCTGACCCTAAGGATGAAATCGTCATTAATTAAAAGTTTAGGGGCAAAATGGTAATTTTGCCTAGAGCATAAATTAAATGCATTAGAATATGAAATGAATGAAAATGACGATCAAATTTATTTATAAAGATCCGGACGACTCAAATATGAGACTTGATCGTAGAAAAGAAAAGATATCAGATTAATGAAATTATAAACACAAACAAGCAATGAGGTAAGTTCGTGTAACTTGAATTATATTCTTAAATGCTTGAGATTGTATGTTTTTGATGTGAATATGATTTGAATGTTCATTGTATGAAAATTAATGAAATATTGATATATTTGATAAAATGGGAAAAATCCTGGTTGAATGAAAGGAAAATTCGATGGATCTTTAAAAAGGAATTGACGGTAAAAAGGATCTAGCCCGGACAGGTGATCTTATTCTAATATAGCCCTCCCGAAGAATACGTGTAAAACGGATTTAGCCCGAACGGGTAATTCGAATTAGGGTCTGAATTTAGCCTGGACTGGTAATTCAGATCCAAGCTCATTAGAGTAATTGTCGTTGCAGGGGATTTAGCCTGGACTGGTAATCCCGACAATACTCTATGAGTTTATATTACAGGGGATTTAGCCTGGACTGGTAATCCCACTGCAAGGATGAGGTTCGCGGGAGTGTGCTCTCTGATATGAAATGTGTAAGACCATGGTTGAAAGATACCACGGCAACCTGATATTAAATGTGTAAGACCATGGTTGAAAGATACCATGACAACCTGATATGAAATGTGTAAGACCATGGTTGAAAGATACCATGGCAACCTGATATGAAATGTGTAAGACCATGGTTGAAAGATACCATGGCAACCTGATATGAGATGTGTAAGACTATGGTTGAAAGATACCATGGCAACGTGACATGAAAAGAATAAGACCATGGTTGAAAGATACCATGGCAATATGACAGAAAATGAGTAAGACCATAGTTGAAAGACACTATGACATCACGTCAAAGATAAATAAGACCGTGGATAGGAGACGCTATAGACATCTGTTGAACAATTGATATTCAGGTAAAATGTATCAGATGACAAATGGTTATATGAAATGGTTGTGTGAAATGTTTACAAGAACTGGTCATATGGAAATATATGTACAAAAGCGTTGTATGAAATAATTATGAAAATGGATAAACGAAATAAGTATAAGTACATGGAATATAATTTATGTTAAGTTTGATATAAGCTATTACCAGAATAAATATACATAAAATATATGAAAATGATGGAGCATAAAATATTGATATAATGAAATGAATGATATATGCTTGTGAAGAAATGGTAAGAGTATGATATGTTTCATGACATGTACATATATGGTTATCTTTGATATGTTGATACAAGGAAATTATGTAAGTTGAGACTATTATTAAACTCAAGAGCGACATGTCGAGAAAATAGATATATCAATGTTGAATTTATATGAGATATGTGCAAGTATACTAACAATGTTGTTGTTTGATGCTTATACAAGTGCCAAACTGTTGATTGAATGGTAATATATTTATTTTATATGATGCATTGAATCGGTAAGTATTTTAATTTTTTTTAAGTGATCTGCAAATGGTAGTAATGCTCTAAAACCCTGTTCTGGCAGCGGATACGGGTTAGGGGTGTCACAAGTAGCATTTAATTCCTGATTCAATTACCGTTAAATTTAGTTTCCAACGATATCAAAAATGATTTATCGATACTTGATAGAAGGTATTGATATATTTTTAATGAGTATCAATATTTTTTGTAAATTTTTGAAAGATCATAAAAACATAATGCAAAAGTGGTATTGATATAATTCAATAGGTATCAATATAATCTTAAAAGTATCGATACTTATTGTTTTTATTCAATTTTTTTATTCAAGTCAGAGAGTAATTTTGGTATCGATAAAAATCATATTGGTTCCGATACTGTAACACCCCGTACCCGTACCCGAGGTCGGGATATGATACGAGGCATTACCGGACTTAAACATTCACAATTTCATACAATCGGGCCATAAAATTTCATTCAATTTAAAATGAATCAAACACATGTACATTGTCCCTTATACGAGCCTACCGGAGGTGATTTGGGACTAAATTGAGAATTTTTGAAAATTTTACAACACTTAAGAAATTTTCCATGTTTGGAAAGTCACACGCCCGTGTAACTCTTTGTTTATGACGTCATCAACAAATAAGGGTTACACGGCTAAGTCACTTGCCCGTGTGCTAGGCCGTGTCCTCTACACGGCTGAGACACACAGTCATGTCTCTGCCCGTGTAGCCGAGAATATGGTTATTTACCAAGCCATTTGTCACCCTTATTTGCACATACTTAAACACAACTACAATAGTAAATTTTATGGCATAAATAAACTACCATCAGGCAATAACATATCATTTTCACACCATCATCTATCATGCATTATAACATCATGCCTTACCAAATCACTTCATGCTGAATTCACACTCAAAAGGCATTAACATATGAATAAATGCATATCTATTATATATATATCAAGCAAATATAAATCACATCACAAAACATTGCCATATGCACATACATAATTATATAGGCTTACAACCAATTAGCCAATATAGCCAATTTGCATGGCTACAAATTACATCCAACCTTTAGCCTTCACAAGCCAATACATTTAACCAATTCATAATGACTCATACAGCAAATAACCAAGTCCCTATTCATGCCATAAACTTAAAGGGGTTTGCATTCACTTATACCCAACATGATAGCTTGATAGTGTGATAGCATCTCCGGCGATCTCCAACCCGAGCTAGCTAAATTAACCATTTCATGGATTCCATGTTCAATTACACAATGTAAGTTAGCATGATATTGCAACAAAATTCATAATCATAATTCATACATCTTAGCTCACCGAGGTTTGGACATTTCAAAATCTCAATAACCATAAACTTAGCGTACATACCTGTACCCTTTCAACATTTTTCACATATTCATTATTGTCTTTGACATACCCTTTTGGGACTATCATCAAATCATTCTTTGAATTACTCGTTGAACACTTGGAATACTATTGGATATGCAGAAAACTTACACATAAGTGCCACATATACATACGTAGCCAAAGCTACCTCATATCATGTAATGCTCGTCACCGAGTTACTCACGGGCCTGCTCACACAAGCTGTCAGTCAGAGCGTAACTACACGGGCTGCTCACACAAGCTGTTGGGTATCCGACACTCTATGGACTACTCAGCCACCGGTAGGACGCACAAGACCAGCATCCGAAACCAAATTACATGTATCACGTACATCATGCACTCAGACCAACTCAATGAGCTCAGATGTCACATATATCATGAACTCACACCAACTCAATGAGTTGAGATCATATAATTTCCTAGTGACATGTCACTTGTATCCTAAATTATTCCTAAGGTTCAAACGAGATTCTTCCTCACATGCACATAACATCTCTATCACACTTGCTCGTGATGTCGTGGATAACGAACATAATATCATTCATACACCACCACTAGGCATAACATACATAATGAAAGTAAAATATTTATCACATAATATCAATACATCAAAATATGCTATAGTGTCACATTATTTACACATGTACTTACAATTCATGTAATATCAAGCATTGACATTCAAGTATAACATTGCATTATTATTATCACACGAACTTACCTCGATACCAAAAATGGTGAAAAAAGGACTTAACCGTCAAATACTTATTTTTCCCCGATCTAAGTCCGAATCTCATTTCCTTGATCTATAATATCACATTTACCTTACTAATTAGTCACATTATTCATTGTGACCCAAAAATCATATTATGAAAAAATTATATTTTTACCCCTAAACTTTGTCATATTTATATTTTTGCCCTTAGGCTCGTAAAATGAAATTTATTCAATTTATTTGTACTTTAAGCCTAGCCAAATTATTTTCATAACTATAGAAGCCCACAATTTCCACTAAATCAGACTTTCATGACAAATTTGATAACTTTTACAAATTAGTCCTTTTTAGCGTTTTCACCGAAAACTATTTAGTAAAAGTCGTTTAACACACAACAAACATTCATATTCCTCCCTTAAACATCAAAATACACACATGTAGCACATGGGTAAAATTTTAAACATCAACCCTAGCTCAAATAAATGGTAGAAATAGCTAGATCTTGTTACGAGGATTTCAAAAACGTAAAAATCATTAAAAACGATGCAAGAACAGACTTACAATTGAGCTTGGAAGCTTGGAAAACCCTAGCCATGGTTTCTTCATGCAAGTTTTGGCCATAGATTGAAGATGGAAAAAAAATTGACTTTTAATTTTGTTTTTAATTCATTTTAATTACTTAAATGACCAAAATGCCCTTAACTTAAAAATATTCTATTTCACCTATTTCATATCCATTTTTGTCCAAAAAATTAACAAATGGTCTAATTTCCATATAAGGACCTCCAATTTAAAATTTTATAGTAATTAGACACCTCTAGCTTCTAGAACTCAAGTTTTGCACTTTTTACAATTTAGTCCTTTTGACCAAATTGAGTGCCCAAATGTCTAAATTTTTGAACAAAATTTTCATGAAATCATCCCGTGAAATTTCATACCATAAAAATATAATAAACATAAATTTTATTATGTCGGATTTGTGGTCTTGAAACAACTATTTCGACTAGACCCTAAATTGGGATGTTACAGATACATTTTGAAAAATACTAGTACTTTTTGAAGGGAGCAAATTTTCATTTGATTTAAGATTGTTTCAATCAAGTTCAAGTATTTAAAATTGATTTTGAACTTTGTCCAAAATATTCTAAAAGTGTTCAAAACATTTTCTAAGATGTTTGGAAGTCTTGAAATAATTTTTATGCTTTGAACTTTATTAATTCTTTGTTCTAAAAACAAATTTTAATTTAAAAATATTTTTGTGTGTCATATCAAAATATCAAATAAAGCTAACTTAACGCCAAAGAATCATGTCACGACAATGTTTATTCGAGCTCACGACGAGCACAAGATAGAGAGTTGTGTCGTGATGAGGAACTCCCTATGTCCAGGCTCGTTCTTGACATTTTTGGGGCATTAGGTGAAACAATAAATTGGGTCTTTTTTAAAATATATAAAATATAATACAATAAAAATTGAAAAATTTTTGGGGCCTTATGAGATGAAGCATTTATGGTGAAAATTGAAAGTCCTAGGCATTTAATTAATTTATTTTAGTCTAAAATTTTTTTCTCACATTAAAAGCTGAAAAAATATTTTTTTGGCCGCTTCCAGCCTTGATCCCTAGACGGTTGCACTCTCAAACAACCCTCAAGGTTGGGCCTGCCTATGTCGCGACGTAAACCCAAAACTTTGAAATCATTATAATTTGGTCTTATTTCGACCTTGGGTTAGCAAAAACTTTTGTAAGCTCGTATATGACCTGAAAATGATTATGTACCATTTTATATGCTTATTTTATTTATAATTAAATATTTAATGTGGTGAACCGGATTGTTGATTGTAGTTGCTTGGACAATGAATGTGACACCTTATAGTTTGGACCGGACGATCAAGTCGAGTATGAGTTGTCACACTTTTGTAGGAAATTAGATTGAGTCGAGAGAAGAAAAGTGGACTCAGAAGAACCACAACAAAGAAAAAGATGAAAAATTGAAGAAACACGAGGCAATCCAGAAAGAGCGCAACTTAGCTTTCTTGTGTCGCAACCTTCTCCTAATCTGTATTTTATATTGTTTTGTAATTTGATTTCTGTAAGGGCATTTTTGGTCGTTTCACTCTAGCTCATGGTTTTGGCCTAAAAAAAGCCTTGTATAAAGTAGAATTTTAAGTTTAGAAGGAAAGGAGAGAGTTGGGAGGAACACAAACAAGAGTTTATATTTGAAGAGTTTTCTTTAGTTAAAAGTCGTCCCAACATTTAACTTTCAGATCAGTTGTGGATTACAATAACTATTTCATAATAAATTATTTATTATTAAGTCTGTAAGTTAACAATTTAATACTTAAAATAGAGTTAAAACTTGATTTAAAAAAGGTAGGTGCCATTTAATTCTCTTATTACACATACGTTAATTCTAGGTCACATTAAGTTAATTGAAATTTGTTGGGCCAAAGAACAAATTCTTTCGACAATGGATTGAGCCGAGAGGAAGGGATGATTTTGTGGGTTTGTTTTTAGAAATGTAGACCAATAGGTAGTGAGAGGAAGGGATGGACATTGATTTGATGGTGTCTGTGGCAACGGTGGAGTTGAGGGAAGAGGTGGCTAGGGCAGAGAAAAAGAGAAGAGAGAATAGAAATGAGAAGAAAAAAGGAAAAAGAAAAAGAAAACCTAATTAAGCTTATATTTTGGTATTTTATTAACACATAAGTAAGGTTTTCAAAAATAAAAATAAAAATTTAAAAAAAAATAATGGCATTTTAAATTATACATAAAACTTTTGAGGCAAAATTTAATGTGATATGCTTGGGATTCTTGGTAGTATTGAGTAGTTTAAAACTATCCAACTCTTTTTTTAAAGCTAAAACTACTAAAATCGAATAAATTGAAGGGGAAGAAATATGAGAAAGTTGTGGATACGTATTCAATGACATACACCGAAACTTGGGATCTCAATCTTTTAGGTATCATTTTCTAACTTTTTTTTTTAAATTTATGCAAATATTAGTTTTAAAATTGAAAATAAAATTGTTCTCTAATTATGTTAAAATATCACAAAAAGTTCATACAAAAGGTCATGGAAACTCAATTACATAGTTTGTACTTTTCAATTTTCACAAAAAGGTTATAATAAAACGTCATAAAAATATTTTAATTTGATGAGATTTCATACTATCACCAAAAGATAATGAAAAACAGTCTAGAAAATAATTTAGTAATTGGATTTAGATGTAATTGTTTGCAATTATACAGAGGTGGTATGTAACTAATATAATTGGTGAGTCCCATATAATTGAGTTAAAATCGGAGCACTTCAATTACGTTTTCCTATTCTTAAAGGAAGGATGAGAATTGGAGTAATTACACAAGTAATTACACTCAAATTCAATTTTAAAAATTATATTATAAGCATGAACACATATAAGTGTTTGGGTTAGTTATGACGAAAAAATTCTTATATTATAAACCCTAAGAAATTATATTATAAATTTAATTTGTGTATTTTATAAGTTTATAACAAAAAATATATTATTTAAATCCTAAAAGAATTTTCAAAATTATGGCAAAAAAGTTTATTATAAAAATAATTTACATGTTATAAAAGTGTTATCATATATTTATTTATAAAAAATTATGGAAAAGAAGTATTAACATAACTTATTTATGTGTCCATGCTATATATTATAAAAAAATTTACTTGTTCATAAAAAAAAATGCTATATTTTTTTATTATCATAACTTATTTATAAAAAAAATTACTTTCTAAAGTTATGGTAAAAAAAATTATTTATAAGAAGTTTTATAAAATGCTTGGATAATTTATAAAACTCTTTTTTTTTATAAAGGTTATGTATTATAAATTTTATATTATTTTTTACTTAATTTATGTATTATCAAAAAGGATACAATCTAGCATAAGTACCATAGACAACTCGTAAACTCTTTAATTTGAAATATTCAATGCTTCAAAATATAATTAAGAAGACATTTGTTATTCTAAAAAAATATTTTCATATTAATAACATCACCTTAGTATAACATAAAAAAAAAGTTGGATCGTACTAGTATATTGCATATTGTATAACTTCAATCATATGTGAAATTAAAATAATCCATGCTTTGAAGAGTGAATGGAAAAATGAGATCTTGATTCAGATTCAGATAATGATGAACTCAGCCAATAACCAAAATATGACAATTTGTTACTTGTGCATATGACTAACATAATGCATTATCAACTATTTTTTTAGACTAACATAATGCATATGACAATTTTATTTTAATTTTTGTTACTTGACTATCTAAACCGACCCTAAAAGATGTTTTAATTTGGTGAATTTTTGAAACATTACCAACTATATTCAAACATGTTACGAAATCGCCACGTTTTAAAACATACTAACCATTACTCATAAGTGTGACTAAAAAATCATTTTTATTCGACATTGTCGTTGAATCATCATGGACAATCTGAATTATCGTGATATTCACTAGAAAAATCACAGAAAATGGTACTTTTTGTGATATTTTCATAAATAGTTACGAAAAAAATATCACAAAAGATAACCTTTTTTATAATATCGTACCGATTTAGTGAAATTTAAGAATACGTGGTTAAAACAGATACGCAAAAGCCACGGCACTAAATCATATTCCCTTTCCAAGCTCTACTCATTCATTAAAATTCAGCAATAGGGCAAAAGCATGCTCGAATATAAGGTAGAGTCTAATTATGCGGATGGAGACTACTACGCATAAATGATGGGCCTTTATGAAAGACACCAAGAATTAAAATTTTGGCACATTGCGAGCTACCAACCGACAGAAAACAACAAATGAAGGTAAGGAGGAGAGCAACAAAGTATATCTTGATTGGTGCCGTATTGTACATGAAAAGCTTCTTACAGTCACTTCTCACGCCTACACTAAAATAAATCTCCAAAGAATAAAATTAAGTTCCACTTTCCCTTTCATGCATTATAATCATAAAATGGCAGAATGAGTGAGTGAGCATTGTGATGTTCTAATCAGAAGGACTTGACAATTTAGAGTATGCACCCACTAAACTAGAGTAAAAAGGAAAAAGAAAAGTGGTAGATGGTGAAATATATATGCTATATTTGAATGGAAATAAAAGGAGACAAGGAAAAAAATCTTGATCAAGTGATAAGGAAAAATCATGAATCTCAATTTCAAATCTTAATTTATCCAATTTTTTTTATTAAACTAAATACTTATTTGTTTACTAATCAATTTTTGAAATCAAATTAATTTGCTCTTATATTTTCATTTTTGAGACTTACATATGAATATACTGTTGGAAATCATTCATTTTTACTTGAAAAAAGAAGTAAGCTTCAATAATTGTTTATCGTTATTTGAAAGATAATTTTATTTGTAATATATACTAAAACAAGTCTCTAATTCTAGCAAGTGAGCATTGTGGAAGGACAAAAAGTAAATGATTCTTGCACATTTTTTTCTCCTAATTAAAACTAACCAAAAGGTTACTACAACCTCAGTTTCACAAGAAACGCATTAACATCAAAATTTTATTATTTCTTGAATGATTAGATGATTTAATTTCAATAGTGAAACAAGCTATTATAAAATTAGAAAAATATTATCATCAAATTACATAAGTTTTCAACCAAGTTATATTTCATATCATTTTATCTATTATTAAAATCATAATTAATCTTATTTACACATACAAATTAAATTAAACTATACTTTCATTCCTCTAAATATTTTTAATTTCTTTTATAATTTAATCTTTTTATATACCTTCTAAATACATAGTTTTATTTTTTTTCCCTTTATTCAAACTCATAATAAGCGTCCAAGTAATCTATCTTCAATTAACTTTCATTATAATCCAAATTATTCAATTTAATCAATAATCAGTATTATCTTATTATTTTAAACTATTTTTTAAACAAAAACACAAAAAAAAGGCATACACAAAAAATTTAGTATAAAAAAGGTTTACAAGGACAAATGTGAACAATTTATTTTATAATTGAAAATAATATTATTATTATTGACAATGTAACAACCTGATTTTTAGTGGTATCAAAAAATACAAGATCAGATCATCATGCCACGACGTGACATCGAGCATGGGTCATTGAAACGAGACCTAGCCAGTATGATGTGTCGTGATGAGGAAACTCTTGTCGTCGTGACATCAACTTGAAATTTTGTACACATTATAATTTAGTCCTAATTTGATCTCGGGGTAGAATTAAATCTATCATAAGCTCGATAAAGACTCGAAAACAACTGTATATTGTATGTATGTATTGACTAGAATTAATCATTTAATGGTATAATTTAGTTGTAGATTAATCGTAATTGTTCCGGTAACGAATAAAACACTTTATAGCTCGGACATCATATCAAATGATATGATAAATATAACAAATTTTTTATTCATTCAAACTATATAGTTGAGTTGAATGTTAATAGATAAAGTTATAAAAATTATAATTTTTTATTTTTATACAATAGAGTATTGGATTCAAAGTATTACTCTAATATTAGTTAATTAATTAATTACTAATAACAACTAAAAATCATATAAATTAATCTAACAAATATATAAAAATTAGATTAGATAAATTATCACTTAAAAAAAACTTATCATGAAATATTTTAATTATTTTATATTTCATGAAATAAAAAGATATTCATTTAAATTATACAATTGAGTTGAATTATTGTAACAACTCGTTTTCAATAAAATCGGAACAGTGGTTTTGGGACCACAAATTTGAGTCCAAAAAGAAAAATTATTTTAATACTATTTTATGGTCTGAATTATGATAGAAATATCGTATGAAAATTTTGTTAGGAAAATTTTACCGATTACATGTTTAATTGATAAAAGAACCAAATTGCATGAAATGCAAAAATTGAGTTGTAGTAGTTATAAGTATCAAATAGCTATTCAAAATTGGAGGTCCTTATATAACAAATAGACCATTAAGAGGAGTTAGTATATAAGTATGATGATTCATCCATGGAAAATTAATTAAAGAAAAGGACTAAATTGGAAAGTAAAAATAATAAAAGATGATAAATAATTAAATAATGAAAATATCATCTTTTTCATCATCTTTCCCAATTTTTTTTATGGAAACCCTATCTAAGAGAAGAGAAATCAAGCAAGCTTATTTGGCTTAATTAGGTAAGTAATCTTGTCCCGTTTTTAGTAATTTTTATATTTCCGAGATTGTAATAGCTTAATCTAGCTGTCTTAGGGATTAATTTGTAAAGTTATCAAAGTACTAGGGTTTTTCCATGGATTAGTATGTATGAATTATGAAGTTTTATGGTAGAAAATGAAAGGTTGTTGATAGATAAACAACTTTTGTAAATGGAATTTTGATGAAATTGTGATTTAGGGACTAAATTGAAAAATTGTAAAATTCATGAAAAAATTCTAAATTTTATGAAATACATGGGCTGAAAATTTTATATTTAAAAATCAGCTAGGCTTGGAATAAGGATTAAATTGCATGAATTTCATTTTCCGAGCTTAGAGACAAAATCATAATTAATTAAAAGTGTAGGGGCAAAATGGTAATTTTTCCTAAGATGTGAATTGGATTGAATTGAGTATGAATTGTATTAAATTGATGTTAGATTCATTCATATAGATCCTGATATACCAAATACAGAATTAGATCGAGGAAAAGAAAAAGTGTCGAATTAGTAGATTTTGCGTACACGTACAATTGTTGAGGTAAGTTCATGTAACTAAATTGTGTATATTTATATGTTTGAATTGGATGTTGTATATATGTGAATTGTATAAATTTCGTATGTATGAAATTGATCACATATTCGATAATACCTGATAAATAATACGTTCCGTTTGGATAATTGAGATTTGATGGATACAAGGTTCCCAAATTGGTTGTGGTCCTGCATATGTTACAAACACACCACAGCTCGAAAGAACGATCCGTTATTAGCTCTCATAAGCATTCCGATATATGGCCCTCTCGAGCTTCCCATTATATGGTTCTTGCGAGCTTCCCGTTAATATCTCTTCGGAGTATCCTGATCTGTCGTGATCCTACATGTGTTGTAGACACACGCAGCTCTTATGAGCGTTCCGATTAAAGGTTCTTTGTGAGCTTTCTGATTAATGGCTCTCTGGAACTTTCCGATATGGCTCGTTTGAACTTCCCGATATATATGGCTATCCGGAGCTTCCTGATTAATGGCTCTTCGGAGCTACTCGTTATTGGCTCGCATGAGCTTCCTAATTATGGCTCCTATAAGCTTCCGTTTATATAGCCTGAAATAGCTTCCCGTTACAAGGCTCATATGAGCTTCTCGTTATATGGCTCGAAAGAGAAACTTCCCGTTTATGTGCTCGTATGAGCATTCCTTAATATGAATTGATAGATTACAATTTTTTACACTTTGTGTGTACCACCCTTGTATCCATCGAGATTTTAAATAGTTCAACGAGCGAATTTCTGATATGAGATAATATGGATTCGGAATGGATTATTACTGAATATATCTAAAATACATGGAAAAGGTTTGTACATGTTATATGAATCCATGATGTGAAAGTATATGTATATGGCAATTCTATTGTTATGAGCTCATATATGTTTCTTGATATTTCTTTGAAATACATGACTAATATGTTGACTAGGATATGTGTTTAGGCTTTTAGCCAAGTTGTTTGAAATATGTTTTTTGTGCTTACATTTAATGTGATTAAATAGTAAGTTAAATTCCATGTTATACGGCTTACTAAGCATTATATGCTTACTTTGTTTTATTCCTCTGTTTTATAGTACTCTGAAAGCTCGTTGGGTTGGAGGCTTGGTAGAGATATCTCACACTATCCATCAGCTTATTTTGGTATAAATAGTAAATTAAATTTTAGGTTATAATGACATGTATAGGCTAAAAGTGGTCAAGAATGACATGTATGTGTTTGGTTGAAATTAGTTATTGGTATGACTTGTAATTGATATGTTTTGGTATGTAAATAGTGGCATTAATATAATGATATGTGTTTGAAATGGATAAATGATGGAAATCATATAGGCATGTTGAAGATTGGTTTTAAGATAGTATAAATTTGGTAAAATATGCCTACATGTATGTATGGTGGTTTTGTTAAGTTTGGATAATTGAGAGTTGATATGTCATGCATAAGACTTGGTTTTAGTTTGATTCAAATGTTTTATATTGGATTGGGAATATGTTTAAGTGTTAATGTAGGTGGAAGACATGTTTGAGTGAGAAAAAAGGCTTGGAAAAAGCCTTATTTTGTCCATACGGGCAGAGACACGAGCGTGTGTTTCGGTCATGTGTCATCTGTATCTTTAAAATTCAAAACAGAATACTCAGGATTTTTCACACGGCCTAGCATACAGGCGCGTGGCTTGGCCGTGTGACCCCTGCACCTATACACGGCCTAGCACACGAGCGTGTGACCTGGCCGTGTGACCTAAGTCAGAGAGTTACACGGGTATGAACATGGGATGGGACACAGTCGTATGCCCTAATTCGAATGCCCACAGGCCTGTGACACAGGATGTCTCTTAGCCCTGTGAGCCACACGGGCTTTGTAACAACCCGTTTTTCAGTGAAATCGAAACGGTAGTTTCGGGACCACAAATTCGACCCAAAAATAAAGTTTATTTTTATTTTATTATATAGCCCGTATTATGATAAACATGTCATGTGAAAATTTTGATACTAAAATTTTATCGATTAAGTGTTTAATTACGAGAAGGACTAAATTGCATAAAAATTAAAAGTTAAATTCTAGTAGCTATAAGGATTAAATAGCTATGGAATTCAAAACTAAAGGTCCTTATATGGTAATTAGACCATTGAAGAAAAGTATGTAGATTTTTGGTGACTCATCCATGGAAAAATTAGAAAAGAGTAGGGACTAAATTGGAAATTGAAATAATTAATTAACTAAAAAGATGATAAAAGATATCATCTTATTAGTTTTTTCATCTTCAGCCCCAAAATTATATGGAAACCTTAAGAGAGAGAGAAGAAACTTTCAAGGCTTAATTGGGTAAGTTTTCTTGTCTCATTTTTAGTAATTTTGATATTTTTAAAACCGAGATAACTTAAACTATCTATTTGGGGGATTAATTTAAAAAAAGTTATCAAAGTATGAAAAATGGGTCATGGGTGAATATGCTGAAAATTAGAAATTTATGGTAGAAAATGAAAGGTTGTTGATAGATAAACAACGTTTACAAAGTGATTTTTGATGAAAACATGATTTAGGGACTAAAATGTAAAGTTGTGAAATTCGATAAAAAATTTTGAATTTTTATGAATACTATGATGTAAATTTTGTAACGGGGTTTTGGTTAGGCTTGGAATAGGGAGTAAATTGCACAAATTTCATTTTCTGAGCGTAGGGACGAAATTGAAATTTATGGAAAAATTAAGGGCAAATGTTAATTTTGCCTAGAATGTAAATTGAGTCCAAATGAGTATGAAATATGAGAAATTGATGATTAAAGCTATTTATATAGATTTGGACAACTCACATTCGAGATTAGATCGAGGAAAAGAAAATGTTTCGGATTAGTAGACTTTATATGCGAACAAGTGTTGAGGTAAGTTCGTGTAATTTAATCAAGCATGTAATCATGATAATTGAATGTTGTGTTAGTATGTAATGTGACTTATATTAAAATGTATTACTTGAATACTATAATGGAAAATTTAATGCAAGCTTGAAATGGTGAAAAATGGTTAAGTCCCGATTGAATATTGAATTCCGATGACTATATGTGCTTGCCTGAAATGGACGAGGTCCTGTATTTGTTGCGAACGGTATTTAGCTCGGACGAGTAATCCTATTGACCTTATTATAGAAATGAATTATCCCGGACGGGTAATCTTGATATAATACCTCTCGAGTATACATTATGATTAGGGTTTAACCTGGACTGGTAATCCTAATTGAACTCTTTTGAGCATACATTATATAAAAGATTTAGCCTGGACTGGTAATCCTGTTATACGGTATGTGGCTCGAGAGTGTGTTCATTGATTAAGTACCCTAATGGGTACCCTTGAATAAGAAATTGATGGATTATTGAATCGTACGCCTTGAGTGTACCACTAGAGTATGCATCGAAATTTCAATGACTCAACGGGCACAAAACCTCTTGGCATGATAAGAGAATTATGGAATGAAATGAATGATGTGTTGAAGGAAAATAGTATGAAGAGCTCATCTATGTTTACTTGATTGATATGAAAATTTTGGAGACTAACATTTTTGATTGAATGCATGTGTTTAGGCAATTTTGCTAATAGATGGAAAACATGATATTGTATGCTTAGATTTAATAAATGGGATTGGTAAGTTTAGTTTCTGTTATATGAACTTACTAAGCATGTAATGCTTACCTTGTTTTATTTTTCTCCTGTTTTATAGTGCTCGGAAGCTCGCAAAGGTTGGAAATCATTAGAGTATCGTCACACTATCAACTAGCTTATTTTGGGTATACTTAGTAAAATCATTTTGGTATAATGGCATGTATAGGGCAACTTAACCATTAGTGGCTTAAAAATGATGTTTGTAATCTAGCCATTGGAATGGCTAGTAATGGTTGTTTTGATATACTTTACAAGTCATACTATGGTAGCTAAATATATGTTAAGTGATTCTTCAAATTATGCCTAACATGTGGAATATACCAAGGTAAGATTATAAAACATATATGCATGTTGATAAACCATAAAAGTAACATGTTTTAATCCCATTCTTGATGTGTTTTTGGATGATTTATTATATAATTTAGCGAATTTGATACTCATAATCCTTTAATTTCATGTTTCTATACTTAGGAGAGCATAGGGGAGCAAAAGAAGTAGAAAACAGGCCAAAATCGGACAAAACGAGCTACTTCCAAGATCCACACGGCCTGGCCATTCCCACACAGGTTGGCCATTCCCACACGGGCTGGCCACACACTCATGTGCCGGTCTGTGTCAATATCGCTCCTTGTTTCCCAAACACGTGAAAAAAAGCCAATTTTTAGGGTTTCTGAGCATCCTAAAGTCTATAAATGCACACTAGAAGAGGACCTAAGGAGACAAGCAAAGTAGAACGTAGAAATTACTCGAAGAACGCAGACGGACTCAACTCAGAAGGAGGACCTCCTTCAAGACTGAAGATCTCTATTCAATTCTTTTAGAAGTTTTTGGGTTTCTTTATGTTTTATTGTTTTCCTATTTTTGATATGTTTTCCTTTCCAAGTATGAACTAAATTCCCTAAATACTTAAGGAAGATGAAACCTATGATAGATCTTATTATTTGATTTTTCTGAATTACACGATAAATATTTGTTCTTGATCTCAATTATGTTTACTTATCTTCATGTTTAATGTTTTCAGAATATTAATTCATGATTGATGTGCTTATTCAGTGGAGCAAAAGTCTCTGTCTAAGAGTAGATCTTGCATAATTGAGTGGAGTTGCATGTAATCTTAGAAATAGAACGACATAAATCTACCGGATTAGAGTCAAATCTAATAGGGGAATATATAGATCGAATTAATGTGACGATAGGGGTTTTAATTAGAAAGAGATTTCAATTAATCAACCTAGAATCAATTATTTTTACTCTCGAAAGAGATATTAATATAATTTAGGGATGTCTACGGATCAAGTCAAATGAATAAATCGTTTAATTCAAATTTAGAATAATAAGTGAAGTCTAGGTGGATTCTTTCTTGGGTATTGTCTATCTCATAAGTTTTCTTCGGTTATTTTCCCAATTCTCTCTTTGTCGCTTAGTAATTAGTTTAGTTAAATTTAGATTTTAAAACAATCCCTTCAATTTATAAGCTAGATAACAATGAGATAGTAATTACTAATACTTTTAGTCCTTATGGATACGATATTACTAACTCACCATAACTATACTACTATTCGATAGGTGCGCTTGCTTTTGTTGTATTTTAGTTAGTTCGTGACGTCATCAAAGATCTCTATTCAATTTCTCTAGAATTTTTTGGGTTCTTTATGTCTAGGTATTTTCCTAATTTTGAGATGTTTTCTTCCCAAATTATGAACTAAATTCCCTAGATACCTAGGGAAGATGAAACCTATGGTGAATATTATTATTTGATTCTTCTAAGCTACATGATAAATATTTGTTCTTGATCTCAATTATGTGTACTTACTTCATGTGTTAATGTTTTCAGGATATTAATTCATGATTAATGTGCTTATTTCAGTAGAGCAAAAGTCCATGTTTAAGAGTAGATCTGGCATAATTGAGTGGAGTTGCATGCAATCCTAGAAATAGGACGACATAAATCTACCGGATTAGAGTCAAATCTAATAGGGGAATCCATAGATCGAGTTAATGTGACAATAGGGGTTTCAATTAGAAAGAGATTTTAATTAATCAACCTAGAGTCAATTATTTTTACGTTCGAAAGAGATATTAATATAATTTATAGATTTCTACGGATCAAGGCAAGTGAATAAATCATTTAACTCAGATTCAGAATAATAAGTGAAGTCTAGGTGGATTTTTTCTTGGGTATCGTCTTTATCATTGGTTTTTTTCGAATATTTTCCCAATTCATTCTCTGTCGAGTCTTTAGTAATTAGTTTAATTTTAGATTAAAAACAACCCTTCAATTTATAGGCTAGAAAATAAAAAGATAGTAATTACTAGTACTTTTAGTTCTCGTGGATACAATATCCCCGACTCACCATAACTATGCTACTATTCGATAGGTGCGCTTGCTTTTGTCGTGATTTTAGTTAGTTAAGTGAATCATCATCACATGTAATGATATGCCCTGTTGAATGATAGAATTTGCTTAATTTGAATGCTTGAATTGGTTAGTATTTGGATGTATGTTTTAGTGCAGGAAAATGGTAAATTTGGGTGACAAATGAGGCTAGAAAATAACTTTATTTTGTCTACACGGGCAGACACATGGGCGTGTGTCTAGACCGTGTGTGACACACAGCCTGGTAACGTGGGCGTGTAGTTAGGTCGTGTGTCCCTTGCACCTTAATTTTGAGAAACAAAATGCTCAGAATTGAGCACACAGACAGAGACACCAGCGTGTGTCTCAACCGTGTGTGCTACACGACCTAGAACAGGGGCGTGTGTCTTGGCTGTGTGAAACCTGCACCTAATTTTGAAAAGAATTAATTAACCACATGGCCTAGCACACGGGCGTGTGGCATGACCATGTGCACAAGTCAGAGAGTTACACGGGGTCAAACACGGCCTGTAGCACTGGCGTGTCTTAAGGTCACACGGGCGTGTCCCTTGGACCACACGGGTGTGTGAGCCCTGCACCTTGGAAATTTTTTGAAATGTCGCGAAAAATTCCTAGAGTTCCTGATTAAGTCCTGACTCGATTCTAATACTTGTATTGGGCCTCGAGGGTCCAATTAAGGAACGTTTTGAATGATTTCGATTAATAAATAGTAATTTACATAAATTATTTGTAAAATATTATGAAAGTTCTGGTAATGCTTCAAAACCCTATTCTAACGACAGATACGGGTTAGGGGTGTTACAGGCGTGTATACCCTGCATCTAGGAAAAATTTTTAAAAATTCGCGAAAAATTCTCTAAGTACCTAGTTTAGTCCCTACTTGTTTGTAACGCATATTTTGGGCATTGAGGGCTAATTTGAAGGACAATATAATTCATTATGAATGATTTCTGATATGAATGTTAAATGTTATGAAATATATATATTTGATCTGTAAAATTTTGGTAATGCTCTGTAACCTTATTCCGGCGAAGGATACGGGTTAAGGGTGTTACATTTATAATAGATAAAATCATGTTAGTTATACATATATATTATTTTTATATAATAGAGTATTGTATTCCTATAATATTAATTAATTATTAATAACAACTAAAAATTATATATAAATATAAAAAATAGATTAGATAAATTAACACTTACTAATTAAATTAAGACTTGATAAGTAATATTTTACTATAAAATATTTTAATTCTTTTATATTTCATGGAATAAAAAGATATCATTAAATAAATAAAATTAATTGATGATTTATAATATATAATTAGTTAACTTAAAATAGTTAAATATGTAATGCATGTGAACTAATAAGTTAGTATAGTCTTGATAAAATTTTAAACTGATAATATATTATTTTTTGTTCGTTATATTACTGAATTTACCATTTTAAATTTTTTTATTATTTATAATATTTATCAAATTTATAAATAATAATGTTAATTTTACTAAAATATTTGGTTAAATAAATTTACTTGATAAAAAATACTTAAAAATAAGAATTATGATTCTATTAAAAAACTCTTATTCAATGATTTATATAATAAATAATATTTTTTATTAAATTAGATAAAAATTACTTTATATTATGTTTATATTAACAAAAAATAAAATTACTTTTGTTAATTAAAAAAAACAAAATTTAATTATGTACATAATAAGCGACTTCATATTTTCTGTAAAAAGTTTTATAAACAATAAATTTGTATAATCTAATCTATTATAAATATATTAATTATATATTATGTACGAACTATTAAGTAAGAAAAAAAATTGAAATTTACACCATAAAATAGATTAGTAATGATTGAAATTTTTTTATTAGCACTACATTAATTGAATGATGATAGCATAGATTAATTATTATTACGAAAAATGTTGTTTTCTATTAATTATATGATTGTACATTAAAATGTGATTTTAAATTTATTATTTTAGCATTTGAATTCTTAAATAAATTAATAAATTTTAATTATGTTTAGTATTACTTTACAATAAATTAAATACGTAAAATTAGGTGTAATGCATATAATATTAAAAATTAGTTATAGAAAGAAAGAAAAACGAAAAACAACTAACAGTGAGAAAGGTAATTAGGTATTTAATTACTAGTTAACATAACTTTATTATTGTGCTTGTTTGAGTTGAGAAGAACCGGTAGCAATCTTTAGTATTTTGTTAAGGTGGTGGGAGATGTCATGTGGATGAGCCTCCATCTCGGCCGCTCCGGCAAAACCCAACGCCCGTCGTTGTTTTTTACCATCCCTTTGTTCTCGTCCTGGCGCCAGTGCGGTGGCACCCCGTACTCTTTCTTCAAGAAGTTGCTGTCCTTGTTAACAAGCGCAATGTCCCTCTTGTTAGACAAGCAGAACCGTCGCCCTTTTCCATGGTATCCGTCAAGTAAGTGTAAATGAGCCTCGAGATTGTGTGCGCAACCGAGGTCGCCTGCGGGTTTCAGAAACGGGCTATGGGTGTGATCCAATGTCAGTTCAACACCGACATGTGCGTAACTCCATGGAAAAGATACCGTCTCTTCCAAATACTTTTGAAATTGAAGCTTTTCATTGGCGAAAATCTCCGGAACTGTCGGTACTTTATCGTGAATATTTATCACTCTAAGTACCTTAACTCCTAGCTCTTCACACCTTTCCTTGAACTCCACTCGAGGGCCACCAAAAGAGTACAGTGTAATCGGTATTTTAGGGGTAACCCTTCCATCATTTACAATGTTAACTCCCAACTCTGCAATATCATAAGCTGTTATTATAGCCAAAGCTGCCCCAAGACTATGCCCTGTAATTGTAATACTAATCTCTTCACCATCGTAGTAGTCGAGAAGCCTTTTAATTTCAGCTAACACTTGTTCACGAGCCGAGAAGGAGCAAAAGTTGCAAGTGTCCTCTTTCTTGGTGTACAAGTCATAAAACCCTAACTCCATTTTAATGGAAGGGTCGTTGGTGAAATTTGGTGAGTGTAGGATGTCCTTCAGATCATAAATCCATTCAAGATACGTAACAGTTCCTCTCCAAGAAACAACAATATCGCGTCTTCCTAACCGTTTGATCTCGTCTTCATCGGTGCATACGGCGACGTAGCCCATCCAGTTTGCATGGGTGCTCCACACACTGCTTAGCTTTGATTTCTGGTAGAAGTTTGGGAGGTTAATGTCGGAGGTGGCGTAGAGGTACCTGCTGATTTGGTAGCCACAGTCGGCCATCCCAAGCTTTTCGAAGAAACGGGCTCCTTGATATTTGCATGAACCGCAGTACTTGGAGTGAGGATCGAAGTCGAAAGAGTCGTAGCATGCTTGAGCAAATTCACCGTAGCGGATGATTTCGCGGCGGAGATGGGAGTTCATGGGGTCCAGCAGCCCATCCCAGTCGTGGCACCCTTGAATTTCCTTCCAGATTTCGGAAAGTGGCCGCTCGTCCTCTTCTTCTAAAGCCAAACATTCCTCCTCTACCTCTGGGCTTAAACTTGACAAGGATGTTGAACATTTGATGCTCTTTTGGAAGTTAAGATTGTTGCTTTTCTGATTCAACTTGTTTTTTTTAAGGGACCTAACTGAAAAGAAGCAGCATGTAGGGTGAATTTGGGGTGGTTTAGAGAGAGGAGATGCAGGGAAGCCATGAGACTAGATTCTTCTCTTTTGGGGTGAAAATTATGAGTGCTACCAAAAGTGGTGGAATATGTTCAGTTGGGAGACTCTGGAAGAGAAAATGGGGTTGATGTATGAGTATTTTGTGTGCCAGGGCGGGGGCCGTAGAGGGTGACATGTCTAAAGGAGAAAAGAATGTGTTCAACGATATTTATGTAGCCTTGGGCGGCTGTCTAGGAAAATTATTGGTGATGAAAAATCTCAACTTTCAAGTAGAAGACAAGGGATGACTATAGTATATAGGCAATACAAATCTTAAAAAGAGAAGAATTAAAATCGTGTTTGATGTGAAATCGATGTACGATTCCACTAGCTAAAGCATGCCACCAGTCTCCACCCAACATGCACTTACCACTACCAGTATGGCGCTTCTTATTAAAGAGAAATGTTAATTGATGTTTAGCCGCGCAAATAAATAAAATTTCATGTTCTTCATACTAGAGAGATGGGGCTGATTCTCAAGGATAGAGCGTTAATGCTAAGGTTTTATATATCATGTATTCCATATGTTTAGACAGACAGGTAAAAGGAAGCTGTGAACCCAATGCCAAAGCCTTATCAGATAATAATATTTTAATATAAAGACATCATATTCATAAGTATTTTAGGTTCTTTTAGATAAGTCTTGTTATAAAATATATTCTAGTTTTGGGAGTGGATTAAGAGATGAAATAAATAACTACCATACTTAATATTTTATTATTTATTTAATACTAAAAATGATATTATATTTTTATAATTGAATAGAAAAGTTTTATAATTATTAGAAAACCATAATAACATGGAAGAAGAAGTCACCTTAGTGGCAGTGTAGATGTCCTTTCCACTTTTCCATATAGCCCCAAATTGTAATACTCATTGTTGCGTTAAAATTGAAAAGGTTTATCATAGTGGGAACAATCGCACCCACTGCCAAACCCCACAAGCCTCTTTTGTTCCCTCATTTCTATAATTAACTAGAATCAGTTTTAGGGTTAATTTAGGTGTATATGTACTTTTTTAATAAGAGCTAGACAAACTTTCACATTTTCTGTAAAGGTGGTAAGAAAAACGTATCTAGTTAGACGCACTTTTTTGTTAATTGTGTACAAAGCGCATCCAATTTCACTCTCTCTCTTTGGCTTTTTTTTTTAATTTTGTTAGGGTTAGGGTTAGGGCAAAAGTTTATAAGTAGATTTGAGAGGTCGGGAATGCGATAACTCGTCTCAAAACACATACATTTCATATGTTATGCCAGGATAGGATCATTACCTCAGAAACTCATCTTGTAGAAGTCGGGTTTCAGGGTGACAGTGCTTGATACGGTCACTGGTCGAAGTCTAAGTAGAGGTCCCAGTCGGCTACCATGATGCGGTCATGGGATTGACTATAATTGGGGACCAATTGACAGTCGTTATGCAGTCACAAGTTCAAGCTTTTTGGATACCCGCAAATGATGCCTTATATATATTATACATAAGATTGAGGATATAATCATAGGAAAAAAATGGAGGGATTTTCGGTATAATTAATGTAATTTTTTTCTCTATTTCTAGGCAGTCGGTATCTTTAACATTTCATTCTTATTCAAAGGCTGACATCAAGATGGACACAAGAGGGCTCTCAAGCAGAGAGTGGATGTTCCACCGACATAGAGGTCAAACTCAAGTCGGCACGATAGCAATTGTAGTTATTAATGGGTTTTTTAATAACAACAACTGTTGTCGCCCCGAAAAGAGTATCACCTTTACTCCAACATCATAGCCATTGCTCGCTTGAAAGTCTTCTTGCATCTACAGCGATGCCGATCTTCAGATAAAAAGGAAGGTTAAAGATAACTACTGCGTGGAAATGGAGAAAATTCCCTTAAACTTTTTTATGGTATTTATAAGGCAACACCTCCAGGTATTTGAAAAGTTTGAGCTCGTGCCCGCGTAACGACCATCAACTGGCTCCCTCGTAATACTCTGATCCATGACTACGTAACAGTCGTCGATTGAGACCTCTACATAGACTTCCACCCGTGACCATATAAAACAAAATAACCCTAGAACTTGACTTCTACAGGATAGGTTTCAGAGGTAATGGTTTCATCTCAGTAGGATATATAAAATGTGTGCATTTCGGAGTGATATCGCATCACCAATGACTCAAGAATACCTTAAACCAAAAATTTTATTAGTGACGAAAATTTTTAACACTGAAGTAGGGAAGAAAATCGATAGAGAGAAATATTGTAAAGTAGAGGGATGGTGGGGATGATGGAGTCTAGAGGGGGAGCTGGTGGGGATGATGGAGTCTAGAGGGGGAGCCCCCTATTATAGGCAAGGGGGAGGGGTGATATTACAAAGGAAAAAAATCCCCGTGGTCGAAAATGTGTCGTAAGACCAACGTTTTCATCAAATATATTCAAAATGTGCTTCAAATCTTATCCGAGAATCTCGGGGTCAGAGCACTTTTGGCAAACTTTTAATGCAAATGGTAAGAAACCCAGGGCAAACAAAGGCAACATGTTCCATATTGAGGGATACATTAAGGCTTCAACGTTGCTAACATATTGTTTTGTACAGAAATTGATTACAATGCTTCTATTTTTTTCTAAAAAATATGTTCATTCATTTTTTTTGTATTTCATTTGTATTTGCCACTATCTGTTAACATTCATATAATAGAAAATTTCTTACTTTAGCTGCTACTTCAAGTATTAATTACAATTTCTCTAGAGATTGAACTTTTACTATTTTTACTATTTGGTCTCTGTACCTTAATTAATCACTAGTTCGATAAAAGCACCTATCCAAAGTTCAATTCGCCTACTATATAACTATGTAATTATTTAGTAAAAACTTTTACGGCCCTGATTTACAGAAATGAGGTCTTAAAACGTCATTTTTCGACACCACTGACTTTCAAACTGTTGCATATTTCATATCAAATATTATATATGGAAAATTACGTACAAAATAAATTAAAACTTAACAAAGACAATTATGACTTGCAACAGAAATATAAAAAAATGATCATTTTTTATTTATATCATTTATATTTACATCACAAAAATTAAATAAGAAATATATCATCGGTGTTGTCGAGCCGAATATGTGCCACAAGGTAGTGGCTGACGGTTGCGAGTAGGATTTCTATGTATAAGTTAGGGTGCCAACTCCTCCTCTTGGTAATGATCATTTTTCTCATCTTCTTCATCTTCACCTCGACCCTCATCTTTATCTTTATCTTCAACCCCGTCTTGTCTTCGTCTCCATTGCCTTTCTCCGTGCTTGAATGCGGTGTCATCCTAGCCTCTCATCGTGTGTTCTCCATTCCATTAGAATGTAGTTACGAAGATGACACACTTCGATAAAACAATGGTGTGATTGGTGTTTGTGACACTAATGGAGAATAACCGTATAATGTCGCAAAACCTAGATATATTGGCATTGATACTGGAATTGATGACGGCATTGGTGTTGCCATTGGTGTTGGTACATGTTTCAGCTTCGGGGTGTAATATGTTGGGGATAGAGGTGTCCTAAAATACGTACCTATAGGAGGTGTAGATGTAGGGTGCTGCGGTGGTGCATAATGTGGTGCTTGTGAATAAAATATGGGGTTAGTGAAAGGAATAAGAATATATAGAGGGAATCGATCGGGATGTGGTACAGACATCAATGACATTTGTTGGGGCGGTCGTCGTGGCATATTCAAACGAAGTTACCTCCTCCTCACCTCCATCGACAATAGATATGGCATGTACTCTAAATAGGTTGACGTGTCAATGAGAAAAAAGGCTCACGAATGGGTAAAAATTTCATCTTACGATCAAAAACATCGATGCACTCCTTGTGGTAATCTCGCAAATTTTTGTCAGTTTTCCCCCACAGATCAAGCTTGTGGAGTGTTTTCATGTCTCGCGGTGGCAACATAATTTTTGCCTCCACCCGAACTGCCACATCAGTCGATCCAATTTGTGCATCTACACCGTCGCGTAAACTATCAATGGCACCTTCAAGTCCCAAAGACTCCAAATGAGCAAAAATTTGGGCAGGACAGATTCTATGATATCTGGATTGGCCTTTGACATCAATTCAAACTATATTGCACAATTATAAATTTTGTTATGTATAAAATTCTAAATTTCAAATCATTACGTAATTTTTATAGGTTTGAAAAAAATCAATAAGTAACCTTGACTTTCATGTGTTGATCTAATAGCAATCATCATCAAGCTGCTCCGGTAGTCCCACATAACTTAGCTAATGATTCCACCTATTCAAGCAATATGTTAATTCAAACATATAATAAATAAACAACATTTACTATGTTAACTACATATTATTATTAAATAAGTTTTAACTTATCACTAATGGGAACGTATAACGGTCATTCACTTGAGGACATAGAAATGGTAGCCGCCACTACGCCTATGACTGTAGCAGAAGTAGATAACCACCAATTGACATCTTATCTAGTTTTGTCGTCTGACACAATTCTCGGTACAATGTAACCAACACGGTTAATCCCCAACTTAGTTTTCTGCATTTTTTGAAATCGATTAGGTGTAGTAGCCACATTATGTGTACCAATTTTTGAGATTTATCAGGCATTAGAATGCCCTCGATTAACCTCAGGATGAATGCTCAGGTGTATTTTTCTTTGATAACGTTGGTCTCGTCCTTAAGAGGTTTTTTGAAATTATTTTCCAACCACTTCATATCTATTCAGCCACCTTGAACTTGTTCGCCACCTTCCCCAAAAATGACTCGAAAAGGCATTCTTTACGGGGAACAACCATTGACCCCGTAACGACTGGTCCATCCACTGGTAAATCGAGTTGTAGAGCTATGTCCTCTAGTGTAATTGTACACTTACCGCATGGAAGATGGAATGTGCCTCAAGTCTCCATCTTTCCACCAACGCACTGATAAATGTAGGATTCAATTTGCAGCCTTCAAGCATACTAGATGCACTTAAGAATCTCGTGTCTTGCAAATAAACATGAATTTTAGTGTCTAGGCTCTTTGACAAATTATGTATGAATCCCTCCAAAACACGATCATCTGCCTATCTATATCGACAAAATAAAATATTTTAAAAATTTTAAAAACTTTAAATTTAACTTAATTGAAAGTAACGAAATTTAAAATTTCTCCTTACAACTAATGCTTGAGCGGTGGAAATATGCTTGTAGTTGAAACGAATCAGAGAGTTTTTCATTCGTGAAAATTTAATCGAAATGAATATACAAAATAATTAAATAAAACTACAGTATTTTTAAACAAGTGTATTGGAAAATTTCGAATAAAACTTGAGAAAATTGAGAGAGTTGAGAGAATTAAGAGTTTAGAGAGAATTGAGAGAGTAAAATTTGAGTGAAAAGAATGAAAAATTGTCTGATATTTATAGAAAAAAATATCGTTGGCCTTTAAAGATTTTTATTGTTGTCAACGTTTTAAAAAGTTGTTGGGAGAATGACTGTTAAAGGAAAGCGTGCTTTCACACAACTTTATAAAAAAACAACTTATTTCTTTAAATTAAAAAAAACGATTTATTTGGTCAATTAAAAAAATCAATAAATATTTCTAATTTAGCCTAATTTATATATAATATTCTTTTAAATAACGATATCAATACTACCAGAAAAAAAATATACAAGTCCCCTCGGTTGCAACGTGGGTGTCCCGCGCCCCGCCTTGCACTTTTTCCATATCCTCATGGTTGAGTGAAAAGTGAAAAGGTTTATCGTAATGGGAATAATTGCACCAACAAACCCCACAAGCAAATTATTTTGCTTCCATAGATTTCCATAGATTTAAAAATTTATATAATTTTTTGGTGATGATGTGGTATAATCTTATAGTGTCACATTCAATATTTTAATAACCTGACTAATGGTTGAACAGGTTGGATTACTGATTCTTGATTCAATTAGTTCAATCGATTCAATCGTCGGACCAACAACAAATAGATAAATGATTAAAAAATTATAAAAGTCTAAAAAAAAATAAGAAACTTTATTATACAGATTCAACTGCCGGTTTTTGTCTTAGCTTTCTATTTTTACCAATTTCAAGCAGTTTTCTAGTTGATCGGTTCAATGCTTTTGTTCGAATCATTATATTGATCAATTCTGAATCATTATATTGATTTGATTTAGTTCTATTCAATTAACACTAGTCATATCATCAAATATTGATAGAATCCAAGTATAATGATCAAAATGATCTAGTTACCACATTCAAGGACTAAAGTAAACAAAAAAGTTTAAATACTAAACAAAAAAGTTTAAATACCAAAATAAACCTAGTTACTAAATTGAGTGGCAAAAATTATATTATCCCAATGCGGCACACACAATTAAAGGTGTTCATGTGTCGGGTTTGAGTTTGGCTTATGCATGACATTAATACATTTTATGCTTATCCAAGCTCAACTTGACCCAAAATATGGGTCTAAAATTTTGCCCAAGCCTATCCATATTTGTAAATGGCTAACGCAAACCAATTTTACGCCCGCCCATATTATTTATTAAAAAAATTATAAATATATATTTATATTATTTTTAATTTAATATTTAATAATTTTATACAATTTTATTTATTAAAATTTTATATATAGTCACCTTAATAATTTTAATGTTTACATAATAGTAGTAGTATTATATACTACTATAAATTTAATTTTTATGTGTTATAAATTACATAGTATATAAAATAACATATCTCATAAAACATTGTGAACTTAAAAACGGGCCGAGCTGAGCTTGAGCCTTGAATGTTCAAGTTCGAGCCTAGATGATATTTTAAACGGGCTTAATTTTTTTTCTTAAGTCCATTTTTTGAGCCTAATATTTTTACCCAAACTTTCTTAAATTTCGGACGAGCTTTCAGACTTAAACGGATAACTCGACTTATGAACAAGTGTAACGAGAGAATTAATTATTGAGGTGGAAATGAAAAGTGGTTTTTGTAATAGGTGGAGAGGGAGGGTGAGAGCGAGGGAACATCAAACGAATATAAGTGGAGTTCAAATTATTAATGAGTTCGAAGGGTAATACAAAACACGTGCTTGAAATCAAAAGGTAGAGCGCAATATATGTGGATCTCCCCTCATCTGCTCCTTCAATGAAAACGATTAATTTCTGCAATGTTTTGGTTTTCTTTCTTTATTATTTTAAAAACAAGTGGAGGCCAACGTGATCATAAGAAAAAGAATTTGCATTTCTCTTACTTTCACGTGGTTTGACTCACAACCTCTTTTTCTTTTCAAAATAAGTCGAACTAAATGTGATAATTAACACATTCACACGTGAATTTCACGATATATTTATTAGGTTAATATATATACAAGTGTTGATGCGTAGGATGAATAAGGAGGAGATCCCCAAGAGAAAGTGATGGTCGGAGAATAGAAAGATTGAAGCTAGTGAATGTTGAAATTATGAATAAATTCGCATAGTGTAGATAAGAGTGCGTTGGAGAGTCGATTTTTTTTTCATCGTCCTAGACATTATTTATATGAGAAATTCCATGTCGAGTAATTTTAATGTAATGAATCGATAATCAAATCATCGTAATGGGATATGTGGAGCACAAAGAAGTTAATAAAGAAATATTTTCTCAAAAATTTAAAAATTAAAAATTAGATTTTTTTTTATTTTGCAAGCATAATGAACTTAGACATATAATTGTCCATATTCATTTGCACTTGGACAATCAATTATCCAGGTTTGTTCAGAATGTTTTTTAATATTTTTAATATTATAAAAATAAAAATGTTTTAAAAAAAGTAAATTCTTGTATTTTATAAATTTTTTGTATCTTATTTTTTTTATATTTTTAGCATTTCTTTTAATTTTAGGATTTTTTTTTATTTCAAAGGGTACAATGAATATGAACCAATTTCGTTATCAACGTGAATTTGTCTAGTAATTTTATATATTTTTTTAACTTAAAAAATAATAATATAAAATATTTTTAAAAATAAGTTCCAATTTTATCACTTAAATTATTTATAATAATTTTAAAATCTAGAATATTTTAAATTTATTACTTAAGCAATAAAATAAATTTTATTTTAATTCTAAATTTATTTTTAAAAATTTTATATCATTATTTTTTGAAATTATAAAAAAAATACGTTCAGAATGAATTTAGATAATCATCTGTTCAGGATCTTTGTGCACGTAAAATAAAATAAAAATAAAAATCCTAAAGTATAAGAAAAAATACGAGAACATAAAAATTATAAAATACAATATTTTATTTTTAAAAAAAATTATATTTTTTTATTGAATTATAAAAATATAAAATTACTACAAATATTCAAAATGAACCTAGACAAAAGATTGTCCATATTTAATTTGCCCATGTTCATTATGCATACAAAATAGAAAAATAAAAAATAAATTACCTAATTCTTTAATTTCCGAAAAAAATATTTTTACTTTTTCGTAATACATGTCAACATTCTATTGGTTGTCAGCCCAAAATCTAAAGATATTAGTCAAGTACCATAAGGAGTACCAACTTGGCTTATAATTTTTAACTTTTAGGTGCTAGCTAGTTAAGTACAAAAGGTTTAGACACTAAATAGATGTAAGTTATTAAGTTCAATTACCTCTTTGTATATTAACCATTTTTATTTAAGTGAATGAATTATTGAAAATATTATTCTTATGTTTAAAAATCAAAGTCGAAGTCATGTGTTGATACAAAGAAGTGGGCTTGAAGGCAGTGGATGGTTGACCAAGTAAACCAAGAGTTGTAAGGTGGTTTTGTGGTTCTGGAGTAGTGGAAGCTCTTGAGTGAGGCTAAAAGAGAGGGTTTTTTGGTCCCCTTGCTTGAGTTTTCTAAATGTATTTAATGGGAGCTTCCACCTAATCCCAAGGAGTTAGGTGTCCCTTAAGGATTGGTGGATATTCATTCTCAACCTCGAGTATTTTTAGGTAAGTTGTGATGTAATTTGATGAGACTCAAGTAAAGGATGAGTGAACAATGGATGATAGTGATTTACAAAGTAAGATATTTTACTTAGAAGGCTATTTTACCTAAATAACTTAAAAATAATAATTAATTACTTAATTGATCTTAATTCAAAGCAACCACCTAAATAATCTGAAATGAATAGTAGAATTGGATTATGAAATTATATAGTCGGCACTACTATTTTACTATTAAAAAATAATTTTTGAGGTTTTAAACACTAGATAATCGACATCCTTATTTTTTTTCAAACTATATCACACTTCATATATTTATATTAGTATTTTATTTGTTGGTTGGCACCCCTTTATCTATTAAAAAATTAATTTTTTGGGATATAAGTGCCTGTCAATAAAGGCCCAAACTCACCCAACAAAAGGGGATGATAATATTGCAACATTAACCCTTCCTTATTTTCCCATTTTTTTTATTTCCCAAGTTTAATTACATATTTTATATTTTAAAATAATATTAAACTATTTATCATGTTGTTAATTATTATTGCATCACTCACATTATTATTAAATTTAAAAATTAATTTAAATTTAATATGCACAATTAAATTAATATGTACAATTATTTTAATATGCATGTTATTATTAAATTAAATTAAATATGAACAATGTGAAATATATTTATAAAAGAAACTTACCTTATAGATTAAATTAATTTATAAAATTAAATTTTAAAATATAAAAATTTCGCCTTATAGATTAAATTAATTTTATAAATATATTACACATTGTTTCTAAATTTAAAATTTTTAAATCTATTTAAAATTAAAATTTTTAAATATATTATATGTTATTTTTTAAAATAAAAGAAACAATAATTTAGCGATGTTTATTTGAATTGTTATAAAAGATGAAAATCATTAAAACAGGTTCTAATTTTTTTAAAAAAAAATTCTAGTTTAATTGTGCATAATAAATTTAAATTAATTTTTAAATTTAGTAATAATAATATAAAGTGATGCAATAGTAATTAACAACATGATATATAAGTAGTCCAATATTATTTTAAAATATAAAATTTGTAATCAAACTTGGGAAATAAAAAATATGAGAAAATAAGGAGGGGTTAATGTTGCAATATTCTCATCCCCTTTTGTTGGGTGAGTTTGGGTGTTTGTTGGCCGACACCTGACATCCAAAAAAAAATTTTTTAATCATATAAAGCGATGTAGGCCATCAATATGCCAACACCTCAATTTTTTTAAATATTGGTATAAATATATACTAGTATGGTATGGATTGAAAAAAATATGAGTGTTGGCCATCTAGTCCCCATAACCTAATTTTACTGTTCCTTTTAGGTTATTTAAGTAATTATTTTTGAATCAGAATCATTTATATAATTTTTTTTTTGGGTTATTTGGGTAAAATAACCTACTTAGAGAGGTATGTTGCTTGGTAAGGTATCTCTTACGCTCCTTTTTAGTCTCCATTAGTTAGAGGTGTTGATCTAATAGGGTAAATTTAGCAAGATGTAGGCATATTACAATTGTGATGTTATAAAGAGACATTTTTTGAGATAAAAGAGTCTTTGGCGAGGTCTGTTTAGTTTTGGTGAAGTATCTAAGAAGAGTAGCTACTTTTCGAGTTAAAAAATTTTGTGTTTATTTGTGATCTAGCAACTGGAGAAGCAAGAAGGACGTGTGAATGGCACATAAAGAAGTTGAAGTAAGGTGTAAACGTAAAACAATTGTCCTTTCTATGTTGGTTGTTGAGGGAACAAACCCTCATAAACATCAACGTAAAACAGGTTGAAAGGATATCTTGCTTGTGGATTGCTAGCCTAACCAACATATTGATGGATGGGCGGAGGTTGTAGAGATATTGTCACCGGGAAAAGTCATGCTGGTCCACATTGGCAACAATTGTTGATGACAAATAGGGGGAGGAGGATATGATGATAGTTCACAAGGTGAGGGATGTGCGGAGAATTGTATATAGAGGTATCTTGTTCTTGTAATGGAAAAGTTATAATAGAGAGACAAAATCCTCCCAAGGCTAAGATGAGTATTTATTGTACCCTCTCTTAGTTATGGGTGTATGGCACAAGTCACATATTGGTTGGATGTTTGGGGAGCACCGTAGTTTTCCAAATAGGCGACAGTGGAATGAAGATGATTAGTTGAGATTACATGTGTGAGCCATGTGAAGAATGACCCAACATCTGTACTTGGTGAAATAGATCATAGGAGTTCTAATGTTGCGTGTACTTATATTCAAGAAGCTCAAATTTTGACGAATTATCGTTTTGGTGAGGTTATAGATGTGAATTTTTGCAAGGGGAAGTGACCGAAATTTGGATAAACGAGTTATATGAAATTTGTTGTGTTTGTTAGACCAAATTAACCTAATGAGTTTGTAAAATCAAATTAGTGTACAAAAATCGGCATAAAGGTTACTTTCATTATGTACATGTAAAATATTGAAAAAGAAAAAGCAGGGCCAATCTAAAAAAATCCACTAATTTATTCTTCATTACAGTTTAATTATTGCTTGAACCAGGCCTCTTGCAGTGATAAATGGGCTAAGGTATATGAATGATATGAGTTATGCCTTGTTAAATATAGCAAACAAAACATTTGAAAGGTAACTGTCGAAGAGAATAACGGAAACAAAGAAATAAGAAAATTGCAAGTGCAAACCTCAGCCACACACACACAGAAAACAAATAAAAAAAGAAATGAGCAGTGGGGAAAGGAAAACTGTGTGTGTAACAGGTGCCTCTGGTTACATTGCGTCATGCCTTGTTAAGCAGCTTCTCCTTCGTGGTTACACTGTCAAAGCCTCCGTTCGTGACCCTGGTCAGTTCTTTATATATATATATATATCAATTCATTCTTGTCCTTGTTTCATGATCGAAGCCATTAATTTCACTACAGCAGAATAGACTTTTAGCGGCGTTTGGACGAATTTACACACTAGTGGCGTTTGTATAAAAACGCCGCTATAGGTCAGGGTTATAGTGGCGCTTGCCAAAAAAACGCTGCAAAATATCAATATTAGCGGCGCTTATATAGAAAACGCCGCAAAAAAGTGAGAATTAGCAGCATTTTCTTAAAAACGCCGCAATAGGTGACGCATTAGCGGCGGTTGTCGAAAAACGCCCCGACCAAAATGGTGAGCTGTTGAGGCATTAGCGGCGTTTTACCAAAATGCCACAAAAAATTCAAGCAATAGCGGCGTTTTTTGAAAACGCTGCAATAGGTGACATATTAGCGGCGGTTGTCTGGAAACGCCGCAGAAGTTTTGAGCAAACTATAGAGGAATTAGCGGCGTTTTTAAAAAAACGCTGCAAAATGTGAATCATTAGTAGTGTTTTTTTAGAAAACGCCACGTCCCCTTGTTTTCGGCATTGCATGCGTGATCATGGATCTTTTATTTTCTTTTGCATTACTCTTTCTTGTCCTTCTAAGTGTTACCTAGATGTTTCCTAAACTACGATAATTGCAATTAGTTATTATTCCTCAAAAGATGATCCAAGAAAGACATAACACTTACTTGCTCTTGAGGGAGCTGAGGACAGGCTGAAGTTGATTAAAGCAAACCTATTGGAAGAAGGTTCCTATGATTTCGCTGTTGAAGGTTGCGAAGGTGTTTTTCACACAGCATCTCCCTTTTATCATGATGTCAAAGATCCCGAGGTTGATCTTGCATTATTTATCTAACATAACTCTTTTTGTTTCCACTTTTGTTTTCATTGACCACAGTGAAAACTTGTCACTTTTGTTGGATTTTTTTCATTTAAAAGGAAAAAGGAAAAAGGAAAATGCAAAGGAACCCTTAAAATGCATCCCGTGTTTGTACAACATAAATGAAACAACTTGGTTCTAAGAGATTCGTGTTCCTTTTATTATTATTATTTTTATGTTACTTTCTTCAGGCATTCTTGTTGGGGAATGAACTGCTTTCTTTATATTTGAATCCTTTGAACATGCTTTTGATGAGGATTACAAGTCATCAATTCGATGACAAATTCCATTGTCGAAGCGGTTTTTGCGGGCTAAATAGTAAGGAGATTTCATTAGATCATCATTTTGACATTTAACGTTCTTAAACATTGTCTTTACCTACTACTAGTGATCTTGATCTGAGCCATATGGATACTAAGTGGAAAGGAAGCAACTTATTTAGTGCTTCAAATTTAAAAGACTCGGGCCATTTCGCTTTTGCATTAATGGAGTGATCTTTTATATCTGTCTTTGATGATTATTAAGTGTTTTAACTCATCCTTTCTTTTATCAGGCAGAATTACTTGATCCGGCTGTGAAGGGAACATTGAAGTGCTTAACTTATGTGCTAACTCCTCTTCAATAAAACGCGTGGTCTTGACAGCTTCTATTGCCGCAGTCACCTACAATGGGAAACCTCGAACTCCTGATGTTGTTGATGAATCTTGGTTTACTGATCTTGATTACTGAAGGGGCTTAAAGGGGTGTGTGTGTATCCCTGCTACCTCCTCTCATGCCATATTGACATCGGAGCTGTTGCACTTTACATGCAACTTATGAAGTATATATAAAACAAGAATTGTCTATGGATTGAAGAATGCGCGCCTGTCCCATTATTTCTATAGATTTCCAGTATGAGATATTCGAATTTGACAGCCAAATGTTGTCCAACGTGCCAATCTAATCCTCTGACTTATCCTTCATGTATCTGAAGATTAGGATCTAAATTGTTGTAGGTATATTCTCATAAGAACTACTTTGTTTTCAAGGAATTGTAGATTGATTGGATTAAGAGTGGAAACTGTGGCCCTATTTGGTATCATATTTTAGGATTTCTTTTTATTTTTTGATGTATAATAGCAGAAAGGCTTTACTTATTTTCCTCCTCTTATCTTGCAAACTAAATTTAAGATTTTGATTCTTATTCTAGCAGCTAATGCTGCGATAAATTTTTAAGGAGATCGGATCACACTTTTGGCTACGTTGCTCTTCATTTGCCTTGAAGTATGTTTGCTCGAAACCCGTATTTAACCCATATTTGGACATGAGCATGGGTTCATACGTAGAAAAACTTGGAAAAAAGAAAGACATTTTTGTGTCAAACGTATGCTCGTATCCTATACTTACAGCTAAGTCTAAGTAATGTAGCCTTCCGAAACAAATTTTGCTAGGTTGCATGACTGGGTACTTGTTACTGCTATAATTTACAACCAATTTCTATGTGAGCATCATTCAAATATTTCTTTTTTTTTTTTTTGTTGCTACTAGTACTTTAGTGCATCACTATACACACACACACATACATATAGGGGATCTTAAATGACTGAAATTTCCTCATTTTTAATTAATTAAGGTTTTCTCTTCTTTGCTATACATATATTCAGCTTTGGCATGTCGTCTCAAAAACAATGGCTGAGGATGCTGCTTGGAAATTTTCAAAAGAGAAGGGCGTTGACATGGTTGCCATAAACCCTGGAATGGTGATCGGTCCTCTTTTACAACCAACACTTAATACCCGTGCTGCAGCCGTTTTAAGCTTGATTAAAGGTATTTTTTTTTTTTTGCCAGGCTACTACTTGCTTTACATGAAAGCGTTCTTTGGTGATCTTCCGAAAAACAAAAAATGCACTCTTGTTTTATGTAGGAGTGCAGACATTTCCGAATGCAACATTTGGTTCGGTGAATGTTAAAGATGTAGCAAATGCACATATCCAGGCATTTGAGATCCCATCAGCTAGTGGAAGATATTGTTTAGTTGAAAGAGTTGCGCATTACGCGGAAGTTGTCAAGTTCTTACACCAACTATATCCTTCATTCCAACTCCCAAAGAAGTAAGTTTTTTACTTGCAAATTTTAAAGCATTGCCGTATCTAAATGGGGGCAAACTTGCCTTTGTTTTTAACCCAAAAGCTTATCATATTGTCATTGTATGGTTTTTTTCCCCCTTTTTTGCAATTCTTTAAATAATCAAATCCAACCCTATAAAGAAACCATCTAAATATGTTTGAAACGGTGTTTTGTTTTGGTAAATATTGGCAGATGTGCAGATGACAAGCCTTATGTGCCAACATATCAGGTGTCCAAGGAAAAAGCAAGAAGTTTGGGTATAGAATTCATTCCTTTGGATTTGAGTCTCAAGGAAACGGTTGAAAGCTTGAAGGAAAAGGGATTTGTTGATTTTTGAGGACTCTCTCTTCAGCTCTTAATTTTGCAGTCTCTGTAATAAATAAATGGTTGGTATTGGCTACATTCTTTTATTTATTTATTTATTTTGGTGTTCATTTTAACTTGAGAATGGAGATTTTGGCCCTTTTTGCAGGTGGCTTGTAAGCGTTAATCCTTTCAGATATTAAGTTCTCAGTTTATAGCCCTAGCAAGACTCAAAAACATAGATAGTCACATTTATTTCATATCATGCAAATATATATTCTACACTTGTTAGAAAATATAGACTTAATCTTATAAAGATTATGCCATTGTAATTTAATTTAGTTTTTACTGTATCCTTTATATATATAATTGTGATTATGGAGGAATTTTGTAAAATACTAGGTTATTTTATTTTATCTTTTTATTAGGTATGACCTTTATATAAGGATTTGTTTAAGTTGTTCGTAATTAACTAGAATTGATTCAATTCTTGAAATATTTTAGAAGTCCAATCTACTTAAAGTTTGGTGAACTCTAAACAATTCAATAATTTTATAGTTTATCTAATAAATCTAAGGGATGAACATAAATAGAAATCTAAGGGATCAAGGTTTTTCTTTCTCAATCATTAAAATATATTAAGTCTAGAAATTAACATACAGTTCAATACAGAAGTTACACCAGAAGCATAGATTATCGGTCAATACCAGATTTTGCTAGTGAATCTTCCCAGCTATTGACCTCTCTATATGCAAAAACTAGTCTAACATTTCCGATCAGTGACTTAAATCTATCAATATCTTTAAAAGGTCTCACTATACCTATCTCTTTGCTCCCAACCCATTCAGAATTAGCAAAAATCTCCACAGCTTGTTTTATGGCCAAAAGCTCAGCCTCAAATTTTCCTAAAGGACACGAAAAAATATTCAGTAGCTTACCAAGGTCGGACTCCTTCGCAACCAGCTTGCCTTGGACTTACCTTGAGGCTTCGTCGATATTAAATTTCAGAGACCCTTGTGCCGGAGGACACCAACAAGTATAGTAGCGAACACCTTTATGGGCAACTGGTGATGAAATATTTAAAGGGTTATCCCACCATCGAGCATCAATAATATCCTCCGAATAGCTTGCCTTAACCTAGAATAAGGATCGAAGCTTTGTTAAAAACAAAATTTCATTGATCCGAGTCGCTTTTCCCTTCAACTTGCTCATATCCATTTCCGAGGTGAATTTAGAGGGGTTGGCCCTAAATGTTGTAATATTTTTTTAAAAGTCTTTTAAATTTTAAAATTTTTATTTTGATATTATAATTAATGTTTAGAAAAAAGGGCAAATTTATGTTTGGCCCCCAAAGGTTTTCAAAGTTTTTTTTTAATTGGATTTTTTATAGACTTTATAATTTTTTATGATAAATTTAGTAACATTTTTAATTTAATTTGGTAAACTAATACAAAGTAGTATCTATATATTAATTTGGTAAAAATAAAGTTTAGTGATTGAAATATCTAAGTATAAATGGTATCTAAATATTAGTTACGTAAAAAATAAAGTTAAATAATTATAATATCTAATACAAATTGAGTATTTAACTTATTTGTTTTTCAAAATACCTTTCATGGGTCGATTGGTTGAGCCAAGCTGAGGTCCGATTCCAAAATATTTTTCAAGTCCAAACTTGTTTTGGGGTCAAGTCATGTTTTACTATTTAAAAATTAATAATATATTTTTATAATTAAATATTAATTTTAAAATATTTTTTATTTTTTAAATTGAATTCGAGTTGAATTAAAAGTACAAAATATTTACCCAAGTCAAGCTCAACGAGCTATCCGAGCCATGCACATATCTAACCTCACGCATAAAAAATACACAGTAGCAATAAAGGAAGAAGCCAGAATGAACAAGGTAAACAATTGGAAATGCCCCACTTTATCTTATAGAGAGGTTTCAAATTGAGCCATTAATGTAATTTAATGTGTAGCGTTAAGTTAAAGGAATTCAATTACAAATTGTATAAATTATAATTGAGTAATCAATGCACTAAATTTAGTTTATCGTGGGCTTGTTTTGTTTTTAATCTGAAAGGACAGGCAAAAATGTAAGTGCAAGATATGATGAGTGTTGGTCATAATAAGCTTTTTTAGGTTGCATTTACTTTGTTTCTTGAGAACTGTTGTTTGTTTTCATAGCATTTTAGATATTTTGCATTTCATGTGCTTAAATATGGTTAGTTTTTATTTTTGCGCAAGTGATTACATGGTTTTATGTAGATTAAGATGAATTTGAATGAAATGAGTGGAAGGATAAGGCATAAGCAAAAACTTGTGTTGATACTGCATTTTGATAAAGCTCATTTTGGTATTTTCCTTCTAAAACCATGTGTTAACCCTAAAAGCCCAGCCCTTGTAAAACATAGAATAATCATAGAGTTAAAGGGGAGAGAGCTGTAAAGTTTAGTTTTTAGTTTAGTAATGTTGATTTGAATTTTCAAATCATTCAGATCGAATTCATCTTTAATGTAAAGCATAATGAATATAAGGATATCAAAAATGCTCTTTTCGTAGTGTATGAAATTTCATATTTAATTATAAGTGATTAGGAAATTTAAAGTTAATGGCGAGTAACGTAAACTAAACTAATATATAATTGGCTTAAATTTTAACTAGTTTGTATTGTGTGATGCACAGACTAGTTGTGTATATTAATTTTATAATATTTTTATTTACATGAATTTCCTCAAAACTAATTAAAGAATTAAAAAGGTAATCTAATTACAAAATATTTTTAAAAATATTTAACTAATTTATAATCAATCGTGTTAGTGTTATTTAATCTTTAAATAATATAAAAATTTATCATGAATATTTCTATAAAAAATATATATACAGACTAAATTCTTTTTGATTATTTCTTATTTTTTAAATACATTAACAATTATAATCTCTTTCTAATCTATAATCAAGAACATGGAAATTATAAATTATATAAAGTAAATATAATTTGAGTATTAAATTATAAATTGGTAAAAAATAGAAAAACTTATATAGCATAAATTAAAGCATGGAAGGATGTTTGTATAATTTAACCATTGTTTACATATAATGAAAAAAAATGTATTGGTATAAGTGGAAGTCCTCAATAGTTGAACCAAAAACAATGAAATACATTCCCTCAATTAATCCAATTATAAAGAGTAAATAAGCTAAACTCTATTTTTTTTTTCATTCCCTATAATATTTGCTAAAAGAATTGTTTTTACGTACGTCCAGGAAAAAAAAAGTTAAATGCCTTCTTTGCTTTTAGTTTGTTCTACGCATGATAATATGCCGGGCAGCCTAATGTAAAATTTTATGTTCAGGTCGGGTTTGATTCAAAAATTAAGTCTACAATTTTATTTCAATTTGATTCAGATTAAAAAAGTTAAAAAATCTTATTAGAGGCTCGACCCGTTAAAAAATGAACATTATTTTTTTGTCCAAATCTATTTTTTTGACATATGTTTTTGTCAAAATCTTCTCATTTTTGAAGTTAACCTTTAAATTTAGACGAATGATCTGACCCATTATAAGTTCTAGTTTAATCTTTAGCTAGTTAAAATAACGCACATTTTCCCTTTTTTGGGTGGAGTAGATATAAATGGGAAGCCAGAAAATGAAATTTAAAAAAATTAAAAAAATTCCTTTTTATTTTTACTTGGCTTTGTATTAATATGTTGTACAAAATGTCAAAAAATAAGGTGAATAGTGTTTTTGCAGTATGATTTGGTTGTAAATAAAACCATTTCTACCGAACCTTTCATAAATGTTGTGTTTTTTAAAGCAAACATATTATTGATGGAATAAATTATGAAATTATGTAAATTGTAATACAAAATTGTAGAATAATACCTTTATACATAGAAGGTAATAGGAATGAATTTAATAACATAAATTATAGGTATAATAAAAGATTTATGTAAGGGAAGATGCACATAATAGATTAACACAATATAATGAAGAGTACATAATATCAATTTAATTAGCTTGGATTTTCATTTATTATGGTATTTATTTACTATTACAATTTAATAATGAATTTTTGTTAGTATATGTCTTAAATTGGTAAGAAATAAATATAGAAAGTAATTAAAATTTTAAAATAAAATATTGCATATTAACTTTCACTATGGAAGGTGTTATAGGCCAATTTGGCCCACTTACATTACACCAAACCTAAACAATGACCCTTACCCAAAACCCATTACAATTAAACCAATCCATTAAACCCACTAAAAAACCCCAATACCTAAATACTCAACAGCCCAATTACACCCAAACCCTAAACCAAATTCAAAAAAAGCTATCACAAACCCTAGCCTCTCCCCACTTGCCTCAGCGCCGCAACCACCCTCCCACTTGCCTCTGCCAACACCATCCCCTGGCGCCACCTGCCCCATGGTCACCTCCACCGGCCACCAACTCACCTGCAAGGTCAAGCAGACACGCAACAATAAGAAACAGACCATGTAAGGCTATAAAAGCCGAATGTAAAAACAAAAAGGGGGGATTTTTTCTGAATACAAGGATTGGATTTTAATATATACATAAACAGATCGAAAATATATAGGAAGAAAACACAAGAATAATACCAATTCAGCAGCAAAAACATCGACATCAAAGCATTAAGGTGAATCTTTTTATTTTTATTTTCTGTTTTATTTTCGAACTTATTTCTCCTATATTTATAAACACATAAATACAAATAAAAAATAATATCATAAAGCGTAAAAAAATATAAAAAAAATTTACCTTTTCCGTCTACCGTGCACTGTGGCCGGCGCCGGCGCCGGCGCCGGTGACGGGCCGACGATCGGCCGGTAGCCCCCCTCTCTCCTTTCCCCTCTCCCTCCTTTCTCTTCCTCTCCTTTCTTCTCTCTTTTTTTTTCTTTTCTCCCTTCACAAATGATTTTTTTCTGAAAATGGGCCTATTTATAACCCTCCGAAACGACGTCATTTTGGGGGCTGTACTTAAGCCCCAAAACGACGTCGTTTAAGCCCTTACCCGATCCGACCCGACCCGTCATTTTGCCGTTTTTGATTCAGCTATTACACAAACTTCCTAGCTATATCGTCGTATTTCTTTACTCGCACTAAGAACTCTGATATATTTGATCTTTGACTTGGAGGGAATTGGCAAATGAGAATTTCAACTTCTTCCGATAATTGCACCACATGCATGGCTACCCCGCGAACTTCATTGATCAAATAGCTAAGTTGCATTTCTTTTTCTTGGAGGCCCTCTTCGTAAGCATGAACGTCTCTATCATACTGACTATCTTTTTCTTCCAAAGCCTTCAAGAGAGTATCTAGTTGTTGTTGACGATCTTGCAGCATACCTTCTAACTCTCTTATCCTTTCTTTTTAGTTCTTGACGTTTAGATCGACTAGTCATTACCTCGGCAAACACAGCTTCATATTCGGCGTTCTTCTCCCTCAATTCTATCATAGCCCGCGCAGCCTTTTCTTCCTCTTTCTTTGCTTTTCCTTTCCAAAATTCCATCCCGCCTTTAATGTTGCTTATCTCTTCTTTCCATTCTGCTGACGACTTGCCCAGCCCACTATTTTTTATTGTGCCTCTTAACTTTTTATCTTCCAGATGGAGGTCCCTTAAGTCATTTCTCGCGACTTCAACTTCTTTTTGCACTTTCTCGGTTCTGGATCTTTTAATCTGAACGTCGATCTTCAATTGGTAGTTTTCCTCTTGAAGAGCACTAAGGTCCCGAGACATCTTGGCCTTTTCTCGTTCAAATTCTTGTCTTGCCATTTCTAGCTCAGATGGCATTTCCTCCGAGAAAGGATTCTAGACGGTGTAGTTCATTGACGAGATTTGCTGACTGTTCACCCGTTGCTTTCTCCATATGTCGTAATCTTGGGTGAGAGTGTCAGCGTATAAAGCTAATTCCATGAGATGAATTCTTTTCCAAGACTTTGCGATAGCTCGAACCCTCTTCCTATATCCCTCGCCTGCAAAACCAAACTCAGACTGTGCTAATCCTCCAGTGGTAGGTATGAATTGTCGTGAAGAAAATTGCCTTTGGACCATTAACGGAACATATCCAACTCCTCCCCACAACCCGAGTAGTGGCACCCAATCTTGATCTCCGACCTTGTATAGCAGAATTGACGGGCGTATCCACGGGGCTCTCCAAGTTACGTCATCAGCGCGAAGATTCTGAAAGATTGAGACCCAGTGTTGTTCAGTGACCTCCTTCGGCCATTCTTTCTTAAGATAAGCTTCTAACAGAGAGAATATTTTAAAAAACATATGGATCGGTGTGCGCTCTACTTTCCAGAAGTGGCTCAGAATCCAAACATTGAGTAACTGAGCGCATCCGATAAAACGACCTTCTCCTTTCTTCCTACAGCTACTTATTGATCTGAAGGTTTCGGCCAGGATAGTTGGGACGGGTTGATTCCTTGTTTTAACCTTTCGAAGAAATCTACCACCGCAACTTCTATGTGTCTAAGGACCTTCGGGAAGATGATCAAACCGTAAATGGCCAGAGCGAATAGATTTACCCTTTTCAACATGTCGGGATGGTTCAGAACCAAGTCTCGTTGGGAAACCCATAGAATGCAAATGGTTTCATTCTTCTTCTTTATCTGTTTTTCGGCCCACGCGTCAGTCATGTCTGTCAATCTCACTAACATTTTCTTGAAGGTCATTGGCTTAGGTTCTTTCACATATATCTTATAAGGTTGTACGTTTTTGACACGAAGCAAAGCAGCATACTCTTCTATAGTCGGGGTCATGTCTTCTTGATTGAAAGTAAAACATTGGTAGGCCGGATCCCAAAATCTGACCATGGCTTGGATCAATCGTTCGTCTACGTTGACAGTAATCAAGTTGGCTATTCCCCATATCTTTCAGTGAAGATATCCCTAGTGTCCAAGTTCCACTGATTCCAAACCCGAACCAAATCTTCAAGGTTATTCTGGCGAACATTCACAGTTACGTGCTCGGGCAAATTGGCAATACATCCCTCCACTAGACTATCCCCTCTTTTTTTCTGAGTCTTTAGAGACCAGTCTCGAACTGCGGCATTCCTCTCGGTTATTTGTATAATTGACTCTTCCATTAGAAACCCATTTTTTGGCAACCGATCTCTAGTCAACACCTTCCTAATATAATGCCTATAATGCATGATGGAAAAAAAATAAGGCAAAGACAAACAACCTTGATTAGTAATTAAGTATAGGCAGAAAAACATGGAAAATTTAACAAATCGAATTACCCAAATCTAATTTATTAAACAGACCCAGTCCCCTTGTATAGAAAGTGAAGATACAAAAGATAAGAGGCATTCCTCCCGTGCACTTATTTTGGTGACTACTAAACGGACGGAGGTTTGGCATGGCTCTAGTTAAATGGCTCGTACGGTTCACTATATGCGGTTTTGGTTCTAGATAGGTACTCGAATTGTCCGTACTGTTATCTGCTAAGATTAGTACGACGCTTCGGTCATAGCCATCACAGGCTCACGAGTTCAATTCGAGGGGTTACATTTACTTATGCCTATGCGGAGGGACAAGTTAACTCACGAAAGCATAAGTCATATGTAACCCGAAAGTATTCACTAGCCTGTACGGAGGGACGAGTTAACTCACGAAGGCGGAGTGTTTACTTTCACTTAAACGGACGAGGCCCAGGTAGAGAGCTCATGTTATGCAAAATGCAAGTGCACGGTGTGTGGGAGAAACTCACAAATCTTTACGTTTTATTTAAAAAACTAGAACAAAACTAAAACCATAAAAATTTAAAGCTGAATAACAATCGGATAAAACAAGTTGGGAGAATATATACAACACTTCAAAAAACCAATTTTGGGATCACGACTAAATATTAATTCGAACAAGGAATTTTGAAAATTTTGATAACACGCGTTTAAGTGACTCGACTCTCAAAAACTGACGTCCCCTGTAACACCCCGAACCCGAGACCGTCGCTGGAGTCGAACACGAGGTGACAACAGACTTCAAACCACTTATTTGACATTTCCCAGACAAGCTGCCAATCTGCGTACTAGTCGCTTTAAAAATCATATCTTGAGTTCTGAAACTCGAAATCCAGTTCCGTAAATTTTCCCTGGAACTAGACTCATATACCTATATGGTAGAATTTTTGTAGAATTTTTGGTCAGGCCAATTAGTACAGTTTATTAGTCAAAGTCTCCCATGTTACAGGGATCGACTACACTGACCTTTGTGCATTACGACTTGGATATCTCCCTGCACAGAGCTTCAATACTGATGTCGTTTGTTTCTATAGAAACTAAACTCAGAGAGGAATCTGTACGTATATGGAATGACTCCTAATTATCTCTGGTTAATTTATAATGAATTTCCAAAGTCGGAACAGGGAATCCAGAAACCGTTCTGGCCCTGTCTCACGAGAACCTGAATATCTCTTAACATACTGTCCATATGATCGTTTCGTTACTTCTATATGAAAATAGACTCATCGATCTTTGATTACATAATTTATTCATCAATTAATTCCACTCCTACTATTTTTAGTGATTTTTCAATCTCACGTCACTGCTGCTGCCAGCATCTATTACGAAAGCAACTATGCCCATTTCGTGATTTCTCCTTGATCTAACTAGTTATTCATCATACATATCACAAATTATGATCATGACTAGCCATGCCAAAGGCTAATCATTGTCAAACATCTCCCTACTACACTATTGCCATATCATGAATTTTAACACCAAAAATAATCAACCATGACATATGGCATAAAAAAGGGGTCGAATTACCAAGGCTTACGACCTAACGTTATAAACCAAACCCAACCGACATTTATGCCATTTTCGCATGGCTAAAAGTTTACATCCCAAAGTTCAAACACAACATAATAGCCTATACATGCCGAAATGTTCTCCTAAGCCGACTAAGAAGAAAGTACCAAAACTTGCTAGCCGGTGTGATGACTTCGATGACAGCCCGACCACGCAACAAGAGACGAGTCCAAGAAACCTAAAATAGGTGACAAGGAAACACCGAGTGAGTATATAACTCAGTAAGTCATAAGCAATGCACTACCATCCATTAATAACATTATCACAAGAGGAAGCAAAATGGAACGAGGCTAGTTACTCCATCCATACCGAACCATACCATAGTTCCTCAAACCTATCGGTTCAATCTCATACCAAGTCATGCATTCACATTCCATATACTAATCAATAGAATATTTGAGGCATTTTCATACATCATTTTATTTTCGTTACAATCATACAACTAAACGACCTTTCACCTATTCCACGATAAATCTTATGTACGTGACTTCAATTATAATTGTCACATAGGTTCAGACTTACCAAGCTCAACTTCAAATATAAACATAGCGCCTATTAGTCTCGAACTCAAGGTACTTACCCGATCCGCTGTCCGTGATCAACTCAATAATGTCGCACACTTAGTGTCCATAGTGATTCAAAAGTATATATTAAGTCCGCACACTCAGTGCTATATAATCAACTCGCACACTTAGTGCTATATAATCAAACTCTCACACTTAGTGCTACATAATCAAACTCGCACACTTAGTGCTACATAATCAAACTCGCACACTTAGTGCTGTACAATTTAAACCCGCACACTTAGCGCCAATCTCATGATCATAAATATTTATACCCGCACTCTTAGTGCCGAGATCAACAACTCAATACATCTCACCTCTTTTCTTTTCATTCAACACTTTCATCACCACATACATACATGTATATATATATTTATCATTCCATTCAGCATCATTACATAGACGTTATGACCATTTAAATTAATACAAACTATATGCTTAATGACTTACTTTATGTTGGGTAAAGTAATTCCAAGTCGGCTACTCGATGACCTTCAATTTCCCCTTGTTGGACGCCTCTCCTTTAGGATCTTGAGCTTAAACAAATAAATTAACTCATTCAATCGCTTTGCTACATATATTGGTATTCACATTTTAATGATTTTATGACATATGGGACGGCATGGTAAAATTTTTATCTTGCTACCTTATGTTCTTAGCTATTCGGCTAATAACCTTATGCAATTACCATACTTTCAATAATCCAATCACACATGCATATGCATACTTGGACATTTGGCAATCACCTTTGCTAGTTTTTCCCATTTTTTTGTCGGTTATATATACATAGTCCTAAGGTAATATCACGAATGGGCTTACATATATATGTATATATATATAGCCGAATATGCAAAGCTTAAACTCAACATCACATAAGCTCCTAAGTGATGACCGAATATGTATATCTATATATATACATCAACTATACTATTACCTTTAATTTATCTAATCACACAATTTCATCTCATGAACACTTGACCCATTTCTCACAAAAATGAAACAACAACTAAAATGAACATCCCATTTTTACCCCATATGGCCGATTGCTTCATTTGTTACCCAACTAACAATTCAACAATTTCAACCTCATTACAACCTCTACCTATCCAATATAACATGAACACAATCCTCCACCCCTAAATTAGATTCGGCAATCACTTAACCCATTTTAACCTCAACTTTCAAGTTAAAAGCAATTAACCACTCACCATATCCTACATTACTATCCATTTTAATGACATTAACACATCTACTAAGAGTTTCAAGCTTCTTGGCCGAATTTCAACCTCAAAATCCTAAGTCTAATCTATAGGATGAGTAGAATTTGAACTAACCATCTCAAACATACATAGATTTTCAAGAATCATTCAATACATACCTCATTCTAGCCATCTTCCAAGCCAAAATCCAATAACCAAATCTCCCTTCCTTCTCCTCACTCACGGCAATAGCCAAAGAAAAAAAAGATGAACACTCCCTCTTCCCTCCTTATTTTATTCATCTTTTCCTTTTTAATTCCTTTCTTTAATTTATTTTAATTTACTTACCAATATTAAATAATAAACAACATAAACTTGGAGGAATGGAACCATGCTTGGCCGGCCACTTAACATGAATTGGGCACTTTGACATGCAAACCCAAACTTTCCTATTTTAATACTATTTGGTCCTTACTTATTTACCTATCATAATTTTCTAAGTCTCTCAACTAGATCCTTTCAAGCAAAATTCGCATTCCTAAGATAAAATTAAAACATCAATTTTTTATACAAGTACTATCACACATATAAGATATGCAAATAAAATTTTAACTAAATTTTATGGCTCGGTTTTGTGGTCCCGAAACCACATTCCGACTAGGGTCAAATTAGGGCTGTCACATCCCCAGTGGAGTCGCCAGCTGTAGCGACGTAAAAATTTCTTCTTTTGGTCACTAATTGAGGCGATTTATTGGAAATTTAAAAACCGACTTTCGATTTTATTAAAAAAGGGAGTCGCCACTGATCCTTTTTCCTAGGTGTGATCGGACACCTAATAAATCCTCTTTTTCAAAAGAAAATTTATTTTTTAAACAAAAAGAAGGCCGAGTTTAGGTCTACGTTTAAAGCCAGAGAAAAAAATAGGGTTCGGGAGTCGGTTACCCACAAGGAAGGTATTAGCACCCTCGCGACATCCAAAATTGGTATCTTATTAAACTTGTGTTGTCTTGATTTTCAAAAGTACAAATTCAATCTGACATTTACTCATGATCCAATTGAAAAATGAGAATTTTTAGTTTTCGATTTTTTAGAAAGGGTGTCCCGTTTTTAACACGAGCCGATGAATTTCACCCAACATAGCGATGAAATCGATGGCTTAATGTTAAATCGGTACATTGCCTTATTTTTTAAATTAATTAAAACATGAGAAAAAAATATTCCTAAAGTGAGAAATTAAAAATAGATAAACGATACAAAAAAAAAGATATCATTAATGAAAAATATTAACATGGAATACTAGAATATTAGAATAACAATAATAATGATATTTACAAAAAAAAAACAAATCATGTACTAATAATAAAATAGGAAAAATGATATATTTGGTAATAATAATATAAAATAATAATATGTACATAAAAATACATATATATATATATATGCATATAATAAATATATGTAATAATAATAATATCTACAATAAAAGAAAATATTAGGAAACGTACATAAAAATATATACATAAATTTTTTTTTACAACAACAATATAAAATAATGATATGTACAAAATATATATATGTACATAATATAGTTATAAAAATATATATATTAAATTCGGAATAGGTAAATAATAATAAAAAGGGTAAGAATATACCGAAGCCCCAATGTTATGGATTACTGAAATTAATCTCTTTTCTTCTCGGGCTGTTGAAATGGGCCTTTGTTGGTGATCTTCACCGGATCAGATTGCCGCAAATAGAGTCAGGTTGACCCGACCATTTTAAAATTTAATATTTTTTATTATTGTAGTTTTTTTAGACCAATTTTTGTTTAGCCCAATTACAAATAAAATCTAAATAAAAGATACAAAATCCAAATTACTTCAACCCAACACAAGCCAACCTTAGCCCACTAACTTAATAATCCAACACAACCAACCCAACCCACTAACTTAACATATCACCCAACCCACTAATTAACCCAAACTAAATTTAACCCATCAAACCTTACATAAACCAACCCATTAACTAAAATATTTCTTTCTTTTTTTTAATACTAACCCCCCCAAAACAAACAAGTTCCAGCAGCAAACAAAGAAAATCCAAACTTCAAGCTGCCTATTCCCCCTCTCCTTCCATCGTGCGCGTCACCAGCAGCCACCGTATGCACCACATGAAATCAGGCTACGGGTAGTTGAGGTTTGGGTTTTGGGGTGGCTGATAATCGATTGGCTCGGGTATTTAGAGTGGGTTTCGGTTTGGGAGCTTGGTTGTGGTGTTAATGGTGGTTAGTCCTTGGTTGCTTGGTTGCTTGCCGGATATTGGAGTTTTTTCTTGCTTAGATTGCTGAATGTTCCTTTTTTGTTGTTTTTTTTTGCTGGAAAATTTTTTTGCTGAATTTTTTGTTTGCTCTTTTTTCTCAAATGGGAGATTCCTCCTCTTTTTTGTGTGGTTTTTTTTTATTTCTCCCATTTTGCTTGTTTTTATGCTATTTGCAGGTAGTGGGTGAAGAAGGAGCAGCCACCCATGTTTGTGGCCTGAAAATCTCGGAAGTGGGTACCCCAAATCACGTAATCTGTCTGAAGGACCAAATCACAAATGCAGCAAAACTCTGGGGCTAAATGTAATTTTTAGAAAATTTAAGGTTAAAATGTAATTTAAAGAAAGTTTAGGGGTCTAAGTGAAATTTAAAGAAAGTTTAAGGGTCAAAATAAAATTTAAGAAAAGTTTAGGGGTCAAAATGCAATTTTTATTTTTTGAAAATTTTTTATTTTTATTTTTTTAAAATTTTGAAAATTAAACAACAAACTATAGTCGGACAAAAATTTAGTGTTTACAATTGCCCCTCTTTGCTCATCTCTGTGAAACAGGGATAGTGCAAAGACTTAAAAGCACTAAATTTTGTTCGATTGTCCAATCTTCATTCTTTATTGAAAAACAAAAAAATTTGAAAATAGCTCGGGATGCGACCCTAAGTTCAACTCACCTCTCGAATTATGAGTTGATCTTTTGAAAAAGTAAAAAATTGAAAATACCTCAGCATGTGACCTGAGGCTTAACTCACCTCTCGTAATATGAGTTGATTTTTTTGAAAGACAGAAATTGAAAATACCTCAATATGTCTTGAGGCTCAACTCATTTCTCGCAATATGAGTTGACTTTTTTAAAAAAAAAAGCAGGAATTGAAATTACCTCAGCGTGTCCCGAGGCTCAACTCACCTCTCGTAATATGAATTGATTTTTGAAAAACATAAATTGAAAAACGGAAATCGAAAATACCTCAACGTGTCCTGAGGCTCAATTCACCTCTCGCAATATGAGTTGATTTTTGAAAAATATAGATTGGAAAAAACAGAAATTGAAAATACCTCAGCGTGTCCTGAGGCTCAACTCACCTCTCGCAATATGAGTTGATTTAAAAACAGTCATTAAGAACAGAAATTAAAAATACCTCAGCGTGTCCTGAGGCTTAACTCACCTCTCGCAATATGAAATCACCTCTCGCAATATGAATTGATTTTTACAAAATATAAATTGAAAAACATAAATTGAAATTACCTCAGCGTGTCCTGAGGCTCAACTCACCTCTCGCAATATGAGTAGACTTTTTTTTTGACAAACAGTAATTGAAAATACCTCGGCGTGCCCCGAGGCTCAACTCACTTCTCGCAATATGAGTTGAATTTTGAAAACAGAAAAAACATCAAAATACTAAATCCTGTCATCTGGTGGAATTCAGGTGTCTTTTCCTTTGATTCAGTACAGCTATCATCACACCGTCTTGCTCTATTGGAGTACCTGTATATGTCATGCATGATGTCATCATAATATGCACATGTTTATCTTCAATTCCTTTATGCCTACATGATTATGCTATGTGCCTTAGGCATGTTTGTCGTATGTCCTTTTTCGTCACGATTTTTGAGGGTCTGCATTCGTTGCTTCAATTCTCGACCTTCTCTTCAAACCTCGTACTCGTCTCCAAGCTTCATGAGTAATTAACATTTCTCAAATATCACCCTTTTGCCCCTGGTTGAATTTTGTCCTTGCTTTGAGGCTCTTGTACTTATCAAATTCTTATCCGGGTAATGCTTAGCACTTCTTGTGTTTAGAGTATGTCATTTCACTATTTATCATGTAAATGAACCACATAATGAGATGCATGAAAATGGTTAGGTGGGGACAAAAGGATACATCACATTTATTCATTTCAAATGTAGCAAACAAACAAAGTTAATCAATGATAGTAAAAAAAAAGTGTCATAAAGAGAAAGGGGATCGCATTTCAACAAATACAAATGCTCTAGATATTCAACGCATGAACTCTTCCACGTTCCTCAATCAAGAATCTTTTTGAGCATGGCTTTCTTGCGTAAGAGATTTTGAGTTTTTAGAAATGCTTCAAATACTGTAGTCTCTCTGTTTGACCCACCGTTCAAAACGCCTTGCTTTTTAAGCCAGTGCTTGCTTCATTAGAACGCCCTTTCGGGTTTTCATCCTAATCTTTTGTGTTAATCAAGGCGCCCTTTTTGGGTTTTCACCTTGATCCCTCTCTCTTTTTCTTTTTTTTTTTAGGCATAATACTTCTTCACAACATTTGAATTCACTGGATTAGGTCACTCATTCTCATCATTTCAGTGAGAATCAAAGCTCCACCCGAGAATGCCTTCTTTACGATGTATGGTCCTTCCCAATTTGGTGTCCATTTTCCTCGTAAGCCCTTCTGTATTGGGAGAATCTTTCTCAACACAAGTTCTCCTTCGTGGAATTCTCTTGGCCGTACCTTCTTGTCATGAGCAGCGATCATTCTCTTTTGGTACATCTGTCCGTGACAAATTACCTTTAAACGTTTTTCTTCGATGAGGTTTAACTGGTCATATCGAGCTCGAACCCATTCTGCTTCTTCTAATTTTGACTCCATTAAGACTCGTAACGAGGGGATCTCAACTTCGATGGGTAACACAGCTTCTATTCCATAGACCAGAGAGAAAGGAGTTTCTCCCGTAGATGTCCGTACAGATGTGCGATATGCATACAAAGCAAATGGTAACTTTTCGTGCCAGTCTTTATACGTCTCGATCATTTTCCCAATAATCTTCTTAATATTCTTATTGGCTGCTTCAACAGCTTCGTTCATCTTTGGGCGATAGGGCGAGGAGTTATGATGCTTTATTTGGAATCGCTCACACACTTCTTTCATAATCTTGTTGTTCAAATTCAATGCGTTATCTGAAATGATTCTTTCAGGCAAACCATATCGACAAATGATTTCCTTTTTCAAAAACCTGCAAACTGCAGTCTTCGTCACATTGGCAAACGATGCGGCTTCTATCCATTTTGTGAAGTAATCAACAACCACAAAAATGAATCGGTGTCCATTAGAAGCTTTTGGGGAAATTAGCCCTATAACATCCATGCTCCACATAGAAAAAGGCCACGGAGAAGTCATGACATGAAGGGGCAAAGGGGCTACAAGAATTTTATCACCATAAATTTGACATTTGTGGCATTTTCGTGTGAAATTAATGCAGTCGCTTTCCATCGTCAGTCAGTAATAACCGAGTCTTATAATATTCCTAGCCCTAGTGAAACCATTGGCATGTGTCCCGCAAATTCCCTCATGGACATCTTCAAGTATTTTTCTGGCTTCAACAGCATCTATGCATCTCAAGAGTACCTGATCTTTTCCTTTTTTGTACAGGATGTCCCCATCAAGAACGAATCTCGCTGCCATTCTTCTGATTGTTCTTTTGTCGTTCTCATTTACTTACTCGGGATATCTTTGATTCTTGATGTATTCTAAGATATCATGAAACCATGGCCGTCCATTTGGCTCTTTTTCAATGCTGAAACAATGTGCAGGGACTTCATATATGCTCATTTGAAGAGGCATTATTTCTGTTTCCCTGTTTACTTTAAACATTGAAGCCAAAGTGGCCAGGGCATCAGCTAACTGGTTTTCTTCTCGTGGGAAGTAATTAAAAGTTATTTCTTTGAATTCTTTAATCAACCCTGCCACGAGATCACTGTATTTGACTAATTTTGAATCCCTCACTTCCCAATCTTCACAAATTTGATAAATCACCAATGCTGAGTCTCCGTATACCTCTAAAGTTTGGATGTTTCGTTCAATTGTTGCACGAAGTCCCATGATACAGGCCTCATATTCCGCTATGTTATTGGTATAGAAGAAATTCAACCTGGCAGTGAACGGATAATGGTTTCCTTCTGGTGATACTAAGACTGCTCCAATCCCATGCCCCAATGCATTCGATGCACCATCAAAGCTCATCTTCCATGAATTTTCTTTTGATGACTCACATTCTTTTTCTGTAAGGCACATCAAGTCTTCATTTGGGAAATCAAATCTCAATGGCACATATTCCTCCGTTGTTCGAGTTGCTAAGAAGTCAGCTATTGCGCTCCCTTTTATCAACTTTTGGCTCACATAGACGATATCATATTCTGATAGTAAGATCTGTCATCGTGCCATTCTTCCTGAGAGTGCAGGTGATTCCATCATGTACTTTATTGGGTCTAACTTTGAAATTAGCCATGTCGTATGATACAGCATATATTGCCTAAGTCTCCGAGCTACCCAAACCAGAGCGCAACAGTATTTTTCTATGGACGAATATTTTGCCTCACATTCAGTAAACTTTTTGCTGAGGTAGTAGATCGCCTTTTCTTTTTTTCCGGACTCTTCATGTTGCCCCAGTACGCAACCCATTGAATTCTAGAACACAGTCAAATATAATATCAATGGTCTTCCCGGTATTGGTGGTACTAGCACTGGAGGACTAGAAAAATACTGTTTTATCTTATTAAAAGCCACTTGGCACTCCTCGTTCCATTCTCCGGGATTATGTTTTCGAAGGATTCGAAAGATTGGGTTGCATTGGTTGGTAAGTTGAGCGATAAATCGGGTGATGTAGTTTAATCTCCCTAAAAATCCTCTGACTTCCTTTTGCGTGTGCGGAGGTGGTAACTCTTGAATGGCTTTTATTTTATCTAGATCAACTTCAATGCCTCTCTCGTTGACAATGAAGCCAAGCAATTTTCCTGAGGTAGCCCCAAACGTACATTTGGCCGAATTGAGCTTTAGCTAGAACTTTCTCAGTCTGTCGAACAACTTCTTCAGGTTCACTACATGCTCTTCTTCCCCTCGGGATTTAGCAATCATATCGTCGACATAGACCACTATTTCTTTATGCATCATGTCATGGAATAACGTCACCATAGCCCTCTGATATGTTGCCCCAGCATTCTTTAACCCAAATGGCATCACCTTGTAGCAGAATGTTCCCCACATTGTTACGAAGGTAGTTTTCTCCATATCCTCAGGGGCCATCTTGATCTGATTATACCCCGAGAATCCATCCATGAAAGAAAACAATGAATGTTTTGCTGTGTTATCCACCAACGTATCAATGTGTGGTAAGGGAAAATTATCTTTGGGACTTGCTCGATTCAGGTCACAATAATCCACGCACATTCGTACTTTGCCGTCTTTCTTTGGTACCGGAACTATGTTGGCCACCCACTCTGGATATTTGGAGGCTTGTAGGAAGCCAGCATCAAATTGCTTCTTGACTTCCTGTTTTATTTTCAACAACATCTCAGGTCTTATCCGTCTTAGCTTTTGTTGAATGGGTTTGCATTCTGGCCTTAATGGGAGTTTATGGACCACTAAATCTTCATCCAGCCCTGGCATGTCCTGATATGACCATGCGAATACATCTTTGTACTCACGGAGCAAAGCAATCAAATTATGCCTGGTGCCCCCTGAAATAGAGGTCCCAATCTTCACTTCTTGCTTCCTTTCTTCAGTTCCCAAGTTTATTGTTTCAACAGATTCTTGATGAGGCAAAATCTGTTTATCTTCTTGTTCCACCATTCTTAGCAAGTCAGGAGACGAGACATAGTCTTCAGCATTTTCTTCGGCTTCGAATTCTCCTAAACTAACAGCCTTCTCAAAATCGATTTCAGGACTCGTAACGGGTTTGTTCATGTAATTGATATCTGAGCACCTGAAAGTTGAATGGAAAAAGAAACTATAGAGGGGCATCTAAGTATTGAAACCAACAAACTGAATGTTATGGTATGACATGAGGCAAATGTAAAGATAGGCTATGAAATGATTATGAAATTAGTGATAATGCGAAAAATTGTGACAAAATGCATTTTCATTGATATTCATTTAAATGATAAAGAGCGAATGTAAGCTCTTACAAAAGAATTCTATTATATCTAAGGACATAACAGAATGTTAATGTTTGAGCATTACTCTGAAGACTTATAAACTACAAGAAGATCCTCGGCAGTCCAATTGTTCAACATGAAACTCGGGGGACAAGGGCATATCTTTGAGACGTCTTTACTCGCGTCAGCTCCTTTGTCAATGACATTTATACTAATATTCTGAAAACCCTCTTCGATCATTAACATTGTGCTTTGTGCACTATACTGCCCTGGGTATATCATTCCCGCAGACGTAAATGTTCTTGACAAATGAGGGAATTCCATGGGCTCCCATTCTGGTTCTCGGCCTAATGTTCTTGCGATCCTTTTTTCCTGATCTTTCTTCCACTGCTTTCTTCTTTGACGCATGTCCTACTGGAACCCTAAACCGTATCAAGCCTTGTGGTGTACTGGCTTTAGAGCCCTGACTATTCCTTGCAGATATCTCCCTAAACCTCTTCTCGCTCGAGCTCCCCTTCCTACAGTCAACTTGACACCCATTCTAGTATTTCTCGACAGTTTTGGCACCGGAATTCTGTTTCCCTCGGCGAAAAAAGTGGCATTGATGAATTCAAGGGATCGGAAGGAGCATTCCACTGCATCCTTGCTTACTTCAAGGTATGGCGCATCAGCAGAGATAGATGCGACAATGTCTTCTTCTTCCTCGACAGTGACCAAACAGCCATCCATGATAAATTTCACCTTTTGATGGAGGGATGATGTGACCGCTCCAACAGAATGGATCCAGGGTCTTCCCAAAAGGCAGTTATATGAGGGTGTAATGTCCATGACTTGGAAATCGACATCATATATGTAGGGACCCACTTCTAGAGGGATCTCAATCTTCCCCATGACTTCACGCCTTGTCCCATCGAATGCCCTTACCGTGGAATGACAGGGCCTTAAATAGGACAAATCCATCAGAATTCTAGAAAGTGTGGTCAAATGCATGACGTTGAGTGCCGACCCATTATCGATGAGCACGTTCGGTATTATGTAGCCCTTGCAGCGAGTCGTAATATGCAGTGCTTTCACTGAGCCTCTACCATTGGGTGGTATTTCATCATCACTAAAAGAGATGAAATTATCCACATTCAAGTTATTCACCCATCTGTCAAGCTTCTCCACGGATATATTGTTTGCCACATAAGCTTGATTTAACACTTTCAGCAAAGCGTTCCGATGTGGCTCCGAATTTAACAGCAGGGATAAAATCAAGATTCGTGCTGGTTGCTTATTCAATTGTTCCACCACATTATATTCACTGTGCTTGATAAATTTCAAGAACTCCTGTGCTTCCTCTTCATCCACAGGCTTTTTAGTCTCTTGCACGGGTGGAATTTCTTACTCGATTTCAGCCTCATGCATCACTCCTTTCCCTTTTTGCTTCCAGTCACTGTTCTTCTTCACTGGTTCGACCTCTTTCGAATAACATCTTCCACTTCGGGTAAAATGACCTACCTCTCCTACATCTCCAGTTATGGCTTTGAGTTTTTCATCTTCAGGTGTGACGATATTGACGTCGTATGTCCATGGTACAGCTTTGTCGTCCTTGTGCGGGAAAGGAGACGGTACTTCAATTATCATTTTTGGTTTCACCGGATCTTTCGTCGCGTCGTAATAAATTACTAATGGTTGATTAGCGCTATAAGGAGGACCTGATGACTGGCTGTCAGAGGCACATATTTCTCTTTCGTTGGCCTCTTTCCTCTTGTTAAGGACCTTGATTTCCTTATTATCCATCCGGTCTTGAAGCAACCTTTTAAAATCCTTACATGACTGAATGCCATGTCCTACAATTCCATAAAAATTGCAAAAACTTTAACCTTCTTCTCCAAGAATTCTATCGGGGTGACAAAGCAATCCTTTCTTAAGCAGTACCTCCCAGATTTTCTGCAGAGGCGTCCTTATTTCTGAAACACATCTTCTGACTTTCTATTCGTCCTCTTTCCCCACTATGCTTACATTTCCTTCGGTATAGTTAGGGAACGGGTTCCCAGTTGCGTTACTGGCACTATCGAATCGTAGAATACCCGTGTTAATGAGTCTTTGAACTCTCCTCTTAAAGGCTAGGCAATTCTCCGTGGAATGCCCCTGGTTTCCCGCATGGTATACACAACTAGCATTTGGATCGTACCACTTTGGGTATTGAGGTTTAAGGGGTGCCATGTAATGATGAGAAATTAGCTATTTCTCCAAAAGTTTTGGGTATAATTCCCCATACAAGACAGGGATGGGAGTAAATTACGGTCTCTCGGAATTAGGCCTTGCTGGTCTTGGTTCGTTTCTGGGCTGGCTTTGAGCGGGTACTGTGTTTTATGGGAATGTGGTGACGGGTTTTTGGTTGTTCGTGGCATATACGGGGTAGGAATGAGGTGGTACTTGGTAGTAAGGGGTTTAAGGGGGATAATAGAAATTTGGAGGAGGATAATTTCGAGGTCGGGGTTGGTTTGGATATGGATTAGGGGTATAACGGCTTCCTATTCCCACCATATGGGCTTCTGGTTCTTTCTTCTTCATGGGCGCTACCCTTCTTGAACTTTCTTGACCTTCCATCCTACCGCTCTTGACGGCATTCTCTATAAGCTCACCGGATATTACAATATCCACAAAGTCCTTCGTGGCACTTCTCACTAATTTGTCATAAAATGGTGCTTTCAAAGTATTGATGAAGAGAACGGTTATCTCCGTTTTTGTTAGTGGGGGTTCCACTTGGGCTGAGACGTCCCTCCATCTCTGCGCATCCTGTCTAAAAGTTTCTGACGGCTTTTTCTCCATTATTTGCAAAGTCATCCGGTCTGACACCATATCCGATACATGCTTGTATTGCTCACAGAATGCTGATGCCAAGTCCTTCCAGGATCGGATCTTTTCCCTACTAAGCTGGTTATACCACCGAAGAGCCGATCCTACTAGACTATCTTGAAAGCAATGTATGAGTAGTTTATCTTCGTTCACGTAACCCGTCATTTTTCGGCAAAACATTACAAGATGCGCTTTTGGACATCTTTTCCCATCGTACTTTTCAAAATCAGGCACCTTGAACTTCAGAGGCAGAACCAGATCGGGCACCAAGCTGAGTTTTTTGGCGCTCAATGCAGAGAAGGCTTCAGTACCTTCTATCGCCTTGAGCCTTTCTTCTAAGCTCCTATATTTGTTCTGAACATCATGATCATTCATTTTCAACCTAGCTATCTCTGCTGGATCGTCCAAATCTGGAACGAGTGGATCAGTAGAACTAGTTCCTGGGTTTGATACGAATACTCCTTGCCTTATGTGAGCAGGTGGCACTGCTCGTTGCTCCAGGTCTTTGGGTTCCCCTTGGGTGTACCCTCTTTGTGTTGGGTGGGCATGCGACAGAGTGAATCCTAGGGGATAGAGCGGATCTTGACTGTGATTAACCCTTGACCGAGGTTCCTCGACGTTAGGGCTCTGTATGGGTCCCTTTCCTTTAACTAAAGCTGACATCATTTCTATCATTTTGGCCATTTGGTCCCTTTGTTCGAGTGATTCTTCTCGAGATCTCACCATTAAATCTCTTGTCTTTTACTGCGACTTGGCCAACTGCCCTTGTAATTCTCTCTGAAGTCTTTCCATCCTTTCAATTCTTTCATTGAATTCAGCCTCCATTGCCCTAGCTTGTCGACGCGTTCTATACGAATGACATGGTTCCAGTCTCGTGGTATTACAACTGCGAATTGTATGTTTTAACCATAGCGAACGATTATGAGATATGCAATGAATGAATGTATAAATGTCAAATGAATGTTAATCATGAAATAAATGCAAAAAGTTGGAGTTGATTTCAAGATAGCCCCTATTTTAGGCATTCCATTCATCAAAAGAGTTCATTACAAAATATTTTGCCATTTTCGATTCAGCTATTACACAAACTTCCTAGCTATATCGCCGTATTTCTTTACTCGCGCTAAGAACTCTGATATATTTGATCTTTGACTTGGAGGGAATTGGCAAATGATAATTTCAGCTTCTTCCGATAATTGCACCACGTGCATGGCTACCCCACGAACTTCATTGATCAAATAGCAAAGTTGCATTTCTTTTTCTTGGAGGCCCTCTTCGTAAGCACGATCGTCTCTATCATACTGACTATCTTTTTCTTCCAAAGCCTTCAAGAGAGTATCTAGCTGTTGTTGACGATCTTGCAGCATACCTTCTAACTCTCTTATCCTTTCTTTTAGTTGTTGACGTTTAGATCGACTAGTCATTACCTCGGCAGACACAGCTTCATATTCGGCGTTCTTCTTCCTCAATTCTATCATAGCCCGCATAGCCTTTTCTTCCTCTTTCTTCGCTTTTCCTTTCCAAAATTCCATTCCGCCTTTAATGTTACTTATCTCTTCTTTCCATTCTGCCGATGACTTGCCTAGCCCACTATTTTTTATTGTGCCTCTTAACTTTTTATTTTCCAGATGGAGGTCCCTTAAGTCATTTCTCGCGACTTCAACTTCTTTTTGCACTTTCTCGGTTCTGGATCTTTCAATCTGAACGTCGATCTTCAATTGGTAGTTTTCCTCTTGAAAAGCACTAAGGTCCTGAGACATCTTAGCCTTTTCTCGTTCAAATTCTTGTCTTTCCATTTCTAGCTCAGATGGCATTTCCTCCGAGAAAGGATTCTAGACGGTGTAGTTCATTGACGAGATTTGTTGACTGTTCACCCGTTGCTTTCTCCATATGTCGTAATCTTGGGTGAGAGTGTCAGCGTATAAAGCTAATTCCATGAGATGAATTCTTTTCCAAGACTTTGCGATAGCTCGAACCCTCTTCCTATATCTCTCGCCCGCAAAAGCAAACTCAGACTATGCTAATCCTCCAGTGGCAGGTATGAATTGTCGCGAAGAAAATTGCCTTTGAACCATTAACGGAGCATATCCAACTCCTCCCCATAACCTGAGTAGTGGCACCCAATCTTGATCTCCGACCTTGTATAGTAGAATTGACGGGCGTATTCACGGGGCTCTCTAAGTTACATCATCGGCGCGAAGATTCTGAAAGACTGAGACCCAGTGTTGTTCAGTGACCTCATTCGGCCATTCTTTCTTAAGATAAGCTTTTAATGAGGAGAATGTTTTAGAAAACATATGGAACGGTGTGCGCTCTACTTTCCAGAAGTGGCTCAGAATCCAAACATTGAGTAACTGGGCGTATCCGATAAAACGACCTTCTCCTTTCTTCCTACAGCTACTTATTGATCTGAAGGTTTCGGCCAGGATAGTTAGGACGGGTTGATTCCTTGTTTTAACCTTTCGAAGAAATCTACCACCGCAACTTCTATGTGTCCAAGGACCTTCGGGAAGATGATCAAACCGTAAATGGCCAGAGCGAATAGATTTACCCTTTTCAACATGTCGGGATGGTTCAGAACCAAGTCTCGTAGGGAAACCCATAGAATGCAAATGGTTTTATTCTTCTTCTTTATCTGTTTTTCAGCCCACGCGTCAGTCATGTCTGTCAATCTCACTAACATTTTCTTGAAGGTCATTGGCTTAGGTTCTTTCACATATATCTTATAAGGTTGTACGTTTTCGACACGAAGAAAAGCAGCATACTCTTCTATAGTCGGGGTCATGTCTTCTTGATTGAAAGTAAAACATTGGTAGGCCGGATCCCAAAATCTGACCATGGCTTGGATCAATCGTTCGTCTATGTTGACAGAAATCAAGTTGGCTATGTCCCCATATCTTTCAGTGAAGATACCCCTAGTGTCCAAGTCCCACTGATTCCAAACCCGAACCAAATCTTCAAGGTTATTCTGGTGAACATTCACAGTTACGTGCTCGGGCAAATTGGCAATACATCCCTCCACTAGACTATCCCCTCTTTCTTTCTGAGTCTTTATAGACCAGTCTCGAACCGCGACATTCCTCTCGGTTATTTGTATAATTAACTCTTCCATTAGAAACCCGTTTTTTGGCAACCGATCTCTAGTCAACACCTTCCTCATATAATGCCTATAATGCATGATGGAAAAAAAATAACGCAAAGACAAACAACCTTGATTAGTAATTAAGTATAGGCAGAAAAACATGGAAAATTTAACAAATCGAACTACCCAAATCTAATTTATTAAACAGACCTAGTCCTCTTGTATAGAAAGTGAAGATACAAAAGATAAGAGGCATTCCTCCCGTGCACTTATTTTGGTGACTACTAAACGGACGGAGGTTTGGCATGGCTCTAGTCAAAATGGCTCGTACGGTTCACTATATGCAGTTTCGGTTCTAGATGGGTACTCGAATTGTCCGTACTGTCATCTGCTAAGATTAGTTCAACGCTTCGGTCATAGCCCATCACAGGCTCACGAGTTCAATTCGAGGGGTTATATTTACTTATGCCTATGCGGAGGGACAAGTTAACTCACGAAAGCATAAGTCATATGTAACCCGAAAGTATTCACTAGCCTGTACGGAGGGACGAGTTAACTCACGAAGGCGGAGCGTTTACTTTCATTTAAACGGACGAGGCCCGGGTATAGAGCTCATGTTATGCAAAATGCAAGTGCACGGTGTGTGGGAGAAACTCACAAACCTTTACGTTTTATTTAAAAAAACTAGACCAAAACTAAAACCATAAAAATTTAAAGCTGAATAAAAATCGGATAAAACAAGTTGGGAGAATATATACAACACTTCAAAAAACCAATTTTGGGATCACGACTAAATATTAATTCGAACAAGGAATTTTGAAAATTTTGATAACACGCGTTTAAGTGACTCGACGCTCAAAAACTGACGTCCCCAGTGGAGTCGCCAGCTGTAGCGACGTAAAAATTTCTTCTTTTGGTCACTAATTGAGGCGATTTATTGGAAATTTAAAAACCGACTTTCGATTTTATTAAAAAAAGGAGTCGCCACCGATCCTTTTTCCTAGGTGTGATCGGACACCTAATAAATCCTCTTTTTCAAAAGAAAATTTATTTTTTAAACAAAAAGAAGGCCGAGTTTAGGTCTACGTTTAAAGCCAGAGAAAAAAATAGGGTTCAGGAGTCGGTTACGCACGAGGAAGGTATTAGCACCCTCGCGACGTCCAAAATTGGTATCTTATTAAACTTGTGTTGTCTTGATTTTCAAAAGTACAAATTCAATCTGACATTTACTCGTAATCCAATTGAAAAATGAGAATTTTTAGTTTTCGATTTTTTAGAAAGGGTGTCCCGTTTTTAACACGAGCCGATGAATTTCACCTAACATAGCGATGAAATCGATGGCTTAATGTTAAATCGGTACATTACCTTATTTTTGAAATTAATTAAAACATCAGAAAAAATTATTCCTAAAGTGAGAAATTAAAAATAGATAAACGATACAAAAAAAAGATATCATTAATGAAAAATATTAACATGGAATACTAGAATATTAGAAAAACAATAATAATGATATTTACAAAAATAAAAAATAAAAACAAATCATGTACTAATAATAAAATAGGAAAAAATGATATATTTGGTAATAATAATATAAAATAATAATATGTACATAAAAATACATATATATATACATATAATAAATATATGTAATAATAATAATATCTACAATAAAAGAAAATATTAGGAAACGTACATAAAAATATATACATAATTTTTTTACAACAATAATATAAAATAATGATATGTACAAAATATATATATGTACATAATATAGTTATAAAAATATATATATTAAATTCAGAATAGGTAAATAATAATAAAAAAGGTAAGAATATATCGAAGCCCCAATGTTATGGATTACTGAAATTAATCTCTTTTCTTCTCGGGCTGTTGAAATGGGCCTTTGTTGGTGATCTTCACCAGATCAAATTGCCGCAAATAGAGTCAGGTTGACCTGACCATTTTAAAATTTAATATTTTTTATTATTGTAGTTTTTTTAGACCAATTTTTGTTTAGCCCAATTACAAATAAAATCTACATAAAAGATACAAAATCCAAATTACTTCAACCCAACACAAACCAACCTCAGCCCACTAACTTAATAATCCAACACAACCAACCCAACCCATTAACTTAACATATCACCCAATCCACTAATTAACCCAAACTAAATTTAACCATCAAACCTTACATAAACCAACCCATTAACTAAAATATTTCTTTTTTTTTTAATACTAAACTCCCCCCCCCCAAAACAAACAAGTTCCAGCAGCAAACAAAGAAAATCCAAACTTCAAGCTGCCTATTCTCCCTCTCCTTCCACCGTGCGCGTCACCAATAGCCACTGTATGCACCACATGAAATCAGGCTACGGGTAGTTGAGGTTTGGGTTTTGGGGTGGCTGATAATCGATTGGCTCGGGTATTTAGAGTGGGTTTCTGTTTGGGAGCTTGGTTGTGGTGTTAATAGTGTTTAGTCCTTGGTTGCTTGGTTGCTTGCCGGATATTGGAGTTTTTTCTTGCTTAGATTGCTGAATGTTCCTTTTTTGTTGTTTTTTTTGCTGGAAAATTTTTTTGCTGAAAATTTTTTTTTGCTCTTTTTTCTCAAATGGGAGAATCCTCCTCTTTTTTGTGTGGTTTTTTTTATTTCTCCCATTTTGCTTGTTTTTATGCTATTTGCAGGTAGTGGGTGAAGAAGGAGCAGCCACCCATGTTTGTGGTCTGAAAATCTGAGAAGTGGGTACCCCAAATCACATAATCTGTTTGAAGGACCAAATCACAAATGCAGCAAAACTTCTAGGGCTAAATGTAATTTTTAGAAAATTTAGGGTTAAAATGCAATTTAAGGAAAGTTTAGGGGTCTAAGTGAAATTTAAAGAAAGTTTAAGGGTTAAAATGAAATTTAGGAAAAGTTTAGGGGTCAAAATGTAATTTTTATTTTTTAAAAAATTTTTATTTTTATTTTTTTAAAATTTTGAAAATTAAACAACAAACTCTAGTCGGACAAAAATTTAGTGTTTACATATATTATTTACCCATATTATTCCTATTTTATGTACATATTCTTAATGTCATTATTACGTATACATTCATTGTTTCCATCTCATATTTAATTTTAGTATTACATTATATCTTTATTGTTTATAATATTATTGTCACACCTATATTTGTTTCAATGTACCTCTAGATCTGTCATTTATTTATCTTTATTTCATGTCAATTTGCTTTACGTTTAAACGAAAATCTTTTTCTAATTAATTTTCAATAAGCGAGGCAACGTACCGATTTAACATTTAAGTCATCGATTTCATCGCTATGTTGGGTGAATATCAATTGACTCGTGTTAAAACGGTATATCCTTCTCAAAAATCAAAAAAATTGAAAATTCTTGTATTTCAATCGGATCATGATTAAATCTTACATTGAACTCGTATTTTTGAAAATCAAGACAACACGTGTTTATAAGATACCAATTTTGGGCGTCGCGAGGGTGCTAATACCTTTCTCGCGCGTAACCGACTCCCAAACCCTAATTCGTCTCTGACTTTTAACGTAGACCTAAACTCGGCCTTCTTTTTGTTTTAAAAAAGGAATCTAATAGGTGTCCGATTACACCTAGGAAAAAGGATCGGTGGTGACTCCCTATTTATTTTAAAATCAAATTTCAGTTTTCAAGTTTTCAATAGATCGCCACAATTAGCGACCAAGCTAAAAATTTTCACATCGCTACAATTATTATTAGTATATTTTCTATGTTATTAATATTCCTAATATATATTGTATATGTTTATTTATATTATGTATATATATATTTAGTATGTATATATTTAGTATTATTATGTCTATATTTTTCATTCCTATTGTCACTTATTTTATATATATATAGCAATATTAGTATTTTTTAATATTATGTTTGCGTCACTTCATTTATTTTATATATATATTCATGATTTTATTTCGTGTTTAATGCTATCACTATCACGTTTAATACCATATCTATTGTGTTTATTCTAAATACTATATGTTGTATGTATTTTTTGCATAACTATATTATACGTATATATATATATGTATATTATGAACGTGTTTTTAATAATATTATGTTTATATATATGTGTGTGTATACTTATATAATGTTATAAATAGTTATTTTTTTAATGTTATTATTTTTAATATGTATAAACTATGTAAATATATTAATACCTTATTATGTATACATTTTTTATTTATATATACATATCTTTTTAATATTATATCTTTATATATGTCATATATATATTTCTAATACTATATTATGTTTTCATATTATATCTATCCTTTAAATACCATTATGTATATAGTTTTTTATTTGTTACTATTAAGTATACGTATGTGTAGCATCATTAATATTTTTAATATCATGTTTTCATAACTATATTAACCATTATTATATGCGTATATATATACACACATTGTTTCCATTTCATATTTAATTCTCATATTACGTCTAATACCGCATACATCTTTATCGTTTTTGATATTATTGTCATATTTATTATTTGCTTCAAAATGTTTTTAGCTCTTTTATTTATTTTTATTTCATGTCAATTTGTTCTGCATTACTTCGAAAATCTTATTCTCATTTTCTAATTAATTTCAATACATGAGGCGACGTATCGGTTTAACACTAAGTCGTTGATTTCATCGCTATGTTAGGTGAATCATATCGGCTCGTGTTGAAAACGGAACGCCCTTTTAACCAATCAAAATTTAAAAAATTCTCGTCTTTTCAACCAGATCACGATTAAATCTTACATTGAACTCGTATTTTTAAAAATCAAGACAACGCGTGTTTTATATGATACCAATTTTGGACGTCGCAAGGGTGCTAATACCTTCCTCGCGCGTAACCGACTCCCGAACCCTAATTTTTTTTTGGATTTTGACGTAGACCTAAACTCGGCCTTAAATTTCTTTTCAAAAGAAGATGATTTATTAGGTGTCCGATCATACCTAGAAAAAGGATCGGTGGCGACTCCCTTTTTTTTAAAACCGAGATTCCATTTTCAAATTTTCAATAAATCGCCACAATTAGTGACCAAGCTAAAATTTTTATGCCGCTACAGAAGGCAATATCAATACCTTTTATAACAGGAAATATTGGAAATTTTTGTATCAATTTTCTTTTTTTTTTAGGAAAATATCAAAGCCTTAATTATGTAAGTAATGTAATTTTGTGTAATAAAGGTAATTAATTAAATGTAATAATACTTGTATATCATTTTTTAATTCAAGATATACAGTTCCTTAAAAATTTTAACATAGACAGTCAAGGTTTTTTTTTTAGAGAATTAACTATTATTTAAGTGTATTTTAAGTTAATAGTGTTGATAATGTAAAAGAAAAGGAAATCCCACATTGGGTAAGCATAAAGGCCTAACACACATACGTGCTCAACCTGTATTTACAATATTTACTGTGCGTGTTTATTTTTGGATAAAATTTCGGTGTTATTTTTCTAGAAAATAAATTTGTTTAGATTCCAAAAATTCGTTTTAGAAAAATCTGGTCAACAAATGATATTTTTATTTGACTATTGTAGATTTGTAGAAAACTATTTCTATCAGTTTTACATTTTTGCCCTTATGTATTTTACCACTTTGCCCTTCATGAAATTGTATAAATAGGAGGTTATTATCCTCATTTTAGACAGAACACAACAAAAGAAAAATAGAGAGAAAAACAACTTTTCTCATTCTTCTATTCTTTAAATTCTGGTGTTCTACGAAATTACACGAGAGAAAAATTATATCTGTGACCCCTCCAATCTTTCCTAGGAATTGAACCTAGTGTGGTTTCGCCGATTTCTTCTAGTTTATTTTTGATCAACTACTTTTGTTTTTCGATTTCCATTTCTTTCAATAAGAGTAATGCTAATTGTGTTCCATCTTCTTTATTTGGGTATACGAATATTGAAATACTGTGTTAACATTAAAGGACAACGTCCACTACACGGTTACACTGATCAGGGTGAATTTGCTTCTAAGGCAGTGGTTATTCCATGGCACAGGAATTGCTATTTTATTTACACTCAATTTGGTTTCCTGTCAACACTAACGGTTTTGTTTTGTAGTAGTATATTTCCAAAAATTTAGAAGCAAATTATACTACTATTTAAACATGAGAGTCGTTTCTGTTTCCCACTACTGGAACCAATGAAGGCTTTTACAGACAACGAGCTAATGTACACTAAAGGATCATTGGAGCAAGTGTAGTGTCCTATTGAGGCAATTGATTTGAGGGCATCTGAGTAGTGCAAGATAGTGCCTAAATAGCATTGGAGTGGTTGTCAGCTCCATTTGTGTTGACCAGTGGGCCATTGCGATCAAAGTGGGCTTGGAAATCTTAACGAGATTGGGTTGATTGAGTCTTAGCTCTATTGGCATAGGTATTATTGCCAATGTAGGAGGATGTAGGTTTGAGTGTGTTGATGCGCATTATTTCCTATTTGATTTGGTCAGAGGTCTATTGAGTTTAAGTGGGTCTAAGAACCCTTGAGTTTGAGTTGGTCGGAGAACCATGAGCAGTTCGTTGGATCCTTGTGTCTAGGATAGGGCTTACGATGCCCTAATGCATGATAAACTACTAATACATGAGATTGTGAAGCTAGTCCAAGAATCATTGAATTTCTAACTATAGTAAACTAGAGGATTATCAAGTCCGAGAGCTTAAACAAGAGAACTAACTGGGGATGTCTTGTTCAGGTAACCTATGAGATTGTGCTAAGGAAGGAGCGGGGTGTCAGACTTTGTGTGAATGAGCATTAAAGCCTGAAATTAAGATTGAGATCGACCTAGTTCGGTGGTGCTGTATGTGTTGTGGTTGGCCAAGATGGCCATACCCAATGGGGTGACCATCGAGGGGTCGAGAGGGACTAAGTTGAGGATGGTCAATGCGTCTAAATTTCCCATGTTGAGAACTTTTCCTGCCGCAAGGGACAGTTGGCATAAAACACGTCCAGAGACACGCACCCGATGGGATGCCACAAAAGTGTGATTGGTGCCATATTCAGAGGGATGCCTTTTGAGTATCAAAGACATGGTAATATTCAGTCGAGAAAGGGTTATACCATTAAGGATTCCTCAAGGTTGTAACCTGATGATTATGTGTTATGGCATTGAGTTCGAGTGTTCGATGAAGGAATAGGCATAGACAAGACTACACCAATAATTGAATGTCTGATATACATTGAATGGATCATAACCTTAGGCCTTGAAGACCCAAGATGGGCTTGAGATCAAAATGCCAATTCAGTGCAATAAAGTTACTAAAAGTGTAGCTTCATGTCGTTGAGGGCATTGACATAGTAAGTGGGGGAGTATCATGGTTCGCAATTTAGTTATCAAGGTTAAGCTTAATTTCCCAAATGGTCTTGAATGAAATTAAAGTACAATAACTTGGAAGCTGGAATTTGTTGAATGCCCTACAGCCCTAGAGGGATGTTGTGATGCAAACTGGGTAACTGATAAAGTTAGCTTTACAAGTAGGTATGCCTTTATTTTGGGTGGAGCAGTTATTTCTTGGAAGTCTGTTAAATAGACATGTATTGGTCGCTCCATAATAGAATCTGAGTTTATAACTCTTGATTGAGCCGAGCAAGAGGCTAAGTAGCTTAGGAATCTACTCGTAGAGATTTCTTCATTGAAGAATGAAGTACTTGCTTTGAAGTGCTTGAGGTTTGAAAGGAACCTAACTGATCTACTAACCAAAGGGTTAAGTAGGAAAGTAGTTCTTAATTCGTCGAGTGGGATGGGTTTTAAGCCCAATGATTGAGGAATTATGGTGAATACCCAACTTAGTTCTCTAAGTTCAATGTAGTCAAACGAAACCATGACAAGACTCATAGTGTACATTTTACCTATCCTTATGGCGAACGATGTACATGCATAAGGTTCAGTTCTCACTCTTAATGAATTCATATCCCAAAATTTGGGTGGCCCGTATTGAGATGGACTTGAATAATAGTCTACCCCATCTCTTAAGACCAAACGAGACAAACCTACAGCATAGTTCCAAAAATACTGCCTCAAACCCATGAATAACAAATACAACTTTGTTCTAGCCAGAACTAGCATAAAAACAAGAGTTAGGAGCATCAAATAAACACCCAAAAGTGTTGGACGTGACATTGCAACTTATCGACATCCGACTGGGAAACCTAAGACATACCCTGATACCCACTAAGTCGCCACAGTAAATCTGATTCGACTATAACTTCGTATGCTGCTTCTGTCAAGGAGCCTGCCAAACATCTCAAGACCAACTTTTATAGCTTCCAATTTTACGAAGTCAGCTTCAAATATTACTCCTAAATGTCCAAAAAAACAGCAAGTAATTTGCCATATGTAGACTCTCGAGCATTTTGCAACATTTCTTTTCAACAAAAGATCTTTTCGCTAATAAAACCATACAATCATGCTTTCTTAGATGATGCACGTTCCAACTCCACAAGTTTTATTATTTTTATTATTATTATAATATCATCATTGTAAAAAGCTTTTATACCTAATAACTTGCCAACAACCTATGTATCCTCTGCTTCTTTGCATAAGGCCTTGTATCGATTTTGGAACTCGCCACCTAACAAGGATTCTGATACAATTTCAGGAGGAGCTTCGGATTGCTTAACAAGTTGCAAATATGGGAGACGTTATGTTAGTAAACTTCTGGGAAGATATAAGAGTTGACTCCAACCGTCTAACTAAATCATTATTAACCTAGCAGTTTGCTTGTATTTTAAATGGTTTTTATAAAACAAAATAATCTAAAAATTCTCATAATAAATTGTCCTATTACGTGTTATATAAACTCAAAAACATGTTTCTAAACCTTTTTAAAACTTTCCAGGCCTAAGTCTTGTAAGCATTGATACCCTTCAAGATCTAACATAACTTTTTAAAGGGGGTAGGGTATTGAGACTTACAAAGCATGGTTTTTTTTTTACATGTTAAAATACAATATAAGTATAATTTTAGTTTAATTATGATGTAAACAAAATATAATTGAATTAAGAATCGAAATACTCTAAACTAAAATCCACAAATAAGAATAATACATGATAAGACCAAAAACTTATATATGAACTCAAACCTTGATACTCAAAAGCTCAAAATCTCAACTTTTACCAAAAATGTTAAGAGTTCAATTCATTATTCTTTTAAATTCATTAATCAATAAAGAAATCAATTCAAATAAGAGTCCCCTTAAAATAGAAAATTTCAAAATAATTTCTTTTAATTTTAAAACAATTCAAAAATTGCGGTTATTATATATATTCATATGTTTTGGTACATATCAAATTAATAATAAATCAATAGGTTATTTTTTATATAATATTACCCATAATTCTTTAAATGATACGTTGAATCTCACCTTCTCCTCATTGTAATAACAACTGTACAATCAACCAAATGAACATACGAAACACTTAAAAAGATGACATAAAATATATATTGAAATTGATTACATAAACCAGCCATTTCTTCGTCTGGCCTATTAGTGGTGGGTCAGGATGAATTCAACACATATGATCTTAAGCATTAGAAAATTTTAAATGAAACATTACCTAACCAATGGACTGAAAATAGAAAATTTTTAATTTATGTCGGTCTGCATCTCTGTTTAATTAAAAATAAAAATGTATTCATATGATCCCACCTGGAACAAGTATGAATTCAGCAGGCATGGCTAAGAATTACCATATCCTTATTCCCTCTAGAAGGTAAGGTCACAAAAATAACTCAAACTTATATAATATTGTGATTGAGGATTTAAAAAAGATTTAAAATCTTGTTGATACGATAATGATATGGCTTTTGATATACATTCAAAATCTTTTAAAATAAAAATTCGAAAAAGAAAAAACAAAAAATCTTTTAAAACAAACAGAGATTTTTTAAAAGATAAAGTGAAACAAACCAATCAGATTATATTTATTAATGGTTTAACTGTTGGATTACATTTAGAATTCTTCTTCGTCCCATTTATTTTCCTATCTTGGCAACCGGAGCATGGAAGTTGAACCTAAACGTGAGCTTTGTGATACCAACCAAACACCTGAAAAGACCCCACCACTGTCTCTTCACCATGCATCCTCCAGCGACGCCCTCGGCATTGTTGAGGCACCCGAGAACGAGGAACCGATTGTAAACGGTACCAACAACAAAGACAAGATTGATGATGATCGCTATCTTGATTCATTCCCTCCGGGATATCGGTTTTGTCCGCTCGATGAAGAGCTTGTGCTTTATTATTTGAAGAAAAAGGTCTTGAATTTACCTTTGCCTCAGAATAGGATCGTGGAAGTTAATTTGTATCAATATAATCCTGAAAGACTCGCAGGTATTATCATCAAATGCACATCGTCGTCTATTTTAATCAAGATTGAACACATTGTTTTTTTTATGATTATATTTTTTATTGTTTTATTGTTTCTTAATTAGAACTATATAAGCAATATGGAGAAAAAGAGTGGTATTTCTTTACCCCTAGAGATAAGAAGTACCGAAATGGAACCCGACCTAATCGGGCAGCCATGGGTGGGTACTGGAAGGCTACCGGTGCTGATCGAGAAGTTAGATTTAAAGATCGTATTGTGGGATATAGGAAGGCATTGGTTTTTTACAAAGGAAGACCTCCTAAAGGTGATAAAACTAGTTGGATTATGCATGAATATAGAGTGAATGATCCTCCTCCCTTATGCAGCAAGAAAGAGGGTTACACTGACATGAGGGTATAAATTCTTAAATTTAAATAGCTTTCTGGACATGTTTGATCATTATTGGTGTTGATTGATTGTTATTGGTTGCAGCTAGATGATTATGTTCTATGTAGGATTTACAAAAAAGTTGATAAATCTGGGAGAACGCAAACCAAAACTGAAGATGGATTGGCATTGACTCAAAAACAAGAAAGAGATGAGATGATGGGTTCGGAGGACACGATGAATTATTTAAGCACAATGGGAATGGGAATGGGAGGTAATTTTATGAATCAAGCATTTCCTGAATTTCAATACATTTTTAATGATCAATTTCCATCGTCTTTTCCTACCAAATATCTAAATGATAGATTGGAAGAAGATGTTTGGAGTTTCGATTTTCCCCCACAACTAGACGTTAGTGTTGAAGGTTTGATAAATGTGGATAATGTTTTCTCACCCGATACTGCAAACAAAAATTCTACCAACTCAGAAATGAATACAAGAGATTGATTTTTGGTCTTACTTTTGTATTTCCTTGGAATTGGTAAACAAAAAGTGAAGAGGTTGACTTTGGTATTATTTTTGTATTTTCTCGGAATTACTTAATGTTTTTGTATTTCTCCACTTTTTATCACTCCCTTTATGTTTATATATTTTGGTTATTGTGTCTATTCTTATATATTTGGCACAATGTATTTGATTTACTAACATTCAAGTTAATGATATAATTTTATTAATGATATAATTTTATCTTTATTTTTGAAACTGATATAAGCACGTAGAAATAATCAAATGAGAAAGAAATTGACATTATAATTGCATAATTATTTACCTTTATTTAAGAAAGTAAGCTCAATGTTAACTATTTTGACTCTCTCACTGTTACATAAACATGATTGGAATATGGACATATTGTTAACATTAATGGGAGACAACATTAATGGCAAACAATACAAAGTGGTGCAAGTTTAGCACCCTAAAGTTGACTTTGAAAAAGTGGCATGGGATAATTTTTTTTTGGTCCTTGAGATAATGGGCTATTTATTGTTTGGTCCTTGAACCTCAACTATAAATAGGCCTTCTCATTTCTCATTTCAATCATCCCAACCAATCTTTCTCCCTTAGTTTTCTCTCTTCTCCCATTTGAGAATTCTTAAGGAATTCTATTTGTTTGTAATACTTTGGAGATAGTAAAGTTATCATCTGGTGTTAGTGCCCGAGGACGTAGGTATAATTTACCGAACCTCGTTAAAACTCTTGTGTTCTTTCTTGTCCTATTTTTCTTTCAATATTTGAGGGTATAATAGTAGTATTTAATTGTGCTATTAAATTACTATAGAAGGGATATTCTGTCTAAGGAAAGACTTGGTATTTAAGAGATCCATGTGATCCACCTCTCTTCCCTGGGAATTGAACTTTGTGTGATTTTTTAGTACAATAATTTACACGCTTCCGACCCTATTGGAACAACAAGTGGTATAAAGAGCCGAAGGTTAATCGTAGTATGCTCTGTGGTTGCAGTTTGAACTGATCTTCCACATCAGAAAAGATTTCCTTAGGTATATTGAAAGATTATGGAGAAAACGGTCGGTGTAGGAGCTTCAACATCGTCCATGTGGACAAGACCGACAATTGCAAATGCAAGATTGGCCGTGGAGATCTTTAATGGCACGAGCCATTTTGGTATGTGGCAAAGTGAGGTTCTAGATGCCCTTTTTCAGCAGGGTCTAGACATTGCCATTGATGAAAAGAAACCAGATGATGTACAGGAGAAAGATTGGAAGGCGATCAATCGGTTGGCATGTGGCACAATTCGATCATGCCTTTCTCGAGAGCAGAGGTATGCTTTTTCAAATGAGACTTCTGCAAATAAGTTGTGGGTGGCACTTGAAGAAAAATTTTTGAAGAAAAACAGTCAAAATAAGCTCCACTTGAAGAAAAGACTGTTTCGCTTCACATACGTCCCAAGTACCACAATGAATGATCACATCACCAAATTTAATCAGTTAGTCACTGATTTGCTGAATATGGATGAGACATTCAAAGATGAAGATTTGGCTTTGATGCTGTTGGGGTCACTTCCTGAGGAGTTTGAGTTCCTAGAAACTACTCTACTTCATGGCAGGAGTGATATATCTCTGAGCGAAGTCTGTGCGGCCTTATACAGTTATGAACAGAGAAAGAAGGACAAACAGAAAAACTCAATCAGAGATACAGAAGCTTTAGTAGTCCGAGGTCGTTCATACACTCGCAAGAAAACTCAAAAGGGGAGATCAAAGTCAAAGTCCAGACTCGGGAAAGATGAATGTGCTTTTTGTCATGAGAAAGGCCACTGGAAGAAAAATTGTCCAAAGCTGAAGAATAAGGGAAAAGCTGCTGTAGATGCTTGTGTTGCTAAGCATGATACTAGTGACTCTGAACTATCACTGGTTGCATCATCATCGTTGTTCCATTCAGATGAGTGGATATTGGATTAGGGTTGTACCTATCATATGTCCCCTAACCGGGAGTGGTTCTCTGATTTAGTAGAACTAAATGGAGGAGTTGTTTATATGGGCAATGACAATGCCTGTAAAACTGTTGGGATAGGTTCAATCCAATTAAAGAATAAAGATGGATCAACCAGAGTTCTGACTGATGTTCGGTACGTGCCCAGTTTGAAGAAAAATCTCATCTCATTGGGAGCCTTGGAATCCAATGGTTCAGTTGTTACTATGAGAGATGGGGTTTTGAAAGTGACATCTGGCGCACTTGTGATATTGAAGGGCATCAGGAAAAATAACTTGTATTACTACCAAGGTAGTACAGTTATTGGAGCAGTCGCTGCAGCTTCCGGTAACAAAGACTTGGACTCAATGCAGTTGTGGCATATGAAGTTGGGACATGCCAGCGAAAAATCCTTGCAAATTCTGGCAAAGCAAGGATTGTTGAAAGGTGCAAAGGCTTGCAAATTAAAATTTTGTGAGCACTGTGTTCTGGGAAAGCAAAAGAGAGTGAAATTCGGCACTGCTATCCATAATACAAAAGGTATTTTGGAATATATTCACTCAGATGTGTGGGGGCCTTCCAAAACACCTTCGTTGGGAGGAAAACACTACTTTGTTACTTTTGTTGATGACTTTTCCAGAAGAGTTTGGGTGTATACCATGAAAACTAAAGATGAAGTGCTTGGAGTTTTTCTTAAATGGAAAACTATGATCGAAAACCAGACTGGCAAGAAAATCAAGCGGCTTAGGACGGACAATGGAGGGGAATATAAAAGTGATCCGTTCTTCGATGTGTGCCAAGAGTATGGTATTGTTCGGCACTTCACAGTTAGGGATACACCACAACAGAATGGAGTGGCAGAGCGTATGAATCGAACATTGCTGGAGAAAGTTCGATGTATGTTGTCCAATGCTGGGTTGGGCAAGCAATTTTGGGCTGAGGCTGTGACATACGCTGGCCATCTTGTTAATCATTTGCCATCATCTGCATTAGAAAGAAAAACTCCTATGGAGGTATGGTCTGGAAAACCGGCTACAGATTATGATTCCTTACATGTGTTTGGAACCATTGCATATTACCATGTGAAGGAGTCAAAGTTAGATCCGAGGGCAAAGAAAGCTCTCTTTATGGGAATCACTTCTGGAGTGAAGGGATTTCGTCTTTGGTGCTTAAGCACAAAGAAAATGATCTGTAGCAGAGATGTTACCTTTGATGAATCTGCCACATTGAAAAATGTAGCAGATAAAGATATTCAGACGAGCAATACTCCACAGCAGGTGGAGTGTACTCCAAAACAGGTGGAGTTTGAGCAGATGGGGATTTGCCCAGTTAATAAGTCTAATTCTCCAGCCACAATGGAGGAATTAGAGGTTGAAGAGGTTCTAACCCAAGAACCACTAAGTACACCAGAACCAGTTGCAGTTGCAAGGCCACAGAGAGAAATTCGTAAACCTGCTCGATTTACTGATATGGTGGCCTACGCCCTTCCCGTTGTTGATGATATTCCTATCACTTATCAAGAAGCAATGCAAAGCTTAGAAAGTGATAAATGGAAAAGCGCCATGGATGAAGAAATGCAGTCTCTCCAGAAGAACAATACTTGGGAGTTGGCGCAATTACCGAAAGGTAAAAGGGCAATCGGATGCAAGTGGGTATTCGCAAAGAAAGATGGATCTCCTAGCAAGAAGGATATTCGCTACAAGGCAAGATTGGTAGCTAAAGGCTACGCTCAGAAGGAGGGAATTGACTACAATGATGTATTTTCCCCTGTTGTGAAGCATTCCTCCATTAGAATTTTGTTGGCCTTGGTAGCACAGTTGAATTTGGAGCTAGCTCAACTTGATGTTAAGACGGCTTTCTTGCATGGTGAGTTAGAAGAGGAGATCTATATGACTCAGCCCGAAGGATACACAGATACTGGTGGTAGAAATTGGGTTTGTAAGCTGAACAAATCGCTATATGGATTGAAGCAATCCCCGAGGCAGTGGTACAAGCGATTTGATAGCTTTATGAGAAGGCAGAAGTACACAAGAAGCAAATATGACAATTGTGTATATTTGCAAAAGCTGCATGACGGATCTTTCATTTATCTACTCTTGTATGTTGATGATATGTTAATCGCTTCGAAGAGCCAAAATGAGATAGATAAGCTGAAGGCTCAGTTGAATCAAGAGTTCGAGATGAAAGATCTAGGTGAGGCCAAGAAGATTCTCGGCATGGAGATAAGTAGAGATAGACCGAGAGGCAAGCTCTGTTTAAATCAGAAGCAATATCTGAAAAAGGTATTACAATGTTTTGGTGTAAATGAAAACACAAAACATGTAAGTACCCCACTTGCTTCTCATTTGAAACTTAGTGCTCAATTATCTCCGAAAACTGAAGAAGAAAGAGAATATATGGCGAAAGTCCCATATGCTAATGCAGTTGGGAGTTTGATGTATGCGATGGTGTGTACGAGGCCTGACATTTCACAAGCTGTTGGAGTTGTGAGCAGGTATATGCATGATCCTGGAAAAGGACATTGGCAAGCTGTGAAATGGATTCTACGGTATCTTCGAAAAACTGTAGATGTTGGTTTAATTTTTGAACAGGATGAAGCACTTGGTCAGTTTGTAGTTGGATATGTTGATTCCGACTTTGCTGGTGATTTAGATAAACGTCGTTCAACTACGGGGTATCTGTTTACTCTTGCGAAAGCCCCAGTGAGTTGGAAGTCTACCTTACAGTCTACAGTAGCTGTGTCTACTACAGAGGCAGAATATATGGCAGTTACAGAAGCTGTTAAGGAGGCTATTTGGCTTAATGGATTGTTGAAAGACTTAGGAGTTGTTCAAAGTCACATAAGTTTATATTGTGACAGTCAGAGCGCTATTCATTTAGCGAAAAATCAAGTCTATCATTCAAGAACCAAGCATATCGACGTAAGATATCACTTTGTGCGGGAAGTCTTTGAAAAAGGAAAAATTCTACTTCAGAAGATTCCGACAGCAGATAATCCCGCAGATATGATGACCAAGGTGGTAACAACAATCATGTTTAATCATTGTTTGAACTTGATTAACATCCTAAGAATTTGAGCACCTTCAGGTGTATGGCGCTCGAGAGGGCATTTGTAGGCACTACAAAAGATAGCTTTATCGAATTTGGGGAGTTGAAGGAAGTGTGTGAAGATGTGATTATCATAATCAAATCTTCAAGGTGGAGATTGTTAACATTAATGGGAGACAACATTAATGGCAAACAATACAAAGTGGTGCAAGTTTAGCACCCTAAAGTTGACTTTGAAAAAGTGGCATGGGATAATTTTTTTTTTGGTCCTTGAGATAATGGGCTATTTATTGTTTGGTCCTTGAACCTCAACTATAAATAGGCCTTCTCATTTCTCATTTCAATCATCCCAACCAATCTTTCTCCCTTAGTTTTCTCTCTTCTCCCATTTGAGAATTCTTAAGGAATTATATTTGTTTGTAATACTTTGGAGATAGTAAAGTTATCATCTGGTGTTAGTGCCCGAGGACGTAGGTATAATTTACCGAACCTCGTTAAAACTCTTGTGTTCTTTCTTGTCCTATTTTTCTTTCAATATTTGAGGGTATAATAGTAGTATTTAATTGTGCTATTAAATTACTATAGAAGGGATATTCTGTCTAAGGAAAGACTTGGTATTTAAGAGATCCATGTGATCCACCTCTCTTCCCTGGGAATTGAACTTTGTGTGATTTTTTAGTACAATAATTTACACGCTTCCGACCCTATTGGAACAACACATATTACATCATTTTGCAAGATATATTTTTAAGTGAATTTAAGTAGTACGGAAATGAAATCTAATTGAAATAGAATGAGCCTAAAGTAATTGGTGAGTCTTGTCCCAATCTTTCATTGCACAAACAAATTGACAGTTGTGCTAATGAGTGGGATTGTACAATGAAAGACAATTGTGTGCCATGAGATGGACGACCCTGTTTTTTTAAGGGCTAAAACTATAACTTACTTTCATATATGAGATTATGTGATAAATATGATAGTAAATGAATTATGAACTATGTACAAATGATTACAAGAAATATGTTTAATGAAAGTAAGATGTGAATTACAAGTATGCAAGTTGAACAAGAATATAAGTGACTATATACAATATAGAATATGTAAATGAAAGTTACACATGAACAATATGTTGATCAAGTGAGTAAATATGATTATAGGATATATACATACGGAAACATGTAAGAAATGTAAGAAAGAAAGAATGTGCAAGTTATTTCTAAGTTTCAAGAATTTCATGTATATGAAATGTCCTGAATTTTTATTGATAATGTTGCATGGTCGTGACAAAATTGAGTTATTGGTTAAATGATAAAAAGATGATTAAAAGTTAATGAAATTACTTTTAGACTTGAGTTTGATTCTCTTTTTTGTATCATTTTTATTTATTGTATTTTTGTCCAAAACCTTAGTGTGTCATCCCTACCTTGAAACCCTCAGTATAAAAGTTATTTTTCTTTTCCTGTCAGCCTCATTTGCTCATTCTGCTTCCCTATTGCCACCCTCTCATTTCCCTCCTCTTTTCATCTCCGTTTTCTTTTTTTTCCTTTTCTTTCTTTTCTTCCTCCATCGTGTCATCCCTAAGCCCTATATTCCTCTCATAATTCCTTTCTTTTTCCATTTGTTACCACCACCTAGTGAACTGTCTACCATTGTCGCCCCCATGGAGCACCTTAATCACCCTTCTTTCTTTTATTTTTGTTGTCATATCTGCATTCCAATCGTCAACGAATCTGAATTGGGTAGCGTAAGTGTTGTGTAATGGTTGAGTACTGTTAATATGATGGTTGAATTCCATATGCTGATTTTTGGTGTGTTATTTTGTTTGAAGGACCTAATTTGAACACCTTGGATCAGCAATAGCATTAAAGGATAATCCGCATCTCCTGGTTAATGTTGGAAGGGTAGGTAGCGATCAAAAATCAAAATTTGTTTAGTAATGCTAATCCTAGTTTCGACCGAACCCTATAGGGTGACAAAGATTGGTTCAAACTCACAATTTGTGTGTTGTGTTTAGATCTGATTTACTGTTATCTAAATTTGCGGATTAACGATGGTACTACGGATTTGTGAAAATCAGGTGTGGGTCCTCAACATGTGTGAAAATTGTTAATAGCATGAAATTGTGATAATATGATGATTAGCCAAATAGGCTTATGTTATGGTGAATGGTCAAACGGCAAAGTGCCATTCAGGAATTGGTCTAAATTGGTAAGAAGTTTAAAGGTGGTGGTCGATTGCAAACCGAGGACTAATTGGCAATTGTCGACAGTTCTAAGACCTTAAGAGGTAATTATTCCATAGCGTGGGTACTGTAAAGGCTAGCCGATTGTATGACTATTTTAATTGGGTGCTTTGTACAATTATTCTTGTGAAACTGATTGTACGTTTTCCATGCTATTGATTGTACAGTGATATTGCTTGCATGAAAGCATGCCACCGATTATGTTTACTGTATGTATGCGAAGTATACCATCGATACCGTTTCACCAAATACATGTATAGCATGCCACCGTAGTGAAAACTGTTATTGATAAAGCATGATATGCTACATTTACATGTCATATTGCATTTCATGGGTTTTGAATTGATGGGTGACAGAGGAGTTCTGGGGAGTATTGACTATAATAGGCCCATTTCGCCCGGGCCCATTAGAATAAAAAAATAGAAATTAAAAAACCAAAAATAAAACAGAAATAAAAAAAAACACAAATAAAAAACCCAAAATCAGAAATCCAATGTCCAGTTACAAATATTTGAGCCAAAAATAATTTAAACCCAAAATCCCATAAAATTAACAACCCAAATCCGAGGCCCAGTACACCCAAAAGGAAACATAGCAGTCGAGAGCACCAGAAGCTTCTGGAACGACCAGAGAGTTGGGCTCCCGTGAGAGGCTCCTTGCACGGTCTCCTTCGCTCGTCTCTTTGCTCCTCCGTACGGCCATCCCTGCAAAAGGAATACACGAGAAGAGGCCAAGATAACAGAATACAACAGATGACAGCCAATAAAATGTATTTTTATTTTTTCTCTATAAATTTGGCTATAAAAGCCGATGATTGTACCTGCAAATTTTTACGAAGAGATTACGTACACTGTATGCATACTATACGTTTATGCAAATACACAGAATATAGAAAAATCAGAGATATCAAAGGTGATCTCAGGTGTTTTTTTTTTCCCTTTCTTTTCTTTTTCGATTTATCTCTTTAGTTGGCATGTTTTTTGTTAAGAAATAAGTCGATACCGATGAAAACCCACACGTCTCAGGAATGAAGAGACTCGGGGAGGGTCGAACATTTTCTTCGATCTTTGTTTATCTATTTTTTTTTGGTTTTCGAAGAAGTAAAATATGATTTGAGGTTGTTTTAAAACAAAAAAAAAAACGAAGGAGAAAGGGGGGCTTACCGGATCTCCATGGTTGCGACTTGCGTGGGAAGGATTTGGCCGTTAATCGCATGTCGTCGGCCTTTGATGGAGCTATTTGCATGTCGGCTGCTAGCCACGTGAAACCCTATCAATTGGGGGTTAATGGCTGCTGTTACTACTAAGAAATAATGAAAATCAGGTTCTGTTTGAAGGAAAAAGGGTTTAAAGTCACCCATAAAGCCAAACGGCAGCGTTTGCTGGCCATTAAAGTCCGCGCATTGGCCCGAATTGTGAATCGGATCTGCGCCAATTTTGTATGCAAGGGAAATTTTCACGCTAAGTCCTTTGCATTCACATGGGGCTTCGATTGCATCCTTTTTGCTTTGCTTTGTTTTTCAATTTGGCTTACTGATTTGAGCGCTTTTTTTTTTAAATTCATGATACAGTGATGTGATTTAGGCCTGGGAGAATTTACAATATCAGTCCCTATATATTTATGCATGTTATGCATTGATATATTTTATGGTCATTTTATTTACAAATTATCCTTCTTATCTTGATGTATTTTTAATTGAGTCTTATATTTGTATAATCGGTTAATACATTCATATGTGTATGCCTTAATACATGTAAATAATTTTTTTGTTACATTTGTATAATTATGGTAGATTATTTTTTACATCATTTCTTTAAATATTTTACATATATTTGTATATTAATCATTCTTTTTAGTTTTTTTATAATAACTATTGTTTTGCATGTTGTAAAATCTTTTTTTATATTACAGTGTTTTAATACCTTATTAATAAGTGTTGTCAATATATTTATATACATAAATTATTTAAAATATTTCTTAACTTATGTTTAATTTACATGTCTTTATGTACATATGATATTATTTTGGAAATCCATCTTGGTATTTATAAAATTGTTATTTTGAAATATGTCTCCTTATTATGTTATCCTAGTATGTTATTTAGTATTTCTTTTAAATATTTTTGAGCATAATAGTATGTATATAATTTTCTAATTTCAGATGTGTTTATTTTATACATAAATTTTTAAATAAAAAAATCTACCATGTGTATAATACCTTGCCATGTATTATTATTTCTTCATATTAAGTATATTATTTGAATTATTATTAAACATATATTTAGTACTTATATTTAACTTACATATATTATCAAAGCAATATTTTTTTACATGTAATTTTAGCAAATTTGTATATAATTGCAGTTTTTTTTATGTTATTGATTATATATATAATTTATGCTAATTTTAAGTTAATTTTATAATTCATTTTTTATTTTATATTATTTTAATATTCAATTATTTTAAAAATGCTTTCACATGTATATAACACATATTAAATTATTTTTACTATAGTACATGTTACTATTTTCATATAACTTTATGTAAATATTTTTCTACGTATATATCCTATTTTAAAGTTATTTATGTGTATAATATATTTCTTTTGAAAACCATATTTTAAATCATACCACTTATTTATTGTATACACTTATATATTATCCTTATGTATTTTTTTATATATATATTTTGTTACCTATATAACTTAAATATTTACTTTGTTTTTTCATACATTATTAATTTCATTTTTTTTCCTTTTGTTACATTATACATAGAATAATTGTATTTAATTGTTGGATGTATTAAGTGAGGTTGTACTTTGTGTATATTATTTCATATTCATTAACCTTTTTATATTTAATTGTATTTAATTTTTTTATTTATTTTAAAACAAATAAACATATTTCTTGAGCAAATTTCCAATTTTCTACCATTCAAAAAAATTCTAAAATAAGGCAATATCCAATATTTGGGGAATTCGGAAAATCGTGCTCAATCATACTGGGTATGATTTTTCTGATGAACTAAATATTTGGATAACCTTTTAATTTTAGTATGTGAGTTTTCAAAAGTAAAAAATCAATCGCATTTTAAAGGTATAAGGGATCGTATCCAATCGTACTAGGTATGAAACTGCATATTTTTGAAATGAGAGAATTTTGACTACTAATTTAAACTATTTAAACTTTTTAAAAAAGTCATATTTTGAAAAATCTTTTCTTTTGATATAAGGATAGCATCAAATCAATTTGGTACCAATTTTTGGGCGTAATGAGGGTGCTAATCCTTCCTCATGCGCAACTGACTCCTGAACCCACTTTTTTATTTTTCATGAATAAAGCATTTTAGTAGGTGACCCTGTAAGCACTAAATTTTTGTCCGACTAGAATTCGTGTTTAATTTACAAAATTTCAAAAAAATAAAAAAATAAAAAAATTTGCATTTTGACCCCTAAACTTTTCTTTAAATTTCACTTAGACCCCTAAACTTTCCTTAAATTACATTTTAACCTTCAATTTTCTAAAAATTACATTTAGCCCCAGAAGTTTTGCTGCATTTGTGATTTGGTCCTTCAGACATATTACGTGATTTAGGGCACCCACTTCCCAAATTTTCAGGCCAAAAACATGGGTGGTTGTTCCTTCTTCACCCACTGCTTGCAAATGGCATAAAAAAGAAGCAGAAGGGTAGAAATAAAGGAGGAGACCACACCAAAAAGAAGGGATTCTCCCATTTGAGAAAAAAGAGCAAAAAAAAATTCCAGCAAAAAAAATTTCCAGCAAAAAAAACCAAAAAAAGGAACATTCAGCAATCTAAGCAAGAAAAAACTTCAATATTTGGCAAGCAACCAAGCAACCAAGGACTAACCACCATTAACACCACAACCAAGCTCCCAAACCAAAACCCACTCTAAATACCCGAGCCAATCGATTATAAGCCACCCCAAAACCCAAACCTCAACTACCCATAGATTGATTTCACGCGGCGCATATGATGGCTGTTGATGGCGCGCACGGTGGAAGCAGAAAAAGGGGTTCGGCGGCTTGAAGCTTGGATCTCTTCTTTCTTTCTTTGTTTGCTGTTGGAGATTTGTTTGTTTTGGGAGGGGAGTTTAGTATTAAAAAAAGAAATATTTTAGTTCATGGGTTGGTTTATGTAAGGTTTGATGGGTTAAATTTAGTTTGGGTTAATTAGTGGGTTAGGTGATGATATGTTAAGTTAGTGGGTTGGGTTGGTTGTGTTGGATTATTAAGTTAGTGGGCTGAGATTGGTTTATGTTGGGTTGAAGTAATTTGGATTTTGTATATTTTATGTAGATTTTATTTGTAATTGGTCTAAACAAAAATTGGTCTTAAAAAAATAATAAAAAAATAATAAAAAAAATATTAAATTTTAAAATGGTCGGGTCAACCCAACTCTATTGGCGGCAATCTGATCCGGTTAAGATCACCCACAAAGGCCCATTTCAACAGCCTGAGAAGAAAAGAGATTAATTTCAGTAATCCATAATATTGGGGCTTCGGTATATTCTTACCTTTTTTATTATTATTTACCTATTTCGAATTTAATATATATATTTTTTATAACTATATTATATACATATATATATTTTGTACATATCATTATTTTATATTATTGTTGTAAAAAAATTTTATGTATATATTTTTTATGTACGTTTCCTAATATTTTCTTTTATTGTAGATATTATTATTATTATTACATACTTTTATTATATGCATATATATGTATTTTTATGTACATATTATTATTATTATTATTATTATTACAAAATATATCATTTTTTCCTATTTTATTATTAGTACATGATTTGTTTTTATTTTCCTTTTTTGAAAATATCATTATTATTGTTATTCTAATATTCTAGTATTCCATGTTAATATTTTTCATTAATGATATCATTTTTTGCGTCGTTTATCTATTTTTAATTTCTCACTTTAGGAATATTTTTTCTCATGTTTTAATTAATTTCAATAAATAAGGTAATGTTTCGGATTTTGGAACATCGAAGAATTGTGCCCTAACTTACGGGGTTTCGGTTCTCTCGTTGGTTCTAAATAGCTAAATATCCTTTTGAGTTTTGAAATACACGGATTTCCAATTTAAATTAAAAGACGACCTTGTCCTCGGGAATTTATGGTATTGTATCCTAACTTACGGGATGTGATACTCTGATATCTCGAGATAAGGAAATTTTTAAACAAATCGATTTAAGCCAATTCAAGAATTTTAAAATCAGTATTAATAGAAAAGATCATATTTCAAGTCCCTTCCCAATTTTTAATTTTCGACATTAAGACACTAACTAATCAATTCGGTACCAATTTTTGGGCGTGTCGAGGGTGTTAATCCTTCCTCGCACGTAACTGACTCCCGAACTCATTCTCTCAAGTTTCATAGACTAAAGGCCCTGTTTTAGTAAACTAAAATTGATTTATTAAAACAAAGGTGATCCGATCACACCTAATAAAAGATTGGTGGCGACTCCCGTTTTAATTTTCACTTTCAAACAAAGTCGATCCCCGTTTTCAAAAGAATGGTTTCGACAGCTTGGCGACTCCGCTGGGGACCTCGAGAGTCGAGCCTTAAATTGATTATTTTTGTCTTTTTTCAAAAATCAAAAATCGGTTTTAAATTTACTGCATTGCACGTTGTCTGTTATTTTCACGACTCTCTTCATAATATGCTTGCTTTAAGTGGTTTAATTCTTTGAGGTATCTTTGCATATCGCATCGCATTATTGGTCAATTTTACCCTCTTAAGTGGAAGTGAAAACTACTCCTTCGTGAGATCTTCACCTCCGTATAGGATAGTGGATCGCTTTCGGGATACATCCGTACCTACGTCTTCGTGAGGTTTTCACCTCCGTATAGCCGCAGGGAAATGTATTCCCCTGAATCGAACTCGGTCTGTATGAACCTATAATGGGTGAGGATCGAGGAATCTGCCGGTTTGGGTACCCCTACTTTAGAACTAAGCAGCATATAGAGAGACCTAGGAGCTCACCCTAGGTAAAGCCACTCCGAACTCCTAGCAGTCACCCGACTAGGTGCTTTATTTGATTTATTTCTCCTGTGCTAACGTGTTTTGTTTTTGTTTTTTTATATAAATGTATTGCATTACATCATTATAGAAAGGAGGTATTGATTCATATTTGATTGCTAAATAAAGCAATTTGTCATAAGAAAACGAATTTTTTGATAAAGTGGATTATAATACGGTTGTCTAAATATGGTCCAAGTGAACACATGAAAGAAGACTAATAGCCCGTGAAGAAATACAAGACTTTGCTTCATTGCCTGAAGACAGAAACTGACAAAGACTATTCGAGAGCCGTCACGTCTTGACCTTCTTAAAGGAGCTGACAAGTATCACAGTAATAAGTGAGCAACGAGTCGCAGCCTGGATCGAGCAAAAAAGGAGTTAATATAGACATCTCTTGGAGAATTCGTCAGACTCGACCATAAGATCTGGATATGAAGAGGAAGATAGGTGTCTTCACTTGGAATATGAGAGAAAAGCCGTATATGTAGTCTGTTTTATGTAAAGGAATTTGCTTTCTAGAAAAGTTGTTCTAATGAAATTAAATTTAGAATCAATGCATTCCTTTTTTTTGCATTCATGCATTTGCATTACATTACATCAAAGAAAAGAATGTGTTGATTTGAAATTCGATTCCTAAATAGAATAGTTTGTCATAAGGAAACGAATTTTTTGATAAAGTGAATTATAGTGCGGTCGTCTAAATATAGTCCAAATAAACACGACGAGAGAAAGCTGATGTCCACGGAGGAATACATGATGTAATTGCCGGAGATTCAAGCCAACAAAGGTTATCCAAGTGCATGACGAGAGAAAGCTAGAAGTCCACGAAGGAATACATGACTGGATTTAATTACCGACGAAGATTATCCGAGAGCCGGTACTTTTTGATGAGTATCATGGAGATAAGTGAGCAAGAGATCGAGGCTCAGATTAAGCAGCAATGAGCTAGCAAAGGCATATTTAGAGAATTTACAAGATTCGACCATGAAGAAAAGATCAGCGTTTACTTGGACTATGAAGGGAAAGACCGCATATGTAATCTATTTTCATGTAAGGGAATTTGTTTTCTAGAAAAGTTGTTCTAATGGAATTGAATTCAGAATCAACGCCTTCCTTTCTTTTGCATTCATTCCATACATTTGCATTGCATTGCATTGTATCATTTGCATTAAACTTTCATTAAAAGACCCTAATTAGGTAAAATTATTTCAGAACCAACAAAGGATATGGACCAAAGGTTGGAAAGAATAGAGTAAAGGCAAATACGGATGCAAGAGCAATTGATCCAAATTTAACAAGATATGTGAGAACAAATGCTAGAACTCCAAAAAAATATGATGGGCCAGTTAATCCATTTACTGGCCAAAGAATTTGAAAAAAAGAGTAGCCCAGTGGTTAATAGTGAGGATGATGAAGACATCGTCTATTCCCCAAGTCTTGCCCCAGTAAGCGTCCTGACCCAACCAAACATGCAAGGGGCACCCATCATTATCGGACCCCAATATCGGACTGATGCCTCTGTACTGTCGAACTTCCTGATAGGTTTAGGTTTTAACCCAGAAAATGATCGAGCCAAACTAGTTGTTCTGGCAAATATGAAAGAAAAGGGAGAGTGGACTTTAAAGGCCCCGGAGAAGAAGAAAAATGAATCGAATGATACGAGTAGGTATAACGAGGGTCGTTCGAAGGCAACTACCAGCTATCAAGTTTTCCAAAGGCAAGGACCCAATCCGAGACTGAACTCGAGAAAACCCTAGTTCGCGTCCACCCCAATCACGTATAGGGAGTTGTACCATATTTTGTTCGACGCATATGTCGTATCCCATTTTTACATGAAACCCCTGAAACCCCTTACCCGAAATGGTACGATCCAAACGCTAGTTGTGCATACCATATGGGAAACCAGGGATATTCCACGGAAAACTGCCTAGCCTTTAAGAGGAGAGTTCAAGAACTCATTGATGCGGGTATCCTACGATTCGATAGTGCCAGTAACGCAATTGGGAACTTGTTCCCTAACCATACCGAAGGAAATGTGGGCGCAGTAGGGAAAGAAGTGGAATGGCAAGTCAGAAGATGTGTTTTGGAAATAAGGACGCCTCTGCAGAAAATCTGGGAAGCACTGGTTAAGAAGGGATTGCTCTGTCGCCCCGATGATAATCTCAGAGAAGAAGGTCAGGTTTTTTTGTGATTTTTATAGAATTGTAGGGCACGACATTCAATCGTGTGAGGAATTTAAAAGGTTACTTTAGGAGATTAAGGTCCTTAATAAGAGAAAAGAGGCCAACAAAAGAGAAATATGCGCCTCTAACAGCCAGTCATCAGGTCTCCTTTATAGCGCGGATCGACCGTTAGTAATTTATTACGACGCGACGAAAGAGCCGGTGAAACCAAAAATAATAATCGAAGTACCGTCTTCTTTCCCATACAATGACAACAAAGCCGTACCATGGAAATATGACATCAATATCGTCACACCGGAAGATGAAAAGCTCAAAGCCATAATTGGAGATGTTGGAGATGTAGGTCATTTTACCCGAAGTGGAAGATGTTATTCGAAAGAGGTCGAACCAGTGAAGAAGAACAGTGACTGGAAGCAAAAATGGAAAGCAGTGATGCATGAGGCCGAAGTCGAGCAAGAAATTCTACCCGTGCAAGAAACTAAAAAGCCTGTGGATGAGGAGGACGCACAAGAGTTCTTGAAATTTATCAAACACAGTGAATACAATGTGGTGGAACAATTGAATAAGCAACCAGCACGAATCTCGATTTTATCTCTGCTGCTAAATTCGGAGCCACACCGGAACACTTTGCTGAAGGTGTTAAATCAAGCTTACATGGCAAACAATATATCCGTGGAGAAGCTGGACAGATAGGTGAACAACTTGAATGCGGATAATTTCATTTCTTTTAGTGATGACGAAATACCACCCAATGGTAGAGGCTCAGTGAAAGCACTGTATATTACGACTCGCTGCAAGGGCTACATAATACCGAACATGCTCATCAATAATGGGTCGGCACTCAACGTTATGCCTTTGGCCACGCTTTCCAGAATTCCGATGGATCTGTCCCATTTAAGGTCCTGTCATTCTACGGTAAAGGCATTCGACGGGACAATGCGTGAAGTCATGGGAAAAATTGAGATCCCTCTGGAAGTGGGGCCCTACATATATGATGTCGAGTTCCAAGTCATGGACATTACACCCTCATATAACTACCTTTTTGGGAAGACCCTGGATCTATTTTGTTGGAGCGGTCCCATCATCCCTCCATCAAAAGGTGAAATTTATCATGGATGGCTGTTTGGTCACTGTCGAGGGAGAAGAAGACATTGTCGCATCTATCTCTGCTGATGCGCCATACCTTGAAGTGAGCAAGGACGCAGTCGAATGCTCCTTCCGATCCCTTGAATTCGTCAATGCCACATTCGTCACTGAGGGAAACAAAATTCTCGTGCCTAAATTGTCGAGAAATACTAGAATGGGTGTCAAGTTGACTGTAGGAATGGGAGCTCGAGCGAGAAGAGGTTTAGGGAGATATCTGCAAGGAATAGTCAGGGTTCTAAAACTAGTGCACCACAAGGCCCGATACGGTTGGGGTTCCAGCCAGACATGCGTCAAAGAATAAGACAGTGGAAGAAAGATCAAGAAAGAAGGATCGCGAGAACCTTAGGCCGAGAACTAGAATGTGAGCCTATGGAATTCCCTCATTTGTCAAGAACATTTACGTCTGCGGGAATGATATACCCGAGGCAGGACAATGCACAAGGCACAATGTTAATGATCGAAAAGGGTTTTCAGAACATCAGTATAAATATCATTGACAAAGGAGCTGACACAAGTAAAGATGTCTCAAGGATACGTCTTTGTCCCCCTGGTTTCATGTTAAACAATTAGACTGCCGAGGACCTTCTTGTAGTTTATAAGTCTTCAGAGTAATGCTCAAACATTAACATTCTATTGTGTCCTTAGATATAATAGAATTCTTTTGTAAGAGCTTGCATTCGCTCTTTATTATTCAAATGAATATCAATGAATATGCATTTTGTCATGATCTTTCGCATTATCACTAATTTCATAATCATTTTCTCATTTCATAGCCTGTCCTTACATTTGCCTCATGCCATGCCATAACATTTCGTTTGTTGGTTCCAATACTTGGATGCCCCTCTATAGTCTCCTTTTTCATTCAACTTTCAGGTGCTCAGATGTCAACAGCATGAACAAACCCGTTACGAGTCCTGAAATCGATTTTGAGAAGGCTGTTTGTTTAGGAGAATTCGAAGTCGAAGAAAATGCTGAAGACTATGTCTCGTCTCCTAACTTGCTAAGAATGGTGGAACAAGAGGATAAATAGATTTTGCCTCATCAAGAATCTGTTGAAACAATAAATTTGGGAACTGAAGAAATGAAGCAAGAAGTGAAGATTGGGACCTCTATTTCAGGGGGCACCAGGAATAATTTGATTGCTTTGCTCCGCGAGTATAATGATGTATTCGCATGGTCATATCAAGAAATGCCAGGATTGGATGAAGATGTAGTGGTTCATAAGCTCCCATTAAAGCCAAAATGCAAACCCATTCAACAAAAGCTAAGACGGATGAGACCTGAGATGTTGTTGAAAATAAAAGAGGAAGTCAAGAAGCAATTTGATGCTGGCTTCCTACAAGCCTCCAAATATCCAGAATGGGTGGCTAATATAGTCCCGGTATCAAAGAAAGACGGCAAAGTACGAATGTGTGTAGATTATCGTGACCTGAATTGAGCAAGTCCTAAAGATAACTTCCCCTTACCGCACATTGACACATTGGTGGATAACACGGCAAAATATTCGTTATTTTCCTTCATAGATGGATTCTCGGGGTACAATCAGATCAAAATGGCCCCGGAAGATATGGAGAAAACTACATTCATAATGATATGGGGAATGCTAGGCTTCATTGTCAGTGAAAGAGGTATCGAGGTCGATCCAGATAAAATAAAAGCTATTCAAGAGTTACCACGTCCGCGTACGCAAAAGAAAGTTAGAGGATTTTTGGGAAGGCTAAACTACATAGCCTGATTCATCGCTCAACTTACCAACCAATGTGATCCAATTTTTCGGCTTTTTCGAAAACATAACCCGAGAGAATGGAATGAGGAATGCCAAATGGCCTTTGATAAAATAAAAAAAATATTTGTCTAGTCCTCCAGTGCTGGTACCGCCAACTCCGGGAAGGCCATTAATATTGTATTTGACTGTGTTCGAAAATTCAATGGGTTGCGTACTGGGGCAACACGACGAGTCAGGAAAGAAAGAAAAGGCGATCTATTACCTCAGCAAAAAGTTCACTGAATATGAGGCAAAGTATTCATCTATTGAAAAATACTGTTGCGCTCTGGTTTAGGTAGCTTGGAGACTCAGACAATATATGTTGTATCATACGATATGGTTAATCTCAAAACTGGACCCAATAAAATACATGATGGAATCACCGGCACTCTCAAAAAGAATAGCACGATGGCAGATCCTCCTATTGGAATACGACATTGCCTATGTAAGTCAGAAGTTGATAAAGGGGAGCGCAATAGCTGACTTCTTAGCCACTCGAACAACGGAAGAATACGAGCCAGTAAGATTTGATTTCCCGGATGAAGACTTGATGTGCGCTACAGAAAAAGAGTGCGAGTCATCAAAAGAGAAAGCATGGAAGATGAGCTTTGATGGTGCATCGAACGCATTGGGACATGGGATTGGAGCAGTCTTAGTATCGCCAGAAGGGAACCATTACCCATTCACTGCTAGGATAAACTTCTTCTGTACCAATAACATAGCAGAATATGAGGCTTGTATCATGGGACTTCGTGCAGCAATTGGACGAAACATCAAAATTTTAGAGGTATACGGAGACTTAGCCTTGGTGATATACCAAATCCGTGGAGATTGGGAAGTGAGAGATTCGAAACTAGTCAAATACAGTGATCTAGTGGCAGAGCTGATTAAAGAATTCGAAGAAATAACTTTTAATTACCTCTCACGAGAAGAAAACCAATTGGCTAATGCCCTGGCCACTTTGACTTCAATGTTCAAAGCAAACAGAGAAACAGAAATAATACATCTTCAAATGAGCATATATGAAGTCCCTGCACATTGTTTCAGCATTGAAAAAGAGCCAGATGGACAGTCATGGTTCCATAATGTCTTAAAATATATCAAGAATCAAAAGTATCCCGAACAAGCAAATGAGAACGACAAAAGAACAATCAGAAGAATGGCAGCGAGATTCGTTCTTGATGGGGATATCCTGTACAAAAGAGGAAAAGATCAGGTGCTCTTGATATGCGTAGATGCTGTTGAAGCCAGAAAAATACTTGAAGATGTCCATGAAGGAATTTGCGGGACACATACCAATGGCTTCACCATGGCCAGGAAGATTATGAGACCCGGTTACTACTGGCTGACGATGGAAAGCGACTGCATTAGTTTTCCAAGAAAATGCCACAAATGTCAAATTTATGGTGATAAGATTCATGTAGCCCCTTCGCCCCTTCATGTCATGGCTTCTCCATGGCCCTTTTCTATGTGGGGCATGGATGTTATAGGGCCAATTTCCCCAAAAGCTTCTAATGGACGCCGGTTCATTTTTGTGGTTATTGATTACTTCACAAAATGGATAGAAGCTGCTTCGTTTGCCAATGTGACAAAGACTGCAGTTTGCAGATTTTTGAAAAAAGAAATCATTTATCGATATGGTTTGCCTGAAAGAATCATTTCAGATAACGCTTTGAATCTAAACAACAAGATGATGAAGGAAGTGTGTGAGCAATTTCAAATAAAACATCATAACTCATCGCCCTATCGCCCGAAAATGAACGGAGCTGTTGAAGCGGCCAACAAGAATATTAAGAAGATTATTGGGAAAATGACCGAGACATATAAAGACTGGCACGAGAAGCTACCATTTGCTTTGTATGCATATCGCACATCTGTACGGACATCTACGGGAGAAACTCCTTTCTCTCTGGTCTATGGAATGGAGGCTGTGCTACCCATCAAAGTTCAAATCCCCTCTTTACGAGTCTTAAAGGAGTCGAAACTAGAAGAGGCAGAGTGGGTTCGAGCTCGATATGACCAGTTAAACCTCATCGAAGAAAAACGTTTAAAGGCAATTTGTCACGGACAGATGTACCAGAAGAGAATGATCGCGGCCCATGACAAGAAAGCACGGCCAAGAGAATTCCAAGAAGGAGAACTCGTACTGAGAAAGATTCTCCCAATACAGAAGGACTTACGAGGAGAATGGACACCAAATTGGGAAGGTTCATACGTCGTAAAGAAGGCATTCTCGGGTGGAGCTTTGATTCTCATTGAGATGGATGGGAAGGAGTTACCTAATCCAGTTAATTCAGATGTTGTGAAGAAGTATTATGCCTAAAAAAAAGGGATCAAGGTGAAAACCCGAAAAGGGTGTCTTGATTAACACAAAGGATTAGAATGAAAACCCGAAAGGGCATTCTAATGAAGCAAACCTGGGCTTAAAGAGCAAGGCGGTTGGGTCAAACAGCGATACTACAGCATTTGAAGCATTTTACAGTAGCTCGAAATCTTCTACGTAAGAAGCCATGCTTGAAAAGATTCTTAATAAGAAACATGGAAGAGTTCATGTGTTGAATATCTAGGGCATTTGTATCCGTTGAATGTGATCCCTTTTCTCTTTATGACACTTTTTCACTATCATTGAATAATTTTCTTTGTTTGCTACATTTGAAATAAATAAATGTGAGGTGTCCCTTTACCCCTACCTGACCATTTTCATGTATCTCATTATGTGGTTTATTTAAATGATACATAGTGAAATGACATACTCTAGACAAAAGAGATGTTGAGCATTACCCGAATAAGAATTTGATAAGTACAAGAGTCTCAAGGTAAGGACAAAGTTCAACCAAGGGCATCTGAGAAACGTTGATTACTTGTAAAGCTTGAGGATAGGTACAGGGCCTAAATAGAAAGTCAAGAGCCGAAGAAATGAATGCAGATCATCACAAAAAAATTGTGACGAAAAAGGACATAAGAGAAACATGCCAAAGGCGCATAGCATAATCATGTAGGCATAAAGGCATTTAAGGCAAACATATGCATATCATGATAACATTATGCATGACATCTATAGGTACTCCAGTAGAGCGAGAGGACGTAAAGATAGCTGTACTGAATTAAAAGAAAAGACACCTGAGTTCCACCAGATAACATGTTTTGGTATTCTGATGCTTTTATTTCTGTTTCAAAAATTCAACTCATATTGCGAGAAATGAGTTGAGCCTCAAGACACGTTGAGGTAATTTCAATTTCTGTTTTCAAAATTCAACTCATATTGCGAGAAATAAGTTGAGCCTCAAGACACATTGAGGTATTTTCAATATCTACTTTTCAAAAAATCAACTCATATTGCGAGAGGTGAGTTGAGCCTCAAGACACGTTGAGGTATTTTCAATTTCTGTTCAATTTATGTTTTTCAAAAATCAACTCATATTGCAAGAAATGAGTTGAGCCTCAAGACACATTGAGGTATTTTCAATTTCTGTTTTCAAAATTCAACTCATATTGCGAGAAATGAGTTGAGCCTCAAGACATGTTAAAGTATTTTCAATTTCTGTTTTCAAAATTCAACTGATATTGCGAGAAATGAGTTGAGCCTCAAGACACGTTGAGGTAATTTCAATTTCTGTTTTCAAAATTCAACTCATATTGCGAGAAATGAGTTGAGCCTCAAGACATGCTGAGGTATTTTCAATTTCTGTTTTTCAAAAAAAATCAACTCATATTGTGAGAAATGAGTTGAGCCTCAAGACATGCTGAGGTATTTTCAATTTTTATCTTTCAAAAAAAAATCAACTCATATTGCGAGAGGTGAGTTGAGCCTCAGGACACGCTGAGGTAATTTCAATTTCTGTTGTCAAAAAAATCAACTCGTATTGCGAGAGGCGAGTTGAGCCTCAGGTCACACGCCGAGGTATTTTCAATTTCCATTTTTTAATTTCTGCCTTTCAAAAAAAATCGACTCATATTGCGAGAGGTGAGTTGAGCCTTGGCTCACGCGCTGAGCTATTTTCAATTTCTGCCTTTCAAAAAAATCAACTCATATTACGAGAGGTGAGTTGAGCTTCAGATTACACACTGAGGTATTTTTTCAATTTATATTTTTCAAAAAAATCAACTCACATTGCGAGATGTGAGTTGAGCCTCGGGTCACATGTCGAGGTATTTTCAAAATCTATTTTCAATTTCTGTTCATCAAAAAAATCAACTCATATTGCAAGAGGTGAGTTGAGCCTTGGCTCACACGCTGAGGTATTTTCAATTTATGTTCGTCAAAAATCAACTCATATTGTCAGAGGTGAGTTGAGTCTCGGGCCACATACCAAGGTCTTTTCAAATTCTGTTTTTAATTTCTATTTTTCAAAAAAAAAATCAACTCATATTGTGAGAGGTGAGTTGAGCCTTGGCTCACACGCTGAGGTATTTTCAATTTCTGTTCGTCAAAAATCAACTCATATTGCGAGAGATGAGTTGAGTCTCGAGCCACATGCCGAAGTCTTTTCAAATTCTATTTTTAATTTCTATTTTTCAAAAAAAATCAACTCATATTGTGAGAGGTGAGTTGAGCCTCAGGTCACACGCCGAGGTATTTTTCAATTTCTGTTTTTTTTTTAAAAAATTAACTCATATTACGAGAGATGAGTTGAGGCTCGGGTCACGCGCCGAGGTATTTTTTAATTTCTATTTTTCAAAAAAAATCAACTCATATTAGGAGAGGTGAGTTGAGCCTCAAATCACGCACTGAGGTATTTTCAATTTCTGTTTTTCAAAAAAAAAATCAACTCATATTGCGAGAGATGAGTTGAACCTCGGGTCACACACCGAGGTATTTTTCAATTTCTGTTTTTCAAAAAAAAATCAACTCATATTGCGAGAGGTGAGTTAAGCCTCAGGTCACACGCTGAGGTATTTTCAATTTTTTTGGCTTTTTTAAAAATCAACTCATAATTCGAGAGGTGAGTTAAACTTCGGGTAGCATCCCGAGCTATTTTCAATTTCTTGTTTTTCAATAAAGAATAAAGATTGGACATTTGAACAAAATTTAGTGCTTTTAAGTCTTTGCACTATCCTTGTTTCACAATGATGAGCAAAGAGGGGCAGCTGTAAGCACTAAATTTTTGTTCGACTAGAATTCGTGTTTAATTTACAAAATTTCAAAAAAAATAAAAAAATAAAAAATTTGCATTTTGACCCCTAAACTTTTCTTTAAATTTCACTTAGACCCTTAAACTTTCCTTAAATTACATTTTAACCTTCAATTTTCTAAAAATTACATTTAGCCCCAAAAGTTTTGTTGCATTTGTGATTTGGTCCTTCAGACATATTACGTGATTTGGGACACCCACTTCCTAGATTTTCAGGCTAAAAACATGGGTGGTTGTTCCTTCTTCACCCACTACTTGCAAATGGCATGAAAAAGAAGCAAAAGGGTAGAAATAAAGGAGGAGACCACACCAAAAAGAAGGGATTCTCCCATTTGAGAAAAAAGAGCAAAAAAAAAATTCCAGCAAAAAAAATTTCCAGCAAAAAAAAAACTAAAAAAGGAACATTCAGCAATCTAAGCAAGAAAAAACTTCAATATCCGGCAAGCAACCAAGCAACGAAGGACTAACCACCATTAACACCACAACCAAGCTCCCAAACCGAAACTCACTCTAAATACCCGAGCCAATCGATTATAAGCCACCCCAAAACCCAAACCTCAACTACCCATAGCTTGATTTCACGCGGCGCATACGATGGCTGTTGGTGGCACGTACGGTGGAAGGAGAAAGAGGGGTTCGGCGGCTTGAACCTTGGATCTCTTCTTTCTTTCTTTGTTTGCTGCTGGAGATTTATTTGTTTTGGGGGGGGATTTAGTATTAAAAAAAAGAAATATTTTAGTTAATGGGTTGGTTTATGTAAGGTTTGATGGGTTAAATTTAGTTTGGGTTAATTAGTGGGTTGGGTGATGATATGTTAAGTTAGTGGGTTGGGTTGGTTGTGTTGGATTATTAAGTTAGTGGGCTGAGATTGGTTTATGTTGGGTTGAAGTAATTTGGATTTTGTATATTTTATGTAGATTTTATTTGTAATTGGTCTAAACAAAAATTGGTCTTAAAAAAATAAAAAAATAAAAAAATATTAAATTTTAAAATGGTCGGGTCAACCCGACTCTATTGGCGGCAATCTGATCCGGTTAAGATCACCCACAAAGGCCCATTTCAACAGCCCAAGAAGAAAAGAGATTAATTTCAGTAATCCATAATATTGGGGCTTCGATATATTCTTACCTTTTTTTATTATTATTTACCTATTTCGAATTTAATATATATATTTTTTATAACTATATTATATACATATATAATATGTATGTATTTTTATGTACATATTATTATTATTACCAAATATATCATTTTTCCCTATTTTATTATTAGTACATGATTTGTTTTTATTTTCCTTTTTTGAAATATCATTATTATTGTTATTCTAATATTCTAGTATTCCATGTTAATATTTTTCATTAATGATATCATTTTTTGCGTCGTTTATCTATTTTTAATTTCTCACTTTAGGAATATTTTTTCTCATGCTTTAATTAATTTCAATAAATAAGGTAATGTTTCGCATTTTGGAACATCGAAGAATTGTGCCCTAACTTACGGGGTTTCGGTTCTCTCGTTGGTTTTAAATAGCTAAATATCCTTTTGAGTTTTGAAATACACGGATTTCCAATTTAAATTAAAAGACGACATTGTCCTCGCGAATTTATGGTATTGTGTCCTAACTTATGGGATGTGATACTCCGATATCTCGAGATAAGGAAATCTTTAAACAAATCGATTTAAGCCAATTCAAGAATTTTAAAATCAGTATTAATAGAAAAGATCGTATTTCAAGTCCCTTCCCGATTTTTAATTTTCGACATTAAGACACTAACTAATCAATTCGGTACCAATTTTTGGGCGTTTCGAGGGTGCTAATCCTTCCTCGCACGTAACTGACTCCCGAACTCATTCTCTCAAGTTTCGTAGACTAAAGGCCCTGTTTTAGTAAACTAAAATTGATTTATTAAAACAAAGGTGATCCGATCACACCTAATAAAAGATTGGTGGCGACTCCCGTTTTAATTTTCACTTTCAAACAAAGTCGATCCCCGTTTTCAAAAGAATGGTTTCGACAGACCCAATCACACCTAAATAAAGGGATTGGTGGCGACTCCACATTTTCGTTTTAAAAAGTCGATCCCCATTGTTTTCAAAATAAAAAGGGTTTCGACAGCTTGGCAACTCCACTGAGGATTGAACAAAGAGAGTCAGGCCATCAAATTGATTGTTTGCTGTCCTTCAAAAAATTGAAAATTTGTTTTGAAGGTTATGATTCTTTTATTGGCATTTGATTGTATGATTGTTGTGTTTCGAATCTTATCTAATATGGCATTACATTGCATGACCGCTGTGGTTATACCTGTTAAGTGGAAGTAAGAAACTATGCTTTCGTGAGGTTTTCACCTCCGTATGGGCTAGTGGATTGCTTCCGGGATACATCCGTACCTATGATTTCATGAGATTTTCATCTCCGCATGGTCATAGGGAAATGTATTCCCCTGAACCGAACTCGATCTATATGAGCCTATAATGGGTGAGGATTGAGGAATCTGCTGGTTCGGGTACCTTTACTTTAGAACCGAACTTCATATAGTGAACCTTAGGAGCTATCCTTAGGTAGAGCCGCGTCGAACCTTAATCATTACCCATATGAGTATTGTGATTATCTTTGTTGTTATACTTGTATTTTTTTACTCGTATTTGATACTAACTTGTGTTTTGGTTTTGGTTGTGTTTTACATGACATTGCATACTAAATGAGGTGTTGGTTCGTATTCGATTACTAAGTTAGAAAGTTAAACATGGAGAATGAATTTCTTAGTAAAGTTGAGGATAATGCGGTCGTCCGTGCATGGTCAGAGAAGTTGCAAACCGAGAAAGGGGATAGCCTGACAGAGGGATATACATCAGAGTTGCAGAACTTTACTCGCATCAATGTCCCGCAGAATGAGCTGCAGGAGTTGAGGGATATATGGACTCGTTGGGATGAGGGTACTAACAGTTGTTCTACCAGAGTTATGGTGATATACCATATTTGCTCGATGTTAAGGTGGATAAGCGCTTGTTCCGAGGTATGGCTCAATTTTGGAATGCTGCTTATAATTGTTTCACATTTGGAGAAGTAGATTTGGTTCCCACCTTAGAAGAATACACTACTTTATTAAGGAGTCCAAAGGCTCAAGCCAGGAAAATTTATGTTAAGCTTACTAATAGTCAAACTTTTGTGAAGAGGCTGGTAAATATTTCAGGAATGAGTGAATCTTGGGTCACTACTCGAATTCAACAGAAGGGGGATAGTAAGTGTATTTCTTGGGAAAATTTGAGAGATTTGATTTTGACGCACCCGAATGAAAAAAAAGGGTTAAAATCTTTGCCTTGAGCATCTATGGATTGGTGATTTTTCCTAGGGCTTTAAGACATGTTGATGAGGCAGTCACTGATTTGTTTGATCGTCTCGGGAAGGGAGTCACACCCGTACCTGCAATACTGGCTGAGACATTTAGATCTTTAAGCATGTGCCGAAGGGCAGGGAAAGGTCGATTTATTGGATGTGCACAATTGTTAATGGTATGGTTTCATGGGCATTTTTGGAAAGTAGATAAGGTATTGTACCGGGTTTTCTCTGAAGGTTACTCCCTGTTAAAAGAAGAGATAGCGATGCAAATGAGGGATGATATTTCAGAAGAGAAATGGATGGAAATTCTCCAAAGTCTCAAGGAAGATGATGTAGAGTGGAGGGCTTTCTAGATGGTTCCTGATGAAATCTTGTATCAATGTGGGAGCTATAATTGGGTGCCATTGTTAGGAATTTGAGGAGCTACTGGATATAATCCTTTACTTGCACTAAGGCAGTATAAATCGAGGCAGTTCATACCTACGACGCATGGGTTGGCTCAGTGTGAACTTCCATATAAAGGAGACCACTATAGGAAGAAGGTTCGGGAATTGTCTGACGCTTGAGGCAAATGCATTGGATGAAAAGGCTGACTGTTGGTTCCATGGTAACACCTGAATACAGCGGATGGTTTAGGAAAAGGGTCAATGATAATATTCCTAGACCAAGTTTAAAAAGTACTCGGCCAATGGAGGAACAATTACAATTTGCCCCGTCGGAGTTGGAAATTATAAAGTAGGATTTTGAGAAGAAGAGTTCTGAGTTTGGGAAGAAAATCGAGTTGTTGGAAGAATAAAAGATGCACTTGAAGTTAGAAGTAGAGATTCAAAAGTCAGAGGCAGAAAAACTACAGAAAAGGATGGGTGAAGTTGAGGAAGATTTGAAAAGTTTGAAAATAGATTATAAGAAGCTGCGCTTATCAATAAGGACCGCTGTGCTAGGAAAGACTTCGGAACAATGGCGCCAAGGTTCGAGAAGAAAGGGGTAAGGCAGATCAATGGGAAAAGAGGTTCTAGGAGGCTTAAGCTCAGAACGAAGCTTTGGAAAGAAGTCTGTCAGAGAGTAAGGATGATAAGGATGAACTAACAGCCAGAGTGGCAGAACTTGAGAGATCTCTGTGTTTATACCGGAATCGCAATTCTGTGACCGAGTTGAAAGCAAGCTTAAGTAAGATCGAGGAGATGAAAGGGAAAATAGAAGAATTAGAAACGGCATTACAGAGTTGTGAAATAAGTATTGGGTTCTTGGAGGCAAACGAGGAGCAATGGAAGAATCAGCTTCATCACTCTCAAGACCAAGTGAGAAACAGGGATTACATCATGGGAGAAGCTGTAACGCAAATTCGAGAAGTAGCTGACTACTTGTAGTCTTTGGCAGAACAAGCAGACGTATTAAGTGTGAAGTACGAGCTGGAGTCAGATAGGGGACAAGAACTAGCTTCATTGCTTAGGAAAATTAAGGCCCTGAGTGTTAGGGCGAAGTCGTATTTGTAACTCAGTTTTATGTAAATAGTTTTATTTTCTAGTGAAATTTTCTAAAAGGAATTGAATCAGAATTGATGCCTCTTTTGCATTCATGCATTTTGCATTACATTACATCATATGCATTAAAAGTCATAATAAGATTCTAATTAATTAAAAATTATTTCATTAATTTGGAAACCAACCAAAACACACCAAATACGCATCCCTACGGTACGAGGAAAAGGACTACGTCAATGGACAAAAGACTGGAAAAGTTAGAACAAATGCAAAAGGATATACAAGAGCAAATGCAGTCACAGATGCAAGAGCAGCTGGTTAAGATTCAGCAAGAGATGAAAGAACAGATGATGGAGTCCCAAAGAGAGATGATGAGTCAGTTGTCCCAATTGCTGATGGGAAGAGTGGATAAAGGGAAAGGTCCTATGAACAATATTGGAGAAAGTAACGAAAACCCTCAATATCCTCCTGGTTTCACTCCTATACATGCGCAGACACAACCTGAGATTAATTTGCAGAAGCCATCTGTTACGATCAGGCCTCAGCAGATTCAGGCCAGGGTTTCAGTTTCAACGAATTTTCAAGCTGGTTCAGGTTATAATCTTGGTAATAACTCACATAATCCAATAGTCCCTGATTTGGATGGAGTTGCAAAAGAGGAAAAAGCAAAAGCAGAATCACAAAGGCAGTTGGAAGAACGGTACAAATGGCTGGAGGAAAAGGTCAGAGCAATGGAGGGTGGTGATGGACATCCTGGGATTGATGCAAATGATTTGAGTTTGGTCCCAGAATTAGTACTTCCATACAAGTTCAGGATGCCAGAATTCGAGAAATATAATGGAACGAGCTGTCCTGAAGCTCATATCACTATGTTTTGCAGAAGAATGACGGGATATGTTCATAACAATTAATTGTTGATTCATTGCTTCCAAGATAGCTTGGTAGGAGTAGCTGCTAAATGGTACAATCAATTGAATTGAAACAGAATTAGTTCATGGAGAGATTTAGCACAGGCGTTCATGAAACAGTACAGTCATGTGACAGATATTACTCCTGATAGAATTACTCTACAAAATATGGAGAAGAAGCCAAACGAAAGTTTTAAGCAGTATGCGCAGAGGTGAAGGAAATGGCCATCCAAGTTCAGCCACCACTCTTGGAGAAAGAAACTACGATGCTCTTTATTAACACCTTAAAGGCTCCGTTTATAACTCATATGCTAGGAAGTGCGACGAGGAGCTTTGCAGATGTGGTCATGACAGGAGAAATGATTGAAAATACCATAAGAAACGGAAGGATAGGCGCAGGAGAAAGTGCTAAAAGGTCTGTGCCACGGAAGAAAGAGAATGAGGTGAACAATACGAACGTGGGATATTCGAAGTCTATTACTGTGAGTCAACCAAAGGCGACAACTGCTAGTCAGGGTTCATCATGGCAAGAGTCAGGAACTAGGCCGAATAATGAGAAGATTCAATTTACACCAATTACCATGACATACAAAGAATTATATCAAAGTTTGTTCGATGCACATGTGGTGGCACCTTTTTACTTAAAGCCATTGCAGCCTCCGTTCCCTAAATGGTACGATGCTAATTCTCAATATGAATATCATGCAGGAATTGTGGGTCATTCGATAGAAAATTGCACCACTTTTAAGAAGCTGGTTGAGAGATTTATCCAGATGGGTATTGTGAAATTAGATAATGCACCCAACACTGAAAATCCACTGCCTAATCATGCGACAGCAGGGTAAATGCAATAGATGGAAGTGTTGGAAAGAGGACCAAGATGAATGTTTTAGAAGTAAAGACTCATTTGAAACGAGTTTGGAAGGAGATGGCAAGAAGAGGGTTAGTTACTTCGAGCACAGAAGTAAGTGATAATGGGGTAGAGAATTATTGTGATTATCATCATAAAGAGGGACACAGAATCCAGGAATGTGAAGAATATAGAACTGTTATTCAGGGCCTGATTGATAGCAAGGAAATAGAGTTTTATGAAGTGGTCAATGAGGAGGAGTATATATGTGCGTCAAAATCTACATCAAGTCCAAAAGTCAATTATCCTGTGGTTATTATCTCGCGTCCTAAGAATGAAGCAGGAGTTCAAATAGCGCCAAAGATTACAATTCAGAAGCCAGCAGTTTTTTCTTACAAGGATAGTAAACAGGTCCCCTGGAAGTATGAATGTAATGTGACAATCCCAGAAAATGAGAGCCCAATAAAGGAGGATCAAAATATAGGCTCTCATACACGCAGTGGAAGACGATATGATACCCGAGTAGAACCGGTGAAAGAAAGGGATGTGCTGGTCGAGCAAAAAAAAGGAAAAGCAGTTGAACTTGACGTGCCTATTAATGAACCAGTGAAAGAAGAAGAAGCTAAAGAATTCCTGAAATTTCTGAAACACAGCGAATACAGTATGGTGGAACAGTTGCGTAAACAGCCAGCCCGCATATCTATATTGGCCCTACTTCTGAGTTCAGAGGTGCATCGGAGTGCACTGATGAAGGTGCTAAATGAGACCTATGTAACCAACGATATTTCCGTCAATAAGCTGGATTGGTTGGTTAACAACATAAGTGCAGACAACTTTATCTTTTGCAATGATGATGAGATTTCACCAGGAGGGATGGGATCTACCAAAGCTTTGCATATAACTGCTAGATGTAAAGGGTACACGTTGCTAGGGGTATTGGTAGATAATGGTTCAGCATTGAATGTGTTGCCTTTGTCCACACTAAACAAGTTACCGGTGGATAGTTCTCACATGAAAGGATGTCAGAACATTGTACGAGCATTTGATGGAACGAAGAGGAGAGTCATGGGAAGAATAGAGGTACCCTTGTTAATTAATCCAACCACGTATGAGGTAGATTTTCTAGTAATGGATATTAATCCCTCTTATAACTGCTTGTTGGGAAGGCCTTGGATACACTCGGCAGGGGCAGTACCTTCATCATTACATCAAAAGCTAAAGTTAGTGTCAGAAGGGCGATTGGTAACGGTAAATGCTGAAGAAGATATTATCGCGACCGTGAGTAGTAGTGCACCGTATGTAGAGACAAATGAGGAAGCCATTGAGAGTTCTTTTCGATCTTTGGAGTTTGTGAATGCAACATTCATCACTGAGGGTAGTAGAATTCTAGACCCCAAAATATCCAAAACTACGATGATGGGTTTATAGTTGATGGTAGGCCGGGGAGCTGTACCAGGAAAGGGACTTGGAAGATACCTTCAAGGAAGAATTGCAGTTCCAATGCTGAAAGACAAACATGATCGCTTTGGTTTGGGGTTCAGGCCAGATGCAAGACGAAAGAAAAAAGAACTAGAAAGAAGACAAGAAAGAAGAAGAGCATGAGTGAGTGGTGGGGAAATTAAGTGGGAGCCCATGATAATTCCTCATATCTCCAAGGATTTTGTATCAGAGGGAATTATTTATCCTAAATAAGGGATGCTGGAGAAAGAAAGCATGAAAGAAGCATTGGAAAACATGTACATCAATGCTATTTTTGAAGAGACAATTGAAGAGGGGATTTCATCAAATATTCGTCCATATGAGCCTGAGAGTGTTCTAGAAAATTGGACTGCGGAGGATCTCCCTGTAGTTTTTAGAGCTCATTCAGTGTAATGTTCAAAACAAACTTGTTGTTTTAAGCGTAGAAACAATAAAGATTTCTTTGTGAGATAGGCTCATGTTCAAACATCATTATTTCAATGAAGTACATTTTTTGCTATCATTTTGAGTAAATGTTATTCTTTTCACAATCAATTGTGTTATTCTTTCTATCTAAATAGTTATCTTGATTCTTTCTTCAATTATTATTTTATTCATAAACATATCATACAAAGCAATAATTGCCAAATTCATACAAAGCAATAATTACCAAATTCATTCATTCTTTGTATATTCTTGTACTTATAATAGGTCCCTGGATATCAATATCATGAGTGACGCTGTTCCTGACTCGGAATCACTATTTGAGCAAGACATGTGTTTAGAGGGATCTCAGGACTTTGAAGATGACAAAGATTGTAATTTATCTCCGGACTTGTTAAGGATGGTAGAAGAAGAAGAAAAGTAAATTTTGCCTTATAAAGAAACCATAGACATGGTGACTTTGGAAGAGGGGAAAGTTGTAAAAATTAGAACATGCATAGCTGAAGAAACAAAATGAGACCTTGTTGGGTTACTTCAGGAATTCAAAGACGTTTTTGCATGGTCATACCAGGATATACCCGGTTTAAGTCCTGATATTGCGATACATTGCCTTCCCATAAGAGAAGATTGCAAACCAGTACAACAGAAACTTCGACGAATGAGGCCAGATATTGTCTTAAAAATCAAAGAGGAGGTCAAAAAGCAGTTTGATACAGGATTCCTTCATGTGATCAAGTACTCAGAGTGGGTAGCCAATGTTGTGCCTCTTCCCAAGAAAGATGGCAATGTGCGAATGTGTATGGATTATAGAGATCTAAATAAGGCTAGTCCAAAAGACAATTTCCCTTTGCCTCATATTGATACGCTGGTAGACAATACGGCTGGCTACTCGTTGTTTTCTTTCATGGATAGCTTCTCGGGGTACAATCAGATAAAGATGCATATTGAAGACATGGGGAAGACTACCTTCATAACTTTGTGGGGCACGTTCTGTTACAAGGTGATGCCATTTAGATTAAAGAATGTCGGAGTAACTTATCAAAGAGCTATGGTGACTTTATTTCATGATATGATGCATAAGGAAATCGAAGTGTATGTTGACGACATGATAGCCAAATCTCGAACTGAAAAAGAGCATATCGAAGTATTGAGAAAGCTGTTCATGAGATTGAGAAAGTTTCAGTTAAAGCTTAATCCCACAAAATGTACTTTTGGGGCTAGATCTGGAAAGCTATTAGGCTTTTTGGTTAGTGAGAAGGGAATTGAGATTGATTCAGACAAAGTTCGGGCCATACAAGAGTTGCCTCCACCACGCACCCAAAAAGAAGTTCGAGGTTTCCTCGGAAGACTAAATTACATTGCGTGGTTTATTTCTCAATTAACAGAGAAGTGTGACCCTATATTCCATCTTCTTAAAAAGCATAATCCAGGAGAATGAGATGATGAATGTCAAAAGGCTTTTGATAAAGTTAAAGAATATTTGTCAAGTCCTCCAGTATTATCACCTCCAAGCTCAGACAGGCCGTTGATATTGTATTTGACAGTGTTTGGTAATCAATAGGATGTGTGCTTGGTCAACATGACGAGTCAGGCAGAAAGGAAAGGGCAATATATTACCTCAGTAAGAAATTCACTGAGTGTGAATTGAGATATTCACCAATTGAAAATTTGTGTTGCGCTTTGGTTTGAACAGCACGAAGATTGAGGCAATATATGTTGTATCATACAACCTGGCTAATTTCAAAGTTGGATCCTTTAAAGTATATGATGGAGTCAAATGCCCTGAATGGAAGGATGGCTAGGTGGCAAATTTTACTTTTTGAATTTGATATAATCTACATGAGTCAAAAAGCTGTAAAGGGGAGCGCAATAGTAGATTTTCTGGCTAGTCGAGCTCTAGAAGATTATGAGCCCTTGAATTTTGACTTCCCCGATGAAGAGATAGTGTATGTAGCAGCTGCTGAAGAGGACAATGCAAAAGGTCACTGTTGGAAATTGAATTTTGACGGAGCCTCAAATGCTGTGGGTAATGGAGTTGGGGCAGTTCTAGTATCCCCAGGTGGAGATCATTATCCATTCACATGTAAATTGGATTTTGATTGTACGAATAATATGGCAGAATATGAAGCATGTATCATGGGGTGCAGAGCAGCTGTAGAGCACAAGATCAAATCATTGGAAGTATATGGAGATTCTGAATTAGTAATCTACCAACTTCGAGGTGAATGGGAGACAAGAGATTCCAAGCTAATCAATTATAGAAGGCTGGTGTTGAGGTTAGTTGAAGAGTTTGATGATATTACTTTCAATTATCTCCCGCGTGATGAAAACCAAATGGCAGATGCTTTGGCTACTTTGGCTTCTATGATCAAAGTAAGTAGACAAGAGGATGTGAAGCCCATTCAGATGAGTATTTATGAGGCCCCGTCTTATTGTTATAATATAGAGGAAGAAGAAAGAGGTAATCATCCTTGGTATCAGGATATATTGCGATATGTGAGAAACCGTGAATATCCAGATCAAGCCACGGAGAATGACAAAAGAACATTGAGAAGGCTTGCCTGCGATTATGTTCTAGATGGAGAGATCCTGTACAAAAGAAGGAAAGATCAGGTACTTTTGAGACGTGTGGATGCCGTGGAGTCCAAGAAAATCTTGGAAGAAATACACGAAGGTGTTTGTGGAATGCACGCCAATGGGTTTACAATAGCCAGACAAATTATGAGGTTTGGATATTATTGGTCAACCATGAAAGGAGACTGCATCAATTATGCCAAGAAATGTCATAAATGTCAAATTTATGGTGATAAGATTCATGTGCCTCCCTCGCCTTTGCATGTTATGACTTCTCCATGGCCGTTTTCCATGTGGGGCATGGATGTCATAGGGCCAATTTCACCAAAGGCTTCAAATGGGCATCGCTTCAATTTTATGGTCATTGATTATTTTACCAAATGGGTGGAAGCTACTTCGTATGCCAATGTAACTAAATCGGCAGTCAGTAGATTCTTAAAAAGGAAATTATATGTCGATATAGAATGCCTGAGAAAATCATATCTGATAATGCACTGAACTTGAACAATAGTACGATAACGGAGGTTTACAGTCAGTTTAAGATCAGAGATCATAACTCATCACCGTATCGCCCGAAGATGAATGGGGCAGTGGAAGCAGCTAACAAAAATATTAAGAAGATTGTTGGGAAAATGACTGAAACTTACAAAGATTGGCATGAGAAGTTGCCATTTGCTCTTTATGCTTATCGAACATCTGTCAGAACTTCTACTGGGGCAACACCTTTCTCATTGGTCTATGGAATGGAAGCAGTTCTACCCATTGAAGTGGAGATACCTTCTCTTCGAGTTTTGTCAGAATTGAAGTTAGATGAAGCAGAATGGATACAATCTCGTTATGATCAGTTGAACTTGATTGGGGAAAAGAGGCTAAAGGCTATTCAGCATGGACAGATGTATCAAAAAAGAATGATGCGGGCTTATGATAAAAAGGTCCGCCCAAGAGAATTTCATGAGGGAGATTTGGTTTTAAATAAGATTCTCCCCATACAAAAGGATTTCAGAGGAAAATGGATGCTGAATTAGGAGGGGCCTTATGTGGTGAATAAAGCTTTTTCCGGTGGTGCATTAATTCTAGCTGAAATGGATGGAAAAAATTTGTCTAATCCGGTGAACTCGGATTCAGTCAAAAGGTACTACACTTGACAAGGGAATGAAGCCAAAGTGAAAACTCACAAAGGGTGCTTTGAGACTTCTTAAAATAAAAAAAGGGGCCAAAGTGAAAACCCACAAAGGGTACTTTGGGACTTGAATAAAAATGGAAAGGGCCAAAGTGAAAACCCACAAAGGGCGCTTTGAGACCCAATAATAAAAAAGAAAGAAAAAGATAAAAATGAGAGGCCAAGGTGAAAACCCGCAAAGGGCGCCTTGTGACTAAAGGGAATTTGAGTTGAAAACCCGAAAAGGGCAGCTCAAATATGGATCCAAAGTGAGGAGGTTGTGATCTTGATATACTGGAATTAACCATGAAGGGGATATATTGCATATTGGGGCATTGACAAAGTGCTTCTGATCTCTAAAACACATGTCGAGCTTGAATTGGTCTTCAAGAAGTTTGTACAGAGAAGCTCAGGTTGTGATAACAAGGGTACCTAGTCTTCATGTTCAGTAAATTGGTTATCTTTGAATTATCCTTACTTTTTCAAGATATACATTCCCAAATTAATGGCTATTGTTGTTCTTTTGATAATTTACTTTGAATTCAAGATTAATTCCATTCTTGTTCATTATCACGATTTGATTGCAAGCATGTTGCATTGACATAATGATGAATGAACTAGTGATGTTTTCACAATAGAAGTTTTGCATATTACTCTAGGAGTTTCTAGATAATACAAGAATATGAGGTGGAATAATTGTTTAGAATATGCTCAAGTTCAAGGATATATTTGGATGAATCGCCTTTTTGAGATCTCTGTCCAAAATGATGATGGAGCGAACAGGCAAGATATAGTATTGATGATACAATTTTATTCTCGAGAAAAGGGAAAGGACATTTTGTACTCATACAAAGAGCAAAAATGCACACTTGGCTATAACACCTGAGGAGTAAGGTAGTAGATTAAACAAAGGAAAATTCAACTATGAGTTGCAATGTTTTGTCTCAAAAAGAGTAGTAGAAGGGACGTTCGAATTACAGTGGGGCAAGCTCGCCAGACGAGATAGGTTGTTTCTTTGGGATACCCCTTCAAGATGATGGTTGAGCAAATACGTCAGTAACAGCATATTAATGAGCAACGAGTGATGATACCCTAAATTGTTAAAATGGAATCATCCTCATTTCTGCATATATTATTCATAACACATTTAGTTAGGAGCATTGGGTCATTTCGATCATAGCATCCTAATTATTTGGCATAAGCATGTGCATATAAAATGAAGTCTACAGGATAAGTCCCCCAGAGGGCAGTGTAGCAACATTGGTAAAAATTGAAGATCTTATTTCCCTGAAGTTGCAGTGGAGTAGATCTTTGGAGATGGTGAATCTTATCTCCATGTATCGGTAATGGAGCAGATTTTACCACCAAGCCTTACCTCTCTAAGGTAGCAAGAGAGTAGGTTGAAGAATGAGTCTTATCTTCCTGAGGTAGCAAGGAAGCAGACTGAGAATTAAAGATTTTATCTCCCTGAAGTTACAACGGAGCAGATCTTCACAGATGGCTAATCTTATCTCCATGTATCGGCAATGGAGCAGATTTAAGCCTTAAACCTTATCTCTTTGAGGTAGCAAGAGAGCAAGTTGAAGATTGAGTCTTATCTTTCTGAGGTAGCAAGAAAGCAGACTGAAGATTGAAGGTTTTATCTCCCTAAACAGTAGTGGAGCAAATCGAAGACGGTGAATCTTATCTCCGTGTATCGGCAATGGAGCAGATTTTACCACTAACCTCATCTCTCTGAGGTAGCAAGAGAGCAAGTTGAAGAATGAGTCTTATCTTCTTGAGGTAGCAAGGAAGCAGACCGAAGATTGAAGATTCTATCTCCCTGAAGTTGCAGGGGAGCAGATCTTCACAGATGGCTAATCTTATCTCTATGTATCGGCAATGGAGCAGATTTAAGCCTTAAGCCTTATCTCTCTGAAGTAGCAAGAGAGCAGGTTGAAGAATGAGTCTTATCTTCCTGAGGTAGCAAGGAAGCAGACTGAAAATTGAAGATTTTATCTCCCTAAGTAGTAGCGGAGCAGATCGGGGATAACAAATCTTATCTTCATGTACTGGCAATGGAGCAGATTTAAGTCACCAGTCCTATTTCCTTACAGTCAGATTTCAGCAAAACCAGGGTAAAATTGGTCCTATTTGAAGTCTTTGCTCTATTCTCATTACACGACAATGAGCAAAGAGGGGCAGCTGTCGAAACCCTTTTTATTTTGAAAATAATGGGGATCGACTTTTTAAAACGAAAATGTGGAGTCGCCACCAATCCCTTTATTTAGGTGTGATTGGGTCACCTACTAAAATGCTTTATTAATGAAAAATCAAAAAGTGGGTTCGGGAGTCGGCTACACATGAGGAAGGATTAGCACCCTCATTACGCCCAAAAATTGGTACCAAATTGATTTGATGCTATCCTTATATCAAAAGAAAAGATTTTCCAAAGTATGACTCTTTTTAAAATGTTTACATAGTTTAAATTAGTAGTCAAAATTCTCTCGTTTCAAATATATGCAGTTTCATACCCAGTACGATTGGATACGATTCCTTATACCTTTAAAATGCGATTGATTTTTGACTTTTGAAAACTCACATACTAAAATTAAAAGGTTATCCAAATATTTAGTTCATCAGAAAAATCATACCTAGTACGATTGAGCACGATTTTCCGAATTCCCCAAATATTGGATATTACCTTATTTCAGAATTTTTTTGAATGGTAGAAAATTAGAAATTTGCTCAAGAAATATGTTTATTTGTTTTAAAATAAATAAAAAAATTAATGCATGCCAACAAAACGTATATATAAAAAAAGGTTAATGAATATGAAATAATTTACACAAAGTACAACCTCACTTAATACATCCAACAATTAAATACAATTATTCTATGTATAATTAGAGGTGATCATGGGCCGGGCCGGGTCGAGTTCGGGCTGGGCCAATATAAAATTTTAGGCCCGTCTACTAGGCCCGGGCCCGGCCCTGCCCTAAATATGGGCCTAAAATTTTGTCCAAGCCCGGCCCGAAATAAAATTACTAAGCCCAAACCAGGCCCGGCCCGGCCCATATTAAATTTTTTTCTTATTTTATTAAATAAAAAAATTTAAAAATATAATAAATCAAATATATTTAAAAACATAAAAACAAATATTAAAACAAATAAAAATAATACTAAAACAATTCTTAAAACAATACACAAATTAACAATATAATAAAAAATAGTTATATTAAAAATTTAAAATAATTTTAAAAAATAAAAAATATATATTAATATATAATTCGGGCCAGGCTGGGCCGGGGTCAAAAAACTCTTACCCGAGGCTCAGCCTATTTTCTAAACGGGCCTCGTTTTTTGCCCAAGCCCATTTTTCAGGCCTATATTTTTACCCAAACCCTCCCATTTTTCGGGCGGGCTTTCGGGCCAGGCCGCCCGGCCCATGATCAGCTCTATGTATAATGTAACAAAAGGAAAAAAAATGAAATTAATAATGTATGAAAAAACAAAGTAAATATTTAAGTTATATAGGTAACAAAATATATATATAAAAAATACATAAGGATAATATATAAGTGTATACAATAAATAAGTGGTATGATTTAAAATATGGTTTTCAAAAGAAATATATTATACACATAAATAATTTTAAAATAGGATATATACGTAGAAAAATATTTACATAAAGTTATATGAAAATAGTAACATGTACTATAGTAAAAATAATTTAATATGTGTTATATACATGTGAAAGCATTTTTAAAATAATTGAATATTAAAATAATATAAAATAAAAAAATGAATTATAAAATTAACTTAAAATTAGCATAAATTATATATATAATCAATAACATAAAAAAAAACTGCAATTATATACAAATTTGCTAAAATTACATGTAAAAAAATATTGCTTTGATAATATATGTAAGTTAAATATAAGTACTAAATATATGTTTAATAATAATTCAAATAATATACTTAATATGAAGAAATAATAATACATGGCAAGGTATTATACACATGGTAGATTTTTTTATTTAAAAATTTATGTATAAAATAAACACATCTGAAATTAGAAAATTATATACATACTATTATGCTCAAAAATATTTAAAAGAAATACTAAATAACATACTAGGATAACATAATAAGGAGACATATTTCAAAATAACAATTTTATAAATACCAAGATGGATTTCCAAAATAATATCATATGTACATAAAGACATGTAAATTAAACATAAGTTAAGAAATATTTTAAATAATTTATGTATATAAATATATTGACAACACTTATTAATAAGGTATTAAAACACTGTAATATAAAAAAAGATTTTACAACATGCAAAACAATAGTTATTATAAAAAAACTAAAAAGAATGATTAATATACAAATATATGTAAAATATTTAAAGAAATGATGTAAAAAAATAATCTACCATAATTATACAAATGTAACAAAAAAAATTATTTACATGTATTAAGGCATACACATATTGAATGTATTCTAAATTAACCGATTATACAAATATAAGACTCAATTAAAAATACATCAAGATAAGAAGGATAATTTGTAAATAAAATGACCATAAAATATATCAATGCATAACATGCATAAATATATAGGGACTGATATTGTAAATTCTCCCAGGCCTAAATCACATCACTGTATCATGAATTTAAAAAAAAAAGCGCTCAAATCAGTAAGCCAAATTGAAAAACAAAGCAAAGCAAAAAGGATGCAATCGAAGCCCCATGTGAATGCAAAGGACTTAGCGTGAAAATTTCCCTTGCATACAAAATTGGCGCAGATCCGATTCACAATTCGGGCCAATGCGCGGACTTTAATGGCCAGCAAACGCTGCCGTTTGGCTTTATGGGTGACTTTAAACCCTTTTTCCTTCAAACAGAACCTGATTTTCATTATTTCTTAGTAGTAACAGCAGCCATTAACCCCCAATTGATAGGGTTTCACGTGGCTAGCAGCCGACATGCAAATAGCTCCATCAAAGGCCGACGACATGCGATTAACGGCCAAATCCTTCCCACGCAAGTCGCAACCATGGAGATCCGGTAAGCCCCCTTTCTCCTTCGTTTTTTTTTTTGTTTTAAAACAACCTCAAATCATATTTTACTTCTTCGAAAACCAAAAAAAAAATAGATAAACAAAGATCGAAGAAAATGTTCGACCCTCCCCGAGTCTCTTCATTCCTGAGACGTGTGGGTTTTCATCGGTATCGACTTATTTCTTAACAAAAAACATGCCAACTAAAGAGATAAATCGAAAAAGAAAAGAAAGGGAAAAAAAAAACACCTGAGATCACCTTTGATATCTCTGATTTTTCTATATTCTGTGTATTTGCATAAACGTATAGTATGCATACAGTGTACGTAATCTCTTCGTAAAAATTTGCAGGTACAATCATCGGCTTTTATAGCCAAATTTATAGAGAAAAAATAAAAATACATTTTATTGGCTGTCATCTGTTGTATTCTGTTATCTTGGCCTCTTCTCGTGTATTCCTTTTGCAGGGATGGCCGTACGGAGGAGCAAAGAGACGAGCGAAGGAGACCGTGCAAGGAGCCTCTCACGGGAGCCCAACTCTCTGGTCGTTCCAGAAGCTTCTGGTGCTCTCGACTGCTATGTTTCCTTTTGGGTGTACTGGGCCTCGGATTTGGGTTGTTAATTTTATGGGATTTTGGGTTTAAATTATTTTTGGCTCAAATATTTGTAACTGGACATTGGATTTCTGATTTTGGGTTTTTTATGTGTTTTTTTTATTTCTGTTTTATTTTTGGTTTTTTAATTTCTATTTTTTTATTCTAATGGGCCCGGGCGAAATGGGCCTATTATAGTCAATACTCCCCAGAACTCCTCTGTCACCCATCAATTCAAAACCCATGAAATGCAATATGACATGTAAATGTAGCATATCATGCTTTATCAATAACAGTTTTCACTACGGTGGCATGCTATACATGTATTTGGTGAAACGGTATCGATGGTATACTTCGCATACATACAGTAAACATAATCGGTGGCATGCTTTCATGCAAGCAATATCACTGTACAATCAATAGCATGGAAAACGTACAATCAGTTTCACAAGAATAATTGTACAAAGCACCCAATTAAAATAGTCATACAATCGGCTAGCCTTTACAGTACCCACGCTATGGAATAATTACCTCTTAAGGTCTTAGAACTGTCGACAATTGCCAATTAGTCCTCGGTTTGCAATCGACCACCACCTTTAAACTTCTTACCAATTTAGACCAATTCCTGAATGGCACTTTGCCGTTTGACCATTCACCATAACATAAGCCTATTTGGCTAATCATCATATTATCACAATTTCATGCTATTAACAATTTTCACACATGTTGAGGACCCACACCTGATTTTCACAAATCCGTAGTACCATCGTTAATCCGCAAATTTAGATAACAGTAAATCAGATCTAAACACAACACACAAATTGTGAGTTTGAACCAATCTTTGTCACCCTATAGGGTTCGGTCGAAACTAGGATTAGCATTACTAAACAAATTTTGATTTTTGATCGCTACCTACCCTTCCAACATTAACCAGGAGATGCGGATTATCCTTTAATGCTATTGCTGATCCAAGGTGTTCAAATTAGGTCCTTCAAACAAAATAACACACCAAAAATCAGCATATGGAATTCAACCATCATATTAACAGTACTCAACCATTACACAACACTTACGCTACCCAATTCAGATTCGTTGACGATTGGAATGCAGATATGACAACAAAATAAAAGAAAGAAGGGTGATTAAGGTGCTCCATGGGGCGACAATGGTAGACAGTTCACTAGGTGGTGGTAACAAATGGAAAAGGAAAGGAATTATGAGAGGAATATAGGGCTTAGGGATGACACGATGGAGGAAGAAAAGAAAGAAAAGGAAAAAAAGAAAACGGAGATGAAAAGAGGAGGGAAATGAGAGGGTGGCAATAGGGAAGCAGAATGAGCAAATGAGGCTGACAGGAAAAGAAAAATAACTTTTATACTGAGGGTTTCAAGGTAGGGATGACACACTAAGGTTTTGGACAAAAATACAATAAATAAAAATGATACAAAAAAGAGAATCAAACTCAAGTCTAAAAGTAATTTCATTAACTTTTAATCATCTTTTTATCATTTAACCAATAACTCAATTTTGTCACGACCATGCAACATTATCAATAAAAATTCAGGACATTTCATATACATGAAATTCTTGAAACTTAGAAATAACTTGCACATTCTTTCTTTCTTACATTTCTTACATGTTTCCGTACGTATATATCCTATAATCATATTTACTCACTTGATCAACATATTGTTCATGTGTAACTTTCATTTACATATTCTATATTGTATATAGTCACTTATATTCTTGTTCAACTTGCATACTTGTAATTCACATCTTACTTTCATTAAACATATTTCTTGTAATCATTTGTACATAGTTCATAATTCATTTACTATCATATTTATCACATAATCTCATATATGAAAGTAAGTTATAATTTTAGCCCTTAAAAAAACAAGGTCGTCCATCTCATGGCACACAATTGTCTTTCATTGTACAATCCCACTCATTAGCACAACTGTCAATTTGTTTGTGCAATGAAAGATTGGGACAAGACTCACCAATTACTTTAGGCTCATTCTATTTCAATTAGATTTCATTTCCGTACTACTTAAATTCACTTAAAAATATATCTTGCAAAATGATGTAATATGTGTTGTTCCAATAGGGTCGGAAGCGTGTAAATTATTGTACTAAAAAATCACACAAAGTTCAATTCCCAGGGAAGAGAGGTGGATCACATGGATCTCTTAAATACCAAGTCTTTCCTTAGACAGAATATCCCTTCTATAGTAATTTAATAGCACAATTAAATACTACTATTATACCCTCAAATATTGAAAGAAAAATAGGACAAGAAAGAACACAAGAGTTTTAACGAGGTTCGGTAAATTATACCTACGTCCTCGGGCACTAACACCAGATGATAACTTTACTATCTCCAAAGTATTACAAACAAATAGAATTCCTTAAGAATTCTCAAATGGGAGAAGAGAGAAAACTAAGGGAGAAAGATTGGTTGGGATGATTGAAATGAGAAATGAGAAGGCCTATTTATAGTTGAGGTTCAAGGACCAAACAATAAATAGCCCATTATCTCAAGGACCAAAAAAAAATTATCCCATGCCACTTTTTCAAAGTCAACTTTAGGGTGCTAAACTTGCACCACTTTGTATTGTTTGCCATTAATGTTGTCTCCCATTAATGTTAACAATCTCCACCTTGAAGATTTGATTAGGATAATCACATCTTCACACACTTCCTTTAACTCCCCAAATTCGATAAAGCTATCTTTGTAGTGCCTACAAATGCCCTCTCGAGCGCCATACACCTGAAGGTGCTCAAATTCTTAGGATGTTAATCAAGTTCAAACAATGATTAAACATGATTGTTGTTACCACCTTGGTCATCATATCTGCGGGATTATCTGCTGTCGGAATCTTCTGAAGTAGAATTTTTCCTTTTTCAAAGACTTCCCGCACAAAGTGATATCTTACGTCGATATGCTTGGTTCTTGAATGATAGACTTGATTTTTCGCTAAATGAATAGCGCTCTGACTGTCACAATATAAACTTATGTGACTTTGAACAACTCCTAAGTCTTTCAACAATCCATTAAGCCAAATAGCCTCCTTAACAGCTTCTGTAACTGCCATATATTCTGCCTCTGTAGTAGACACAGCTACTGTAGACTGTAAGGTAGACTTCCAACTCACTGGGGCTTTCGCAAGAGTAAACAGATACCCCGTAGTTGAACGACGTTTATCTAAATCACCAGCAAAGTCGGAATCAACATATCCAACTACAAACTGACCAAGTGCTTCATCCTGTTCAAAAATTAAACCAACATCTACAGTTTTTCGAAGATACCGTAGAATCCATTTCACAGCTTGCCAATGTCCTTTTCTAGGATCATGCATATACCTGCTCACAACTAATTACCTCTTAATTGTACAAAGCACCCAATTAAAATAGTCATACAATCGGCTAGCCTTTACAGTACCCACGCTATGGAATAATTACCTCTTAAGGTCTTAGAACTGTCGACAATTGCCAATTAGTCCTCGGTTTGCAATCGACCACCACCTTTAAACTTCTTACCAATTTAGACCAATTCCTGAATGGCACTTTGTCGTTTGACCATTCACCATAACATAAGCCTATTTGGCTAATCATCATATTATCACAATTTCATGCTATTAACAATTTTCACACATGTTGAGGACCCACACCTGATTTTCACAAATCCGTAGTACCATCGTTAATCCGAAAATTTAGATAACAGTAAATCAAATCTAAACACAACACACAAATTGTGAGTTAGAACCAATCTTTGTCACCCTATAGGGTTCGGTCGAAACTAGGATTAGCAGTACTAAACAAATTTTGATTTTTGATCGCTACCTACCCTTCCAACATTAACCAGGAGATGCGGATTATCCTTTAACGCTATTGCTGATCCAAGGGGTGGCCGTACGGAGGAGCAAAGAGACGCGCGAAGGAGACTGTGCAAGGAGCCTCTCACGGGAGCCCAACTCTCTGGTCGTTCCAGAAGCTTCTGGTGCTCTCGACTGCTGTGTTTCCTTTTGGGTGTACTGGGCCTCGGATTTGGGTTGTTAATTTTATGGGATTTTGGGTTTAAATTATTTTTGGCCCAAATATTTGTAACTGGACATTGGATTTCTGATTTTGGGTTTTTTATTTGTGTGTTTTTATTTCTGTTTTATTTTTGGTTTTTTAATTTCTATTTTATATTCTAATGGGCCCGGGAGAAATGGGCCTATTACAGCTGTCGAAACCCTTTTTATTTTGAAAGCAATGGGGATCGAATTTTGAAAACTCAAAAATGTGGAGTCACCACCAACCTTTTGTTTAGGTGTGATTAGATCACCTAATAAAACATTTTAAAACAATTTTGGTTCACAAAAATTTAAAAATGGGTTCGGGAGTCGGTTACGCATGAGGAAGGGTTAGCACCCTCATTATGCCCAAAAATTGGTACCAAATTGATTTGATGCTGTCCTTATATCAAAAGTTTTAAAAGAAAAGATTTTCCGAAGTATGATTTTTTTTAAATGTTTGAATAGCTCAAATTAGCGGTCAAAATTCTCTCGTTTTAAAGATATGCGGTATTATACCCAGCACGATTGAATATGATCCTTTACACCTTTAAGAATATGATTGAATTTTGACTTTTGAAAACTGGTACACTAAATTATAAAAGGTTATCCAAATATTTAGTTCACCGAAAAAGTCATACCCAGTACGATTGAGCACGATTTTCCAAATTCCCCAAATATTAGATATTGCCTTATTTCAGAATTTTTGAATGGTAGAAAAATTAAGAATTTGCTCAAAAATACGTTTATTTGTTCTAAAATAGATGAAATACCTAATGTATTGTAACAAACATATATATATATATATATATATATAAAGGTTAATGAACATGGAATAATATACACAAAGTACAATAAACCTCACTTAATACATCTAAAAATTATATACAATTATTTTAAGTATGATGTAACCCAACATTCTTTAAGCATGGATAGTGAATAATTAATACAAAAATAATATACACTATAATTAACATGACACAAAATAAAATGATGCACAAAACAAAAAAAAGAAGAAGATATATATATATATGAAACAAAATGGAATTAGAAATCAACATAAGACATTTTCAACATAATGATGAATTAATAATCATATAATACGTATATAAGTTGACAAATTTGCATAAAAACTTAGGATACATGTTTATTGAAATAGTTATTATAAAATACAAAGTTCAAATCAAATTATAAATGAAATATTTAAAACACAAACTCATTTAAAAATTGATAATTCACATGATAACTTAAATAATGTACTAAATATGAAGGAATGACAATACATGATATAAAATAATATACAAAATAAATTTATGAGATATGTATATACAAGTAAAATTGGGTATAATTATTTAAAAAAAATGAAATTAATAAGGTATGAAAGAAACAAAGTTAATATATAAGTTATATAGGTAACAAAATATATAAAAAAATGTAATACCTAAGGATAATATGAGAGTGTATACAATAAATAAATTATATGATTTAAAATATGGTTCTTAAAAGAAATATATTATACACATAAATAACTTTAAAAGAGGATACATACATAGAAAAATATTTACATAAAGTTATATAAAAATAATAACATGTACCATAGTAAAAATAATTTAATATGGATTATATACATGTGAAGGCATTTTTAATTGAATATTAAAATTATATGGAATAAAAAAAATATAAATTATAAAATTAACTTAAAACTAGCATAAATTATATATATAATCAATAAAAAACTGCAATTATATACAAATTTGCTAAAAATTATATATATAAAAGTAATATCGCTTTAATAATGTATGCAAGTTAAATATAAGTGCTAAACATATGCTTGATGATAACTTAAAGAATGCATAAACTATGTAGGATTTTTTTAAATAATAAAGATATATAATAAAATATGTGAATTGATCTAAAAGAAATTATATATAAAATACTAGTATTTAGCAATGTACATAAAATAATATGTATACCAATATTTTGTTTGAATTTGAATATTGTATAAAATATGTGATTTTAAATAACAAATACATATAGAATCATAAATATGTGAATAAATTAAAAAAAAGTTAAATGTATATAATATTTTAATATTAATAATATTCATAGAGCCAGTTTTATTATAAGATATATATAGAATAATGCCCAAAACGTTACACAAAATCGTATACAACACGTGAAAATACAATTACCCAAATTACGATAAATAATCAACCAATACTATAAATGATACAATTAATACAAACATTCCCAAATAATATACATGTTAAGCCAAAAACAAAATGAATCTAAACAAATTTTTTAATTGAAATCAAAGTAGCATAAAAAAATAATTTAAAAAATAAATAAACTACTAATAATAAAATAGGACTCATATATAACATGCATGAATTCACAGGGACCACAATTGAAATTATCCCTGATCCTGAAGCATTGCGTTGAGACGTGGGTTAAAATGCAAAGCCATACAAATTTTAGGAAAAAAATTAAAAAGAAAATAAAACAAATCAGGCGCAGAGGGGAGCGAATCATAACACGATGCAAAGGGGAAGGGCCTGCTACCAAAATAAACCATTTTAGGCGCAAAAGCTCCCCCCCCCTTTTGACACGGTATCATTTCATTAGCAGGTCATTTAAGACCTTCCATTTCCTAAATCTATATTAAACACAGCCCCCACTTCACCAAACTTCTCAGCCCTAGAAATCAATTTGTTTGGGCATATTCCAGCAGCCACCGAGTACACCACTTCATTAGGTGATCGATGGCATTCCAGCGACGATCGATGATGCCTTTGGACCCTTCCAACTTTGATTTTCAGCGAAGAGGGCAGAGATCCATGGCTGATTTGCAAGGTAAGACTTGCCTCTTTATTCTTTTTGTTTCAGATTGCAGGAAAATTTATAGAAATAACAGAAAAATTAAAAGAATAAAGAAGATCACCTTTCCAGATTTTTTTTTGAAATTTTCTAGATTTGATATATGTATATTGTATGTGTATGCGTAGAGTATGCGTACAGTGTGAGTGTGTAAAATACAGGGATGAAATCAATGGCTTCTTATAGCCTGATTTTTTGGAATAAAAAATAAAAATAAAAATAAAAATTACATCATTAGCTGTATTCTGTTAGTAACTCTTCTGGTACATTCTTGTGCAGATTTGGCCGTACGGAGGAGGCGTGTGAAGGAGGCTGCGCGAGGAGCCACTCGTGGGAGTCCCAATTTCTGGCCTATTCTGGCACGTTCCAGAAGCTCCTAGTGCTGCTGAGATAATTTTGGATGTATTGGTCCTTGGGTTTTAGGGCTTATTGGGTCATGGGTTTTAAAATTATTGGAGTTTATGTAATTGGGTTAAGGGTTTTTTTTGGGTATCTGTTTAATTGGATTAAAAATGTATTTGGGCTGTTTTAATTTAGTTTATTTTGTGTTTATTGTTTTTTTGATTTTTGGTATAAGCCCGGACAAAAATTGGGCCTTACAGATTTATCCGCATTATTGTTTAGCAGTAAATCTGCGCCTCGGAGTATTGTTGGAGTACTGGCGACTTACCGTAATTTACTGACAACTTGTCTGGAAACTATTGGCAGTTTAATTGTATATTGATATTGGTGGTTTGTCCACATCGAACTTTGACTCTTACAGCATGTTTGGTTGGGTGTATTGGCTGCCAATACACCCCTAATCAGTAGGGCCCCACTTAATCCCCTTTAATCCTTTGTTTTGGCCAATACACCCCTAATCAGTAGGGCCCCACTTAATCCCTTTTAATCCTTTGTTTTGGTTTAGGGTATTGCTATTACGGGTCTAATACATTACTGATCTAATCCTCAAAATCTACCGATTTCTAATCCGTTTCTTTTGTTCAGTTTAGGTGCTGCTTCAAGTTTTATACCTTGTTTACCCTCTTTCTCTGTCCATCCATTTCTCCCTCTTTTTTTCTTTTTCTTCTTTTTTATCCTCTCAAAATCCTTTTTCTGTTGTAGAATTTACTCGTTTTGTGGAGTATGCCAAAAGATGGGGTTTTTCCTGGTAAGTTCTTCTGGTGTGGATCTTTATGTAGCTTATTTTATATGGGTTTTTTATCATTGGTCCATAAATTCAAGGATTGATTTCATTTTGAACCTGAGTTTTGATTGCATGGAAAGGGGTTTTCAGCTAATTTTCTGATTTGGGTTTTGATTATTTGTCGATGAAGTTAAGGGTTTTCTTTGGCCAAAAATAAAGTTGAAGTTTTGATTGCCTTGGCTTGGTCTTCTTCTTTTTTTGCTATTGATTTGAAAAGAAAAAAAAGTTGAGATTTTGATTGTCTATTGAGTTTTGATCTGTTTAATTTTTGATTACTTCATCTATGTTTCTTTAGCCAGAGTTTACATATATGTATACATGTATATACATATGTGTCTGTTTGTGTGTGGTGTTAAATTTATATTTTGACTGTGTATATGATTTTATTGGTTAGATGCTGCAAGTTTATCAGGGAACTTTGGGTATTTGTTAACCAGTATATTTATTCAATTTTTAATAGGTTAACTAAGGCCTATTTTTGGGTGGGTTGAACTTATATCAGTACTAGCAGATTAGAGGTTCTCTCAAGTTTCAGACATATTTGAGTTCCTATCTTGGAACAATTATGATGTCTGTTCCTATTTTTAAGTGATCAGTTTACTAATGTAGGGAAGAAGCAGATGAGTTGTGCCGAACGCTGGAGGAGAAAGAGGACAGTTCATGTACTGCCTCAGAAATGGCAGATGTGATCTACCATGCTATGGTTTATAATTATTTTTAGCTTTCTGCACTAAATATTCAAGAAAGTTTTATCTGCTTGAGGTGACTTTCTAACATAGACAATCTCTTTGCCATGTTTACTCTCCTTTCTTTTATTCAGTCATTTATAGATTTGCAATTTCCAAATGGACAGTTGACCTACGTATCTTATGAGGGGCTGACAACAAGTGCTTTCCTTCCTCTTTGTGGGGGCCTTCTTCAGGCTCAGGGCCTATACCCAGGGGAAATGAGATATAGTTTCTCATGCAAGGTCAGTCTTGAGCTTTTACTGCCTGCCAACATGACAGGCATCAGAAGTTGTAGTTAATTAGTTTTTCTGAAACAACTTTGGCGTAAGGATTCACTATTCTATTTTGGGGTGCTTTCTGTAAGAGTGCTGAAACTTTTTGTTTGGATATTTCATCAGAATAAATGGGGAACTCGTATCACACCAATGGTTCTATGGCCTGACAAATCATTTGCACTGGGTCTTTCACAAGCCTTGGCTTGGAAGCGGTCTGGGCTCATGATGAAGCTATCCATTCAATTTAGGTGAGATTCTCCTTATCTGTGTTCATTTGCAACGGTTTAGAGTTTGTAAATCTATGTCTCCTTGCCTGCACTTACAATTCACGTTGAGGATATTACCTTTCATACACTGCCTTTCAAGATCTTCATTAAGCCTTCTTACAAATTGCATGAATTTCTTGTAAATTGAACCTGAGTTGCATGATCTTAATGCTTCTGTTGTGTTTACCAATTACAGAGTTCGGGCGTTCTAAGTGGAACGGAAATGTTGGGAACTCGGGGATAGTAGTAAGAGTTGACACACCGTTGTCCAGTGTGGGACGTCCATCCTTTTCTGTTCAGATAAACAACGTAATTGAGTTTTGATAAGTTTGACACCCAAAGCATGGTGTAGAAGTGTATATATAGAGTGTCATGCACGTAGACAAATGACATCACATGTGAATACCACGATGTTACCTCTCTTAACTACACTAATTTCTGATCTAAGTTTGGATATTCATCGCTCTTTTTTCTTTTGGTTTCAAATTCTACATTTTACTTCTTCCTGCTGATTCTTGTTCTATAAATATCAGGTTAAATTTTGGTTTATTTTTTCTTTTCCTTAAAGTCCTAAATGCTGTATATGTGGGACATTAACTTGAAAAGGGAAAATGTTTAGTTTGTACTTCGTGGTTGGATCAGGAAGGTCCTCTATAAGAATGAATTTTCACTACATTTTTGGTGTTTAAGATTGTTGGATTTGAACTCTATTTATCCAAATTAAGAGTCGAAATTAACAAATCAAGTTTATATTAATAGAATTTTCACGTCATTCACTCGCAATTCTCAATCGGAGGACAAAACAAAAAATAATTAAATTTTATTTAAGCTTATATAATTAAATTTACGTTCTAAATTTTAGAATTCGAAATTGTTGATGCACAAACAATAGAATCCTAATTTGTCAATGGACAGAAAATTACTGATGAGATGAGTTGAAAGGTGCTTCACGGTCGGAAATTAAATACATAATTAGAAATATGAAGAAAAACCCTAATTCATTATGTTGTTAAGTAAATTTAACATTTTAAATTTTAAATTATTAGTTATAATTATTTTAAATTTTATTAAATCATATATTTTAATTAAAATATATTTAATATTAATCATTTCAAATTATCTTTTATAGTATCATATATTATGATTTGAGTAAATTCATATAAGAATATTGATTATTAAGAATTTTATTAAATTATATATTTTAATTATAATATATTTAATAAGAATTATGTTTAAATATGATTAAATTATTTATTATTGATAATAATAATCTTATTAAAATTTAAATAACAATAACAATAATCATTTACCAAAATAAATTTATGCTAAGGGTATTCTAGTCATTTTAGTTTTTTCCATTATGCTATTACACCTCTATTCCATTCAACCAAACACAAGATTACTATTACGCCTCTATTCCATTACATTCAACCAAACAGTTGATTTGCTATTACACCTCTAATCCAATACACCTCTAATCCAATACATCTCTAATCCAATACACCTCTAATCCAATACAGCGAACCAAACGCACCCTTATTGTTTTGGTGTTCGAATGATGGGTTCTGGGGAACCTGTGGTGTGTAGCGGATGGATAGGTAAGGTCTTTGCACCGATTCATATGACTATGCCCATGCATATAAAAATTTGTTTTTCATATGGTGTCATGCTTCATTGTAAATTTTGACTGTTTGAGGTTGTTAATACTACTTATTTTGTTAAGACTCACGTTGAGTTTTCAAGCTCACCCTTTTAGCTTACTCCTTATAGATAACCTTTAACATTAGGATCAGGCTCTGCATTTAGAGGTCTCGTCTCAAATCTATAGTTAATAAAGTATTTTAATTTTTTTATTTATTTTGATTTTTATTTCGAGACTATAAGTTTTGTTAATATGGACAGTGGAACGGGTTGCTTTTATTTGGTTATTGCACGCATGGAATTTTGAATAAAAATCGAACAAATTTGATAACCGGCTTAATATGGCTTAAAACACAGTTTTTTGAGTAAAAATTAAAGGCGTCACTTTTTTCACTGTGAAGTTTTTAAAGGCATAATGATGGAATTAATAGAGTTTTCCAAACGACAGACGACCTAATAATCTAATATTTTTAATAAACCTAAGGCAACCACGCTAAGTTTATAAAAATTGATCAAAATAGGGGTTTTCAAACTAAATGGATTTACTTGATCATTTTGATGGCTAATGTAGCATTCAAAATTCAGTCGTAATGTCTAGACACTACTGGACTTTCCAAAATCACTTGACTTTCAATACATACTACTTGTATCTTGACTAACTGACTAATTATTAAAAGCTATTAAATCATGACTCAATATTATACTATATTTAACTCATAATTATTAATTAAATATATTTATAGACTCTCTTGTCGGACTTGTGGTTTCAAAACCACTATTTTCGATATTGGGAAATGTGCCCATATTGTAGTAAACATGTAATTATTTTTTATGTATTTAAACGATAAATAAATATCACATTTCACTGTTATGTCTTTTGTATTTTTATTTTTCATATTTTGCGTGTATAGCGAAATTGTGACAAACAAATATTAATTTATTGATTGTCTAAGTTCAAATTGACGATAAGTGACATTGTAAAAATATTTACATTGTGTGCAATACAAATTACTTCAGTAGATAATCTAAACGATTTTATAATCCTGTAAAAGAATCAAAATCAAAGTGAGCATTTGATTTAGATATTGAGAATTATTATTATGTTGTCTACAATTCCAATTGAGGAGATGACAAATCTTGGCTATCGGAGCAGTTAACTCCATAGGTAGAGATATAGATGTATTCATTGACAAAATAATACATTGAACTGAACCCAATATGAATTAATTCTGAATCCGTTTGTAAATTAATTCATTTGTGACATTCATGGTGTGATTTAACTAAATCCCGAGTTAGTCACTGAACATGCGTATGTAATTCATGTGCTTTGATATAAGTGAAGGCTTGTACTCTAAAGATGATCGAGCCAATAGTCGATATGTTGGGTACATGACTTACGTATGACATGACTTTACTAGTACCAGTGGAATTCATAGCTCAATTAAAGAGTTAACAATATTCTCTCATTGGCATTGTGTAGATTGATAAATTAATATGGAACGTGACCAAGGATTGTTTGTTTTCAAACGAGCAATTTATCAGTGTCATTTGTTGACAATGATCATATTAATTATTAAGAAGACACAATGGTGACAATGAGATAAAATAGGATTGTATTAAGTGAACGGATTTAACTTAAAGGAATCAAAGATTTCATATGAGGGTAACACACATAACGATGTCATTTGACAAAATAGTCGGATGAATTATTTTTGTAAAGAGTATACAATAAGGAGTTTTCAATCATGGTACTTCTTGTAGACTGATTTCATGATTAAGTAATTGCAAATTATCAGAACGATGCTTCTGGACATAATTGCAACTACTAGAGTCTAATTGTATATGTCTAATTGGTCCCTCCACTAGCTTAATAAAAGCTCGATTGGACTACATTTGAATTATAAGTAAACTCTATAACTTTAGAAACAATTTAATTGATTCGATTTATTCGATGTGAAATTAAATTGGGCGGTCATAAGAATTGTTCAACTAAAAAATTTGATTAAAGAATTCTTTTTGAAAATTTAATTTGGAAAATCTAAGTGATTTTTGGGAAAATTAATTTCGATAAAGTAAAATTAAATTAATTAAAATTAATATGATATTTTGGAAGTCAATTTTCAAGTAAGACAATTGGCCTAATGGGTAATTGAATTTGAAAATTGCATCTGAGATCATAAATTGGGCTCGGGAGCCCAAAATCGAGATTAATACCCAAAAATTGGTTGAACCGGGCTAGGTATGTGAAACTAGACCGACGATCCAACCGGTGGCTGGACTGGACCGATTAGGCCGTCAATGGCCCGGACTGAACCAATGGAAACTGAACCAGCTTGGGGTGTCAGCAACTGCGACGGTGGCATTCCGATTGTCAAAAAATGGTCGGCAGAGGTGGGTATTCGGGGATTGAGTAATGGAAGAATTACACTCTTACTAGGACTTTACCAAAGAATTTATTTCAAATTAACTATTTCAAAATAATATTATTTTAATAAATTTAATATTAAATTTAATTTAATACTTATCTTAATAGTATTTTATTAATTTAATATTAAAGTGATTATCTCAATATTAAATTTAATATAATATTTATCAAGATAAATATTATATTAAATTTAATATTAAAGCGATTAAGTTTAATTATAGTTGAACTCTCTAAACTCTCCCTATATAAAGAGAGATTGAAAAATAACCCCACCGGTAAATTTTATGAAAAAATTTCTAACTCGATTGAAGCGTTCATTCTAGATAAATCGAAAAGGTACAATTTTAATTAAGTGTTTATTATTTTAGATATCACAATCAAGTTCTTGTTTTGAAAAAAAAATTAAACTCTGATTTTTCCCTAAATTTACTTTCCGTTGCGTTTTTCAAACTTAATTTTCCAACATTCGACACCATTGAAAAATGGATTGTTACACCATTATGACTCACAAAACATAATGAAACATTACAGAGATTTAGTTGAGTTGAATTGTGAGATATGGGTCCTATTAACACACCTCGTTTGATCCGAAACCTAATCGTCACTGGACTTTGTTGCTTGTTATCCGCCTTCACCTTTCTTTCAACCTTCTGCATTCTAGTCACATATTCAGCCTCGTTCAATTAACTGAGTATAAAAACAATATTAATTTCTCATCTCCAAATATATAAAGTATTTAAATTAAACATATTAAACACATTTTTAATATTTTATAATTCTAATGTTTGAAATTCTTGTATTTTACAATTTACACAATTCAATCTAAATTCAACTTCACATTCACACTCTAAAAACCTCAAACTATTAATATACAATGTTTTCCTTCAAAGTTTTCATTCTCTCTCTCACAAACCTAAAGCATCCAGTAATGGTTTTCTGACCAAAATTTTAACAATACAAATATTGAATGGTTGAGCTATGCTTATCTAATATCTTAGATTAATAACTTAACAGAAATCAAAATAAAAAGTCTCAAATACATAAACCATGCCATGCAATACCATACTAAAATCTGCAAACTTACTCCATCTTGCTTTATGCTCCCCTTATTTGTTTACCTCAAGTTTATTTAAGGGGACGGGATGTTACCTTTACAATAACAAGGATTGTAGCTCATGAAACAACAAGTATCTTTTCCGTGAAATGGACTATGTTTGATCTTCGAAATATCTTTAATATCATTAAAATGTGTTGCAATCTCATGTTACATTCCTAGTTCATTTCACTCAACTAGCTTTTTGGTCTGACTTACTTCCTCCTCCAATCAGGTCCTTAACTCCTTTATTGACTTTACCCCTAAGTCTTTACTCGTGATCGTGACACCCTTTCATTCCCCTCTTTCTTTCTACCCATCTCATCAATTTTGCAGTTTTGATTTTTATCTCAATTCTTTTAATTTTATTTTAAAATTTTTATCAATTGACTTTTAACTCAATTGACATGGACATTGTTGTCAATACAGGAGGATGTGGGTTCAAATTATGGATGAGGGAGGGGTTATTGGTAATTCTGAGCATTATGTCAGAAAAATAATATAATCAAAACCTGATGAGATAGTTCGAAAAAAATAAAATTAAAAACTTTTAAAGTAAAATAATTTTTTTTATACATGTAATATTTTAATTTGAGTTATTAACATATTTTTTTTCTAAATATTTAATTGAATCTTGAAGAATTTATTGGATAAAATCAAAAATAAATTAAGTATTGAATTTTTTTTTAACGAGAAAGAGTTGTTCAAGTTTGAATCTGAAGCCTGGTGTTAACTACAAGTCATCTACCATTAGATCTAAGGATGAAGTCAGAAATTTTTCCAGTAAGATCATAATTAAATTAAAGAATTTTGAAGGGGATAAAGTTCATTTTTATTATTATAATTTTGAAAATTTGAAAGGATTTAAGTATAATTTTACTATTCTAGGCGCCAAGTTATTGGCTTTCACTGTCCCTGACTACGCTAGTTGTGAGAGAGTTTTCTTTCATATCTAATGCCTTTAGATTAGCATTATAAGAAATTAATGCATTATATACGTTTGAATTTTCATTAAATGTGTTGTATAAACCTCCTTAATCTTTAATTTATTTCTTGTAAATTATAAATAAATACCGACCAACAATGTTTCTCTTCTGTACTCATAAACAAGCTCATATTTTTATTTAATTTATCATTTAACTCATCTTTTAGAAGTGAAGAAAGACTTTCCACCTCCAGAGACATATTAAGTTACGGGTTAATATATTATTTAATATTTGAATTTAGTTTTAATATTAATTAAATATTTAAGGATTTTTATCTTAATTCGATACCTAAGTTTGATTTTAATAATCAATTTGGTACTTTGATCAAATAACATCATGTGTCTTAATGAATATTTGAAACGTATGTTCTAATAAAAATATATATGTACTTAATTTGGACAAAAAAATTTAGTACCAAATTGGATATTAAAATTAAACTCAAGTACTTAAATGTAACAAAAATGAACTCAATTACTAACTAAATATTGAAGCCAAACTCCAGTATTAAGTTGAACATTAATACAAAACTCAAGTACCAAACAGTGTTTTTAATATTTTTTTTTGCTAGAAATGGTAAAAATCTTACTCCCACCAAAGATTTTTAGTATAAATTTTTTATTCCCACACTTTGAACATAAAATATTTTACTCTGGTTGCCACAAACTCAAAAATCAAAATACAGGTCCGGACCAAATTTATGCATTTGAGTAATACTAGAAGAAGCATTCATTTCATTTTCTTGAGTGCCAAAATTACTAATTCCTACACCATTTGGCTTCAAAAATGGCCAGTCATTGCTGCACTCAACCGCAGCCTGCATCAGGTTGGCTTGTTTCCCTACATTCCTCTTCAGCTCCTCCATCGCATTTCTCAACTGTTGAAGCTCACTCAACCCGAGTTCATGGATGGGGGCTTGCCACCAGCATTGCCTTCGACCAGCTTCCCTTTCTTCATCAAGTGCTTGGCCCTTCCTTTTCTCACCTTCCAACATCTCAAGAAGATGAGCTATTTGTGCATTAAGCTCACGGATGTTAGCATTTGGATGAGCTTCGACAATGTCATAATGCATGCTGGAAGTGTTTCGAGTGAGAAACCGATGGACGGCGGATTCGACATTAGGGTGGCCAAAAGAGAAGACCTTGCCTGCAGGGGAGAACACTATGATTGCGATATCTACTCCACAAAGGGTGCAGAGTTCACTAGCCTTTTTAAAAAGCTCCGCACGGCGTTTAGAGAAGGTTACTTGAAGATTATTTTTCTTTGCTATCTTTTTCATGGTGATCTTTTGGCGACCCTGGATTGCATTCTTCTGCACCATTTCGGGAAAGAATATTAAACAAAAATCAAAGAACTATATATGTAAAAATGAAAACAGTGAATTGAAGTTGTTTAGGTTTGCGAGAAATGTATGGGATATTTATAGAGTCGTTCCATTTATTTCTTGAATTAAATCCATGATTTGCAAGTTATCTGAAAATCGATTGAATTACAATGAAAAGCAATTATGTATTTGGTTGGCAAATGGTTTTACAGTAAAATCTTAAGCATTTTTCATTATCATTTACTTGTTAACTGTTCCCCCAACAATTACATGATCACAACAAGACTTAATTATCCGAAACCCCCTTTTTTAAACGAATCCATTTATTGAGAAAAGGATGATATTTAAAGATTTATTACCATCAAAGTAAACTCTTGATTTGATTTTAATCCCAGATCTTGGGAGTTAATCAAAATCCTGGCTTTCATTTGGACCTAATAACCTGTATATTGGTTGGCAGTGTGAGAGACCTGAGGAAGTATGAGAGGCAGAGCTCCTTTTTTATTTATTTATCATAATTAGCCTTTAACAATATCATTAAGAAACCCTTTAATATAATAGATAGGAGATCTATTACATCAGTTTTCATCAAAATAGTAATAATACAAATATTAGTAATCTAATTCACTTTTTTCATTAATTATCAAAATAGAACCCTTTTTTTTTGGCAAACCAACGTTGGTTTATCTTTCATATTTTCAACTACCCAAGAGGCGCCACCCCAAATACCTTCCTAGCAATTATTTGGAGTAGTGTTGTGTTTAGGAACCAAGGTGCATATGGTTTTGTAGATAACACCCCCACTAATCCCACCATATAAATATATTAATTGACTTTTGTTAAAATAAAATTATTAAAATATCCTTGAAAAGTATAACTTATTCTAATTAAAAAAAAGGATTTATGTAATTTTCTAATTAAATTAGTGACCAATTAAGCAAAACTCTTAAATAATAGTATAGATATTCCTCTTTTCTTATAAAATTATTATCATCATTATTATACCAAATGTTTGAATTTGAGAAAGAGGTTCAAAACCTCTTTCAATAATAAGGCTGAAACCAGCCTCTTTTGAAGAAGTGAGCATATATTACGTAAAATTACTGCATTTGTGTAGGGGTACATTACATTTCTCTTACCAATTACATATCCTAATGGCTAATACTTTGTAAGTTAGGGGCAAAGCCAAAAAAAAAAAAAAGGTAGGCTGGACTTTCACCCTTTTTAGTTAAATGAAAAATATATATTTTTGGTTTTCTTTTTAATTAATAATTTAATTTAACTTTATTTAGCGCAAAATATTTAATTTCAGTTATTCAAAATATTATAGTTTCTTTTTCCAAATAAAATGTTATCCTTTTACAATAGGTATAAAGTAATATTTCCTCCTTACAATAGAGATTAAAATTGAGAAAGCTTCCAAATTTTAAAATTAATATGGACAAAAATAAAATTCATGGGCCAAATTTAAAAAAATAAATTCAAGAACTAAATCTTAGTTTACCAATAATCAATTTAACCTTTAAAATTTTGTTAAACCTCTATCAATAGAAATAACTAAAATTTCTTGATCAACAATATTTAATCAAACATTTTAAGAAACGGATAGAGTAATACTATAACATTCAAGAAATAAAATTTTAACCTATTGACTTATGGTGGGTTTGGGACGATGGTGCGGTTCGTTTAGCTTACTTTTTGTCTCATCTTACAGTATCGCTACAGTATCTAATCTTACCGTCACCGCTATTTTTACACTAACCGCAGGTAAACGTACCGCCCATCCAAACTCACCCTTACTGACAAGAGCATTTGTGTTGTGACATGAAAGTTTGGGTTTAACCCTTAGCGACTCCACCTTTATCCTCAATTATAAAAAATATTGAAGTAAAAGGTAAAAGTATCATAGAGGCCTTGTACTAGAAGTTTTTTTTTTTAAATCACCATTTTACTCTTTGATCTAATGTATAATGAAATCAAAATGCAATTATCAAGTAGGAATAAAATTATTGAATTTTGAAAAGAAAAAGTACGAGGGCTTTTTAATATATATATACTGGCTCATATTTATTTGATCAAAGATTGTGCTCACAGTAACAAGCAGAGGCAAAAATTTAACATTAACAAGATAGATGAGATATAATTATTTTGGGGAACCTCTTTACCATCTGCATACATCAAACTCAGTAGCCAGCTCAAGATTGCGCTGTTGCTAAAGTTTGTTAAGTTAGATAAGATTTACACCTTTTTGCATGCCTCCTTTTATCTCCGTCCCCATCATCAATGTCCTGCACTTGAATTGTGTTTTGTCACAAGATCATGTAGCATTGAAACAGGGAACCTGGTGTTTTATATTCATGCTTCAGTTGGTCTATAATGAACGTTTCATTTCCTCTTTATGAAGGCTAAACAATGGCAAGGTTGCCTCACCAGACTGCTGCTGCTTCTTCAGGGTTGAGATATTACCAATATCTGTCAGGGGCGAGCGTCTGCATGTCTGGGGCTTTCGTCTTCCATCCTTGGGATTAGGATCGTCTTCCTTCAACCGACACACAAGCACTCTCTTCTCTGTTTCATTTTGTGCTTCTAATTGATTGATTGGTGATGCAATTTGGGGCCTCACTGATTTTCTATCTCTGCCTTGCCTCAATCTCTCCATTTCCTGACGAAGCACATATATTTGTGTCTCTAACTCCTCAGCTTTGGCTTCCGATGACACAGCTCTCTGTCTCCATTCTTTCACCTAATCAAACCAACCATTACATTATTAAGTACATATTTTTATATATATAGTTCCAGGGATTAAGTAGCTAATTATGAAATAAGTCTTACAGCAGATTGCAGGGATTGAATCTGATTCTCAGAATCAAGTGCTCGATCTTCCCAAAAATCACGAGATGCATGAAGTTCTTCCATCTCATCCCTTACCAGCCCCAACATGTCTTGCATCTGGGACCATTGTTCTGTCTCACCACGAATTTGCTCTACCACCCTCTCCACTATAGCCTTGCAATGTCCTGAACACACTCTTGGCTCATGCCCAATTTTCTCCTCCTGCATAACCCATTACAACTCTTTTGTTTTATTAAAATACAAAAACAAAAACTATTCTGCTTGTGCTGTTAAACACAGTGATGATCCAAGGAATTTACTTTGTTTGATTGCTGTAAAGATGAAGAAGATGACAAATTAGAAGTGAAGAGCAGGGAACCATATTCCTCCTCCATGCTCTCTAGTAATCCATCCATCTTTCTTCTCAAACTCTCCACCTGCAAGTTCGGTTTTTTAAGTGAAAAATTCCCGATCCAATAAATTAACAGATAAGAGATTGATTATTGTTTTACATTGCGGTTATGATGATGTGAAGTAGAAGCAAAGCTGCCACTCCCTTCATTGCTGATTTTGATTGACAAGCTTGCTTCAGCCATCTCTCGGATCTCTTTCACACATATTTCTTCATCAGATAATCCTCCAAACCCAAATTTCTGTAGCTGCCTTTGGAGTAAACATACATGCTTATCAAAGTTACTGCATTTTTTAACCTCTAACTCTTTCACACCTGTTCTCTTTGCAGTTTCTCTATTTTCTCCACCAAATCATTGATCTGCTCCTCCAACAACACCAAGTTCACATCCTTCCCTTCACAAATGTTCTTCCTTCCCTGTAAACCAATTCCCAAACCCAATGTCATTGAATTGCTTGCGGAACAGTAAAAACAAAGGAAACATTATTATTCAATGCCTCATCTTTATCTGTTACTTTAAACAAGTCAAAAAGCCAAATTTGACACTGTACATTTAGTCATCAAGCAAATGAAGACAAGCAACAACAAAAAAAGCACACAGTATCAAACAAAAACAATAAATAAATATGTGATCTGGATAAGAAATCAACAGTGACATGCCTATATCTGACATTCTGAGGTTCAGGTTAATTAAACGCAAATGTCTGTTTTCAATGAGCATCTTTCGTCTTCCCCCACATTCTATCAACAGCACCAACCTAACAAAAAATCCCCCCTGAAATCCCAGAACCTGTACTAGACAAGTTTTTTGTCGCTTGAGCTTAATTATAGTCAACTTTCCCTAGTTCGTTCCACATGATTAGAAATCTAAAGACCTAACTTTCTTTTCTTCTCCTAAACTGATAAATATTTTCTCGAGAACCAAACAACAATGATGATGATGATGATGATGATAACGAAACATAGAGAAAAAAGAAGAGAGAAAAGAAACCAACAGAAAGCAAAATTTCAAGGGCAGATTTCAGGGTCCGCTCCATATGAACTCTCCTTCTCTCCATTTTCTTAATGGCAATCTTTCTTTCCATCCTCAACAAGTTACATTCCGCTCTCAACATCTCAGCTTGGAACCTCCATTTCTCTTCTTCAACAAAGACGACACTGTTATGAGTATTTCCTCTCTTCTCTTCCTCCTCCACTCTCCCTCTTCTCCTCTCCTCCTCACTCTCCCTTGGAGTCAGAAGCATCACTGGAACAGCCCCACTTGCAAAAGACCTCTCTTGATCAAAAAATCTCTCCAGCACCCCTTTTCTGTCTTTCTGCCAAGTGGGTTGCTTCGAAGGACCGGGCTTTGGTGCTTTCCTTCTAGGGCGGCGTGGCAAATGAAGGATTCTTGGTGTTGGCTGCGCTGGAGGGTATTGCCATTTTGCTCTCCTTGTTATACTTGTTCCCATTGATATCCTCTCCATGCAACAAAAACTCTTACTGCTTCTTCTTGCTTGGTTTTGAAACAGCTGAGCTCTCCGTTTACTATAAGTGGTGGCTTCAATGCCTTTACTGCCTACTCATATAATAACTCTTTAAAATTTTTTTTTTCTCGAGAGGTGATTTTGAAAATTTAAGAGCTTTTCTGTAATTGGGTACTCGGTTTTAGTTAGAGCCAGTGTTCTGTTAATGTGACTGTCTTCTTTATTTTGTCTGAAAAAACGAATAAAAAATTAAATAAAAAAAACCAGAAGCTGTTTTGTCCTTTTAAGAGGGTTTTGGTTTTACATTAGGGAAAATGACAGTGTGGTATAGTAGACATGGAAACTTAGAAACACAACCGTGAATTTTTTGGACTTTTTAACAGAAATTTTTGTACCTTTTTTACTAAATTTTTTCAAAGTTGTATATTTAGCTAGTGTCATTTTAAGTAAATAATATCGAAAAAATATAAAATTAAATTCAAGTAATAATAGTAAGTAGATGGAAGAAATAAAATATAGGTGGGGTATGAGTAACTTAGGTGTGGGGGGGGGGTGGTTAGCAAAACAACCAAAAATAAAATATAATTAATAAGATTTAAAAATTGAAATTGCAACGGTAAGTTTAGATTAGAGGAGAGATCAGAGATAGGAAAACAAAACTGGTGTATGTTATAAGTTTAATTAGGTCTAGGTAATAATGACATGGAATATAAGATACAGACAAAAAATGAAAAACCCAAACCCAAGACAAAGTAAAATGAAATTGGGAAAGGGAAAACAAAACCATTTAAAAATCCCTTCTTTTTTTAAATTTTTATTAAATTCAAAAACGTATGCATGGTAGTGATATTGATGAAGGTGATCAACCTTAGGTTCAATAATTATGATCAAATTATTGGAAACATGTTAAATGGTGTATAGAATAGATGATATTAAGTTTTAATAATAATAAAATGAAAAAAAAAAAAAAGAGACAAAGAGAGCAGGCGTGCAACCTCGTTAAGAGGAAGGAACAGGAATTTTTCAAATGAAAGCTGTATGTTGTTTGTGTTTGTTGCTTCCTCTTTTGGTCCGGTGTTTGTGTTGATGTTTTTTTTTTTGGGTATTTATTTCCTTGGCCCTTGTTCTTTTCTTTTTATGGGAATCTGAGTCTCTCTCTCCCTCACCCATTGGTACTTTCTTAATTTCTTTTCATTTTCTTAAACCAAACAAATCTAACCCTAATTATTATGTGGTGCGTAAAACCCATCCAGCCATTTTATTGCCAAGGCTACATGTGCTTTCAATTTTCAAATTCTTTCTTTCTAATATAATACATTTTCCCCTTTTTTTTCTTATTTTAACTCAACTCCTACAATTTTTATCATTCAAATTTGAATTTTATTATGTGTATTTATACATGTGACGATTCAAATTTTATTTTAATTTTAAATCTCATTGCATATATGCTCTGTTCGAATATATTTTAATTATTACTCAATTTGGTTAAGCGGTATTTAAGTATGGTTGTAGTTATACAAATGTATTAATTGTGTTATTATAATAGTTATATATAATGGGGAATATTTTTTATTTTGTTTTTGCTTATTTAAATTTCAAAAATAAATGTTTAACTTGTACGCTAATTAAGCAAATTAATAGTAGCGTACCATGAATTCATGCATCAAAGTGAGTTTTCTATTTTAATATTTTGAACCAAATTGCATTTATTTTTTTAGATGATTTTAAAAATTGAGGACCATTTTTTGTTTCAGTGACAATGGGGTAGATCTAACATTAAAATTTTTTTGATAGCTTATTTATTTGATTGGTTTTTGTTTCTTTTAATATCACAACTACCTTCGTTTTCTAAAACTTGTTCAACTTTAGAGATGTTTGTAATATATATATATCTAAACTCTATTTTCAATTTTATGTCGGTTGTTATGGAAGAATCGTAATCATTATGTTTTTTCTAAAGGCAACATTAGTATACAAGATGTGTTGGATACAGGTTTGGCATGGGCAAGGGATTGTGATACATCCAGGTCATGAGTTACAGTCAAGTCCTATGGTGACAATGTCTCATTGGTCTCCACTAGAGAGTGGATCGTTCAAACTTAACATTAATGGGGCAATATCATTAACTAATCAATAGGCAACAATCGGAGGTGTTTTCAGAGATGCAGATGCGAACCGGATATGTGACTTTTCTATGGGAATGGGTAAGAATAATATTTTCAAAATGGAAGGGAGAGCTATGCTAGAGGGTTTGCGTGTTGCATGGGGGAGAAGATTGTGACAGGTTGAGATCGAATGTGATAATGCACTTCTAGTTGAATCATTGTTGACCAATGGATATGCCAATAGCAAAATGGTGGAGCTACTTTTGATTCATAGTATCCTTAATCGTGAATGGAAGGTGCGCATTCACCATGTTCCTAGATTCCAAAACATGGTTGCTGATCATATGACAAGACTTGCGATTTCTAGTCTTCCAAGTTTAGTCGTTTTTGAAGAACCTTCAATTTCAATCCAAGGACTTCTATTAGCTGATAAAAGGAGCTTTCATAGGTCCTAAGATGTCTCTTTTTCTTTTTTCTTTTTTTTTTGTAATTGCTTTATGTTGTTATTTTGTACCCAAAAAAATACATCTTTCCGTAAAAGTATAATGTCAAATTTAACCCTTAACGTTTATATATTATGTCAATTTGATTGTGTTCTTTTTTTAGCAAAATCTGATCATCAACTTTTTAAAAAAAAAATCAAATTCGATCTCAAAAATAGTTGAATTATTTTTTTAACAAAAATATGAACTAAAACATTAAATTTTTAAACATGATAGCTTGCATGGCCATCCAAATGTATTTCATGCTAATTTTTTTTCTAATTTTAAAATTTTTTATTGGCATGACATATAAAATAAATAATATTATGTTAATATAAAGTACGTATGGACTACCACACAGATTACCACGTCAATATCGTTAAAAGTTAATGCTTTAGTCAAAATCTTCGTTAAAAAAATTATTTAACTCTTTTTGAATGATTAAAGGTCAAATTTAACCAAAATATAAGATTTAAATTCACAAAAAATATACATTAAGAACTAAATTTGATATTATACCTTTCACAAATATATTTTAAATGTCAAAAAGAAATAAAAAAATTCCATAAAAGTTATTTGACAATAAAATTTTAAAATGAAAACTTGTAATTAAATACAAGTTGAAAAATTCAAAATATATTAAGGTGAGAATAGTACAGTATGAAGTCTCGAAATTTTGAATAGAAAAAAGATTTTTGTTTTTCCAAGTCTCAAACTTGATCGAGAGAGGTCCAAGTGGATATAGTGGGACTTGTTTTACTATTTAATAAAAAATAATGGAAAAATCCAAGACGGAACCCGTCGTCTACTGCAAACAGAATCACAAATGAATTCAAAATGTTAGAAGAGTTAGAGTAGAATAGTAAATGGTACAATAATATAAAACGGAAGTCAGCTCACACAAAACAAGGCAGTGAGTGAGAACTGAACTCAGCTGACTCATACTGTTATTATACATGATTTAACAACCCATCCCCCCCCCCCCCTTAATAAGGTGGTCCGTCCCGTTATTCTATGCTCTTTTTATATAATACAATCACGTACAAACTACACTATCAGTGATAGATGAACTTTGAGTTAAACTACAATTATTCCAAACATACTACAATATCATGGAGATGAATTTTGAATTCTTATGGTATAATCTATGACTTATATTTGCTTTAAAATTAAATTGCTTTCTTTTTGTATTATATATAAAATTAGATTTTGAAACCACCAATTCTTGATTCAATATGACATGACTATGTTTTGTGAAGTTAATGGTAGAACCTCGAGCACTCTATAAAATGTGACATGCGAAGATTTTAACTAGATCCTAATGTAATCTAGTGGCGACCCATGTGAAATTACATGAAAATTTTCAATTGGCTAGCCCTTTTTTAGTCAAAGTGGCTGAATTGGCAAAGTCCTTATCCAAGGTAGTTAACAGGTGCAACACATTGTTGTTGGCAAGCTTGAAAAGACAAACAAAAAGCCTGAAAAAGTGAGCTTGTAAAGATGAAGCTTAAACATGCAAATGGATTAAAACATGATTTTGGAAAAAGAGATATACTGTTTGCATAGTTTCTTACACTTAAAAAACTTTCAAAATTACTTATTCTAAGACTGCTTACTAAAGAGTCCCTTGAGACACGTGCAATATGTGCGATGTAACTAGTTCATTGCATCTCACATTCATACAACTTTGCACTAATGAAGGTGCAACATGTCATAATCTTATTAGGGATTGGAACAATGTGTTAATGATGGTTTTTTTTTTCATGTATTGATTGGCTTTGGTTCTCGTGTTCATTCAAACTTTCTAAGAACAATTCATAAACGAGGGTTTCTACTTCCATCCACTTGGTAAAATATTTAATCACCACCACAATAAACTCATTCTACACTTTCACCATTAAAAAAAGACATAGAATACCTGTTAACATTATGATTAATGGCAGACAATTTTAATGGAAAACAATCTAAGTGGTGCAAGTTTAGCACCCTAAAGTTGACTTTGAAAAAGTGGCATGGGATAATTTTTTTTGGTCCTTGAGATAATGGGCTATTTATTGTTCGGTCCTTAAACCTCAACTATAAATAGGCCTTCTCATTTCTCATTTCAATTCATCCCAACCAACCTTTCTCTCTTAGTTTTCTCTCTTCTCCCATTTGAGAATTCTTAAGGAATTCTATTTGTTTGTAGTACTTTGGAGATAGTAAAGTTATCATCTGGTGTTAGTGCCCGAGGACATAGGTATAATTTACCGAACCTCGTTAAATCTCTTGTGTTCTTTCTTGTCCTATTTTTCTTTCAATATTCGAGGGTATAATAGTAGTATTTAATTGTGCTATTAAATTACTATAGAAGGGATATTCTGTCTAAGGAAAGACTTGGTATTTAAGAGATCCACGTGATTCACCTTTCTTCCCTGGGAATTGAACTTTGTGTGATTTTTTAGTACAATAATTTACACGCTTCCGATCCTATTGGAACAATAAGTGGTATCAAGAGCCGAAGGTTAATCGTAGTATGCTCTGTGGTTGCAGTTTGAACTGATCTTCCACATCAGAAAAGATTTCCTTAGGTATATTGAAAGATTATGGAGAAAACGGTTGGTGTAGGAGCTTCAACATCGTCCATGTGGACAAGACCGACAATTGCAAATGCAAGACTGGCCGTGGAGATCTTTGATGGCACGGGCCATTTTGGTATGTGGCAAAGTGAGGTTCTAGATGCCCTTTTTCAGCAGGGTCTAGACATTGCCATTGATGAAGAGAAACCAGATGATGTACAGGAGAAAGATTGGAAGGCGATCAATCGGTTGGCATGTGGCACAATTCGATCATGCCTTTCTCGAGAGCAGAGGTATGCTTTTTCAAAGGAGACTTCTGCAAATAAGTTGTGGGTGACACTTGAAGAAAATTTTTTAAAGAAAAACAGTCAAAATAAGCTCCACTTGAAGAAAAGACTGTTTCGCTTCACATACGTCCCAAGTACCACAATGAATGATCACATCACCAAATTTAATCAGTTAGTCACTGATTTGCTGAATATGGATGAGACATTCAAAGATGAAGATTTGGCTTTGATGCTGTTGGGGTCACTTCCTGAGGAGTTTAAGTTCCTAGAAACTACTCTACTTCATGGCAGGAGTGATATATCTCTGAGCGAAGTCTGTGCGGCCTTATACAGTTATGAACAGAGAAAGAAGGACAAACAGAAAAACTCAATCAGAGATACAGAAGCTTTAGTAGTCCGAGGTCGTTCATACACTCGGAAGAAAACTCAAAAGGGGATATCAAAGTCAAAGTCCAGACTTGGGAAAGATGAATGTGCTTTTTGTCATGAGAAAGGCCACTGGAAGAAAAATTGTCCAAAGCTGAAGAATAAGGGAAAAGCTGCTGTAGATGCTTGTGTTGCAAAGCATGATACCAGTGACTCTGAACTATCACTGGTTGCATCATCATCGTCGTTCCATTCAGATGAGTGGATATTGGATTCGGGTTGTACCTATCATATGTCCCCTAACCAGGAGTGGTTCTTTGATTTAGTAGAACTAAATGGAGGAGTTGTTTATATGGGCAATGACAATGCCTGTAAAACTGTTGGGATAGGTTCAATCCAATTAAAGAATAAAGATGGATCAACCAGAGTTCTGACTGATGTTCGGTACGTGCCCAGTTTGAAGAAAAATCTCATCTCATTGGGAGCCTTGGAATCCAATGGTTCAGTTGTTACTATGAGAGATGGGGTTTTGAAAGTGACATCTGGCGCACTTGTGATATTGAAGGGCATCAGGAAAAATAACTTGTATTACTACCAAGGTAGTACAGTTATTGGAGCAGTCGCTGCAGCTTCCGGCAACAAAGAATTGGACTCAATGCAGTTGTGGCATATGAAGTTGGGACATGCCAGCGAAAAATCCTTGCAAATTCTGGCAAAGCAAGAATTGTTGAAAGGTGCAAAGGCTTACAAATTAAAATTTTACGAGCATTGTGTTCTGGGAAAGCAAAAGAGAGTGAAATTCGGTACTGCTATCCATAATACAAAAGGTATTTTGGAATATGTTCACTCAGATGTGTGGGGGCCTTCCAAGACACCTTCATTGGGAGGAAAACACTACTTTGTTACTTTTGTTGATGACTTTTCCAGAAGAGTTTGGGTGTATACCATGAGAACTAAGGATGAAGTGCTTAGAGTTTTTCTTAAATGGAAAACTATGATCGAAAACCAGACTGGCAAGAAAATCAAGCGGCTTAGGACGGACAATGGAGGGGGATATAAAAGTGATCCGTTCTTTGATGTGTGCCAAGAGTATGGAATTGTTCGACACTTCACAGTTAGGGATACACCACAGCAGAATGGATTGGCAGAGCGTATGAATCGAACATTGCTGGAGAAAGTTCGATGTATGTTGTCCAATGCCGGGTTGGGCAAGCAATTTTGGGCTGAGGCTGTGACATACGCTGGCCATCTTGTTAATCGTTTGCCATCATCTGCATTAGAAAGAAAAACTCCTAAGGAGGTATGGTCTGGAAAACCGGCTACAGATTATGATTCCTTACATGTGTTTGGAACCACTGCATATTACCATGTGAAGGAGTCAAAGTTAGATCCGAGGGCAAAGAAAGCTCTCTTTATGGGAATCACTTCTGGAGTGAAGGGATTTCGTCTTTGGTGCTTAAGCACAAAGAAAATGATCTGTAGCAGAGATGTTACCTTTGATGAATCTGCCACATTGAAAAAGGTAGCAGATAAAGATATTCAGACGAGCAATACTCCACAGCAGGTGGAGTGTACTCCAAAACAGGTGGAGTTTGAGCAGATGGGGATTTGCCCAGTTAATAAGTCTAATTCTCCAGCCACAATGGAGGAATTAGAGGTTGAAGAGGTTCTGACCCAAGAACCACTAAGTACACCAGAACCAGTTGCAGTTGCAAGGCCACGGAGAGAAATTCGTAAACCTACTCGATTTACTGATATGGTGGCCTACGCCCTTCCCGTTGTTGATGATATTCCTATCACTTATCAAGAAGCAATGCAAAGCTTAGAAAGTGATAAATGGAAAAGCGCCATGGATGAAGAAATGCAGTCTCTCCGGAAGAACAATACTTGGGAGTTGGCGCAATTACCGAAAGGTAAAAGGGCAATCGGATGCAAGTGGGTATTCGCAAAGAAAGATGGATCTCCTAGCAAGAAGGATATTCGCTACAAGGCAAGATTGGTAGCTAAAGGCTACGCTCAGAAGGAGGGAATTGACTACAATGATGTATTTTCCCCTGTTGTGAAGCATTCCTCCATTAGAATTTTGTTGGCCTTGGTAGCACAGTTGAATTTGGAGCTAGCTCAACTTGATGTTAAGACGACTTTCTTGCATGGTGAGTTAGAAGAGGAGATCTATATGATTCAGCCCGAAGGATACACAGATGCTGGTGGTAGAAATTGGGTTTGTAAGCTTAACAAATCGCTATATGGATTGAAGCAATCCCCGAGGCAGTGGTACAAGCGATTTGATAGCTTTATGAGAAGGCAGAAGTACACAAGAAGAAAATATGACAATTGTGTATATTTGCAGAAGCTGCATGATGGATCTTTCATTTATCTACTCTTGTATGTTGATGATATGTTAATCGCTTCGAAGAGCCAAAATGAGATAGATAAGCTGAAGGCTCAGTTGAATCAAGAGTTCGAGATGAAAGATCTAGGTGAGGCCAAGAAGATTCTCGGCATGGAGATAAGTAGAGATAGACCGAGAGGCAAGCTCTGTTTAAATTAGAAGCAATATCTGAAAAAGGTATTACAATGTTTTGGTGTAAATGAAAACACAAAACATGTAAGTACCCCACTTGCTTCTCATTTGAAACTTAGTGCTCAATTATCTCCGAAGACTAAAGATGAAAGAGAATATATGGCGAAAGTCCCATATGCTAATGCAGTTGGGAGTTTGATGTATGCGATGGTGTGTACGAGGCCTGACATTTCACAAGCTGTTGGAGTTGTGAGCAGGTATATGCATGATCCTGGAAAAGGACATTGGCAAGCTGTGAAATGGATTCTACGGTATCTTCGAAAAACCGTAGATGTTGGTTTAATTTTTGAACAGGATGAAGCACTTGGTCAGTTTGTAGTTGGATATGTTGATTCCGACTTTGCTGGTGATTTAGATAAACGTCGTTCAACTACGGGGTACCTGTTTACTCTTGCGAAAGCCCCAGTGAGTTGGAAGTCTACCTTACAGTCTACAGTAGCTGTGTCTACTACAGAGGCAGAATATATGGCAGTTACAGAAGCTGTTAAGGAGGCTATTTGGCTTAATGGATTGTTGAAAGACTTAGGAGTTGTTCAAAGTCACATAAGTTTATATTGTGACAGTCAGAGCGCTATTCATTTAGCGGAAAATCAAGTCTATCATTCAAGAACCAAGCATATCGACGTAAGATATCACTTTGTGCGGGAAGTCTTTGAAAAAGGAAAAATTCTACTTCAGAAGATTCCAACAGCAGATAATTCCGCAGATATGATGACCAAGGTGGTAACAACAATCAAGTTTAATCATTGTTTGAACTTGATTAACATCCTGAGAATTTGAGCACCTTCAGGTGTATGGCGCTCGAGAGTGCATTTGGAGGCACTACAAAAGATAGCTTTATCAAATTTAGGGAGTTGAAGGAAGTGTGTGAAGATGTGATTATCCTAATCAAATCTTCAAGGTAGAGATTGTTAACATTATGATTAATGGCAGACAGTTTTAATGGAAAACAATCCAAGTGGTGCAAGTTTAGCACCCTAAAGTTGACTTTGAAAAAGTGGCATGGGATAATTTTTTTTTGGTCCTTGAGATAATGGGCTATTTATTGTTTGGTCCTTAAACCTCAACTATAAATAGGCCTTCTCATTTCTCATTTCAATTCATCCCAACCAATCTTTCTCTCTTAGTTTTCTCTCTTCTCCCATTTGAGAATTCTTAAGGAATTCTATTTGTTTGTAATACTTTGGAGATAGTAAAGTTATCATCTGGTGTTAGTGCCCGAGAACGTAGGTATAATTTACCGAACCTCGTTAAATCTCTTGTGTTCTTTCTTGTCCTATTTTTCTTTCAATATTTAAGGGTATAATAGTAGTATTTAATTGTGCTATTAAATTACTATAGAAGGGATATTCTGTCTAAGGAAAGACTTGGTATTTAAGAGATCCATGTGATTCACCTCTCTTCCCTGGGAATTGAACTTTGTGTGATTTTTTAGTACAATAATTTACACACTTCCGACCCTATTGGAACAACAATACCTAGTTTCTAAATTACAAAAGGCCAAGGATTCATAATCAATTAAAGAGGCTCAACTAACATGTGATGCATATTGGCTCTTTTTTTTTGTAGAGATTACACATGTAAACAAGTTCTACTATATCATTGGTTATGGTTCACTATTAATACCCTACCTTAAGACATTTTGGTCCATAGTTCTTGCTCTCATAAGATGACCGCAAATGCCCTCATAGACTTTGCAAAGGAAGTAATTATTGTTATCTAACCCAATGAGACTTAATAGAAATGTCTTTCAGACAATTGAAGTCTACTTTACTAAGATTAAGAGGACCTGTAGCCACTTGGGTGTGTAGAATCAGATTAGACCTCTATTCTGGCAAAGCATCATTGAGATTCTTCTTGGTATCCTATTGAAATTTTCTGAAAGTTTCGTAATGGATTGGTGAAGACTTTTTAACTCTGCTTTGTGACTTTCCTCTTGAAACTTGAGCTTCTCCTCTAAGATAAACTTTTCATCATTCAAATGATTAACCTCCTCATTATATTGCTCACACTCAACTTGTTCATCCTTATATTTACCCTTCAAAGTTGTGACTCAGGTATCAAGCCTCCTAATAAAATCAATAGACTCTTGATATTTTTTGTGTAATTGGGCTAAAAAGTCCTCACCAATTTTTATAGTTTTTTTCCAACTTTGCGATTTTGTCATGTTGACGCTTACTAGCATCTTCGAGAGCACTACCCCAAAGACTGAGTTCCACTGATAAAGCCTTATGAACTCTTGTTATGAGTGAAAGAGGAGACCTTGCAGAATTTTTGGAAAGGTAAGAGGAAAAAGCCTCCATTATCTGTTGAGGCATTAAACTCTATTGTTGTTGAAAAATGGTATCAAAGTAGAAAAATGTTGGTACTGACTCCAAAAGATCATGCCAAGGAAAGTTCTTTCTTGTTCCAATAGAGGGAGCATCTTGTGGTTAAGTGAGAGGGATAGTTGATTGAATTAAAGGAATTACCTCCGTAGGATTCTCTGACAGTAAGGCATCAGAAATGTGTATGGAAAAACTTATTTGTTGGGCGAACGTTTTAGGAAATAATGAACCTTAAGTAGAGTAAGAATTGAATATGAGTGGGTAATTGCAGCGACAGGCTCTTTACCTAGTTTACACCTTTTTAATGGACGGCACTCACAGCTTTCAGACTTTTGAGTACTTTCTTCTATTCTAATCCTTTTCTTCATTTTCTTTCCTGCTATCATATTTGATGGAGTAATAGTAGTCTTCCCCTTAATACGAGCTTTCTTAAGTATAGAGGAAATGTCTATGTTCTGGGTATGAGAAAATGGTGAAAACCCTACACCATCAATAGGATAATTAACCTGATTTGAAGATGAGGTAGAAGTTGTAACAAGATTAGTAATAAGGTTCCAATTTCGTGGGTGGAGACCACAAATGTTATAAAAATAGAAATGAGGTTTTATTTTGTGCCCCAAAAAAATAGCTAAATCAATATTTGAACTGTATGGTCAAGCTTCAAAAGTAAAAGGCGCGGTGAGATCATTCAACCACTTCATAGAATCATTTGACCGATAACCATTGGTCTTAATTCTTGTAAGCAATATTGGAAAACATTTCTAACTGTAACAAGTTCCACCAAATCAAGTATGCACCATTTTCTTAACCATTTATATTGACTATTAGTCAACTGAGAATCCACTGACTGAATTTGTGCACAAATATTTTCCTTATGAATGGACCATATTGTGGGAAAGCCAAACCCTGATTTGAATTTACAAATAAGTCTTATAAACTTATCTTTCCTCTGATGAAGCCAAGTTAGAAATTTGGTGGACGAAATTTTGTTAAGGGAGGAGAGTTGTAACACCCCAAATCTGGTGGGTCCAAAGTTCGGCATATAGCCATAAATAGTCTATCTGGCGTAGTGTTATCCGCCAAAAGATTGTTTTGGCGTATACGTGTGGGCGTATAGCAACTGCCACAAAAGTGAGTAAGAATTTGATTTTTTGATATTCTGTCATGTATTAAAGAGAAGTTCGTGTTAAGAAATTAAGGATAAGTATAGGAGGAGTTCGCCAAAAGTATAGTACACCTGTTTTGTATGGAGTACATATGAAATTTGCATTGAAATTAATAAACATAATAAACCTAATACGAACTTACCTAAACGAAGCAACTACCAACACTATAACGGGAACTACTCAACAACTTTTCCTTTCCTGTTTTCATCAACTGGTTGATCCGTTTCATATAATAATTTAGCTCAATTAATCAATTCAATACCTTAAAATATCTAAATTCGTGTATTTGACCCTTTAATGACATTTTACATTATTACCCTGAGCTTTTACCTCTTATTCAAATTAGTCCTTTAAATCGAACCTTACACATTTATCACAATTAAAACAAAACTAAGCTAGTTGAATTCTCTCCTATACATTCATAGTCCATAATTATTGAAATTTCACAAGAATCTCATGCTAAATTTATTATTTATAGTTTTATCATTTTAGTCCCTAAACTTAAAACTAACCAAAATTACTTTACAAAATAATCCTTACTAACAACCAAATTTTAAATCTTTCATTTAACTTCAGGAACATAAAAAATCAACAATTGCAAATATTAAAAGCTTTAACATATTTACCAAATAGTCCCTAAATTAGCTAGATTAAGCTACAACGATCTCAAAAATGTAAAAATTACTAAAAATAGACTTGAATTACACACCATGCAATTGAACTAAAGCTTGGCCGAACTTGAGCTTTAGCTATGGTGTTTCTTTCTTTAATTTTTGGTGGGAATGAACTAAGGAAGATGATAATATGTTTATCTTTCTTTTGTTTATGTTTTATTTATTAATTTACTATTTTCCTTTAAAAATTAACTAAAATCTCATGAATAATTACACCTTAATCGTCCACTACAACGTTATAAGGTTTAATTATCTTTTAAAACCCTAACTTCATGTTTTTATAACCATTAAGCATATATAAACTAATAGTGATTAACTTTTACAGCTTTTATGATTTAGTCATTTTTACTTAATTATCTACATGTTAAAATTACCTAACTGAATTTTAATACGACATTCTAATAACCTTATAAATATTAAATAAATAATATTTACTAATTCACTGGTCAGAATTGTGGTCCCAAAACCACTTTTTCTGACATCATTGAAAATGAGTTATTACAAATTTTGATATGACACTCTAATAACCTTATAAATATTAAATAAATAATATTTACTAACTCATTGGTCTAAATTGTGGCCACAAAATTACGATTTCCGACACTACTGAAAATAGGTTGTTACAAATTTTAATACGAAATTGTAGTCCCAAAATAACTGTTTTTTATACCATTGAAAATGACCTATTACAAATTAACAATACACCAGCACTTGAATCATCTTTCCCATATAATTATCAACAAATAACATCCATTAGACTTCAAACATGGGTTTGCCATAATCAAAGGGTTTGATTTTGTATTCGATGCTAAAGATGGGACATCCACAATCACGAGCTTGATAGTTTCCTTCCTAGAAGAGCTTGATGTATCAAATTTTTAATATTATACAAATGCTTTAATTTTAATATTGATTAGGGATGTATTTTTGTTAATATAATATGTAAATTATCATAATAATTAATGTAATTTAATTATGTTTATTATTTATTATTTATTATTTTAAATAATATTACTTTACATTACTTATATTAAATAAAAAGTATATTGTTTAATAAATTAGAAATTTTAAATACATAAAATCACACTCGTTATGTGATGTTAGGAACTAATCTATTTTATATAAAAGGCATTGATCTCATATGTACAATTGAATTAAAATATGTTGTAAAAAAATTGAATAAAATATAAGTTTAAGATATTTAAGTTTTACTCCAACTAAAATATAATTTACTTTTATAGCCATTAAAGATATTACTCGAAGAATTAAATTTTTTTATTATTTTATCAATTAAAAAGGAAAAGGATTTTTTTTTAAATTAACATTTACAGGAGAAACATTCAAAAATTTCAAAGATAGAAAATACTAAAAAAAAGGTAAATGTATTTATGTACAAACGTTTGGGGTTAATGAAATTTACCTTTCGATTTAATTGAATATGATAAAGTTGATTACTTACCCTTTTGCTATGCCATTGTCTATATTATGATTATATCTTAATTCTATACAAGGGTTAGTTAATACTTTGGGCTTTCTCTTTATGGGAATACAAAAACGTGAGAGAAAGATTTGAAAATAATAATATTATTGCTACTCAACTTGTTTTTTTTTTTATTCAATGTTTAAAATTATTTATAACTCCTTCTCAATCCATAAATAAAAAAATAATACGCTTCAACGACTCGAATCCACGTCCTCCCACACTGGCCCTAATACCTATGTCAATCAAGCTAAAATTCAATCAGCATTGCTCAAGTTTTTGATGTTTTTCATCCTCCAAAACTAGAGTAACTCATGACTAAATTGGGTTGGGCTGAGTTAGGATATTTTAAAAAAAAAAAATTACCTAAATTTTGCTTGGGTGGACCTATAAAGTTTTAAAAGAATAAAATAATATTTTATATTAATATATTTTTATAATTAAATTTAATTTGGAATTGAATTTATAAAAAGAATTTTCCAACCATCAACCTACATGAGCCAAACAAATGGCTCCACTTAAATCTATGTTTTCTTTTCCGTGGTTTTATGTATTTATTTTTCAATTTATTAAAATATAATTAATATCAAATAATATTATTCGATATTAGAATACATCAAGTATTTTGAAATTACAATAATAATAAAAAGTACAAACAATAATTTAACTCTTAACTAAAAAAAACTATCAGCTATTTAAAAAATTATTAAATTTAATTATTTTCTTGTTCATATAAAGAATTTTTTAATTAGAAAAGTGATAATGAAATCATAGTTTAGATATCATTTCTAACCACAAAAAAATTAAATATTAAAATAAGAAAAACACTATATTTTAAGAATCAATTTCCCATTAAACCTCAAAATAAGATATATATATATTTGAATAAAATTAAATATAATTCTAATACCAATGTAATAGTATAGTGAATAATAATTTTATTTTGGTTTAATACATAATTTTGTACATGAGTTTGATAATTTTTTAATATGGTAATTGTGTTTGACCAAAGTTATATATTTTGATACCAAAAGGTTACGATGTTACCTTTTTAAAATTTAATTTGAGTTTTAGAGTTAATTTGATGAAAATTCATGATTAGTTAATAATATTAGCAATTAACTTTCATCAAATCAACCCTAAAGTCTAAATTAAATCACATCCGTTGGACAGTATTTGACAAATTAAACAAATTCATAAGTAACAATAAATTTATTCTATTAATAAGATTATGAAATTTTTAAACTTAATAATATTAACAATTAACTTTAATTAAATCAACCCTAAAACTTAAATTAAACACTAAAAAATTAACATAATTACCTTATAGTACCAAAGAATAAATAAATTTTGTCAAATATAGATACCAAATTAAATATAAATAGGAATGAAAGGAAGAGCGGAAGTTGAAATGAAAATGGAAAATGAAGTGTTTAAAAAATGGATAGAAAGAGTAAAAGGACAAATTTGGCGTTTAATGTAGAAGGTAGTGTTCACAAATTATTCTCTTCAATGAAGAGAGATTGACTTAGACCCTTCTCCCTCCATTTCAAATTTTAAATATTTTTCAATTAGATTACAAGGTTTTTCATTTTAATTAGAAATAGAATAATTTGAAAATGTTGGGAAATTGTTGTTGGTTAGTACAATAATGGTGAAAAGGGGGCCAGCCAGGTCAGATCACACAAAACAAGGCAATTTGTGAATTTCATTTGTCTGCCAACTGACTCACTGAGTCGCTGTCTGTCCATTTTTCACTTTTGACAGTGACAAAGTCCTTTACTTCAGTCGGAACACAGATATGGTATGAATATGATTAACAATTAAAGAAAGCCCGTGCCGTTAAAGCTATGTTCATTATTCTACCATTATTTCTATTTTTTATTTTACTCATTTTCTAATTACACCTATATCAATTTAATCCTTAACTCACACCTCAAATCTTATATACATTTAAATTTTAAAATTAAAAACTAAAACTAAAATTAAATTCAAAAGAAATAAAAGAGTTAACGATAAAATTTTTATAACCTCAAAAATAAGGTTTTTTAAAATATTTATTTTTATAATATTTATCTAAAATTACGTCACATAAAATCTGATATATTATTTAACAATTTTAATAATGTAAGGATCTAATTGATATAACTGATGTATTAGAACGATTTAAAGTTTAGGAACTAATCTAGAATAAAGATCATATTTTAGGGATGTTTTGTACAATTAACTCTTATACAAATTTAGATTTTCAGCAACAAAAAAAAAAGTGTTCATAATAATATTTTACAAATTGATTTCTATTACTAACAAGTGGTTGAAAATGACATTGTTAGAAATGACAGCCATGAACAAGCATGCAAAGTACCAAAACAAATATTAATTTTTATTTATTTACTTACTTATATTCTTTCATATATTAAAATTTTAGGTTAAAATATGTTCCAAAATCTATATTTTTCACACATTTGAAATTTAGCCATTTTCTTTTTAGAATTTAGTCCTACCTTTTTTAATTTCAAAATTCCGGTCTAATCATTAATTCTAACCAACTACTTCTATTAAATTTATTGGTATGACTTTTTAGAAAAAAAAACCTCAATTGGTAATCACATAACAAAAACAAAAAACTGTAATGAACCTAGATTGAGCAAAAGAATTTAACAATGTTAACAAATAAACTTGTATTTTTAAATTTAAAAAGTAGAGGAACTAAAGTCCTTAAAATAAAAGTAGGGGGCTAAATTCTAAATGTAAAAAAATAAAAAGACTTAGAGAAACTTTAACTTAAAAATTATTAATAAGCGTTAAATGCAAGTTCAAACTTGACATTGAGCATATTTAAAACATGTTAATCAATTGTAGGCATGTATGTAACTTAACTTGCAATTATTAGTTCCACTTACATAGGTCGTATGCAACTCCAATTGCAACTTACTTGAAATTGGCAAACCAATGAAACTTGTCATATTCGGTTGACATATTTTGATTTAAACTACGGGAGTTTTTATTACCACATCTTTGAGGATTTTTAATAGCAATTTGTTGAAGGTAAAACGTGGAAAATCAAGTCAAATAAAGACATTATGAAAATTTCAATGTGACCTAAGTTTCCATATTGGATGGATGAGACTTGATCTCCAAGGAAGTTTATATCGAGAAAATCTACGTCACTTTATTTCATATTAAAGACTTAGTTGAAGGCTACTTTTTGGGGAATTCGAGATTCACACCAATTGAATTTGTGTAAGCCATTAAACTTCTATTTAACAGAAGGCTAGTTTGAACTTTTATATGAGATTAAGTGAACACTTATCTTCTTCGTGTGAGGAACCTATTTTAGTGAAAAACTATTGTAAATAAAATATTCTTGCTGTTCACTTTACAACAAAGCTTTTAAGAGGAAAGTCTTTGTGGGAAACATTATCTAGACTGGGCACAAGCATGAGGTTGCAACTAGGTGAGTGAATTGGACTTAAATCACGTCTTATATTTGTTGATTTATAGTGGTTGAGTCTTTAGGCAAGGCCTCATAGACATAGGGAATTTTTAAATTGTATAACCAAAATTTGGTGCTTATATCTTATTTTATAATTGTTAATAAGTTAGTTCAGTTGCAATTGAATGAAAACTGGAAGGAAAAATCAGTAAACTCTTAATTGGTCTTAATGCTAGACACTTGACAGACTAAGTGAAGAACCTGTCATTTATTTGTTGTTGAGATGGAGGAGGAATCAATCTTAAAGACCCCTTATGTTGGATGGCATGAATTATGCCTACTGAAAAACAAGGATAAGGATTTTCATCAAATTTGTAAATGAAAAGCATGGCACTCAATTTCGACTAGTTGGAACCACCACCAACTAATGTATTTGGTGTGATAACTCTTGAACATGAAGTGTCATGAACCAATGATGAAGAAAATTTGGCTAATATAAATTCCAAGGCTCTTGATGTAATTTTCTTTGGAGTAGGCCCTCGTGAATTTAGGTGCATCTTTAAGTGCACAATTGCTAAAGAGGTTTGGACTATATTAGAAATTGCTCATGAAAGAACCAATATTATGAAGTAGTCCAAATTTCAAATGTTGATTACAAGGTTTGAGACCCAACAGATAAGGGCGAAGCCAGAAAATTTTTAAGGAGGGGCTGGAATGAAATTGTACTTTGTATGAGAGCTAAAATGTAAATTTACTATTTTATTAGCTTATATCTTTCTAATTTTTAAAGGATTAAATTAAAATTATATTATTCTTGAGGGTCAAAATATAATTTTACCATTTACTAACTTAAAATTATATAAAATTAAAAGGGATAAAAATTAAATTTTACATTTTAAAAAGGGTCGGGGCTTATCCCAGCCCCTTCCCTCCACCCCTGCTTAAGAATGTAAGACATTTGCACCTGGTGAAGAATACCTAAATTTGAAGCTGGTTAGAAAAGTTCTTTGATCTTTACTTGAAAATTTGCAATTAGTGTGACAGTTACTAAGAAAAAAAAAGATAATGACTATGGGGATTGACAACCTATTTGGTTCATTGCAAACTTCTGAAACGAATCTTGATGTAACAAGGAAAAAGAAAGGCAAGGTTGAGAAGATTATTGCATTGCAAGTTGCAGCTCCAGTTTCCATCGAGGGTGAAACTACCGTGAATGACCTATAGTAGCAGTTGGCACTACTCACTTAAAACATTAATAGGGTGCTTAAAAAGTTGACCAGAAAGAACAAAAGATTTGATACAAATAAAAATTTTGGGAAGATAAAGTGGAAACGAGTTATGATCAATTACAGTACACCCAAGGTGAAAAAGAAGAGGATACAGTGTCATAAGTGCCAAGGCTTTGGTGATATTCAAGATGGATGTCTCAATATATTGAAGAAAAAAAAGTTATAGTGTGTTACCTGGAGTGATGAAAACTCTTCAAGTAATTTAGAAGAGGATGAAGAGCATCTTAGCAACTATGTTGCCTTTACCTCCCAAGTTGTTCTTGTAGTTGTAATTGACTCAAATAACTCAAAAATGATATTGATACCAAGTCTAGTGGCATTATAAAGACTTAAATTATTATGATAGATAAATAGGAATGGGTGTGCAAGATAAATGGAATACTTGATTATGAAAGCTCCTTAATAAAAGTGAACCAGATCAAGGAAAAAAGAATATCTATTGAATGACAAGTCAACTAAATTGGAAACAACATCAAAGAAATTATCTACTGCCCAATTTGTGTTTAAAAGGCTATAATCTAGTAGTGATTAGCTAGATGAGATACTTGCAACTGGTAGAAGAACTCTAGTAAGGGTGAACTTCATTATGAGGATAAAGAAGATAGAATAACAAATTATCTTTGTCAAAGTTTAAAGAGCAGTTGATCTATCTAAGTGTTTCTAAAAGGTTGAGATTATTTGTACAAAGGATCATAGCAAGCACATTCAAATAATTGCATGTCATGATTGTGGTTTCCTATGTTATATTAAACTAAGGTAATTCAAAATTTTAAAGGATCTAATAAGAAAAGATCCAATTATTGTTATGAGCTAATGAGCTCAGGTTTAGTTAAATAAAAACATTTTTGTACCATAATCCTGATACATATACATTCATGTTTTTGGTTCTTCTGTAATTTTAAAACAAGAATGTTAGGGTATTTTAATAAAACAAAACAAACAAAACATTTTTTAGATATTAAAAGAACTATTTTTGTTATTTATTGCTGTAAGTTAACAAAGTATAAAAAGAAATATTTTTTAGATTGGAAGCTCATAGGTTTTTTAGCGAAATTTGGATTTTGTGGAATTCTTGTACCACAGTTGAGGTTTTAGAAGTAAATTTAGAGTTTATTCATCTACAATGCTTTTCTCATGATTTTAATAGAAGTTTTCCATGCAATTATTTATGCTCACCTTCACATTACGATGAGGAAAATGGTGTGGCAATCTTTAAGTAGTCTTTTGAACCAATACACGCTCTTTTAGTTCTTTAGAGGGGGCTTTAATTGCATTAAATAAGTAGAGGAGAGAAAAGGAGCACCCTTGGGTAAAAGTGAGTTTAGTAAAGTTTTCTCGAACTTTATGTTTGATGGTGGATTAATTGATTTGGGTTTTCAAGAACCTAAGTTTACTTGGTCTTAGGGAGCACTCTTTTAATGGCTTGATCAAATTTTTTTTTTGTAATTTAGAATGGATGGTGTAGTTTTTGTCTTCAACGATTCTCCATTTACAAAAAAAAGAAAGGTTCAGATCGCTGACTTATTATTTTGAGCACTATGGTAAATTCGAAGAAAATAAAAGACAAATTATTTCGCTTTTTCGCTACTTGACAGGATCATCCCCAATTCCTAGATTTTTTAAAAGAAACTTGGAAGCTAAATGCAAATCTTCAAAAAAATATTAGTTCATTTTTGAATGTTAAAGAATGGAATAAGTAGGTATTTAGGCATATTGGGAGATAATCGAACATTTCACATCGATAAATATTTGATGGTTTTGTACAAAATACTTACAAAGACTATTGTTAATAAACTTAAGCCTTTTTTACTTGGATGGTCCCACCCTAACCAAGTAAGTTTCGTGCCTGGAAGTTGCATAAGAAATAACATCATTATTGCTCAAGAAATCATACATTCGATGAAGAAGAAATCCAGAAAAAAAGGGGTTGGATGACTATCAAAATAGATCTAGAAAAAGCTTACGATAGATTAGACTGCACATTTGTCAAGGACTCTTTTTCTGAAACAGGTACACTATTATTGATAAGGGATTTTATTATGCAATATATCTATATAGTGAATATACAGGTAAATTGGAATAAGAGCCTTTCTGATGATTTTAAGCCTACAAGAAGGATACACTAGAGGGATCCTTTATCCTCATATATATTTGTTGTATGCATGGAATGATTAGTACATGCAATTAATAAAGAAGTTAGCAATGAAAGATGACGTTCGATTCAATTAAGCAGAGGGGCCCATTTATCTAGCGTCGATTGAAAAAATGCATACTTCTTGACATAAAATGAATAAGAAAAAAAAATAAAAATCTATTTTTCTAATAATGTTCCCGATGTGCTTAAAATTGGCATTAGTTGCGATTTTGGGTATGCTTAGGTTGATGATTTGGGTAGATATCTCGAGTTGCCTTTGTTACATCGTAGGGCCACTAAATAGACTTATGGATATTTAGTCTCTCAGATTAAAAGGGAACTAGTTAGAAAGAAGGCTTGCTCTTTATTAATGGCTGGAAGGGTCACACTTGCTAAGCCAGTTAGCTATACCTATTTATGCTATGCAAACCCTAGTTTTAGAAGTATCTACTTAGAGATCTATAGTATTATTCAAAACTTTATTTGGGGTAGATCAGATATGGCTCGAGGTATTAATTTAGTCAAATGGAGTGAAGTGTGTAAACCGTTGCTGGAGGGTGGACTTGGCTTTCGAACGATGGATAACAATAATAAATTATTTCTCACGAAGGTTGGCTTTCACTTAACTCAAAAGAATGTTCAATTGTGGTTTAGAGTACTAAAGTCAAAGTACAGATGGGAGGGTGAGATATCGAACTATCTAAAGTCAAGTGGAGCTTCTAGACCGTGGCAATGAGTGTATAGTATTTGGGATCTTATTAGAGATTGGATTGTGTGGAATTTGGTAAATAGAAATAATGTTGAATTTTGGTGAGATAAATAGGCTCCTATAGAGTTTCTGTTACGAGGTAAAAAGCTAAGTAGGAAAATAGAAACTAAAAGGGTCTTAAAACGATGAGTTTCACTTAAGTAAACGGTACATTTAATACTAAGAATAATTTTTCAAAATGGTGCGTTGGGACTTCAATTAATTAGTGAGTATTGTTACAATTGAATTTGCCACGTTTATTCTGAGTATTGTTACAATTGAATTTGCCACGTTTATTCTTTCTTTATTTTCCTTTTTAAGCATTGGTTGTAAGGAAAAAACGGTTATAAAATCACACAATGAAATTATTGAAATCTCTCTTTTCTCTTTGTTTTTCTTCTTTTCTCTACTTTCTTCTTATTTCAGATTTGAGGTTACATCAAAGGTATCAGAGCTATTACGATATCTGTGATGGCCAGTGATGGTGTCTCAACCCGATTGCAGAAGGAGATTGGGGGCATGCAGCAGGAAATCTCTAAAATACAAGAGGAGATGGTTCAATTAGAGGCTAGGATGGATACCAAGTTTCAGGAGTTTAAGGATGAGTTCCTTGGGGATTTACAAGTTTTGTTAGGGTAGTGTTTTGGACCTCAGCAAATGGGACCTCGAAAAAAGGAAAGAAGGGGGCTTCACATTGATTCCCTCTAAAAGATTCAGGGGCATCTAATGTACTAATTGGACAAAAAATGATACCTTTAGTTGATGTGAACATTGTGCATCTGCAGAATCACTCACTTGTGGTAGAAACATCTGAGAAGCCAAGTAAGCTTGAGTGTCCCAAGTTTGATGGTAGTGATTTTCGAGGATGGTGGAAACATCTGAGAAGGCAAGTAAGCTTGAGTGTCCCAAGTTTGATGGTAGTGATTTTCGAGGATGGTGGACTAAGCTTGAACAATACTTTGAGGCTGAGGGAACTCTAGAATCAAGCAAAGTTCATATATTAATGTTGAATCTGGATGTAATGACCCGAATTTTACCGTTGCTGAAAAAGTGTATTTTCGGGTCTCCGTTTCTGAAAAATAGATTAGTAAATATTTATTAAAAATATTTACGAAGTTAATCGAGTGGTTAATTAGAGTTTAATTAAGTGAACTAGCTTAAATTAAGGATAATGGGATAAAATGATTAAATTGAATGAAGTGTGAAAGTTTAATTATAGAATAAAAAAAATTGAAAGGACTAAATAAGTAAATAAGCCAAAAAGAATGCTAAGTATATGGCAAAAATAAAATACAAGTGTAATAAATATAATACACACATTTGTAATACATGTATGCATTTGTTTATTATTTAAGTAAATATTAGTGTATTTATTATTATTAAATTAATATTATATGATAAATAAATAAAAGTAAGACAAATGTGTGGTAATGATTGGGTACAAGTGTATTAATAAAAAAAATACATACACTTGTAATGCTTGTATTTAAGTATTAAAAGATATTTATTAATTAAATAATTATATTATAAGATTTTATATGATAAATATATTAGATAATGACAAATGTATGGTTATAAATGAATACAAATGTACTAATAATATACACATGAATAAATAAATAATACTTATTATTTAAATAATAAATACATGTGTATATATATATAAAAGGAAATAAAGAAGAAAAAAAAAGAATAGAAATAGAAACAGAATAGGCAAAACGAAAAGCAGGGAAAGAAAGAAAGAAAGGAGAAAAGAAAGAAGAAAGGGAAAATTCAAGGTTTGAAGCTTGAGATTTAAATAGGTATGTCAATTTAACCCTTTTTACTTAATTTTGATGTTTTAGAAACTTTAGAACAAGGTTTTGATGAAGTTAAGTTGATTTATTGTAAGATAGTTGATTATAAGACATTGTTCTTATTGAACAAAAAGATGAATTAAGGGCTAAATTGATAGAAATTCAAGTTAGAAATTAAATAAGGATTGAATTGTAAAGTGATTCATAAGTTTTATGCTTTAAGGACTAAATTGAAAGAATTTCGAAATTATGGTTTTATGATGAAAAATAGATAATTATGTGTAAGTTTGGTTAAAAATTGAGTAGAAGTAAAGTATGAATTAGGATAGAAAACTAAGTGAATTTAGTTAGGATTAAATTGAAATTAAAAGTAGAAAATCAACATTTTGCACTAAGACTATTTTGGACAGCAGCAGTAGTCTAAGTTTGAAAAATCACCAAAAATTGTAGAAATTGAATTAGAGGATGAATAAAATATAGAATTAAATCTTATTGAGTCTAGTTTCTTATAAAAGAAACTATATAAGCAATTTAATTGTAAATTATGAGATATAATGAATTTTGTGAGACAAGGTCAGAATGAATTCGGGTTCCCCTATTCTGACTTTGGAAAATAACCAAAAATTGGAGAAAAATAATTATAGGCCAAAAGTTGTATTTTTAGAATCCCTAATGAGTATATTTTCAGGAAAAATTAACGGGAATATTATCTGAGTTTTGTACTGTGAGATAATTAATTTTTAGTGAAGAAGGGTTGAAACTGTCAGACAGCAGAACAGGGATAAATTTAAAGAATAAACTGTACTTATTGGCTAAACCAAAAAATTCTAAAAATTTTATGGTAAGAAGATATATGAGTCTAGTTTTAGGGAAAATTAGCGGATATTAATTTGGAGTTTTATAACTCCAGATATAAATAATTTAGTGACTATGACACAGATGGACAGCTTGAATATCCATAAAAGTAAATAATAAAAATTATAGATAATGTTGCTTATAAGTGTGTTATATACATTAAGGATGTGGAATGGAGAGGAGGAGGAGGAAAAATATATATGAATATTCAGTTAGCATGGCTAATTTGCATGTTTTAAGCTCATGGACTAAATTGAATAAAAGTAAAACTTTAGGGGCAATTTTGTAAAAATGTCGAAAATGACTAAATTGAAGGGAATGAATTGTTTTATTATTTGAATTAATAAATTGAATGAAATTATCAATTTAAGATTGGGTGAAATTTTGGAAAATGGTAAATTACCAATATGCCTTTAAATCTTGGTATTTCTGCAATTTAGTCAGGTAGGTTCGTATATCCTGAATGAGCATGTAAATTGTAACGACCCCTAACCCTATACCGTCACCGGAACAGGGTTACGAGACATTACCAGTCAGTACAGTCCAATTTCGATTATTAATTAAAATAAATATTCACACACATCCTAGTTTTAAGATGTCGTCCCTTTAATGGGCCCTCGCGGTCCAATATGAACAGTAAATTCAATTCGAGACTAATTTAGAATCACTACGAATTTTTAGTAAATTTCAAAATTCATACTACATACCGTTGCCAACCATAATTTACTCATTTCATCAATACTTTTACAACTTAAATGACTCTCATTAAACATCCTGGGTACATGCCATTATCAATACTCAACATACTTTACCTTAATGAATTCGGGATCGTCTTGGGATGCTGATTCAACGTACTATCTTTACTTAACCTGCGCACGGAAACAAACCGTACGCTGAGTATGGTATACTCAGTGGTATTTCTATAATCCGAACAATTAATAATATAACAAATACTTAAGATCATAATAATAATTACAATTATTCAATTATTTATTCATAGATAAATTTCAACTACTTACCATATAAATTTTATACAGTTCATATAATAAACACAATAACATAATTATTCAATTCTTAAATAAATCCATTACTATTTACTCCGTTCTTTTACTTACTATTCGGTATAGCTTTCCTTAATTTACTCACAATTCAATATCATTAAACTATATTCAACTATATACTTATCAATCATATTCCATTTTAATTCATTTCAATAACAGTCAATTTCATTTATATCGTATCAACTTACTATCCCTGATAGCTTTCAGTATATACATACAATTCATATATCTCAAATCACATTTCAATTCATCAAGTGGCATCATATATCATCAATTCGAACTCCAATCATTTCATGAACCTTTGGTTCATATTTTCAATTTCATATCTAAATTTTCAATTCTCAATTAATTTCTCGTTTCATTTCAATAGCTTGATCAATCAAATTTATTCGATTTATCTTTCACTTATTTACCCCTATTAACAAACCCAGACTTTGACGGAAACACGGATTCCAACCCAAACACACCAGTACGGCACATTGTGCCTAAAACGGTACATAGTACCTGATCAGTATACGACACATAAAGTGCCTAAAACGACACACGAGGTGCCTTATATGACACACGAGGTGCCTGAAATACGACACATAAAGTGCCTGATCGATAAAGCCGGCAAATCCCGTACACTTCCAGATCCTATGGCATGCCAATTATATCCGACTCAGCCCGACTAGTTAATAGGGTATTTCATTCACTTTCTCAATTTAATAATTCTTTCATCAATATCTCATTCCGATAATTACACATATTTACCCATTTTCACAATTCATACAATTTCATTCAATTCAACAAATATATTTCAATTATGCACATTAATTCATAATTCAATACAATTCAATTTACTTTTCAATACCAAATATTCAAATATCACAATCTCATATATTCATATCAATTTCCTCATATTTCCAATCAATATATTTTTCAATATAACATTCATTCAATATTCAAATTTCTACATAAATCATATATATTATATAATTCAAACAATATAAATTCAATCAAAATAATTTCAATCAATATAAATTCAATAAATTCATCGCATACCAAAATCAATCCATTCCAATTGTAAAACATCATAATTTTAACACTAACAATTGCCATATGTATATAAATATAACAAATAATAACTAAGTTCGTATTATAGAAATACAAACCGTAATTTTTGAGCTAACTCTCGTTGACTTTGTCTTGTCCTTTCTTAGCCGAGATTTCCGGTACCACATTGACTATTAAAGCTTAAAGCTTCAAACCTTCAATTTTCCATTTTCTCCCCTTCTTTCTTTCTTTTTCTCCCCTGCTCTCTGTTTCTATTTCCTTTCATTTGCTTCTTTAGTTTATATATATAATATAATATAATATAATATAATTAAAACATAAAGTATCTTTATTATATAATAATATAATAATATAATAATATACTAAACATAAAAAAAAATCTTAGATTTTCTTCACGATAAACCGCCTCAATTTATACTTTTTGTATAATTGCCCTTTTAGTCCTTTTTATTTTCTTTTAATATATAATTCAACTTTCACACTTTATTCAATTTGGTCCTTTTACTTAATTACTCTTAATTAAATTAAATTCACTTAATTAAACTCTAATTAACCACTTTTACTTCGTAAATATTTTTAATAAATATTTACGAATCTATTTTTCAGAAACGGAGACCCGAAAATACACTTTTTCGGTAACGGTAAAATTCGGGTCATTACATAAATATGACAATTTAAGTATTGTATCGTATTTTATATGATATTTTGAATTGAATATATGAAAAGGATGTTACATGAAACATGAAAATGAATACTAAATAATATAAATTAATTGAAATTATTCTGAAAATCTCGGTAATGCCTCGTATCCTATCCCGGTATCAGGTACGGGTATGGGGTATTACACTGGAGGGTTGAGCTCTAGAATGGCACCATTTCTACTTTTACCAAAATGATGGTCTTCAGATGTTATCCTAGCTAGCTTACATGAAGAGTTTGCAAGATCGTTTTAGATTTGGACAGTTTAGGAATCCTATGAAAGACCTAGTTAATCTGAAGCAATAAGGTACAGTAGAACAGTATCAAGATATGTTTATTGGTTTATTAAATCAATTTCACCTTCTTAAAACATATTCCCTTAGCATTTTTTTAAGTAATTTGAAAGCAGAAATTGGTTATTATCTTGACTTGTTTGAACCACCTACTCTGATAAAAGCTTTTCAGTTGGCTAAAAAGATTGATGTGTTGTTTTCTTGCTTAGTAAAGAAGACTTCAGTTCCTTTGAATAGTTTCCCTAGATCATTACTTAGTCTATATGTGATATCGGTTATTCTTCAGCTCCACGAGGCCTATTTCTGCTTCATAGTCTGTGATTAGTACTTTAGTAAGAAAATCTACTTCTCGATCCATTTCACCAGCAGTAATGGTTGAACGGAAGTAGAAGGGCCTATGCTTCTAGTGTGAACCCAAGTACCATGCTGGACACAAGTGTGTTAAGTCCCAGCTATATTAGTTTCTGCTGGAACCTTTATCTGATAGTGAAGTAGAAGATTTTTAGGAATGCTTTGATAGGCTTGAGGAGAGTAGTCCTGAAGAGGAACCATCCAAATCCCCTGTGATTTCGTTACATGCCCTTATTGGTTTACAGAGTCATAATACTATATGAGTGGCCACTTGATTGGGGTCTATTTGGGAAATCATTTTGTTCGACTCAGGTAGCACACATAACTTCATCGATGCTAGGTGGTGGGTAGGTTATTACTGCCAATAGTGCACCAAGAGCAGTTGAAGGTCAATGTTGCAAATGAGAGTTGTTTGTTCACCAGGGGAATATGCAAAAGAGATCGATGGGAAGTTCAAAACTGCCAGTTTGAAACAGATTTCATGATATTACCATTGAAGGGTTGTGACATGATATTAGAGGTTCAGTGGTTATTGACCTTGGAGGATATTATTTGGAACTTTGGTTCCTTAACTATGTAATTTATGGTTAACGGTGAACGATATATTATTCATGGTATTGCTCCAAGCTCATTAGTAGTAGAAACCAATAGCTCAAATTCTCAATGCTTTATGGTTATGGGGCAAGTTTTAGGCTAAGGTAGTCAATGATAGTGAGAAACAACTTCAAGGGTTATTGAAAGACTTTGGTGATGGTTTTCAAGTGCCAAAAGGTTTACCACCACCTCGGTTGCAAGACCATAGAATTCCTTTGAAAGATGAGGGAGTTGTAGTTAAAATTTGACCTTACAAATATTCTGTCATTCAAAAGGGAGAGATGGAGAAATTGATTCAAGAGATGCTCTAAGTTGGGATAATTAGGGATAACAATAGCTGTTTTGCTTCTCCGATAGTGATGATAAAAAAAGGATAGAAGTTGGAAGTTGTGTGTTGATCACATATAACTAAATCAACATACAATCAAGGATAAGTTTCCCATTCTCATAATTGATGAGTTGCTGGACGAATTGGGGGAAGCTCGAGTGTTTTCCAAACTAGATTTGAGGTCCGGATATAATCAAATCTAAATATGGGAACCTGATGTACATAAAATACCATTCAGGGCACATGAGGGGCATTATGAGTTCCTAGTGATGCCCTTTGGCCTCACTAATGCTCTCTCTAGTTCAGGCTCTTATGAATTCAGTGTTCAGACCATTGTTAAGGAAGTTTGTGCATGTATTCTTCGATGACATACTGGCCTATTCAAAGTGATGGTCCGAACATTTACAACATTGGAGAACAATTCTTCTCATCTTAACAGATCAGCAACTGTTTGCAAAAAAGAATTAATGTTGTTTTAGTACTTCTAAAATTTAGTACCTTGGACATGTGCTACATGAGGGGACAATATCCATAGATAGATCCAAGATTGAATTTATTTCTTCATGGCCCATTCCTCAATCAGTAAAATAATTAAGAAGCTTTCTTAGGCTATCTGGCTACTATAGTAGATCCATTAGAAACTATGGGTTGTTAGCCAAGCCTCTTACAGACTTACTAAAAAAGAATGGTTGGGGTTGGTCTAAATAGGCAACATTAGCTTTCCAGTCATTAAAAGAAGTTTTGTGTGCAACACCAGTCTTGGTGTTACCGAACTTTTAGCTTGAATTCACGGTGGATCCAGATGCCAGTCATTTTAGAATTGGAACAGTACTGCAACAGTAAGGGAGACCAGTGGGCTTCTTTAGCAAGGCCTCAGGTGTAAGACACTAAGCCTTATTGGTCTATGAAAAGGAAATGTTAGTAGTTTTATTGGCTATTAGGAAGTGGCATGCCTACCTTGTGGGGAGGCATTTCAAAATTCAAACTGATCACCACAGTATGTGGTTCTTATCTGATTACGTAGCTATCACACCATTTCAGCAACAGTGGGTAGTTAAAATGTTAGGTTATGACTTTAAGGTCTTCTATAGGAAAGGAATCAACAAGAGGGTGGTTGATGCTCTCTCTAGACAACTTCAACTGGAGCAAGGTCAGTTCTTTCAATTATCAACTAGTTTTGTCATTTCAAGTCTCTTGGAGCAGGTGCAACAATCATATGAATTAGATGTTAAGTTGAAAGGGATCATATAAGGTATCAAAAAGCATAATCATCAAAACCAAAAGTATTCGTGGGATGGAAGATTTTTGCGAAGTGAAGGGAAAATTGTGGTGGGAAAGAATATGAATTTGCGAAGGGAACTGTTTCACCATTTTCATGCTAATGTAGTGGGGGGTCACTCAGGCATTCATGTCACTAGGAAACATTTAACTAGTTTGTTATATTGGAAGGGTCTAACAACTGATGTCAAACACTAAATTAGAGAGTGCTTGGTATTGGATTAGAGAGTGCTTGGTCTGTCAGAGATGCAAGAGTGAGACATTAGCATCTCCAGGACTTTTGCAGCCTTTACCTCTGCCTGATCGAGCCTCGTTTATTATTAGTTTAAATTTCATTGAAGGATTGCCGAACTCAAGAAGGAATTGTCGAACTTAAGAAGGAAGAATTCCATTCTGGTTATGGTGGACCATTTAACTAAATATGGTCATTTTTGGCACTATCCCACCCATATACAGCTAAAAATGTAGCACAGAAGTACTTGAATCATATTTATAAACTTCATGGCAAGCCTAATTAAATTATATCACATAGAGACAAAATTTTTGTCAGTGGATTTTGGCAAGAACTATTTCAAAGAGCTGGTACTAGACTCCTTGTAATACCCCGAAAATTTTTACTGTAAGATATTATCCTTGATATAGTAAAATAAGGAAATAAAGTGACAAAAAGGAAAATTTTGAGTTATGTCAAAATTGAGAAGTATATTATGATATATTAATTCAAGAAAGGACTAAATTGTAAAAGTGAGAAAAGTTTTGTTGCACAAGAGTAAATACTCAAAATTTGAGGGGTTAAAGTGTAAATATGAAAAACTTGAAGGACCAATAGTGTAAATATTTTAAGAGTGGAATGATCTAGAAACTAAGGAAAATGGATGAATTAGGACCAAATTGAATAGGTGAAGAACTATGAGGGACTAAATTATAATTTACCAAATTAAATGATGACTCAAGGATGGAATTTTAAAAGATAATAAGGGCAAAATAGTCAATTGAAAGAGAGAGAAATCTAGAAAGCAATGATGATGTTGGAGATATTTTAGATTAAATAAATAAATAAATATTAGTTTATTAATATTTTAATTTAATTTTTAAATGATATTTTATTATTTTATTATTATTTTATTTAGTATATATAAGGAAAGAAAGATAAAGAATCATCATCTTTTTCAATAAAGAATCATCATCTTTTTCCCATGCACCCAACGTATGAAGAGAAAAGGAAGAAAGAAACTTTCTTTTCTTTACAATTTGGTCCTTCTACCAAAAATTTACCATTTTCACCTAAAAATCAAAAGAATTTCCATAGCTACCAAGAGAGAAAAATGTTAAAGAGGCTATGGGAGGTTAAAATATCAAGTTGGATTCAAGAAATGGAAGCTGAAGGAGAGAGAAAATCAAGATGAAGGTTGAAATCAATAGAACAAGGTAAGAACATCATGATTTCAATATATTTTTAAGTTTGATATTATTGAAAAAGCATGGGATTGATGTTAATGTAGAGTTTCCTTAAATATGATCCTATGTTCTTGATATGTTAGTGAAGAGAAAATAAGAGAAAGTGATGAAAAATAGTGTAGAGAAAGAAAATAAGGGTGTTATAAACATGGTAATTAATATCTTGCACTAAAACAGTTTTGGACAACAGCAGTGGTCTAACTTTGAAAAATCATCAAAAATTGTGGAAATTGAATTAGAAGTTGAATACAATATGAAATTAAATTTTATTGAGTCTAGTTTTTCATAGAAGAAATGGTGTAAGCAATGAAATTGTAAATTGTGAGATATAACAAATTTAGTTAGATAAGGTCAGAATGATTTCGGGTTCCCCTGTTCTGAGTTTGGAAAATCATAAAAAATTGAAGAAAAATAATTAGGCTATTAAAGTTATATCTTTAAAATTCTGAATGAGTCTATTTTAATATCATCCTAATTCTGTATAATGAGATAATTAATTTTTAGTAAAGAAGGGTCGGAACTGTCAGACAACAGAATAAGGGTGACTTTAAAGAATAAACTGTACTTATTGGATAAACCAAAAATTCTGAAAATTTTATAGAAAGAATATATATGAGTCTAGTTTCAGGGAAAATTAGCGGATCTTAATTTGGAGTTCTATAGCTCCGGATATAAATAATTTAGTGATTATGACGCAGATAGACAACTTGAATATTCATAAAAGTAAATAATAAAAATTATAGATAATGTTACTTACAAGTGTGTATATACACTAAAGATGTGGAATGGAGAGGAGGAGGAGGAAAAATATGTATGAATATTTATCTAGCATGGCTAATTTGCATATTTTAGGCTCAGGGACTAAATTGAATAAATGTAAAACTTTATGGGCAATTTTGTAAAAAATGTCAAAAATGACCAAATTGCATGAAATGGATTATTTTATTATTTAAATTATAAAATTGAATGAAATTATTAATTTAGTTCAAGATCGGGGGAAAACATGTTTTAGGGATTAAATTGAAAAGTGTTGAAATCATGGAAAATTATGATATTTTATAGAATTCATGGACTGTTATCAATATGTATGAGAATAATAGCTGGAAATAAGGATTAAATTGCAAGAATTTTATTTTCCTGACCCTAAGGATGAAATCGTCATTAATTAAAAGTTTAGGGGCAAAATGGTAATTTTGCCTAGAGCATTAATTAAATGCATTAGAATATGAAATGAATGAAAATGATGATCAAATTTATTTATAAAGATCCGGAAGACTCAAATACGAGACTTGATCGAGGAAAAGAAAAGATATCAGATTAATGAAATTATAAACACAAACAAGCAATGAAGTAAGTTTGTGTAACTTGAATTGTATTTTTAAATGCTTGAAATATGTGGTTATGTGATGAAAATATGATTTGAATTTCAATTCATGATAATTGATGAAATATTGATAATACTCGATATAAATTGAAAATAAATCCCGGTTGAATGGAATGGAATTCGATGGATCATTGGAAAAAGGAATTGACGGTAAAAAGGATCTAGCCGAACGGGTGATCCTATTCTGATATAGCCCTCCCAAAGAATACGTATAAAATGGATTTAGCCCGGACGGGTAATCCGAATTAGGGTCTGAATTTAGCCTGGACTGGTAATTCAGATCCAAGCTCATTAGAGTAATTGTCGTTGCAAGGGATTTAGCCTGGACTGGTAATCCCGACAATACTCTATGAGTTTATATTACAGGGGATTTAGCCTGGACTGGTAATCCCGCTGTAAGGATGAGGTTCGCAGGAGTGTGCTTTCTGAAATGAAATGTGTAAGACCATGGTTGAAAGATACCATGGCAACGTGGCATGAAATGAATAAGACCATGGTTGAAAGACACCATGGAAACATGATATGAAATGTGTAAGACCATGGTTGAAAGACACCATGGCAACACGATATGAAATGTGTAAGACCATGGTTGAAAGATACCATGGCAACATGATATAAAATGTGTAAGACCATGGTTGAAAGACACCATGGCAACATGATATGAAATGTGTAAAACCATGGTTGAAAGATACCAAGGCAACAGGATATAAAATGTGTAAGACCATGGTTGAAAGATACCATGGCAACATGACGGGAATGAATAAGACCATGGTTGAAAGATAACATGGCAATGTAACATGAAATGAACAAGACCATGGTTGAAAGATACCATGGAAACCTGACAGAAAATGAGTAAGACCATAGTTGAAAGACACTATGGCATCATGTCGAAGATAAATAAGACCGTGGATGGGAGATGCTATGACATCAGTTGAACAATTGATATTCAAGTAATATGTATCAGATGATGAATGGTTATATGAAATGGTTCTGTGAAATGTTTACAAGAATTGGTCATATGGAAATATATGTACAAAATAGTTGAATGAAATAATTACGAAGATAGATAAATGAAATAAGTATAGGTACATGGAATTTAATTTATGTTAATTTTAATATGAGCTATTACCGAAATAAATATACATAAAATATATGGAAATTATGGTGCATGAAATAATGATATAACGAAATGAATGATATGCTTATGAAGAAACAGTAAGAGAATAATATGTCTCGTGACATGTACATATATGATTATCTTGAAATGTTGATACAAGGAAATTATGTAAGTAAAAGCAATTATTAAACTCAAGTGTGACACGTCGAGAAATTAAGTATATCAATGTTGAATTTATATGAAATATGTACTAGTATACTAACAATATTGTTGTATCAAAGCGGTAATTGTATCAAAATCGTGTAAATGAAATGATAAACAATTTCACCATAGGGTAAAGGGTCTCACCCTTCACAACATCCTTAAGTTATTGATCCTTCGAATCTATTCTCAACAATAATGTTATATATTTACAAGTTTATTACTATTAATTTATTCTGATTTTTTAAAAATAAAAATATGCCAATTTTAATATATAAAATTACTAAATAATTATTTAGGTTGAGACAAATTAGATTAATATTTCTAGAAAATTCAATAGAATAAATTTAGATCATGATTAAATTAGAATTAGAATTAGATAATTAAAGAAGAAAGAAGTTTGAATTTGAAAATAAAAATAAAAAATTAAAAATCTCGCTGAGACCTAACCTACTTTAATACGATATTTTGAGTATTTAATGAGGGCCCAACATTTTAGGGATTGCTCATATAAATGTCAAACCTTTCAAAATGGTCATATAAAGGTTAACCTTTACAAAAATATTTAAATAAAGGCTTTTCATGCACATCAGCTTAATTTTTAGTAAAAATTAAGTGAATGTTGATGTGTTTAGAATAGAACACATGACAACTAAATAAGATATTACTTGAAATGAAAATAAAGAAATAAAAAAATATAATTTGAAACCTAATATATATGACATTTGAAAAGCTATTATTTAAGTATTTGACTATTTTAAAATGTTTGACTTTCTTTTGAGTACTTCTATAAAAATATTTGGTTCTTATATGAATAACGACTAAAAAGTTGGGCCAATCCAATGATTAAGCCTATTTAATTTAGTCCAAAATGCTTCTATGTTCAATAGTATAGCTTAATCCAAGAGTAATTGAGCAGTAAACTGTTATTTTGGGTTGGATCATAACAGCATTCCATTTTTGCTTAGCCCAAAACCAACAAAATCAAAAGAAAGCCATTTCTTAAAACCCTAGATTCAGAATCTTGTTAAATATAAGTCTTGCTCTCATCGCCGCTTTTAATTGGACAGGAAACCCTCGCTCTTGTAAACACATACAAACCAATAGCAAAATGGCAGAAAGAGGCGGAGGAGAGCGTGGAGCTTTCAGGCGTGGCTTTGGTGGAAGATCCGACCGTGGCCCAAGAGGAAGGCGTCGTGGCCGCAGAGAGGAAGAAGAGAAATGGGTGCCCGTAACTAAGCTTGGGCGTTTGGTAAAAACTGGAAAAATCACGTCCCTTGAGCAAATATACCTCCACTCCCTCCCCATCAAAGAGTACCAAATCATCGACCAACTCGTTGGCCCTTCATTGAAAGATGAGGTCATGAAGATCACTCCAGTCCAGAAACAAACCCGTGCCGGGCAACGTACCCGTTTCAAGGCCTTCGTAGTCGTTGGCGACGGAAATGGGCACGTCGGCTTGGGAGTTAAGTGTAGCAAAGAAGTCGCAACGGCTATAAGAGGGGCGATAATATTGGCGAAATTGTCGGTTATACCGGTGAGGAGAGGGTATTGGGGGAATAAGATTGGAAAGCCTCACACAGTGCCCTGCAAAGTTACTGGGAAATGTGGGTCTGTCACTGTTAGGATGGTGCCCGCTCCGAGAGGTGCCGGTATTGTGGCTGCTAGGGTGCCCAAGAAGGTGCTCCAGTTTGCTGGAATTGAGGATGTTTTTACTTCTTCTAGGGGTTCTACTAAGACGCTTGGTAACTTCGTTAAGGTATTGCCTTTCTTAATAGTATTTTTTTTAAAATTCTTGGCTTCTGTTGTTATTAACTATTGATTTTGGATTTGTTTGTATTTATTTGGAAATGGGTTTTTATTGTTTGAGCAATTTTTTTATTTTTCTAATTCTTCCATGCTTATCAGTGATTTGTTGACTTTTTATTTAGGTACCAAGATTCTTTACTTGTTATTTGATCAAATGTGTTTGATTTGGGATGTAGGTTATTAATTCGATAGAAATTGTTGACTATTCCACTGATAGTGGTTACTGTTACATTGTCTGTCTCTAAATTTGGGATATTGATTATTTACGAGTGATCAAATATTTTTGGTTTTTAATTGTTCCCATGGTTCTTAAATGCTGATTTAGTCGAAACATATTTCATCTTTTTATGCTAAAAAAGTAATGTTATCTTGAATTTACGTCCTTGTATGTCATAATATAATAAATTGGTAATTGATGCATGGTTAAGAATTTTGCAGATATCTTAAGAGTTGAGTAATTTAATTCTCTAAGGAACTTACACTGGCTGTATTGTATCATAGTCAACGGTTTGATAATATCTGTATTTGGGTGTGGACATGCGTACATGACTATTTGTAAGACTGGCCAATCTTATTGAATGTTCCTACCAATGATTTGAGTCCTTTTCTCATGATTTGCAATTGTTGAGTAGGGCACAGTAGTTTGGTTGGAGGTTGTATATTTTTCTTACAATATATTCTTTGATGTCTTGAAATCCCCTACATTGTTGTGGTTGTAAATTCTATACCAATTGTTGATTCAGCACCTTTATAATTGATGTTGAATGTATGGTTTTCCATACTATTTGCAATGAAATATTTTGTTTGTGGTAGTGTGTGTGGGAGGGGTGTTTTGGCTATATGTTTGGTTATATGTTTGTAAATTGTTAACTATTCTTGAAGTTATTTGTATTTAATTATTGTGAAATCAGCCTGTTTTCGGTTCTAGATAGCTGTTTAAGATGTGTTTTAAAGATGGATGGTTGAGTTATTGGTGATGTCTGATTATGCGTTGATTTTGGAATATAAAATGCAGGCCACCTTTGAGTGTCTATTGAAAACCTACGGCTTCTTGACTCCTGATTTCTGGAAGGAGACTCGTTTCGCAAGGTCTCCTTTCCAGGAGTATACTGATCTGTTGGGAAAGCCAGCGAAGACTCTTGTACTTGAAGATGCAGAGAGGGTGGATGTGTGATGGTGATTAAGAGGGCTTTAGTGCCTAGGGTAGTAATATCAACTTCTTTTTTGCCTATCAAGACAATGCCTATGTTCACTTCTTTGCTTCTTCGGTTGTCATAAGAAATTTAAGCTCAAGTTTTGTTTTAATCAATCCGGATTTTATTCAAAGCTTATGGTTCATATATGAGTTATGTCTTGCCTTCTCAGCGTATGCATATTATGAGATGAATTAAACCCACAAATAACATTTGCTTATAATAAAAGAAAAAGAAGCCCAGTTGAGTATGGTGCTTGTAATTCATTGATAGCATCTCCTTCGGAAGGATCAACATGCTCAGTTAACAAGTTTTGACAGCTAGTTGCCTAATGAAATTGATATCTAGTGATATAGCTGGTTTGAGCTAGGGTAAAAGGTTTTTGAACTGCCGAATTTATAGCTTATGTTGTTGAGATATTTCAAGGCACCTTTTAATTTTTCTCTCTAAAATTGCCATGAAACGTCCGGATACAACATAGATCCATCTGGTACTTTGGGCCAAACTCATGAGCTTCACAAATTAGGCACTCGATAAAGGTCGCTTTCAAGGGCATCCATAAAGCACGACTAAGCAAAAGAGATTGCAGATAAAGCAACACGGGGCAATGACCCATTTGTCGCAGCATTTCTTTGGATAAGGAAATGGATAAAGGGGTTACCAACAATGCTTATTCCACGACTAACTAAAAATATAATCAACAACTACTCCAGCTTTCTCATCAATCACAAGCAAACCTAAAAAGAGTCTGCGCCCCTTGATACCACAGACGGACATGGCTTCAATGAGCATGACAGCCTCTCTCCTTCCGAGCTCAAGCTCCAGTTTGACTAGACTTCCTTCAAGAGCTGCTCGCAGAGGTGCGATTGTGGCCAAGGCGACCAGCGCCGACCAAGGAGACAAGGCCAGCTTGGAAATAATGAAGCAAGAAGGCAGCAATGGGAGGAGGGAATTGATCTTTGCAGCTGCTGCCGCTGCCGCTTGCTCTGTTGCAAATGTTGCGATGGGAGAAGAAGAGCCTAAACGTGGGACGGCTGAAGCTAAGAAAAAATATGCTCCTGTTTGTGTCACAATGCCTACTGCTAGAATCTGTCGGAACTGAACCTTAAGTTTCTCTGTATCTAATGTGGATTTGTATGTGAGATTCATGTACCGAATTGTATGAAAACTGGCATCTCTTTTTTATTGGAGAATCCTTATTTTATATATATATATAAATATATTCCTCTCCCTTTTCAATTTCTACTGCCTCAGGTTCTAATTATTTTGTGACAATTACTAAAATCTTGGCATTTTGAAGCAGCCATTTGTTTGTGTTGGGACATGTTTGTTACCTTAATTTGGATAGCCTCTTAAACTTGTATTAATTGTTGTGGAGGCTGGCTGAGAGTATTAAAAGTATGGTTTGATTGTTATGGTGGAAATTTTTTTTTGACAACTTCGGAGGCAATTAGATGACAATTTGGATCTTCAAAGTAATTGATAGAGCCAAAATGTTCTCATATTGAAGTCTAGGAAAGACCATTAAAGTAAGATTTTAGGTTTAGTTTGGGTTCAAGAAACTTTTTTTTATCAAATATTGTTCAATTAGTATAGTTATTATTGTAGTAATTAAAAAACATGAATTTAAATATACTTAAACATGTTTCTCATCTAATTTAAAAGTTAAGAAGCAATTATAAATAGAAATATATATTGTATAAAAAAAATACTTTTATTATCATACTGTTGAATAAACTTTTAAATTAGTTACTTCGTGTCCCCTTTCCTTATGTGCCTCCTGTTATGTCTCTATGTTCACCTTTCTTGGTTAGCTTGAAACATTAAAGTTTGTACTACACATCTTACAATGTAATACATAAAAAATATCATAAAAAAATATCAATTTGACATAAAAGTTTAAACCTTCAAACATGTTACTTCAATAGCAAGCATTAGTTGTTATTTTCATCCAATGAAATGCTAACACATGACAACAAAACATTCATGCAATCTACATGTCAACTTAACTACGTGTCAGAGGTAAGGTGCTCAACAAGCATTGCTGTTGTAGGTTCATTATTGTTATGATATGCATTGCATAGTCCTACTTGTGTCATAGGTTGTCCTGTTTAACACTGCTATCCTTAGAGTGTCAGGTGTTAGACGATCCCACTTGTCCTTGGATAAGGGGTTCTTTCAAAGGGTGCCTAGTAAGAGGTTGTCTTGATGGGTAGTGAAGGGTGGCATAACAATTGGATGAGGGGTACTCTCGGAGACTGCCCAGTGAGGGGTTATCTTGGTGGGTAGCGAAAGGTGGCATAACAATTGCCTCCTTTAGAATCGAAGGGAAAGTTATAAAGTGACTAGCTCTGTACCCTTTGAAAACTTAGAACCTAAATGGGCTTAGGCGAGGAGTTTTTTGTATTTTCGTTTTTGCTTGTATTTTGTAATTTTTAGATTTATTTGAATGAGAACATATTATTCTTAATATAAATTGTTTTGTTTCCTTGATGTTTATGCACACAAGTAATACATTTTAACCTTATTCATTGATTTTACTAGGGCTTGAATTTGCTAAACTTTTTAATGAATGACAACTTTGATTGCTCACTTTGACAACTTCATTGAATAAGAAACGTTTACAATTAGGCTTGCTTTTAAAGGAGAACAAATATTAGTAAATGTTAGAATTAAGTGACCCAAATTCTTATTTAAATAAAATACGATGGAAAATAAAATAAAAGTAAAATTCATATAGAACTAGACTTCTTTTATTTTATTTTCAGAATAAGGTTTTTAAACCTTATTAAACTCGATCTATTTTATATTGATTAGGATAAGGTGTTTCAATCCTACTAGAATATGGCTTTGCAAGCCTATAAATAGGCATAGTCTATTCCTCTTGTATTTGATTCAAATTTTTCGACATAGTGAATTTTTTTCTCCTCTGCCCGTGGTTTTTTTCCCGGAAGGGTTTCCACGTAAAATTTGTGTGTTCTTTATTTTATTTATTTTATTTTTTCACAAATTGGTATTAGAGCTTCCAGGTTATTCATCTCGATCACGGTAATGGCGTCTTTGAAGTATGAAATTTCGCTGTTGGATCGCAACACCAGATTTACGTTGTGGCAAATTAAGATGCAAGCAGTTCTTGCACAGATGGATCTGGAGGATGCCCTGCTAGGGATAGATAAGATGCCTTCGACATTAACAGATGAAGAGAAGAAGCGTAAGGATCGAAAGGCATTAACACAATTACATCTGCATTTGTCCAACGAAATTTTGCAGGATGTGATGAAAGAGAAAACTGCCGCTGCATTATGGAAGATGCTAAAACAAATATGTATGTCGAAAACTCTAACAAGTAAGTTGCATATGAAGTAGTGTCTTTATGCTCATCGTTTGGAGGAAGGTGCGTCTGTACACGAACACTTAACAGTGTTTAAAGAAATTCTCTCAAACTTGGAGGCCATGGAGGTTCAGTATGATAAGGAAGATCTAGTGTTGATTCTACTTTGTTCGTTGCCCCCGTCTTATTCAACCTTTAGAGACACGATTTTATATAGCCGCGAGTCTCTCACAGTTGATGAGGTTTATGATTCTTTAACCTCGTATGATAAGATGAAGCATCTTGTGGTTAAACCCGACTCTCAGGAAGAGGGTCTCATTGTTCGTGGGAGACAAGATTAGAATGCTGATGATGATCATGGTAGGACACGGGAACGGAATCCTCGTGGTAAATCTAAGGGTAGATCGAAGTCTTCAAACAGAGGTAAAACTTGCAACTTCTGCAAGAAGAAAGGGCACATTAAATCTGAGTGCTATAAGCTACAAAATAAGATTAAAAGAGAGGCTGCGAATCAAAAGGGAAAACAACCAGAAAATTCCGGTGAAGCTGATGTTGTAGAAGACTACAGCGATGGTGAACTTCTAGTCGTTTCTATCAATGATTCTAAAGTAAGCGATGAGTGGATACTTGATTCAGGCTGCACCTTCTACATGAGTCCCAATCGGGATTGGTTTACAACTTACGAAACAGTATCTGAAGGTGTTGTTTTGATGGGAAATAATGCTTCATGTAAAATCACAGGCGTTGGAATAATTAAAGTTAAGATGTTTGATGGAGTTGTCAGAACACTTAGTGACGTGCGGCATGTTCCAAAATTGAAAAGAAATTTAATTTCGTTGAGTACTCTTGATTCAAAAGGGTACACATACACAGCTGAAAGTGGGGTTTTAAAGATTTCCAAAGGGTCCCTTTTTGTGATGAAAGGGTAGAGAAAGATTGCCAAGTTATATGTTTTACAGGGTTCTACTATTACTGGTGATGCAGCTGTCGCTTCCTCTTCCTTGTCAAATGATGATATTACTAAACTTTGGCATATGTGCCTAGGGCATATGAGTGAGAATGGTATGGCAGAATTAAGCAAAAGAGCACTTCTTAATGGGCAAGGAACTTGCAAACTGAATTTCTGTGAGCACTGTGTTTTTAAGAAGCAAAAGAGAGTTCGATTCACTAGAGGAATCCATAACACGAAGGGAATGTTGGAGTATATTCATTCTGATCTGTGGGGGCCATCTAGAGTGCCTTTGAGAGGTGGAGCTAATTATATGCTAACCTTTATTGATGTTTTTTCCAGAAAAGTTTGGGTGTTTTTCCTGAAGCAGAAAAGCGATGTGTTTTCCACATTTAAGTCTTGGAAAATTATGATTGAAAAACAGAAGGGAAAACAGATAAAATACCTTCGCACAAACAATGGCTTAGAGTTTTGTTCTGATGAGTTTAATAGATTGTGCAAGTCAGAAGGGATCATAAGACACTTGATAGTTTGTCATACTCCACAGCAAAACGGCGTTGTAGAACGAATGAACAGAACGATCATGGAGAAGGTTCGATGTATGTTGTCAAATGCCAACTTACCGAAGGCATTTTGGGCAGAAGTGGCCTCTACTGCATGTTTTTTGATCAACCGATCTCCATCCGTTGCCATTGAGAAAAAGACTCCACAAGAGGTATGGTCTGGTAATCCTGCTAATTATTCTGATTTAAAGATTTTTGGGTGTCCTGCCTATGCTCATGTTGATAATGGAAAATTGGAACCGAGATCTATTAGATGCATTTTTCTTAGTTATAAAGCTGGTGTAAAAGGGTATAAGTTATGGTGTCCTGAAAATAGAAAAGTTGTGATTAGCAGAGATGTTGTTTTTGATGAAACTGCTATGCTACCTAACTTATCTCTTAAAGACTCTTCCAATAAAGAAAATCAAAAGCAGGTGGAGCATCAGATTAATACAGAGTCAACTCCTCAAGTCAGAACAAAAATTGAGAATAGATTTGCTTCTTCACCACAATACTCTATCGCCAAAAACAGAACTAGAAGAGAAATTAAACCTCCAAAGAAGTATACCGAGGTTGATCTAGTTGCTTATGCTTTAAATGTGACTAAAGATATAGATGCGAATCAAGAGCCATCTAATTATTTTGAGGCGGTTAGCTGTGAAGACTCAGAAAAGTGGATGTTTGCTATGCAAGAAGAGATGGAATCACTCCACAAAAACATAACATGAGACCTTGTGAAACTTCCTAAAGGTAAAAATGTTGTTCGTTGTAAATGGGTGTTTAAAAAGAAAGAAGGGACTCTAGGAGTTGAAGAACCCAGATATAAAGCAAGGCTTGTTGCAAAGGGTTACAGTCAAATTCCAAGAGTGGATTTCACAATGTGTTCTCTCCAGTTGTTAAGCATAGTTCGATTCAAGCTTTGCTTGGTATTGTGGCCATGCATGATTTGGAGTTTGAGTAGTTAGATGTAAAAACTGCATTTCTGCATGGAGAACTTGAGGAAGATATTTACATGCAACAACCAGAGGGTTTTATAGTCTCAGAAAAAGAGGACTATGTACTGAGAAAGTCCCTTTACGGTTTGAAACAGTCACCAAGACAGTGGTACAAGAGGTTTGATTCCTTTATGACTTCTTATGATTTCAAAAGAAGTAGTTTAGACAGTTGTGTTTACTTTAAGAAAAACAGTGATGGTTCTTTTGTGTATCTACTTCTTTATGTTGATGACATGTTGATAGCAGCAAAAGATAAAGGAGAGATAAGAAAGGTTAAAGCCCAACTAAGTGAAGAATTTGAGATGAAAGATTTAGGACCAGCAAAGAAGATACTTGGTATGAAGATTCTCAGAGATAGAAAAGCAAGTAAATTGTACCTAAGTCAGAAGGGGTACATTGAGAAAGTTCTTTGCAGATTCAATATGCAGGGTGCTAAACCTGTTAGTACTCCTTTAGCAGCCCATTTCAGACTTTCATCGGCCTTGTCTCCTCAATCAGATGATGAGATTGAGTACATGTCACATGTTCCATACTCTAGTGCAGTTGGATCTCTCATGTATGCTATGGTTTGTTCACGTCCAGGTTTATCATATGCAGTCAGTGCAGTTAGTAGATATATGGCAAATCCCGACAAATAACATTGAAAAGCAGTTCAGCGGATTTTTAAGATACTTACGAGGCACTACTGATGTTTGCTTACAGTTTGGAAGAACTAAAGATGGAGTTATAGGGTATGTTGATGCTGATTTTACTGGAGACCTTGATAGAAGAAGATCTCTCACAGGTTACGTCTTTACAATCGGAGGTTGTGCAATTAGTAGGAAAGCCACTTTGCAAACTACAGTCGCTTTGTCTACCACTGAAGCTGAATACATGGCGATTACTGAGGCTTGTAAAGAAGCTATTTGGTTGAAGGGACTATTTAGTGAACTCAATGAAGACCTTCAAATCAGCACAGTATTTTGTGACAGTCAGAGTGCCATCTTTCTTACAAAAGATCAAATGTTTCATGAGAGAACAAAACACATTGATATTCGGTATCATTTTGTTTGTGATATTATTGCTCGTGGTGATATTGTTGTGAGCAAAATTAGTACTCATGAAAATCCTGCAGATATGATGACTAAGTCACTTCCTATAACCAAGTTTGAGCATTGCTTAGACTTGGTTGGTGTTCATTGTAAAAGTTAAACCCTTAAGGGGTTTTATGGAAGAGGTGGAGAACTTGTTTATTGAAAGTTCGCGATGAAAAACTTGTTCATTAAGAATTTGTGTCAAGGTGGAGATTGTTAGAATTAAGTGACCCAAATTCTTATTTAAATAAAATACGATGGAAAATAAAATAAAAGTAAAATCCATATAGAACTAGACTTCTTTTATTTTATTTTCAGAATAAAGTTTTTAAACCTTATTAAACTCCATCTATTTTATATTGATTAGGATAAGGTGTTTCAATCCTACTAGAATATGGCTTTGCAAGCCTATAAATAGACATAGTCTATTCCTCTTGTATTTGATTCAAATTTTTCGACATAGTGAATTTTCTTCTCCTCTGCCCGTGGTTTTTTTCCCGAAAGGGTTTCCACGTAAAATTTGTGTGTTTTTATTTTATTTTATTTATTTTATTTTATTTTTTCACAGTAAATGTGTAGCTATGCCTTTTATGAGTTTTGTGATAGTAGGGGCAACCATTCAAGATTATGCAAACATGATAGTAGGTGCAATCATTTGATATAGTTGTTCGAGATTACACAAGGTGTAACTGTTTAGGATATGCAAATATGATAGTAGGTGCAATTGTTCGGTATTGTTCGAGACTACATAAATATAAGGAGAGGTGCTACCATTCATGGCAAAGCTGTTCAGAATCACGCAAAGTGATAAAGGTGTCATTATTCACGGCAAAATCGTTAAGATTACGCAAAATCGAGGAAAGATGCCACCATTCACGATGAAACCATTTGAAATTACATGAGTGATGAATGGGGCCACCGTTCATGGTGGAGCAGTTTGAGATTACAAAAATTACAGGAGAGGTGCCACCGTCCACAGCGAAGCCGTTCAAAATTACACAAAGTGATGAAAGGTTCCATTGTTCACATCGACACTGCTCAGAATTATGCAAATTTGAGGAAAGGTGCTATCATTCATGGTGAAGCCATTTAGAATTATGCAAAGTGATGAATGGTGCCATCGTTTACGACAATGTCATTCGAGATTATGCAAATTCAAGTTAATAATTACAATAGGGGTTCCAATGTTGGATAAGCCCTTCAAAAACTAATATATACATATATAGCTTGCATAAAAGAAACAAATATAGAAGGGTGAAGCCTGAATTGTTGATAACGAGGTAGGGATATTTATATAAAATATACACGTTCCACATGCGGGGCTTACTTTTCAAAAAATATTTTTAATTTTGGGATAATCTTAATCACCAAAATTTAAGAAAAATAAAATAAGTTAAATACACAATTTGTATTAGATATCATAATTATTAAATTTTATTTTTACTAAATTAATATTTAGATATTACTTTGTATTAGTTTACGGAATTAAACTAAAAATATTACTAAATTTATCATTAAAAATTATAAATCCTCTAAAAAAATTAAAAAGAAAAACTTTAAAAAACTTTAGGTGCCAAATATAAATTTATTCTTTTTTAACATTAATTATAGCATTAAAAAAATAAAATTTCAAAATTCAAAGTACCTAAAAGAAATATGACAAAGCACCAAGTGAGGGATGTGAGTTCTCAAATATTGTTGATACACAAAATGTATTTTGTGGCGAGGGCTCATATATATTGCTCCTTAAACGGTGCCACATATGAAGCCAAAATAATACTTGCTTTGATGTAGGAGTTCTGTTCCATCACTAGCCACACGTTTTTCCCCACTTAGGTCATACAACATGCTTTAATTATTATTTAATCAAATGCTTTGATAAAATTTGGTTTCAAAGTATAGTGCTTTTTACACTTAGCTATTTTAATTATTTTAATTAAATAAAAGAATTATATTAAATATTAAATACAAATAAAATAAATATCATTTTATAATATTTATAACTGTCTTTCTTCATCTTCATCCTCTTGCCCTCCCTCTTCCATCCCTTAGCCATAGGAACCCTCCACAACTTCATCACCTTTCTCATTCCCAATTTTCGGTTCCTGTTAGCAGGTTGCAATGATATTACATTGCTTAAAAAGAAAATCTTATGAGAAAATTTTAAGTGCTAAGAACATTGGGTTAAGCCTATTTATTAGGTATTTATACATCATGTCGAAAAGATAGACATTTGGACTATTATTTTATGGATAATTATCTTATACATTGTTAATAGAGTAAAAAAAAAAATTCACAAGCGGGTTTGGATTGATACCATTTGTTTTTAGAGTTAGTATTTGATACATTAATAGTGTATTTTTTTTTTATTTTACAAACAACTTTCAAAAATCGTCATGTCATCTATTTTTTAATATTTTACTATATATTTATAGGATATTTTTCAACCACTAACCTTATTTATATTTTATCAAAATAAAATAATTTAAAAAGATATTTAGCATTATCTTAAATTCACTTGTGAAGAGTCTTAAACTAAGGATTTGAGTGATAGAATTAGTCAAAATCGATAATTTGCCGGCTCGACATTGCCTTCTCTTGCTAGTTGAAGTGTTGAGGCGTAATAATATTTGGTATGGTAAGATTGGAGGGTTCTTTTACAATTCAAGGAAGGGAGGTTTATAGTATGAAGATCTTTTGTGTAATGTTTGTTGCTTATGTTGGGTATGCTGAGGTTGATATATATATATATATATATATATTTTTTTTTTGCTTGTGACATTTCTTTTTTAAAATTTTTAAGTATATTTATTTGCTGCATATTTTGATTGTCTTGAATTTTTTATAATTGTTTATGGAACGCTTGTATCTCATTAATTAAGATTTTTTTCCTTTCACATAACACAGTGATTCAAATTAACAGAAGATGTAGTGAAGATGTAGTGAGGGATGTAACAACATTCAAAATAAGTTCCTGCCAATATTCTACCTTTCCTTGCGTACGATTGGTGGAATCAAATTGAGAGGTGTTCCTTTCTTCTTCTTTTTTTCCCTTAGGGCAGGATTTTAATTAAAGTTTTTGCTTTCTTTTTTGTTAGTCAATTTTTCATGGTAAGATTTTGTTAGTCAAATATACAATTTTCCCCAACAATACTAAGGCAGTCACAATGGCCATTTTCTCTTTGCCTCAGTATCAATAAATCATTTGCATTTAACTTCAAAACCAAGAAGTCTATGAAATGCTCCATTATTTTAAACATGAACTATCTACTAATAGGCAATTAAATGTTTCAAACACTAAACAATTGAACTATCTACTTTTCAATTTCATCAGACCATTCCAAATATCTCCTTCACTCGTCTAACTTCAATAGGACAATAAAAACAAGTTCTTCATTTCCTTCCATTTACTTTGAACCAATCTTGGAGTCCTCAAAAATTGAAAATCCCTTAATATTTATTTTTAACACTAACGTCCCATAGGAATGGAAATTAAGCTTCACTGATATCAACATTGCAAGAAGTTGGGATAGAATTGTATTCACTTCTACAATAACCAAAAACCAATTAAACATTTTTATCTAAGACAATGGAAAAAATATACAAAGTTTCATAACTTACCTTGGCTGTTGACGCCTGCCACATGTGTGCTTTGTATGACATTTGCAATTGCAAAATGAACATGTTTTGCTCTTTTTGTTACTTTCCTCAATGCTACTTGTTTTTCTTAATGAAGTAGGATGTCCTTTGGTGACAGCATGTACAGGATCTCGCAAAATTATATCGTCTTCAATAATTATGGAATCATCAATAGAAATTGACTTCTTAGCTTCATCAATTTCATCAATGACTAAATTATCCAATTTATCGAACAAGCTTTTGATACCACGGATTGCAAGATCGTACGCTTTTTCAAAAAGTCCTATAGAGTGTATTATAACACTATTAAATCACAAACTAGATGGCTCACTCACTTTATCAACAATCACGTTCTGTATTTTTTATTCTTTATGAAAACCATTAACACATGTCAACATAAAATTCTTATGAATTCAAACTTGTGACAATTACAAACACTTGTTTAATGATACGTAAACGGTTATTATGTACATTGACTTTTCCTTGTTAAACCCATGCACCTTGTATACTTTTGAACCATCACTAACACCAACTCGATCAATAACATACTCTTGAGCATGAACTAACTCATCTTGAAACATCTAAATAACTTTTCGAGTGTATACTTGAGAGGCCTCCGCTCCCATAGGATATAATGTTATCAAAATCGGTTATGAGTTCATAGTCTTGAAATTTGTACTCACTGAAGTACTAACATTGACCTAATCCCTGAAGAACTTATTCAAGCTTTCAGTTCTTTGAGTTGTTGGCATCCCAGCACGAAATGTGTTACGTTAAAAACCTGGTACCCACTTCTCATGGATAGAGTAAATTTTTTCCAACCATGAAATATTATGTAAATTATATGTTGGAATAATTCTGATCCAAGCATAGTCAAATTCATCCGGTGTAAATGTATTATGAATGCAACTATCGAACTCCTTAAAATCAACATTCTAATGATAACCATGACTCAAAATTTGAGAAAATTTCTTCTCAATATGCCACATGCAAAAATGGTGGGCAGTATGAGACAACTTTTGCAACTGCATTTGTAATTGCAGCATCATGGTCCGTGATGATTATTGATGGTGGGCATCCATGCATAGCTTCGAGCCAAGTCTTTAATAACCAAATGAATGTTTTTTCAATTTCATCTCATAATAAAGCACACCCAAATAAAATAGGTTGATAATGATGATTTACCCAGCAAAGGGAACAAACAACATCCTATTCGTTAAATAAGTAGGATAAAATGCTACCACATCACCAAAATGCTTATAAGTCATTCTAGATCTTGCATCTGCCCAAAAACAATTTGCAAGGCAACCATCAACATCGGTTTGAATAGCTTAGAAAAGACCCGGATTTTTTGATTGACAGTTATGAAAATAATCTAACATGATTTGAGCATCTCCTTTCTCCAATTGCATTTTTCTTTTACGACTTAAATTATCAAAAACATCACGGTCAGTCATATTAAGATTATCAAGCCCAAAAACATCACGGTCAGTCATATTAAGATTATCAAGCCCACCGGATTCATGAGATAGAACAGAAACTATCTTACTTGGATGAATACCAAACTCATCAAGAATATGCATGAGATCTTTTTTATTTTTTGTTATTGTTGAATGGTTAGTGTGTCTGTCTTCTAAAGGGTGTTAAATTCTCTATTTATATGATGCGATTTTTATTCTTAAATGTGACATCCTAAGTATGTCAATACGTACTCTATTATAAAATTAATACGTGTTCTCAATATGGGGATGCGCCTACATGATGGTGCGAACCCATCCCGTGCTAGTTCACAAGAGGATCCTAACTCATCACGTACAAACTCCCATATGCGAACTATGTAGGCCACAAGTCGGTCCTAGTTAGATAATTGAGTAACGGATCGGTAATAACAAACACCATAACAGTGTTCTATATAAATAAATAAATTTTGTGCTATTTGGCGAAACTAGTACATGGTTGTGTTCTGCATGAAATCGAGAAATAACCCATTTTCCTTCTTTCTTGGATATTAGAATCATTTCCTTACAACCTTCTCTTGTTTCTTCCGATGTTGCATGAACTCTATCTTCTCTCTCAAAGTAAATTTTTTTTTTCCCTCACAACTTTCGAACAAACAAATTCTTGAGCAGTCATTTCTTTACTTGTTCTTGATCCAAAAATCTGATTTTTACATATGCCAAAACCTTTGACTCTCACATAGCTATTATAACATTGTTGGGTATGACTCAAATTTCATACTAACATATGGTGTTGATGAATGGAGATAAAAATAAATTTATGAGAAATTAAAGGAAGTTTCAAAGCATGTATCAAGGCCACTTTTTTAAGGTTTTATTACCTCCAACTTTGTTATGGTGTGCAAAAGAGTTATTGACAAATAAACTTCGAGAATATAATGAAATTCAATGACTGTTGACATTTTGTACTGACGGAAACAATCCACAACAATCTTAATTTCTATAATGAATTTTTGTAGTAATTTTTTATAAAACAATCTAGGAATATAAAAGATGGTAGAAAAATATAAAGAAACTTTTGATGTATTTTCTAGTGTATCCTGCAAATAAAATTTCACTCCTATTTATAGAGGTCCCATATCTCTTTATAAGGATATAATTACCTAAATGAATAGTCATATCTTTAGCCATAAACATAATTATTCTTTTTGGTTAATTTGCAATTATTGAAACATTATATATATTTTGAAAATATTCTAACATATGATTCTGGTATAACTTCAACTGTTCATCTTCTTCAATTTTATTTGTTTCCATCAAATCTTGTACAAAATTGTTGTACGTTTTAATCCTTAAATAATAACATAATTATTTAAATCACATGACAAGAGGCACTTCTTTAAAGTGAAAAGAAACAATATTACCTTATCACACAATATGAAATATTCAAATTAAAAGCATGTAGTCTGTAACTCCTATTTAGCTCTACCTAGTAGTTATTATTAACCTAGAATAAATTCCTCATTTAACTTGATAATCATGGCTGTAACAAATACAGTAAAACTAACAATATGCTACAAACCCTTACAAGGGAAGATGAGTAGATGACACAACATGCTACCAGCATCCATGTCAACAAGGTAACGGTAATTTAGTCTGATAACATAATATATATAAGAACCTCCTTAATTCTAGTTATGACAAATATTTAAACCCTACATCGTGTATATAAATAAAAACATATATATATATAGAGAGAGAGAGAGAGAGAAAATCAAGTTTGATTGTATATATATAGAGAGAGGATTAAAAGAACGAAAAAAGAAGCTGATTGAAAGAACAAGAATCAGAAAGTTTTTGGTCTGACTTTTGAGTGAAAACTCTATTCGTGAGTTGGTAGTATTTTAGGGTAGAAAACCTTTAATTTACTTTGACTTTCTCATTAACCTTTTTTTCAACCGTCGATATTAGTGTTTCACTCAAATTTTTTTAATACGCCAAATGACACTCAAAGAGACATGTTAAAAGACTCCATTACTTGTTTATGGAATAATAACCCTATATTAATTAATTGGATCTTGATCGAATAACAGTCATATACCCATTTTTATTAATTTTTAAATTTTAAATTTAAAAAAAAAATCAAATCCATTGAACCAACAACAATACGATCATTGATTCGATTTTAAAAAAAAAAGAAAAATTCTTCCCAACAGACTAAGTCTGTCCTTTTGGAACTTGGCAAGGAAAAAAATCATTTTCATAACTATTTATGTATTCTCATCCTCAAAAAAATTGGAAAAATTAAACCGAAAATAAATATCTGGATGGATTTATTGGGTTGAGACCATGGTGTTCATACAGTTGAATCACTCCAGGCTCCCATTTGAAGGGCGTGGAATTTAGTGAAATAGAATTTACTCGACTAACGTTGTATTAAAATCTTTGAAGCAGTGGTTAAAATGAGTTTGGTCAACTGCTCTAGGATGCATTAGTAAGCAAGTTTCCTCAATTAGTTGATGCATACTTTATTGAATCCACTCATGAACAAGCATGATAAAAGAATGCGAAAAATTCACCAAAATCATGCACATAACATCATTAGGCAACTACCTTTAGATTCAAGTAAGATTGGACATTCCATGATGACTTGGATAATAAAATAAATCTAGGAATTACCTAAAAAGCTCAAAGTAGTTGTATCTTTTAACAGACAGCACAATGAAAGCAATTGAAACAGACAAATTGAATACCAGAGATACAGAGACTTCTTTTCTTAACGATAAAGACATGTTGACAGACTGTCGACTAAAGCCTAAGTCACATTCATATTTACAACCACAACCAAAATTGTGGATCATATTTAACCATCACTTCAGATTTCCATCTAAGTTCTTCAACTACTAATTCATCACAATGATTCCGAATTCATCATACTATATATAACACATGACATCAACCTAACACTATCCACCTCAAAGGTTCCACTTGACAACAAATTGGAAAATTAAAAAGAAATTGACCGATATTCAACCAAACAAAAATCAAGGATAATCTTTGTTTTTCCCTCTTTTTCCCCCCTTCCACAGCAAGGGTACTTACTGCTCTTTGATTCATTCATTTCCATTAGACTTGTACTCAATTGCCTAATTGCAATGAACCATCTCTCATCAACTTCAAGCTTAGACTGTTGAATCTTTCGCGTGAATATTGTCTGGATGCTTTTCTCCAATCAGTACCAGCTTTCATCATTGCAACAAACTCCTCGTAACTTATGCGCCCATCCTACAACATAAAAGAATAAGCTTTAACTTCCAATTAAATGGGATTAACGATTTGGAGATGTTTTGGTTCAAGTGGTTTTGAGATGATTGTCACCTTGTCAGTATCAACATCATGCATAATGGCATTGATAACTTCCTCACTGGTATCAACTTCATCGTTTAAGGAATCTCGCAGATCTTCTATCTCTAGGAAACCACTTTGATTTAGATCAAAGAAGGCAAAAGCTTTATGCAAGTGCTCATCGTTCGCCATTTTCCTGAGGTGAACTGAAACTGCTACAAACTCCCCATAATTCAGAGTTCCATCACCATCAACATCAGCCTGTTAAAAGCAGATTGCAGTTATTACATTGATGAAACTAGAAGTTTTAAATATGAAACGTTATAGGACATGATATGGTCTGTGTAAACAGACTTTATGCAACAGAATGAAGGAGCGGAATATAGAGTTCATGCAAGAACTGTCCCCCAAAAGGAGAAGAATCCAACGGAACAGTAGAGCATGTAGGAGCCTACTTTCAATCATCCTCCAATCCCACAACCACACATACCGGTTGCATTAGTCATAAGTTCTTAGATAGGCAGGGATCAGAAATAAAATACAAGGGTCATATAATCTTACAGCTTCCACTAGGATCTGCAAATCTGCATCAGGAATCTGTTGGCCAAGCTTTTGCAACCCCATCCGAAGCTCCTCAAGGTTTATTTTACCTCGTTTTCCAGTGTCCATAACATCAAAAGCCTCTTTTATGCCAGCTACTTCCTCAACTGACAAATGCTCAGCAATCACCTGGAAATCAAATTAATTACAGTACAGTCATTAAATGTAGAAACTATAGGTCCATGCAACTTAAAAGCATGAAAACTACAACAGCTATTTGGATTATTACCCTTAGTGCTCTCTTCTTCAGCTTGTTCATTACAGAAAATTGTTTGAGCCTAGCTTTCACAGTCTCACCCAATGGAACATTGGGTGCTTTCTTGGCATTTTGTAGCCATGGATGTTCTGCATACAATAGATGGGATGATTTTTCATGCATATAAAATATATATCAACATATAAAGCATGTAACATTTATAGAAGGTTACCAAGCACTTCCAGTGCTGTAAGACGCTGCTTTGGATCAGGATTAAGCATTTTCTTTACAAGGTCCTTTGCATTATCTGAAACCTTAGGCCATGGGTCCCTCTTAAAGTCAATAACAGAGCGAATAATTGCTTGTGCCACCCCCTGCTCAGTCTCTGTATGCAAACACGAGAAATGTAGTTTATATCTATTTTTCTAAAAGTAAAAGAGCAGATAGTGAACCGTATGCAAAAGAATACATCAAACTCCTGATACATAATATTAAAGATAATTTAAAATTTTTTTCTTTATATCTCTCTTTTCTTTATCCGTACTCTGGATGCACACATTGTCTCTATATCTATCTCAAGATATAACCTTCATGATCTCATAGAAAGACAAACCTGCCCAGAATGGTGGCACACCACAAAGTAAAATATAGAGGATAACTCCAGCGCTCCAGACATCAACCTCTGGACCATAATTACGTTTAAGAACCTCTGGAGCCATGTAATATGGGCTTCCCACAATCTCATTGAATCGTTCACCTGTTAAAAGAGAGCATTCTTGAGCTGCTTGAGCATAAATATAAAAAGGAGATAACTGAAGCAGTCCTAAATTAATTTCCACCAAAGATTGGAAAAGTACAAAAACACTTATAACGTTGAGATAGCCAATAGTTAATATGCAATACCAGGTTTAAAGAAGACTGACAACCCAAAATCAATTGCCTTCAATGGCGCATTTTCCTTCTTATTTCCAAACAGAAAATTCTCTGGTTTGAGATCACGATGCATTACTCCATGTTTATGACACATCTGCAACATAAATGTAATACAACCAGTTATTTATCTTCACCTGAAATAAAAGTACCATTATCCAGACAGAGAAAAGTGTGTGCAATTGCATACCAATAAGGGGAAACCAGAAAAGAAGTTGAAGTACATATAAGAGTTCATTTCTTTATTATCTACCTTGAACTATTAAAAATTATCTTTTTCTCACAAATAACTGTTAAGCAATCAGAAGGAATGCGTGGACTTGTACACATATGTGGCTTTTATATGAAATGACAAGATTCAATCTACCAAATGGGTTATCAAGTACAAAACATAACATCAAAAAGATAGATTATACACCAAACCACCTAAAATGAACCAAATAAATGGATTGAGTATATAATTTCACTTCAAAGAGGCCCATTTATCATTGAAAACATATTTAGAAACTAAATTGAAAAACTAGACCTGGGGTTCCTGTAATGTTAAAAGTCTTAAACTCGTTTTACAGCAAACATATGAAAAATCAATGTTACCAAGAAAGCAGATCATTCCCATATGAGGAACAGAAACTAGAACACAATTCGCTACCTCTGTAATACCTCATTCAATAGGGGTAGTTTTCTCCAGTTCGCTTAGTAGAAACGATATACAATTTATTGGAATGTGTGAACTTTTTTTTGTAAACCTATGTATGTTTACATAAATATAATCCTAAAAACAAGTTTTGAAGTTTGTAAATTGTTTGCTTTACACAATAATTTTATAATGAGCTATATGCCAATGGGATATTAGTTTTACTGAATTGGATCACTAGTATTTCCTAACTGACCTCACGTAAGACCATACATAGAATGCAAGACTATGCCAATTCAACAACATATATATAGTTCAGAATTCAACCTGAACAACTTCGACAATCGTCCTCATAACCACTGCAGCAGCCCGTTCAGTGTAGTGTCCCCTTGCAACAATCCTGTCAAACAACTCTCCTCCCTCACACAGTTCCATTACAATATGAACAGCATCATCATCCTCATAAGTATCCTTCAATGTCACGATATTAGTATGCTTGGGCAAATGCTTCATAATCTCTACCTCCCTCCTCACATCCTCAATATCCACAGCAGTCCTGAGTTTCTTCTTGGATATCGATTTACAAGCATATTTCTCACCTGTGTTCACATCGGTGCACAGATATGTTACCCCGAATTCACCACGCCCCAGCTCACGACCCAGATCATATTGAGATGAAATATCTTGACCAGTGAGTTCCTTCAAAACCCTTAGCTTGAAGGTAGTAGCAGATCCATTGGAGACAGCATATTCATCTCCATAAAATGGGTTCGCTTTGTTCTTTTTTTGCCCTTTCTTGTTCTTCTCAACAGGAGAACCAGGAGTCGCACAGCAATTTCCCATGAATCAAAATCAAGGCAACGGCTCTCAACTATTTTCGAAATTTCCTGAAATTTCATGAAAACTCCCGTAAGCTAAACGGACGAAATAAGGAACCAAATTCAGATTCTTAAGAGGTAACCATAGATAGCCAAAGTCAAAAGCTTAGATCCACAGCATAAGGTAATTTCGAATTGAATTTTTCTGCAAAAGTAAAAATTAAAGAAACTCCAAAAGTTGGAAGATTGGAACTATGAAAGGTATTTCACATACAAAAACCAACCCAGAAAACAGAAAAATAAAATTATCAACTAAGTCCAAACAACCCTCTCCAACAAGAAAAAAGAAGTCCCAGAAAATCTGTCAAAAAAGGGGATCAACTAAAACAAAGACAATAAATAACAAAAGCAAAACATTTTTAACTAACCCACCTTTTTCTCTAACAAATTTGAGCACTGAGAAATCTGAAGTAACCCAGCAGGGTTTTGAAAATGGAACCCCTTCCAGTGCCCAGCAAAATGACAAGGTTTTCTATTTTTTAGGGGTGAAATGTGAAAGGAAGGAGATTCAATCAATGCCGCTAAAAGAAAGAGATTAAAGAGTCAAAGCTCTCTCTTGCAAAGACTTTCTCTCTCTCCTTTTTTTCTCTCTCTTCGAATCAAATAAGAGAGAGACAGAAGAAGAAGTCGCTTCTGTTTTCTTTTTTTTACTCTACATATGTTGATTTTTTTGTATTTCTTTTATTACTTTGTTGCAAATTACCCAAACTTCAAAATAAAAAAATAAAAAAAAGGTGAAAATTCTCTTTATTTATTGTTAATTCCAAATGGAAGTTTTCTGCTTAGAGAAAAAAAAGAAGATAAAAGTACTTTTCATCAATATATATATATTAGTTCTAAATGAAATGGAAAAAAAAAATGAAAGATAGGTGAAGGAGATGGACTTACCAAATTCAAGTGGAAATTTGGAGGCTGATAAGAGTTTAAAAGTTTAAAGCCCCTGATTTTTTATGAATGATTATTAAGATTTTTATAATGCAACCTTTTAGATTAATCCAAACTTAAGAACATTGTTTAGGTCAAATTTTGGCATCTTTGCTTGGACTTTTCCGTGCTTATGTTTAAGTTAGGGTACCTTTGTGAGATACAAAGGATGTTTGAAATTAGGGTGTGCATCGCCTAGGCCAGGTTTAGATTGAGTTCAACTAAAATTTTAAGTCCGTTTGTTAAGTTCGGCTCGGCCCAAAAAATAGGTCAAAAATTTTGTCTAAATTTAGTCCGGACAAAAATGTTAAAACCCGGGCTTGACTCGGCCCACCCATATTAATTTTTATATTATTTTTTATATAATTTTAAAATATATATAATACATCAAAAATACTAAAACATCAAAATAAATATTTTCTAACAAATTGAAAATAAATTTTTAAAAATATATATACTTAAATAACACTAAGATAGATACAACTTAACAAGAAAATGCCTATAAAATAATAACAAAATTAACAAATGTCTTTAAAATAATAACAAAATTAACAATAAATAAGTTTTATACAATATCCAAATAATAACAACAAAATAGTAGCAACATAATAGTAAAATGATAGTAAAATAGGGAGAAAATAATATTAAAAAATAAAAAAAAAAATTTTGTCCTTTAGTGAATTCAGGCCAGACCCGGGTCAAAAATACCTTACTTGAGACCCGGTCTATTTTTTAAATAGGCCTTATTTTTTTGTCCAATCCCATTTTTCAGACTTATATTTTTATTTAAACCCTCTCACATTTCAGGCGAGCATTTGGACTGTGCCAAATAGCCTAACCCATGAACAAGCAGGTCTATTTGAAACTATGGAGAATTATTAATTCTCTAGAAAGAAATATGGCAAGGGTTATTTGGTGGGAGTTGACCCATTATGAGTACCTTTGAAATTATTTTTCAATTTTGTGATAAAAAAATTTGTAAAATATTTACCAGCCCTCTAAATAGGTTGCAAAGGGAGAATATTTTCCCATAATAAATATAAAAGAGTTTGCATATTGTGTGCTTTCAACCAATGACTTATATGTTTAAATTTCGATCAAGATCGATTTAATTTAGTTAATTATTTAATTTGATCGGAGATTAATTAATAATTTTTTAAAAAAATTAGTTATCAATTAATTCAACTCGAAATTAAATAATATATATCATACAAATATATATATTAACAGCCTACTACCCAAAGCTCACCTAAGTCCCAACCACTATCCAGCATAGGCCCCCTACTAACCCAACCCAAATAAACATTTAAAATTAAACTCAATTCAAATAATTAATTTAATTATAAAATTAATTTATATTAAATAAATAATTTAATAAAAAAATACAATTCCTAAAAAAAATGAAAATAACTTAATAACTCCACCCTTTGCTAAAGAAGAGGTTCGCTTTTTTTGACAGACATTCTCTATATATTTACCTCTTTTTTTTCTATTTTTCTATTTCCTTTGCTTCACTTTTTGACTAGAAATAAGTGTTTGAATGTATTTTTAGTTGAGATTGGTTTTTTGTTTGGTTTCCGAGGAAGTGAAGGAAAAGTGTCGGGGATTTTGGTTGATAGAGTTTGATAGAGCTAGGCATTTTACTTCAAAGTGGAGATAAGTTCTGAGAAATGTGAAGGATTTTTTATTTTTCAAATTTTTAGGGTTTAATAGGAGAACTCTAATTTTTATTTTTTTTTTATGATTTTTCAAATTATGTGTGAAAATTCGATGGTGGTTTAAAATGTGGGGAATGGTAGAGCTTTCAGTGAATGAACGTTGCTTTTGGGAAATGCCATATGATTGAAAAAGTAAAAATTGGCATTCAAGTAGGCCATTTTGAATTATATATGTAAATATAAATTAGAATTAAGAAAACTTGTTAGAATTCTTTTCAACTATTGGAAAAATGAAGGTTGAAGGTTTTTAGCTAATATGATTTTTGGTTTAAGATGTGGTAAGCTTTTGGTCTTATTTTGAGTTTTAGTCCTTCTGTTTGATATGTTTTATAATTGTTTTAACCAAAAAAATAAAAACATATCAATTTTGGTTAATCAATTGAATTAACTGAATATTTCAGTTTTGTTGATTTTTTTTTTAAAAAAAATTAGTTTGGTAATGATTAAATGATTAAAAAGTTTGATTAATTTAATTAATGCTAATTCGGTTCGATTATTAACTGAATTGATCGTTTGAACACCCCTAGTATATATGCCGTTTATAGGTGAGGCACTCCTATTATACATGCTTAGGTGTAGACTTTTACATTTTTGTCATTGAGCCTTAATTAACTATAAATTCAGCAAAAATTATGGACCAATTTTTAATATATTTTTTTATCTTCGCAAATATTCATATTTAATACTTACAGACTCAATTTACGAAAATAGAATTCCAAAATCGCATTTTTCGGTACCACTAAAAATCGGACCGTTGCATGGGGATTTTATTAGTAGAAGGTGTTGAACTTTTTGCTTTTGGATTCCTTGTTATGCTACTTTTGTGATCTCCTATTTATTAGTAAAGTTTTAGTTTAGAAAAAAAACTAAAACAAAAACTTGAAAAATGTTTGTTTAAAGCAAGACAACAACACTAATAATTTGTCAAACCAATAAGGAACAATATGCATCATAAGAGAAAAAGAGTAGTCGCCATGCATATCCTATTCTTCAAGGATTATCACATCAATTAGCACTTTGGTGATGTAATGTTTGTAAGATATCTCTAGCTTTGTGAATCCATCATCATCCTTGTACGACACATTTATTATTCGTGCGAGGTTAAAAGCTTGCATGAGGATTTGCCTTGATATGGACATTGGCCTCACCATCAAACCAACATTTAGTCCTTTCAATACAATCTTAATTATTTCTTGAAGACCTTTGTTGATACATAATACAACAAGTGAGGAGGACAATGAGGAGATTAGGGAGGATGATGGAGGTTGATTCACCTGTAGAGGTTGAGAGTCGATACAAGGACAAGAGGACAAATTGATTGAGAAAACAGGTGCTCAGAGTAACTTTAGGGTCATAGTTTTCGGGGGAATTTATAAGAGAGGTCTCCAAGGGCGTATTTAGGGGGCTAGCAAGGGCTCTAACCCCCCTAAAATGGAAAATTTTTCATTTAGGCCCTTTAAATTTTTTAAAATTTTAAATTAGTAATGATAAAATTGTACTTTCGCCCCCTTAAAAATAATAAAAATTTGATTTAATCCATTAAAAATTATAAAAATATAGGCTATTCAAATGGTGAAATTGCATTTTTACTATAGTAAAAATTACAATTTAATTTCGCCCCCTAAAAATAATAAAAATTTGATTTAATCCATTAAAAATTATAAGAATATAAGCTATTCAAATGGTGAAATTACATTTTTACTGTCGTAAAAATTACAATTTAATTTCGCCCCCTAAAAAAATTTCTAGCATCGCCTCTGGAGGTCCCCTTGTCCACTGGTATGACATGGCTAAATAAGCATTCAATCCCATTAAATGGGTAATGGATAATCATAGGCACGTATCATAGGATTCTGTCAATATGAGGTAATCAAGCTTAAATAGATTCTTTATTTTCTTGGAAGCGTGTTTACATTAGGATAACATTCACCTTTAAGCCCGAGTGGTTAGTTTCGTTTGAGGTGGGATGAGAGGTCATGCTCAAGAAGTCAATGCGGATTCAACAATGCTTATTTGGCTAACACATGTCCTCTTGGCAAAGAGATATAACAATAGCCCCTCCGGGTCAAGCAAGGGGCTATAAAGTGACCTTTCGTGAGACATACTTTGTAGGTCCCTTAAAAACTTTTCCAATCAGAGAAGGTGAAGCATCATTAAATAGTTATAAAAAATGTTACATTCTTTTAGGGAGCAGTGGTCATGATAAGGAGCATCCAACATTGTTCAGGTGGCCAGATGCTGAAGGTCATGACTTTAAGTCCTCAAAATGACATATTTATGAAGAATAATTAAAAAATCTATAAATTATTCTTCTACGTTTCCTAAGGCTACTTTTTTGTTCCAAAATAGTTGCTTGAGATTCTTATTCTTTTTTTTTTTGTCATTTCAAAATTTTCCTTTTTACTCTATGTTTTTGCAATCTTAGAAAATTGTCAAACTTGCAAGCAAAAGAGGGAGGATTGACAAACCTCCATTGCAAAAAGGTAGAGGTAGGTCTTCTATTGTCAATAATAAGGTGGTAGCAATGAGTAATAAGTTGGCCATAGTTGATTCCAGGAAACCTCCAATAGTCAAGAACCAAAAGGGGCAAATCCTAGAACATATAAGGGATTATGATGAATCAGCGGCGATTGTCAAGTGTAAGTGTATGACGACAGAACAAGAGATGTGTAACGACCCTAAATTCTCGAGTTAACATTCGAGTGTTGACCTAGGTTGGCAACGGATAAATTTATTTTGGGATTAAGTTTTTGTTGGAATTAATTTGGGTGAATTTTAGACCTTTTCTATAAAAAATTAAGTATGTTGGGAAGCTTATGTGAAGTAGGGGGAAGATGAATGGTTAAAATGGTATTTTACCATTTTTTGAATAAAAATCTTCTCCCAATAAATGAGAAAAGATGGTTTGGTAGATTGAGGTATCGGATAAAATGAATTTGTCCCTAATTTTTTTTTCTATACTATAATCACCCTATTGTTTTTTTTCCTTTTACATTTCTTCATTTTTTTTCTTCTCTTCTCCATCTATTTTTCCTTAACAAGTCATGTAGAGGGAGAGAGATTTGAGTGAGTTCTCACCATTTTTTTTCATCTTCCAATTCTCAAAGAAGGTAAGGGTCTTGATCTATTTTTTTTTTTAAAAAGTTCCATGGAAGAAAATATATATATCTATGTTCATCAAGGATGAAGGTGGAGGTTTTTGGGTATTTGGAAGGGTTTGAGTTTGAGGAAGTCTCTACCCATCTTCTCATATTTTTATTTATTTATTTATTTATTTAAAGTATGTATTTTTACATCCTATCAACTCTTATTTTTTTGTGGAAAATCTTATGTGTTACATGGTTATTAGTTAAAGAGCGTGGTGAATCTTCTAAAACTAAGGGTAAAGGCAAAGTGGCGTGGAGAGTTAGGCAAGAAACTTTGTTGGTGTTCTTCCATCAAGGTGGTACCCTCTAACTCTCCTATACTTCTTGATAAGTCATAAATATGATGTTTGTGTGATAATGAATGCATGTTATAGGTCTTTAGATGGAAATCTTGTTTGGATGATTTAAAATGAAGCTAAAAACTTAGTTGTGAAATATGCTAGAAACAAATTATTACATGAATAGTAAGTTTGAAAATTCACTATAAATCCTGTAAAAATAATTTAGAAGTGATCTATATATCATTGTAACCATGAGTTCTAGTTTTGTTTAGAACAAACGTTGATCGATTTTGATTTGTATTTTAAAAGATATGAATTTTTTAGTGTTGAAAGGTCATAAAAATCTGGCAGCAGAATTTTTATAAAATAGATTTAACAGTAACTTTGAAAAATCATCAAAAATTTCACAAGATAAAATAGGAAGTGAGCCTTATATCTCTATAATCGTATAGAAGTCTAGTTTCGTTTAAAACAAACGGTGCTCGATTTAGAGTTATATATTAAGAGTTATAAATTTTTGAATGAGAAAAGGTCAGAATGTTAAGGTAGTAGACTGTCACATCTCATTAGTTAATATTTTAGCTGGAATGATAAGCAAGTTGAAACAAGTATGAGACTCGAATGTCATGGTTGTATTTTTTGTGATTATATGTTTGATGCTTTGTTTGCGCTCAGCCTTCGGGCTCTAACCTAACTAGCGGCCATGAGTTGCACTCGGGATAACCCCACGGACACCCGGATTATTTGACTAGCAACCATGAGTGGCGCGAGACTATCCAAATAGCCTATTATTTGAGCAATATGTGAAATCTAATAAGTTTGACAAATTTGATATGCAAGCGATTTGGTTATGTAGATTTAATGACTCATGTTTTAATTACTCGATACTCATGTCATGTTTTTATGTATACATTTGATTTGCATGCTTATATTTATGAATTGCTTGAAGTATGGTAGATTTTTTGTGTACCACTGAGCTTGTAAAGCTTAGCCTTTGAATTTTCTTAATGTTAAGATTTGTAGACTTTTATTCGTGTCCGAGAAACATCATCAACGAGAGACTCCTAGCATCACATATTCAGAGTATAGTACCTTATCTATTAGTGGGCATTGTATTTCTAAGGCCTTACTTGTATTTTTTTTGTAGGTCTGTAACTCATTTATCATTTTTTGTTATTTTGACTATTTTGATATACAATGATATTGGAGCTCCACATATTTTGTATAACTACTTTTATTATTATTTTCAGTATAACTATGTATGGTATTTTTTCTTATATAAAATGTATTTCAATGTTTTAAAATTATTTGAAAATTTTGCCGGGTTACTCCGGCGACCTGATGTAGTGCCTTAGTATTCGAGTACTCCGTATTCGAGATTAGGGTGTTACAAGATGCGAAAGGTGCTAAGATGCATGGGTCTTCTTACAAGACATCCTAAGTAAAAGTCTATGTTTAGGCCACTTTTCAGAGGAGGGAGGCCTAAATTTTACCTCCAGCTAGTTTTTATGGAGGTGGGTTTCACTTCCCACCACACTAGTTTATTATGGATTTGTTGAATTTCTACTATTTGGTACACAGATAGCTAGTTAGGAACTCTTGGTGGTTAATAATTGGATTCATGATCAAATGTAGGCAGAGAAGGATATGACATTTCGTGTCATTGTTTCAATATATATATATATACCTTTGAGGAGAAAAAAGACTTTGAGAGGGTATACCTTGTGGTTTGAAGGGAGGGGACTAAGCAACTTATATCTTGAGGGATGAGAAGGTTGAAACTAGATCCTAAGAAGCATATTCTGATGAAACTAAAGCTAGGGGAGTTCTTCGAATTCCCTGTTGTATGGAAAAAGTTTATATATCTTCTCATTATTTTTATTGTCCCCAACTAGAAGATATTTCTGATGGAGAAAATGCCTACAACCTTTTGAATTGTAATGTTAATTATCATCATATGTTAGAAATCCTTCAAGAATTTAAAAAGGAAACATCTCTTACCTCTAAATTTTGGTTCGGCAATGAGAAAATATGGCAAAACTTCTTCATCTTCTTCTTTTTTTTTTTTTTTAAACAGATGACAATCCCTTTTTCTTAGCATTTGTTTCTCTTATTCTTTCCATTAAATATTTAAATCTATCCACCATCCATATGTTCACAATGGTTAATTTGCTTAATTTTTAAATATTTGGTTAATTACTATCAATTACTATTTACTTATTTCTAAATTTCAATAATTTAATTCTGTACTATTCTTATAACAACTTAATCACTTTAATTTTTAGCTAATTCCATTTAAACTCAAATTTGACTTGTAATTTTCTTGGTTTAACTTTTCAAACAATTCGACTTAATAAATTAAGTCTTGGAACTGAAATTTCCGGTTGGAAATCGGTTTGTTACAGCCGACCCCTTGTAAAGTCACACAACCAAAAACTTAGGACTCGACGAGACAATCCAATATCCAAAATAAGAACTAGAACAGAAGGCATACTTACTTTGTTGGAAGACTTGAAGAGAAAGTCTCAAAGTATTTTAGGTCCAAATGAAGTATTCCACCAATCCAGCCTAGACAATATTTGTGAATTAGCAAAATATTGATTTCGTAAGAGAGGGAGTGATTGAGGAAGTTACTTGTCTCCTTCTCGCCAGACACCGATAGCTTCACATTGCACTTTTGGTTCTTAAAGTTGAAGAAGGCGCTAAAGCCCCATTCGAGACGCGAAGATTTCCTAATTATGGAGATGAATGCAACCTTGTCCATCCAATCAAAATCTTTCAAACCCACGAACACACTGGCAAATTATTCGGGTTGAAGATAATACCAACACTTAGATTTAAGCTTACATGAAAATAGATGGGGAACAACACCAGAAATTCGCAGCATTGGATGAAGTAAGTTACTAGGATGGCCCATCCTTTGGCTAGGGTTTAGACCATACTAATTCAAAACCTCAAAAGAGAAAGGATTCAGTGGGAAATGAAAACACAAAAGATTTTTTGTCTCTCTTCAACATTATCTGCCCTCAACTGTAAAGTCCCTAGGAACCTCGAGATATTCCTAAATCTTTTAGATGCATTCTAACTGACTCTATGTCGACAGACTAAGAAATAACATCTATATGCCGCAAAAGGAGAATAACCTCTAGTAATACCCCTTTGTGTCACACTCGACATTGCACAAATCCAAAGAATACAAAGGATTCAATGTCTTGCATATATGGTGCTATTTATATTATATTCATGATATCAGAGGCATTGGAAAGGCAACAACCTTTCCCAAATCCTAAATCCTGACACAGCAGCTGTAACCAGTTTTTCACAAGAAACTTTGAAGCCTGCTGCAGACCATCTTTCGTCGGGAATATTGTTAATGCCTAATATAGCTTAGTTAAGATACAATAGGTCGGTAAAGACAAAAACAACCCACCAAGGGTAAACAAACCCATAACGAGTTGGCCTCTGAGGACTAGGCCATCCAAGCCTTAAAGGGATTCTCCCTCATAGGAGCATCAATACTCCCTCCTGTACAAGAGCTCTCATGCATCTTCATCTATCAGTTTCTGGAAGATTCTACAACTTCATTGGAAATATGAAGTAACTTAGCAGCTTAGCGTCAGATCCGAGCATCTACTCGTTCATGTGCAGGCAAGAATCAAAGGCCTATAAATAAGGCAATATGTTACATTGTCTTCAGCCTAAAACCCTAGTTCACAAAGGCATCAGAGGATGCTCCAGAGTTTGACTCCGGTGCCCTTTGAGTTTTTCTCTTCTCTCTTACAGATCCTCTATACCATCCACTGACTAGCCAACCTCCTTACTAAAATAAAGACATCAGTAAAAAATTAATCTGTTTCAGTTATTTAATTTTTTGAACTACTTCATAATAAAAACTAAAAAGCAAATGATAAAATTTTTTAATGAAAATATATTAATTAATTAAATTCAGATGGAGAACAAAATATGCTTACCCCAAGCTAGCTTGGGCTGGGCCAGGCCAATCAAGCCTGGTGGGCCAAACTTTTATTAAAAAATTTGTCCAACAAAGAGAATAAATGGCAGATTCATTTCATTCATTCTCTTTCTCAGATTAATTGCAAGATGCGTTTGTATACAAATTGAAAGTAAAAGAAAAGAAAGCCATCTCTTTCCCTTCCTCAAGTAATGTTTGGGGAAGTAAGAATATACAATAACCAATCCTTTCTTTCTCATCTCACAATATTAATTCCTCCCATGCTTGTGTTATTCCTCTACTTTTTCCGACTCAACATGTTGGAGGTAGATATGGGAAACCTCTACTTCAGTTTCTCCCATATTTTTCCAATATTATAAATATAAATGCAATTAACTTTTTGCATATGTTATTGATATTTTAACAAATTAATGAGCATTTGTATCATCGTAATTAGGAGTGAAGCCAGAAATTTTTTTTTGAGCCAAAATTAAATTGTATTTTTTTGTAATAGTAAAATTACAATTCTATCATTTTAATAGCTAGTTTATATCTTTATAATTTTTAAAATATTAAATTAAATTTTTATCATTTTGAGATAGACAAAAGTGCAATACTATTGTTATTGCTAATTTAAAATTTTATAAAGTATAATTATAATTAGGGGCACAGATGGCAATGATAATAAAATGTAGAATACTATGCATTACTATTATCTACATCCCAAACACTAACAAAATCCAGGATATTGTTGAAGATTTGACTGAGGTTAATTAAATTTATATATGGAGTTGAACAACGATTAAGCATTTAACTTTTCAAATGTATTAAACATGTTGCTTCAAAGTTTTTTTAATTGGGAAGATATTTAGACTTTATCTTGAATTACTAAAGAAATGTTGAATAAAGGGCATCTGTGGACCAAAGTTAACATATAAATTTTCATCTTAAAGTCTAAAGCCACCCTTAACATTATTCCTCAGTGAAGATATGTTCATAAGAAGGAAAGGTAATAGATCAGTGCTTTTGATCTTTGAATGTGTTTTAAAGGAAAGAAGAGAAAAAATGAAAATGGAAGAGCAATAGGAGAGTAAGGAAAATAAGGGAAAGTAGTTTCTTCCCCTTATTCAGCAATGGAGAATATACAGCACTACAGAAGCTTTTATTTAATATACACACACGGATTCTGGTATACAAAAATTAATGGAGATTCCAAGTCTTTGTTCATTGTCAAAGATTATATTCTACTACTTTATCCCTTTAATAAATAAAGATGGAGTAATAGGGAAGTAGTACGTACGTACACTATTACTGTCTGCAGATTTATAACATTCTCTTTGTATTTCTTATATACCTGCATGTGCAGACGCTGTGCTAGGATCAGTTAAAGTGCAAAAATGAGGCTCTTGGAAATCAAAATGTTACACAGTATATTATACCATATTTTTATATAAATTCAAAATCTAATGTTGTAAGATGAGTTACTCGTAAATGTTTTGTAAGTATAGCTTTCATACATAAACATTTATCCTCCAATCCATGCAAGTTTGTTTACCTCTCCAATGAATAGGATGTTTGATTTCCAGACAAATTCATACTTTATTCCCTCATAAGAATCTATTCAACAAAGAGCATTTGTGGTCCAAAGTTATGGAAAAAAAAATGGTGTGATCCTTGAAAGTTCACCCCTCAATATTTTCTCCTTTCTCTGAAAGATTAGTGTAGAAGATACCCTAAATAGGAGATGCCAATAAGAGTAAATGCTTTTTTATCCAGGAAAGAAAAGAAAAAGAAAAAAAAAATGAAGGAATATACATTAAAGGAACCATGTTAAAACTTCGCTTTCTTACTTGTCTTATGTGTTGAGTGTTATTAATGATACCTATTTTTGAATATCCAATTTCAATTTCTTTTTTCTGCCAGTATGGTATATACGACATGGAAAGATGATTATCTGAATGCCCCTTTTTCTTTTTTCCCCATAGTATAAAAGTAGTATTGATGATTACTACAAATTATATGGTATAGTGAAGAAAACATTAGCATCACATTTTGATTCGAGTTATAACAGCAGTGTGGGTGTGTTTGGTTAAGCCAAATGAGCCATTTTATCATCCATTACAAGCAATTTAAGATTGCATCCGTTGAGTTGAACATGGAATTATGTTATTTAACATGATGTAGTGCATTATTAAATCAATGAGCAATGAATTAAAGTGGTAGTAGTGGAATCCCTGGAGCAGTCTAAAGAGCCCCCAGCGATTGGTTTGGATACAATGGCCTAAGCAAAGTTAGACAAAAGCTGGCACATGTTTTTTCCAGAAGAATCTGTTTGGATGGTCTGAAAAAAGAAATGGAATTCCAACTTTTCCTTTTTCGGTGCAACCAAATTTACTTTATTAAAAATTTAAAAGTAGAAAACAATAGAAGAGGCAGCATTGATCAAGACATGCCATATCAGACCGAAAAGAATCTGCTCCGCTTCACAGAGCTTTTCCATTGTTGATCCTTAAGAAACTTTAGCAGTACTACTAAAACACATTGAGAAAAAGAAGATGCTGTGATTATAGCAGTCTTGGCTTTAATGTCTTGAGATACGTATATACTGCCTTTATGCCTTTTAAAAGTAGTCGGTCCACAGAAAAAATTAAATGCATGAAGGAAGATATGAAAAGAGGGAGAAGGGAAATCAATGATCTCAACTTCTGAGTAATTAACATTACCACCACAACTAGAAGATGGAACTAAAAATCAGCAATCGGTTGATGTTAATTAAGGTGAAGATTATATGATGTTGATGATAAATCAAGTCCATGTTGATTACAAAAAAGCAAAAGGAAAAAGATAGCATGACATTGTAGCTTTTGATCTTTCTTTTAGAGAAATTGACAGACAGTTGCAATTGCATGGCAAACATGGATTCATATAGTAGAAAAAAGTATTTGAGAGACTGTATTTTCTCATCTTTTTTCTCTTTCACTTCTCCATCCATCATAACCATGCAAATAAATAAAGGCACTTATTCATGTTCTGCAGCATTCACTAAATCACACAGTTACTTAAACATATAGCCTTCTAAACAAATGGGAATTAGGGATCCTTTAACCTTCCACCACTCCCTTCACATTCTTTACAAGTTAACTCAGAGTGAGTATTCGATCGAATAGAATAAAAAAATTTTAAATTAATCAACTTGACTAGTCTTATTTTATAATCCTAACTTGATTTATGGATCTTTCAAAAGCACTGTATTTTATGGATTCATGGTCTCTTTTCAATTATTTAATCACATTTCAATAACTTTTTTCATGCCATTGACACATAATTTTGGTTAATTTTTACCCTGAACTCTAAATATGGAATCTCAAACCCTAAACCCAAAACCTAAAACTCTAAACATGAATGTGTAACCCCAAATCTTTAAACCATGAATCCCAAACTCATAACACGTAAACTTGAACCATTGAACCCAAACCCATAACACTAAACCTTAAACCTTGAACACTAAATTTCAAACCCTGAACCCTAAGCCTCGAGGTTCAAGGTTTAAGTTTAAGATTCAAGTTTAAAATTTGGGGTTTTAGGTTCAAGGTTGAGAGAAAAATAATTATCAAAATTATGTGTTAATGACATAGAAAAATTGCACAAAAATTACTAATTTTTTTTAAATTGGTTGCACAAAAATAAAATTATATATATTAACTTTTGAAAAACAAAAACATAATGATTAAAATTTGTAAAAGAAGAAAAAATATTTTTTTATAAATTAAAAAATTAATTATTTTAAGTAATTTAATTAAAGTTAAATTAAGTTGAAGAAGATATTAGTTATAGATGAATGTATAATAATACTTTGTTATCTTTAAAATTTAATGAGGTGACACTATTTTATTGGTACCTACAAACTATGCTTTTTAGGATATCCTAATATAATTTATTCCCAATAAAAAAATACTTTAGTATGATAAACTTGAATCATTAATTAACTTATTTAGGTCTAAATTTTATTTTTTAAAATATTTTTAGAACTTTTTTAAAATTTTTTATAATTTTTTAAAAATATAAATATTTTGAATCTTTGAAAATTATTTTTTTTTTTGTAATTTTTGTTGAGAGAAAAACCAATTTACTCATTTTCAAACTTGACAGGGACCAAAAGAATATTTACACCAATTTTTTATTTTAATTATTCGAATTATTTAAGTTATTCGAATTGTAAAATTCAACTCGATTCGAATTCGAAACTCGAATTACTTATTCGAGTTGACTCAAATAACTCGATTCGATTAACCTGAAATTTATTTTTTTTAAATCAGATCAAGTTTTACTTAACCTTACTTAACTCTATGCCTTCATTTCTAACTTTTTAATTATCTCAGATTAAATCATCTTTAAAAAGTCACATTTTAAACATCCAATAATAATATGACACATCATATTTTTTAAAATACATTAATAATATAATATATTAAGAAATATTAACTCTTATTACTATTTTTAACTCTTAATTTAAAATTTTAAATTAAGGCGTTTTTGACCCATTGAAAATTTTTATTTCATTTGAAAATGAAAATTTCAGTTAATATTTTAAATAGGTTTGATAATCATTTCAACTTTTTACTTAATATAAAATTTTCAATAAAAAAAAAAGTGCTGAATAAGGTAGGTAGGTAGGTAACTACTTATCACTCAATATAGAAAATATTAAGTTGATTTTATTTTATTAAAAATTTAAATAAATTATCATTTTTGTTAAAAAATGAGATATTCAAATTACCATATTTAGTTTTCATCCAAAACTATCCAAAATAATATAAAATCTTATATTAATAAAATTATAAATAAAAATAAATAATCTTATAAACCAATATTTACTTTTATCAAACAATTTTCTAATATAAATTAAGCACTTACAGAATTTAGCAGTAAAAATTCAATACTTAATTTTTCAGTTTATCAAACACCCTTCCAAAAAAAATAATTCAAAATTTAATATAAAGTTTAATTCGAAATTTAAATTGTTAGTATTATAATAATTTCTTATGTTCATATAAAAATAATTTAAAATAATAAAAAATTGTTTATTCATAAATTTGAATAGCTTAAATTACAATTAAAGTGTTCTTTAATATGAATATAAAATGTAATTCAATTTTTATATGACTTTTATCTATACAAAATTTTTATTTATTGTTAATATAATAATAGAAAAAATAGGTTTAAAAAACAATGATAGTGTAATTCAATATGACTATTAAGTGTAATTAAATCCTTGGTTAAATGATGTTATTATTTATTAGTCTTTGTATTATGTATAAATTGTGGATTTAGTCTTTATATTCTAATATTTAGTCAATTTTAATCATTGTAGTTTTTGAATTAGTCACTTTTAGTTCTTATACTTTTTTAAAATTTGAAATTTCACTCATGACCTAAATAGTAGCAACTAAATTTGTTTAGTTAAATTCTACTATTAAGGCTTGTTTAGTAGTGCTTAAAAAAAGCCCTTTTGGCTTGAAAACACTTTTGAAAGAAAATCTGTGTTAAACAAGATGTTTTTGTCTTCTCTTAAAAGCACTTTTGAGAATGAGAAGCTAAAATTTTTAGATTTTCCTTTCTCAAAAGCACTTTTAGTGCTTAATTACTTTTTCATCCCTCTAATAATATAGTGCTTTCTTGGTGCTTAATTACAAATTTGTTAAAATCATTAATTAAAAATAAAAAAATATTTTTTTAAAATAATACAAATGTGTTAATATCTAATTACAAATATTTAATGGTTATGTTTAAATATTTAAAATATAGTTTATATATTCTAATTAAAATTTAAAAATAACTTAATATTTATTGATTAAAAATATTTAAAATTTATATTTCATATATTAAGATATTAACAACAAGTTATAATAATTTATTTTTTATATTCTTACTAAAATATAATAATATTAACTAATTTGAACATTATTTAAATGTATATTTGTTACTTGATAATATCATGTTTAAAATAGACATTTTATTTTCTCAAAACCACATTTTGACAGCAATGCTAAACACTTGAATCTTAAACTAAACTTTTCAAAAATACTTCTCAAAAGCACTTTTCCACAGCATTTTTCAAAAGTATTGCAAAATCATGTACTATGCACAAGTAGTTGATTTAATGCATATTCTTCAATTTGATCATTTTTAGCCTGTATACCTTTTGAAAATTGAAATTAAAGCCTTGCCTTAAACAACTTTTAAACCCATTAATTATCTTTTCAGCGAGTACTATGTGAAAATAACAAGCTCACATGACATTACATATGTAATAATTTAATTGTTACCATTTTTGTAAGGGTTGGAATTTTAAAATTTGAAAAGTACAAGAACTAAAAATGATCAAAATAAAGTACAATGACTAAATTCCACACTCACACATAGTACAGGGACTAATAATGGAATTTAACCTAAATCTTTATCCATTCAAATTTTTAGTTTTAATGTTTAAGTAAGAAATTATTTAAAATAATATGATATTATTTATTTATATACTTGAACTAGAATTAAAATAAGCCTATAAATAACAATTTACATTAATCTTGAATTATACTTTTTCATTAATTCACTGATTTTTTTTTACTTTACTATTATTTTATTGTTTTGGTGAATATTTAATATATAAAGTTTTATATATAATACATATATCAAATCAAATCAAATCAAATTTAATTTAATTTATTTATATTAATTATATATTATTTGTGAATCATTATAAATTTTTTAAGAAAAAGTTTATAATTTATATAAAAATATTATTATAGTAAACAAATAATTATAGAAGAGTTAACCGTGATTGTGGTGCAACGATGAAATTAAATCTTAAATAATATTGAAGAGACTGTTTTAAGTTAAAAGAAAGTTAAGTGCTACTAATAATAATATATCATCTCCGAGTGTCCAATCTTCGATTCTACATAATTGAGTTGTCATAATTGAAAGGTTTTACTTGAATATGAAGTTCAGTTTGAGCAGAATAGGTCTCAAACAATAAAATAAAAGAGAACACTTGTGATGATACATTTAATATAATAATTCTTTTATTTGTTTTACAGTTTGAGTCAATTAGTCCTGTTCTAGCTTGGATAGTATTTAGGGAAAGCCTTCTCAATAATGTTAACTCCAAGATTCGTAACTTAGACTAACTATCTAGAGAGAAGTATATTTCTATTTCTTTTAATCACTTGTTGATAATTTTGTTGTTTTTTATATTAAGATGTGGAGTAATTTTAATCCATGAAATTAACTCTCAGTAGAGTTTTGAGAGTATGGCTAATATACACATATATAGTTGCATGTATTATAGCAAGCATTTTACCAGCCATTACTCATGAATCCATGTATATATATGTTTGTTTAGAGAGAGAGGTTGATTGGGCAGACATAGTGGCATATATCAGTCATAACCAACAAAAAATGGAGCATAGCAGGGTGATTATATAGAGGTGGGTTCTCCAAGGGAAAGGGGACCTCATCATTGAAATTAAGCAGAGGGACATGCATGAATATTGAATGCAAACCATCCCATCCCCTTCATCATATATTTATTTATTTATTTAATATTCCATTTCCAAAAGTTCAAATTAACAATGGGGGAGACATTGAAAGGTAAAGCATCGGTTGGTCGCTAATTCTCTTTTTTCAAAGTCATCTCATCATACATCAAGGCACTGATATGTGCACTCCTAACTACATTTATATATATATATAGCCCTGTGGTGAACCATCTCAATTTGTCCATAAAGGTTAATTTTGGCTGTGACTTTGATAATGACTGCTGCTGCAACTTAAACCTACAACAATAATAATAGAGTACTTCAAATGTATTAAGTATAGGACAGTGGATTTGATCAATTTAGATAGAATATGAGTATTATTTGTTTAATTAATATGAAAATAGTTTAATATATAAGATATCATATATTTAAGTACAAGTAACATGTTTATATTCATATTTAATAAATGATAAAGTTAATTAAATTTATATTATTATTATTGCAACAATCGAGAGATTATGTTGGTTTAAGCTAGTATATATTTTTGATTTAGTGATTTGAAAAGTTGATTAATAAAAGTAAAAATTGTATAAAAATAAACTATAATATGTATGCAAGACATCATTATAATTATGATTAAACATAATTAATGTTGTGTATTCAATATATGTGTTATAATATTTCATTAATGCTTAATTTGAAGTATTTATTATGTTGATAGAACTTACTTTTTACCGTCTATGATGAGTATTTATTATTATTATTTTAAATTATATAATTTTATTTATGAAATGAATTAATTAATTTCTTTTAAAAAACAAAAAATGATATATAAATAGTAAAAAATCATAATGAGCAAACTATGAGGAAGAAAAGGAAATTAATAATTAAACAAATTAATCACAATCAGCCATAAAAATTTTAAACAATGAACTAGGCTCCCATTACCTTTTAGTACTAGATTCCATAATATCATGTCCATTACACTCTCCATTAAAAAATTTAAAAAAAAAACTTTAATGCTTGACATTTTATGGAAAATAGTAAATGGAGAGGCAACTCTTCAAGTTAAATGAAGTATGGAATCAATAAATATTGGGTTTATCACTTCATCAATAAATATTGTGTGTTGTGGTAAGATATATTACACTTTTAAAGAAGAAAATAAATTTAAAATTTGAAGATAATATTTTAAAAGGGATAATCATAAATCTTCGAAAGAATCAGTCTTTGTGAATTATAAAACGAATTTCAATTATATCAAAAAAAAAACAGAGAAGATGGAGAAAATTATGAAGTAGCTTGATTTAGCAAACATGAGACAAAATTAACTTTCCTTTCTTTGCCCTGCAATTACATCTTAAATAGAGTAATCTGTTTAGCTTGAAAAGTAGGGGATTAAAAAAGCACAAAACACAGGGTAAAAGAAATCTGAGTAATTGAAGTAAGGCAAGTAAATTGACTAAAATCAATTATGGGTTTTTTTTTTGGTTCAATTGAAGCAAGCTCCTACTCCTCCTCCTTCTCCTTCGTATCCTTCATCGTCGTTGGTCCTTTTGACAATTAATGTTTGAATCATATCTTACATCAAAACAATGAACAAGGTTCATTATTATGCAAAAAAGAAACTCTAACTTTGGGCTTGTGTTGTAGAGGTGATGGCTTCAGGTGCACCAAATTATTATAAGTAGCCAATAATATAATTTTGTTATGATTCAATAAAAGTGAATCCCAAATAATATTGTAATAAGAAAAACACATTATAAGCATGCAATAGAAGAAAAATGATGGAAATAAATAATTGAAAGGGGAAGTTGATGATAAATAATGGAGAGTGACCAATTGATAGAATTTAACAACTTTATATTTATCATTATAAAAGACAAATAAAGAGAGAAATGAAGTGAAAATATCTTAGAGATTCTCCACAGTAACAATGATCAAAACCCGCACGAGTCTGTTCATTGGATTCTCTTAGCAATGCTGGGGTTAGCTCAGACAGGCAGACACCCACAGTCTGACACTATGATCTCTATCCTCTATTTATATTGCTTTATATAAGCCAACACTTGCTTTCCTTTTCTCACTCAGCAACAAACTGAAAAAAGAAAATAAGGGTGAATCCCCCCTTGAGCTTCACGTTTTATCCTACAATGGCATGAACAAAAATTGTAGTCTTGTAGTCATGATCCCAAGGGAATTTGGGGGTGCAGTTAGCAGATAAAAAAAAATGGGAAAACTTAAAACTTGATCAAAAGAATTTGAGGGTGATCAGCTATTCAGCTTCCCCCACCCACACCCAGTCTTCACACCTGTTAAAAAGTAGAATACGTGGGGGAGACCCTTTTGTGGAAGTCTTTGCTATTTATTCATATCTCAATCAAACGGGTCCATATATATGTATATCAAGTGCTTGGAGGTGGAGGTGGGGGGACCCTCCATGTCACCAATTTAGCCACTAATTAAGTCTTTAATCTGTACTAATGTTTCCATGTAATTGTGTGTTTGTAAAAGAATACATACAACTCAAAAATATACTCATTGATATTCACTATAAATTTATAAGATAGACCACAAAAATCTAATCAAACAAATAGTAAGATAATGAAGGATTTGCACACTTGTGCAATCAGCATTTATCTCTTCTTTCACTTTCTAAAGTTGACTTAATAAACAATATCACACTTAACAAACTTCAAATTACACCCACATATTACAATATTGCATTCTTCCAAAAGTCAGCAATACATTTGAAAAAGAAAAAGGAATTAAAGCTAAATTGAGTCGGAGAGCCCCAGCTAAACTTGGTGATTAGCAGACCCTACAAATTTGAAAACCCAACAAAATTTGCCCCTAAAAAAAGTAAGCAAGCTACCAACTTTTGCTGCTTCTTCCTCTTCCTAAATCACTCATAAAAGGTCTGATTTTCTTAAACTATACTCAATGATATCAAACTAAACAAAGAAGAAGATGAAATGGAAGAACACCTAATCTTAAACTATCGAATGGTCTTTATATATATTTTTATGCAAAAGCTAGCACTTATCATGATCACACTGAGATATCCCTAAGTGCAAAGAAGAAAAAGAGATCTAAATCTGGAGGAGAAAAGAAAGCAACAGGTGTTCTTTGCAATGAGCAATTGGAGAGAACCCTTTGCTTCTTTGGTGCTGGAGGGCATGTATCCATCTCCGGTATTCGAAACCTTTGAGCTTTGGGTGTAGAGCATGGGCTTGCAGTAGTAGTAGAGCCCTCCAACTTGGAAAGATTATCTGAAGTTATGGTGGAAGAGTTGGAAGGCAATTCCTCCAACACTGATGCCTTTTGAATAGTGGGCTTGACCAGCTTCCTCTTGTAATGACTTCTTCTTGGCTTGCTCGCTTTTCTTGTTGTTTTGCCTCTTCTGCTGGTGGGTGCCATTGAAATTGAAATCTATAAAACCAAATAATACTTGTGGTGGACGAATAGTTAAAGAGCAGTAGTAGCGCAAGTAGGAAACCGAAGGAATGTTGAAACTGGCAGAAAGAAAGACAAGTGCGAGCCCTTTACCAAGTTTTTTTCAGGGTGACTTAATGAAGAGAAGAAACTGTCATCCGGTACTTGTTATACCTAGTTACTACTTTAAAGCTAAGCTACTAAATTTTGACTGAAAAAGTAGTAAGAAAAAGCCAAGTGAATATAATCCCTTTAGAAGCTCAAACTTTTCAAAGATAACAAATATACTAAATCAAAACAACCCCCGAAATGGATCATTTGAAGGAGATGACGATGCAGAGAAGAAAAAAACCCAAGTATCAGATCATAACCAGGTAGTGAAGAAAAACATATTGTTACTCCTAAAAAACTTGAAGGTAAAGATGAACTAATGTAGTAAGAAACATGAAAGAGGTAACCGAAAACACAAGACAGATCCCTCTCAAACTTACAATTGTTGGGTTTTTAATATTTGAGTTGGAAAACTTTTGGGCAGCTGTGACCGCTGCCCTAAGCAGTAGCTAGAAAGAAAAGGAAACGAGACAGAAATAGAGGCTTTTTCCTAATAATAATAATTATTATTATTATTTTGGCGATTAAAGTTTATAAAAATGGTTTAATTTAAATTTTTTTAAGGATCAAAATTGTAATTATCATTTAAAAAGGCCAATATTTAGAAAGTCAAGATTGAATTTGCCATATTGGCTTGTTTTTCATATGTTGGTGCTTTGTAAAATTATTTAGTTTTACGCCTATATGTAGATTTGTCTTATCTAATATCTTTATTAGAATTTTATATTTCTTTCTCATAATATTTATAATTTTTCGAATTTTATAGTTAAATTTAAGATTAATTTAAAATTTAATCGTGAAATTCTCACTTTAATCTTTTTACCATTTTTTCAGTCAATCTCTTCTCTCTACTTTTATTTTATCATTCAAGTTAGCTCTTTTAACTGTTAAAAGAAAATAGGCCAACCAACATGTAATTTTTAGAAATAAAATTTTAAAAAATATTAAAAATCCAAAAAAAAAATCACAAAAAATTTCAAAAAAGTTCCAAAAATGAGAAAATTTATAAATTTATAAAATTAATTTTTCAAAAAAATTATAAGTATGTGAAACTTTCAAAAAAATTTTAAAATTTTCATAAATTTTAATAAATGCGTTTTTTTTAGATTTTAGGGGTTTTAGAAAATTTTAGAATTTTATGAAAATTTCAATATTTTTAATGTATTTTTTTGGAAATTTTATGGATTTTTATTTAATATATATTTTTTAAAATTGAGTTTTTCAAAATAAAAAATGCCATAAAATTCTCATAAGTTTTCATAAAATTCTAAAATTTTCTAAAAACCCTAAACATTTTTTAAATTTTTTTTAACTTTTGCATACTTATAAGAAACCCTAAAATTCCCAAAAATCATCTTTTTTTAAGAAAATACCTAAAAATCTTAAAACCCGGAAAATCATAAAATAAAAATAAAAAATATTAATCTACTTTTGAAAGTTATAAAAAAAAATTTAGTTATAAGTATGCAAAATTTAAAAAATTAAAACAAAACTCATACTTTTTTTTAAAAAAATGTTCGGAATTTTAGAGTTTTCAGGAAACTTTGGAATTTTTTGAAAATTTCTAAGAACTTTATAGTATTTTTTTTATTTAAAAAAATATAAAAAATCACAAAAATGCAAAAAAAAAACCCATAAAATTCTTCAAAATTCTAATAAAATTCTAAAATTTTCTAAAAGCCTAAAAGCCTAAAAAAAATGCCTTTTTTAAATTTTATGATTTAAAAAAATTTGGAAATTTTGCGTTATCATTTTTAATTTTTTTTATAATTTTCAAAAATAGATTTTAATTTCTTATAGTTTTTGAAATTTTCTAAGTTTTCATTTTTTGGGGATTTTTTTTGGATTTTTAACTATTTTTAATTTGAAAGTAAATTTTTATTTTTCACACGTGGCAGTGTCTCATTAGTTGGTTTATATTTTTTTTTAACAAAAACTGTTAAAGGGGCTAACTTGAGTGACGGAATTAAAAATTGAGAAAGCAAAATGACCGAAAAATAATAAAATAGTCAAAGTGAGAATTTCACTATAGTATAGGAGCCATAATTTTAACTATGAATTTTTTTTAACTAATTTATTTGAAAAATTAGATTACGAGAAATAACTACACTAAGGGTGTAAAATCCCCACAAAAATATTAGATGAAATGAATCTACGTATATATACTTTGAACACAGATAGAAGACTGAGACATAAAGCTAGATAATTTGCCAAAGCACAACGTATGAAAAGATGTGATCTTGTCCAACCACATCAACAACAAGTGGATATAAAAGATTCAAAGCATGAAGAAGGTGAAGATCTTAACATTCTCAACATAAGGCGAGGATACCACAATACTCTACGTAAGGGTGGAGTGATGATTTTATAAAAACTCAATGATAAATTTTTAAATTTTAAAAGGTTGAAAGTCAAAATGTAAATATAAAATTATATTTATGCATGGCGAAAGGCTGAATTCAATAATAATAAATTCAATTTAAATTTAGATCTAAAAAATAAGTGAAAGGAAATAAAATTAAAAATGTCCCACCAGGTGATGTCTCACACGGCAAAATCAACTCATCAAACATTGTTATTTTTTCTCCCGAACCGACCCGACCCGACATGTGTTCTAAGTTATCTTTTGCACTATTAGACAATATCATATCTATTTGAATAATAATAATAAAAGTCATCAGAAAATAACCTTGGAATAATATGAAGACATATAGAAATGAGATTAAGCATAAATCTGGGCCCTTTGAAAAGTCTGGTAAACATTGATATGATCTCTTTTTCACAAGGGTTCCCTGGGCAGAATGCAGAGTTTGGGTAATCATGGTTCAACTTAACATGGCCTTGACCCTTGAGTTTCTCAATATACTTGATGACATTCAAATTCAATCAAGTATATCCACTGCCATCAAAGTTAATACAAATATAAATTTGATGGGATATGTAGCTTCACCACTTTTTTCAATGTCTTGAGATTTGTAGATAATGTAACCAAAGCTTGTAATGCCATTAAATTGAGTAACATCGTATGCTTAAAACTTGAGAAAACAAAACAGAAACTAAATACTAAATACTATGACCTAATTTAATTCTTCAACTCCCCCACAACAAATATCCCAGACTAAAAGGAAAAATGATATACCTAGCTTTATTTTAGTATAAAAGGTGACTTTCTTTTCTTTTTCATTTTTTATCATTTTGGGACATTTCCCCTTGAAAGGAACATAAAATATCAGGCCTCTTTTTTAACAAAATATTGATGCCAAAAAAAAACCAAATCTTCCTAACAATGAGATAGAAAAGAACTTGTTCATACATTATTTTTACCCAGTAAATATCAAAAGAATCCAACGAGTACAACATCTCACGAGTTATTCCTAACAGAATGAAGAAAATGCTACAACTAGCATAGAGCAAACTATCATCTAATTGGCCTTAACTGTCCAGAGGATATTCGACTTGTAACCAAAGGCCACAATCAAAGACTAGACATATCAGGTGAATGCCCAATAAAAGATTGTTGCTTCCAGTCTTTAACCCGTAACAAGGAACCAGTTCCCAGAGAGTAACACATAATATCTTCCTATTGCTAGTAAAGAAAATTCCAGCTGGAAAGAGAAACATTATGGTAAGAAATCATAACTGGTATAGAATAGAAAATAAAAACAAAGACATTGTCTGAAGAATCACCGTCCTCTTGAAATTGCTTCCTCCATCTCTTCAGAAAATGAAGGGAACAACTCAATATAACGACTCCCAAGTGTCATCCTATCCTTGGACATTGCAGCTTTTGAATCTTCTGCATTTGTAAACTCCACAAATGCTTCTCCACTTGGCCTCCCCTCTGAATTCAATACTATATGAACAGCATCTTCGGATAACACAAAATCTTTAAAGAACTCCATTATATCATCTTTTCCAGCAGAAAATGGCAAACCCCTCAATCTCAATATCCCTGTATGTTCAGCAGATTCCTTTGCTTCATCACTAGATTTGACCCTTGGGGCATTTCTGCGAGGTGAACTGCCACGAGCATCAGCCACTTCATTCGCTATTGCCTTATAATATTCCTGTCTCTTGCTTCTGAAAACCTCTACATATCTCCTGCCCATGTTTTGCCTATTCTTCTGAAGGGCAAAATCAACCTGAAGAGGATAACCCAAAACACAAAAAGCTTCACCAGTGAACTTGCTGTTTTTATGGACAAAAAGGACATCGACTATGTCCAGACCATGGAAGAATTCAGCCACATCAGTTTCTGTGCAATCGAAGGGAAGACCACGAAGTCGAACAACAGGGAAAGGTGGAGGTTGGCTAACATATGAGTAAGGAGGAGGAGGGGCAGTATACATGAAGCTTGAACCTGGAGAGTTTCCATAGAATGAAGGGCCTTGATCAATTATCCGCTGACGCTTTGCACCCATTTCATGCCCATCAGCACCATCAGTATATTTACTTCAGTTTCCAAAGATAATGAAAGTAACGGATGAGACCAGTGTCAATACTTTAACACATATTGATTATATTCTTTAACATTGGTAATTGATAATGAAAGCAATGCAAGGATCAAGGGACACTTGTGTTTTCAGTACTTCAAAAAAAGAAAAAACCAAGTATATGACATGTTAATTTTAAATAAATTCATAAACCACATATAAAATCTTACTTAGTCAAAAGCAAATGATTCATCAATTTGATTCTATTGTCTTATCTTTTCATATGACTGTGATTACTTGTTATATATTTTAAAATTTAACAACCAAAGTCACTCACGAAGGAGGTAATTGATAAATGTGTCTATAAGAGCCCCACATACTCTGTACTATATAGACTGTCCCTCAAGCTGAGTTTTACTTTAAAAAATATCTAATAGACTGAAATTAGCACATAATGAATGATGGATTATAAATATTATGAAACCCTCAACCAGTATCCCAATTGTAAAGACACCCAAAGGAAACCACACGCATGAATGACTTGAATGAAAGACTTCTTCAGAAATCTCACAAGAAAAGTGAATTCCAAAACTTTAATATTTCCAGGACATTTATTAAGCTGTACGCCTCCTTGATAATAGAATGGTCTCTCCTATATTAAATTTAAATAAATACAGAAGCTTCCAATTGGTGAAAAGCTACATCATTCCTTAAGGGCTTCTACCTCTCGTGCTATCACATATTCATTATGTTTCTCTCAGAACTAGAACCTCATTCATTTTTTTTTTTGGCAAGATTCCAACATTCTACATGCACTGTTACACACTTCATGACCTACCTAGTCTCAACCTTGCTCTTTCACAGTGACCAACCTTTTCCCTACTCGACTGCCACATAGTCGGTGGCTCAATGCACCTCATCTCCCAAGCCCTCTAAAAGATTATTTCATCATGCTTAATATGCTTAATATAAATGTAAAATACTTACTGCAACTCCACAAACCAACCAATGGCTACCTACTTAACAAAATGAGCAAAGGTATTACAGGATCAAAACCAATTAACCTTTGCCACATTCACTCACGCATACGCAATTAAACTAATGGTTTTCAGCAATGACTGAGCCATTATTTTTTCTTTAGGTGTCTGATTTTTTTTCCTTTTCACTAAACATCAATCTGTTACTTGCAACGTCTAATTTGAATGGGTGCTTCAATCATTGTCCATGTCAGATATGCATGCATGCACTGTGATGGTCATGGGATCATGGAGATAACTGCTACATATGCATGCTAGATGCATGATAAATAAGAAAAAAACCCCAATGTTCAAGTAGTTGTTTTTCAAATTGTATTCACGGCCTAGTTGCCTGAAACTAGTGATTATGTTCAATCCCTTTCCCGTTACTGCAATATTACTAATGTGCCTCCCTGCATGGTGCAAAACACACCCATAAACAACACAGACCTCTATCTTGAGATCCTCATGTATCTTCTACAAGTTCATTATATGGTAAAAATCTCATTTGACAAGCTTAATCACTAGTCAGATTCATTAACAAAAGGTCACTCTGCATATTATGCCAGAAGCACATAAAGAAGTTCAAGGGCAAGACCATCATAGAAAGAAGCTTGAATTCTATACATTAAATTATACCTGGAAAGTTGGGATCAACTCATGCATAACACACAATATAAGGTGCTGCACTAGGAATCTAGGAGCCTAGGGAAACTGGGAAACTAATGGTTTAGAGTTGGGCAATAGACACGATCAGTTAGGAAATAGGAAAACGCGGTGCATGGGAACAAACTAGATATGGCAAGATATTTTGAGTGTGGGCATAGGGTACATATGTACATCAGTAACTTAGAGCATTAACACGGTTACTTGGATGGGCGAGTTGATCACAACTAGGAGATTTGTTGAGATTCACATGTGAGTATGATATCTTAGATCGGTTTAAAGTAGGATGTAAAGGTGGCATACATTTAAAGTCGAGGTTGGCTTACCCTCCAAACATTACGAGCGTCCAGAAAATGTCATGATACTCAAAACTCTCAAAGTACCATGCAAACATAAAACAAAAGAAGCAATGGACAAAATAGATACCTATCTTAATTGTAAGCTAGAAAAGGAAAAGAAAGGAGAAACTGATTTCAAGCTGATGGTGCTACATAGAAATATGCAGAAAAAGTAGACAATAAATTGTTCTCTAACGTCTCCGAAATAAGTGTTTAACCTTCAATGAGTGAAAATAAAAGAATCAACGGAAAACTGTTTATCTTAAACCATATAAGCTCCTTTCCTTTTCATTCTTTCTTCGCAACTAAAATTGAGCTATAAGCCCTAAATAACAATCGCAGAGAAAAACCAAGAAAATGAAAATAAAAACGCAACTGTAAAAAATTCATCAATCCAGAATAATAAAAAAATCTTGGAGAACAGACGCAAAGAACAAAACCCAGAAAATAAAATCAAATACATGGATTAAAAGAGAGAGAAGTGAATTTACCCTCTGTAGAACATGTTGAAAAATTCCGTTAATTAAGGAAACGTGAAAGGGAGAAGGAAGAAGAGTGTGACAATGTTTTGTCCAATTATAAGAAAAAAGAATAATGGGAAGGAAAATGGGGAAAGAAGAGGCGCTTGAAACAAGTCCGAGATTTCAGTATTTCATTTTTGTGCGAAATTTGTATGTGTTTTTTTAGGGAAGGGAAGGGAAGGGAAAGGTAACGATTGAGGAGGTTATCCTTGTGGACTTCTTCTCAGGGTTTGGGCTAATGCTTAAATTAACGGCCCACTTCAATTTGCTCTATTTTCTTTTACAACTTAATTGCTTGTAGTCTAGTTATGTGTAATGTTTACAACCAATTACTGTAAAATGTACAGCAACTACTTCATTCTCTCCTACTCTATATTTCTCCATTATTTTCTTTTTTTTAAGCAATGTCTCCAATATCTTCAAATCACCTTTTTAGGGACATTAACATTAGAAAGGTGATGAAGCATTAAATTTATTTATGGGTTGGATGTCAGATCGATAACTTTAAATTTTGCTTGAATCAAATTTGGATAAAGAATTTTTTTTGTGTTGACTTCATTTGACCAAAATTTGACTTACATAATAAATTTTTTAATTTAAATTTAATTACAAAAATACATGATTTTTCATTTTCTTCCCCTCTCTCATTTTCATGTAAGCCATTTGTGAAGAGAGAGATTGGGCTGTTTGAGCTTTCTTGATAAAAAAAAAAACGTTTGATTTTAGCAATGTAAAGATGATTTCCAAAACTTTATATATTGATTTTTAGATTTTTTTTTCCATTTTTGAGAGACAGGGCGCTTCAATTCTTGGTTTTCTTTAATGTTTTTGAGTTAATTTCTTAATAATTTTTAGTTTAAAATCAATGGAATAGTAAATTTGACTTCAGAGTTTTTTTATGTTAGATGTCATTATCGGAGTTAGAGAAAATAAGTTTTAACTAGTTTCTAGATTTTTTTGGAGTGAGAGAAGATAATATTGGAGATAGAAATTAATATAGGAAGCATTAGATTGTACGTTTCAAGAGTTCAGAGTTAAAATCGGGTAAATATTCTAAAGGTGGTTCTAGGAAGTGAAATTAAGTTCTTACTTTATCAAATTGCATAGCATTGCTAGTTTTTAAGTTATAGTATCTATTATTGATATACTAACTTAATTTCTTTGTTTGGTTATGAATTTGAAGCTAAGGACATGGCTAGGCCATTTATGGCTAAGGGGAAGGAGAATATTATAGAGGCGTAACTATTTCGATTTGTGTTATCTAAATTGATTTTTATGATGTGTTTATTAGATTTGTCTATGGGCCAAGCTATGCTAGGTTCGATTCGGGCCTGTAACACCCCTTACCCGTATTCGTCGCAGGAATAGGGTAGGAGGAATTACCGAAGTTTACCGAATTAATTTTCCATTAATACGAGTTAAATACTATTTATTTACTAAAACATGTCATAGCGTCCTTTAGATGGCCTCCTAAGTCCAAAACATACTTCGAGGCCAAACCAGAATTAAATAGAACCATAGGGAATTTTTCGCAAAATCCCAAAGTTTTTTTTTTTTTGCTCAATATAACCCTTTATAAATATCTAACCTTCCCTGCAAATTTTAAAACCGAGACCAATCCAACCAACCAATTCATTTCAATCAATTTGATACCAAATTATACTACTATTATAATTATACTATTTAACATATTCATCATTCTTTACTTTAATGTATATTCATTAAACAAGTCTTAGTATTTATATAATCATCAAACCTTATACATGCCATATAAATCAAAAAGGAAATTTACAAAAGCTACCGGAGATAATCTGGATAGTGTGATCCTCTGTGTTGATCCGATCCTCCGTATTTTTCCACGTCAATCTACAAGAGACATTAAATACATTCAAGTAAGCTTATAGAAGCTTAGTAAGTTCATAAGCATAAAACATAAATCTTACCAAATATTTATACACTTATACAATATACACAACTATTAAGTTCACCTGTCAACCACAGTCATTGGTGAGTTCCCTTGTATAAACTTACTACCACTCATCCATTTCCTTTAATTCTTTTGGGCCCATTTGTCACATATCATTCTTCAACCAAATTAGGGAACGGTTACGGAAAATTGAGTAATTCACTTTCACTTTACCATAGTATAACTATGGTCTTGCGTATGATCACTTATCACTTTTTGAAATCATAGTCCTGTCACGATCTTACACTGATCACATTTATCATTTGTCACTGATCAGATAAGTGTAGCTAAAGCTACCACTTATCACTTATCACTTGTCACTGATCAGGTAAGTGTGGCTGAGGCTACCACTTATCACTTGTCACTGATCAGAAGTACTCAAATCCGACGTTCCGCTCAATTTGATCATTTATTTGATTTTTGGGTTGTTATTTTATTCTCTATTCATCAATAAATATATTTCATCATACATTATATAATTCATAAAATTTACATATAATCATTAAACTTCAACCATATGAACTTACCTGGGTCGATTTGTAAAATTTGTGAAAGTTCAGGGACTAATCAGCTACTTTTTCTTTTCCTCGACTTGCTTCGGGTTCTCGATCTATCATTGTAAAATCATTTACTTATCAGTATTGACTTCATCTTCAACCCGCTTATAAGTAATATTATCTATAATTTAATTGTTTACTTATGTATATTCCAATGCTGTCCATCGGTGTCATAGTCACTAAATTATTTTTATCTTTAGCTACAGAACTCCAAATTAGGATCTGCTAATTGTTCCTGAAACTAGACTCATATATCTTCTTATCATAAAATTTTTAGAATTTTTGGTTTAGCCAATAAGTACAGTTTATTCTTTAAAGTCACCCCTGTTCTGCTGTTTGACAATTCCGACCCTTCTTCACTAAAAATTAATTATCTCTTCGTACAGAATTTGGATGATGTCCATGGTTGATTCTATTGAAAATAGACTCATTAAGGATCTTAAAAATATAAATTTAAGCCCCTAATTATTTTTATCCAATTTTTTATGATTTTCAAAAGTCATAATAGGGGAACCCGAAATCATTCTGACAGTGTCTCACAAAATCTATTATATCTCATGATCTACAATTCCGTTGCTTACACTGTTTCTTCTATGAGAAACTAGGCTCAATAAGATTTAATTTCATATTTTGTTAACCTTCTAATTCTATTTATAAAATTTATGGTGATTTTTCAAAGTTAGACTACTGCTGCTGTCCAAAACTGTTTTAGTGCAAATGTTGATTTCGATTTTTGCCCCAAATTTCACAGTTCATACAATTCAGTCCTTGCTCAATTAATCCCTCAATGAAGCTAATTTTTCCCAATTAATGCTTTACTTAGACATTATAAGTTATTTCACAATTATTTAAATTCATAATTTCCACATAAAACCCTAACTTCAAACTCTTTCACCATTAGGTCCCAAACATTCACTTTCTATTCAATTCTTTCAATAAAATCAGCATATAAACAATTTAAAACTCTAATTCCATGCTAAATCATCATATACTTCCAACACATATTCATAACAACTTCCAATTTCTTTCATAGATCAAAAACTAATGAATTCAACAAGTGGACCTAGTTGTAAAAGTCATAAAAACACAAAAATTTCAAGAAATAATCAAGAATTGAACTTACTTGCAGTAAAAATATGAAAAACCAGCTTAAGAAAACCCTTCTATGGTGTTTTTGCTGATGAGAATGCAGAAAAATAATGAGAATTCTAGATAATTCCACTTTAGTCCTAGTTTATTAAGTAAATTTTGAAATATTCCAATTTTGCCCTTAATTCATCAATTTTCCTGCTGATTTCATGCACCTTGCCGTCCAGCCCAAATAGACCTTGGGTCTATTTGCATTTTAAACCCTCTTTCTTTTATCATTTAAGCTATTTAATCATTTTCCATAATTTTACATTTGTTACAATTTAATCCTTTTTATTCAATTAACTATCGAAACTTTAAAATTTCTTGACGAAACTTTAATACTAACTTATTAACACTCCATAAATATTTATAAAAATATTTATGGCTCGTTTTAAAAATTTTCAAACTCTCGATATCTCGTTTCCGATTCTAATTTATTTTTTTTAATTTTTATTTCTAGTACACTATTCGCTATTTCAAAAATTTTCCTAACTTCACACTTAACTTATATTCACTAAATTATTAATATTTTCTGCTCATTTGTCTGATTTAGTGATCTCGAATCACTGTTCCGACACCACTGAAAATTTAGGCTATTACAGGGCCCTTATAAAACTCTAAGCTCAGCTTAGCCCGTAAAATAAGCCTAAATTTTTGCTCAAATCTGACTCAATTTATATATGCTAAACCTGGGCCCAGCCCGTATAATTTTATTTTTTATATAAAAATTTAAAAAAATATAAATCATCAAAAACACTAAAAACATTAAAATAAATATTTTCCAACAAAAAATAAATTATAAAAAGTATTTAAACTTAAATAGCACTAAGATATGTTCAACTTAATAAGCAAATGCCTCTAAAATAGTAGTAAAATTAACAAGAAGACAAGAGTTATACGATATCCAAATAATAATAACGAAATAGTAACAACATGATAGTGAAATGACAACAAAATAGTGAGAAAGCAATAGCAAGATAGTTAGAAAACTACTCATCTAACATCACGTTTGGTTGGAGTGAATGGAATAGAGATGTAATGGAACAAAGTTGTAATCAGTAATTCAATTGTTTGGTTAAATGAAATGAAATAGATCTATAATAGTATTCTTATGTTTGGTTGAATCAAATAGATGTTGTAATAGCACAAGGAAAAAATAACTTGACCAAAGTACCCCTAGCAGAATTTTGTTAGATAGATAATTATTGTTATTTTTATTAAATTTTAATAAGATTATTATTAAATATAATTTAATAAAAATATTAATAAGTAATTAATTATATTTTAACATAATTTTTATTAAATACAATTTTATAAAAATAATATATAATTTAATAATATTCTTAATATAATAATTATTAAAATATAAATTAATAAAAATTATAATATATAATATTAGAAATTTATTTATTTATTTTATCCTCACCCCCTCCCATTTAATCACTATATAATTATTTACTATCATTCTTTTGTCTTATCTATATTAAAAAAATATAATATATAAAATATTTATATAAAGTATAAAATAATCGTTTAATGGGTAAATCCGTGCCCATTTACTCTCTCCCTCAATCCCTCACCCCTCTCTCATAAGTCATAACAATATCAGAAATTTTTAAAAACCCAAATTAAACTTATCAAAGATTTAAACATTTTTTCCAATCTTTAAGAGATTTGTTTTTTGTCTATCAGGATTTGAACCTCAACTTTCTACAACCAAAAAGCAATCTTGATGTCTGCAATTCTTTTTCCTCCTCAATTTAGTTCAACGAAATAAGTTAGAAGCAGAAAGATGTAGAGTGAAACTAAAACTTCTCCAAAAATGGTGAAAGAAATGTGATTCAGCTTATAAATTCATTATTTCTTGACGGGTACATTGGGAATAATTTTTTTAATCTATTCATGGTTTCCTTGAATAGCAATTCAACATCTCTTCCCCTGAATCGCCATTCAACAATTTTCCAGAATAATCCCAGAATGATTTTTTCAACTTTTTAAGCATTCGTTGAACCAAACATATGTTCTACTGTTCAATATTAAACCGTCCCATAATAGCATTGCTATTACATTGAACCAAACACAATGTAAGTAATTTAGTTTAGGAATGGCTTTCTCATCTTCTTTGTTATGGTCGATGCTTAGTTTCTTATGTTTTTAACTTGTCCTCAATGATTACCTATTGATATGTTTTGTGTAGATGCATGAACTTCATTGTCTCGAGACATTTTAATATCGAATTAAAAATATCAATTTAAAAATGAGGTCTGTCTCGAGCCATGGAGTTCCCTATGTCAAGACTTCATGTTAAAATTTGATTAAAAGAGTTTGGATTCGAATTATAATATTGTATAAGAGCTCATTTAAACCTTAAATAATTAGATCATGTTTAATATGTTTTTATCTGATTTAATCACATAATGTATTGAGTTGCTTTGGCAACATAATGTGATGTCACACGTTTGAGCCTAGCGATCGAGTCGGGTGTAAGGTGTCACCGATTTAGAGAGAACTCAGAATGTTCATTGCAATGAACATTAGTGAGTGATTTTGTAATGTATTCAAATCGTTCTATTAGTGGGTAGCTAAGCTTTCATTTGGAAAGTTTTAGAGGTAGAGTGATCTAATTCTAAGTAAGAGTAAGGTTACAATTTAATGAGTGAATTGAACTCTAATAACACCTTGTTCTTGTTGATTATAGTGGATTAACTTTCTGGGTAAAGCCTCCATAGATCTAAGTTTTTAAACAGTGCGAACAAACTTATGATGTTCATATCTAATTTTCCTACAGAAGTCACTTGGTCCAATTGCAACTTAACGAATATTTAAACTAATATCTAACAAGAAAAAATTAACAATCCTTTAGAGTCTTGTCCAATTGTCATCGTTTTTGTTGCAACAACTTGGAATATATAAATTCAAATGCATTTAAGCATGTAATATCCTTCTCTTTAGAAATTGAGAGGGTTTATGGGTAATCTAGGCATTATATAAAAATGAAATAGCTTTGAATTCTATTATACCTATACCCCTCGAAGATGCCCTTTGGGCATCCACTCCCTAGAACTACTATTCAAAAAACTCTTCAAGAACAACCTATCGCAACCACTTCGACTACACAACCACGTGGGTCCTACATATTAACCGTCAATTTTGACGCCAATTACTACGTCTCATCTAAAGTGATTGGCAACATGTCCAATTGTCATCCTAACTAGATCTATGGTGATAGACCATTTTGCCAACTTGCTTTTAGACCACCAATAGAAAGATGACACGTGGCTCCTTGATATCATGGCTTAGGGTATATAAACTCTTAGCCTTGTCCATGAAAGGGGATCACACACACACACACACACACACACATAGAGACTCTTTTCTCCCATCTTTGATCAATCCATAACCATCGTTCTTTGACCATCGTACACAGTGGCTCTCTGCCTTACCCTAAGCAAGGTGAACTACCTATATCACTGTCATCTCTGCTTTGTCTAATCCAAGTATCAACTAATTCAACTTAGCCTTTGTTTGTTGATTGAGTATTAATTCAATTGACATTAATATTATTATTGATTTTAAGAGATTATGAATTGAAGTAGTATTTGCTATACCCTTACCTCGACTTGGACATGTGGTGACATGAGAAGTGATTGGAGAGACACCTACTGATGGCCCCCGCCTTATCCCATCCAAATGGTTACTCGAGAACCAACCACATACATGCTTCATATCACCCACAGAATATCATCCAATCCTTAGCCACCCGTTGACAACGAACCTCCCTGTTTGGCCATCCACTATTACGGGGTGCGCCTTCCTCAAGAAGGTACCACTTAGAGATCACTAAGGCCTAACAATCTCATACCATCTCAGCAAAGGGAATACTAGAGCCATACGCAACAGAAAACCTAATCTCGAGATTGTTGGTGGCGTGGCATAATTGGACAGAAATCTTCCCACTTATAAATACCCCAAGACACAACATAGAAGGGATTTTCCCTTCTTCTCCTTTTCCCTCATTTTGCTACTCTCCTTCCCCTTATTTTTTTCCTACTCCTTTTCTTTAGATACCCCAACTCTCCGCCTGTCACAGGTGAACCAACCTCCTTGTCACCGCCACTATCTCTTCCTTGTCTTCCACTTACTGATACTTAGTATCAACAATCTTAAATATGCAATATTTAAATTTGAAGTTAAAAATAATTCTTGTAATTACAAGAAAAATATAATTATTATATAGTAATTACACGCTTTCATCTAATTATTTTGTGATGTATAATTACCTCCTAAGTATAAAATTTAATTTGAGGACGGGCTCATGATTTTTTTAAAAATAAAATCATCAAAATATTGAACAAGTTTTTCAAACTAATATCGACTTTGCCGCTTCTAACCACGTCCAAATACCCTTCTTAAACTGAAACTTTGAAGATTGGAAAAACAACCCTTTTAGTTGAATGAATCATAATGAATTTGACACGTTTAGACTTAGAGACCAAGATTCATTGAATCCCAACAAGATTCACCCAAGTTTCAAACCCCCTCACCCACCAAACATTTGTTGGAAATTTTGCTAATTTATGATTTTCGTCTTTATATTTTAATTTTGGTAAAATATACCATTTCATTTTTTTTTAAATTTAGAATTTAAGTTTGGCTTCAATGTTTTATTTGATATCTAAATCAAACGATATCATATAACCCAATAAATATTTGACACATGTCCTTTATAGGGGTAAAATCAAAATTTTTTTTAAGGGGGCCAAAATTAAATTGTAATTTTTACGATAGCAAAAAAATAATTTCACTATTTTAATAGTCTATATTTTTATAATTTTTAAAGGATTAAGTTAATTTTTTATATTTTTAAGGGGTTAAAGTGTAACTTTACATTTATTAATTTAAAATTTTAAAAATTTTAAAGAGTTTAATGAAAATTTTTCATTTTAAGGGGCTGGGCCTTTCCCAACCACTAGTTTGCCCCTGGTCCTCTAATAAAATATATATTTTTAATTAAGACAAAAAAATACTTTAGTTCCAAAATGAACATTAAAATTAAATTCAAGTGTTTAATTAGTACGAAAAAAAAATTCAGGTATCAATTTAAATATTGAAGTCAAACTTAAGTATCTAACTAAAACAAAAAATTCAAGCACCAAATTAAACTTGAAAGACAAACTCATGTATCAATAATATATTAACCCTTTGATTTACCATAATTTAGTCTTTCTATTAGTAATGCTATTATAGTTTAACCCAACATTTCTCATTCAAAATTTTCTAAAGGAATCCAAAATCACAACTTTTTATTTTTTATTTTCTGAATTTTTAAAATTTTAAAAATTAGTTAATTGCTAACGTGGTATCCACGTATATATTACGTTAGCAAAGTTAAAAGGCATTATTTTTTTCATCAATTTTAGGGTGGTTTAACAAACAATGCAAGTTTAAGGACTAAAAAAAAGAAAAATTAAATATAGGGCTAAAATGATTTTTTTATAAAGTTGGAGGGACAAATAAAGAAATTATTCCTAACAAATTTCACCGCTATTTTCAGTTTGAACGCGCATTCAAATTGACTCTTCACCAAGTTTGGAATTAACCTTTTGGATGATTGAGAGCATTATGGACCTCAAAAAACTGTCTGGTTAAGATTCACCTTCCCTTTAAATGCACGCCACATTCATCACACGTTCCCCTTTTGCATTTTTGTTTTTTCTTTTTGGTTTCCCCCAAATCTGTGCTTACTTGACCACGAATCTTTGACTTCAATCTTGAAGAAAAAAGCAAAGCTAAGCCCTGATCAGGTTGTGAGTTGAGGAAAAAAGATGGTGGGGGCTATATCGGTGGTGGACTCTCACACTGGTCCATGTTTGTGCTCCACCAGCATGAACTTGAAAACTTTAGGGGAATTGGTTTCGCAAATGAAGAGGAAACAAGGGGTGGGAAGGGCAGGGTGTTTGGAATTAGGCAGCTCATTTGTAGATTCATGCCATGATTGGAGGTTGTCTTCCAAGATGATTCCTGGTGTTGTGAATAAGAAGAGTTCAAGGAAGGCCCGCACACTTGTGGTTGTGAATGAATTAGGAGGGCAGTATGAAGAAACTTTCGGAGATGTTAAAACGGTGAGATGTTTTCAATTTCTATTCCTCTTTACATTCATCATCAATTTATAAATTTGGACTACATTAGATTAAGTCTAATAGTTTGAAATTATGCAAATTAGTCCTTATTATTACATAAATAATATCAATGATTTTCACAACAATAAATTATCTAAAGCAGAATTAAACTTTGGTTAATGTAATCGTCAAAAGAAAATATCTCAATAAATTGATTTTTTTTTAGCATTCTTCTCTTACATAAAACCTTAACAATGGAGGGATACTTTTTTTTTTAATTTTTTATGAATCAATTTATATATAATTAACTTTTAATTTATATATTCATCAAATAGTCAAATGAATAAAATATAATTACTATTTAATTAATTAATTTAGTTAAGATTAGCAATCATCTTAATTCAGAGTACTTAATTTTAAACTTAATTTGGCACATAATTTGAGCTATAATCTTATATACTTCTAATTGACCTAATAGGATAAAACATATAGCACAAATTTTGAGTGCAAATGACAAAATATAATATTAATCATAATTAATATATTATAGTGAATTGTAAATGTTAGTTATGACGGTTGTACGTAATTTAAGTCATATACTTCTATATATTACAACATTACAACTTATTATAATAGATCCTTAAGTAACATACATATTACATCATGATTACAACACTATCTTATAAAAAATTTTCTATTTTAAATAATTTCAAATAAATTATGTAAATGCAATCATAATAAATATGAAATGCGCTAATTTTATGTCAAAAACACATTTATTGATATTCTAATTAAGTGTGGTGAAGCGTATTATCCTTCTATTTATGGATTGGGATTGGGATTGGGGAGAGAATATGTATAATTTTAAGTATTATGTCAAAAAGAACGTAGATTTGTTTAAAAAAAAAACATTGCTTTCTTAATTCTTCTTCCACCTACGCAAGATATTCTTTTACACTTCCAATTTTTGAAGTTGTGATCTTAATGTTGTTAAATATACCGCAAGAACATAAAACCCAATGTATTTGATTTAAGCTGATTTTAACAAATGTTTTGTGGTTGCAGCAATTACTAAATTACTTCACATACAAAGCAGTGAGGACTGTTCTTACTCAGCTCTACGAAATGAACCCACCAAAATATACTTGGTTTTATCAGTAAGTAACGCATCTGGTTTATCTCGGTCTGTATAAAAGCTGTTCCATTTGTTACTTATAAGTACGCTGTGGCTTGCTGTGATTGTGGCCAAAATGTGCTATAAGTTTCTAAATAGCGGCTTTTGGCAAAATGATAATGTTTATTTTACAATAAGTGGAGTCAATGCTTTTGAAACCTTGTACTTAGCATCTTGGGGACAGAAGCTGTCTTGTTATTTCTCTTCCGTCTTCATTTTGGCAGGTATGTCGCAGCAAATCAGCCTACTGATGGCAAGAGTTTCTTACGTATCCTTGGGAAGGTAGTTTAAAGTTCCATTTCTTCTTTATGTAGTTCAATGATTTCTTCACTCTTTTGCACGATAAGAGCCAATATCCGCAAATAAGAGACAAAAATCATCATAAACATAGACCCAAACCTAGTTTTTATGCTCTTAGTGTTCAAATACATGGAATAATATATATTGTTTTACCAAACTCTTCTTCACCCATCTCCCACTTAAAGATCCCATATGTACTATATCTCTTGAAGGTTAAGGCTTATTTTATAAGCCCCATATCATAGGAAAATATTTGTTTTATATAACTTTAATCTCTAACCAACCAATAGAGTTAAACTAGATAAAGTAGAATTCAGGTCAATATATAACACTATAATCACATATAATATTTAACTAACTAACTTCATATGGTACTTTTGTATTTGACATCGACAGGAGAATCAAGAGCTTGCTGAAAGAGTGATGATAACACGACTTCACCTATATGGGAAATGGATTAAGGTGATGAAAAGAGTTAATATGTTCCAAAGTATTTTATTGGTATCTAATTTTTTTTAATTTAATTGGTATTTGAACTTGTATTCCGTCATTAAGGTTGGCACCTCTTCCCTAATAACACCATTAAACTTTGCCGATGTGCAATTGATAGCCAACTCAATTGTGACATGTGGCAGCCTATTGATATTAAAATCTTTAAAAATATATAAATTAATAAAAATATAATTTTTCATATAAAAATGAATTTGAACAATTGGTTGTCTAGATACATCTACATCTGGACATCATTTGTCTAGATTCATTCTAAATGTATTTTTTTATTAAATTTATATATTTTTATTTTTTAATAAAATATTAATTTTTAGGTTATTATTGTTTTAAATATATATAAATATATAAAATATAGAAGCCTTTAATATTTTGAAAAACATATAATAATTTATAATTTATAATATATAAATTAACAAAATATTTATAAACATAAATAAAATATATAAATATAAATAAAAATATATAAAAGAACTAAAAAGCATATCTATAATGAACCTGGATAAATTACTGTCTCGATGCATTCGAATTCAGATAATCATCTGTCTAGATTCATTATTGAGGTAAAATTTGTTTATTTGTTTATTTCTTTATATTTTTAATTTTTTAAATTTTTATATACTTTTTGTATTTCATAATAATATAAATAACTTGATGTTTTATAAAAAATAAAAAAAAACAATTAAACTTAGTAAAAATATATCTGGAATGAATATGAATGTATTTGGACACCTAATTGTCCAGGTTCATTATTTATGTGAAAAAAATATTTTTATTAACTTAAATATTTTTAAATTTTTATTTTATTTTTTAAAATTTATGTTTGCAATGTGATATGCTAAGAGACTGTCACGTGTCTCCATCAAATTGGCTTTCGATATCATGTTAATACAAACTAATAATGTTAGTGTAAAGGTACTAACCTAGATGACGAAATTTTAAGTACTGAATAAAAAAAAAGTTTAATCGCCAACTAAATATTTTTAGACAAATTCAAAGAATAAACTACATATTATGCTATGTTTGGATAAACAATAATTGAAAGTTACATATTATGCTTTGTTTGGATAAACAATAATTGAAAGAATGTTGTAATTACTAGAAATGTGATCATGCTCAAATATACAAAGAGATTTCGGATGAGAACCTGGAATTGATGCGGGAACGGCTTAAGGAAACTGTGGTTTGGCCCTCAGATGATTCAAACACTGATACGATTGGGTGAGCCCTCAGGGATTGATTGCATTTCCAATTTTTCTTCTCTTATTACTTAGCTTTAGAATCACCTTGTTTGGTTTGGTCCCAATGAATGTATGTATATTTGGTTTTCGACCAACTAAGTATAAGCTTTATTGTAAACTGTACATTATGAATTGCTTGCTTATAAATTGCCATTAAAACCTATTCATTCAATCAATTCTACAAACGCATGTAATGTGCAATTGATAAGTTGAATAGGCCTACAGAATGCGAAAGATTTGTGCTGATAAATTACCTTGAAAATATATATATAAAAAAAAAGAAGCCAAAATTTGGCTTAACCAAATTTTCATTAATAATAACAAAAAATTTCGTGTTGGAATATTTTCAAAATATTTATAATATTGTAATAGTTATAATTGAAAAATTACAAGTGATTCAAAAATGCAACTAAACAATAAGGTTGAAGAATTAAAATCTAATTCATTTTATCCAATTTCTAGTGAAACTTTTACTACAAAAGTATTCTTTCTTTTTCATGATATATATCTAACTTCAGATATGAAATTATTTATTCAAATCATGATATTAGTAAGCATTTGGATGTTATTGATGATACATTATTTTAAGTGTATTCTTTGCTAAAATTGAAAGTTTGTAGATGAATATATAATATGAACAATCTTGGTTGTTGTTTTTTTAAATAACCATAAGCTAAATGAGTTTTGTATATGATTGCATATTTTTTTAATATATGTTATAAAGGTTGGACTAGAAAAGAAATAAGTCACGTGCAATTTGCATGGTTAATTTTTCTAGTCAAAGTAGAATAGTGAAAAATATTGGCTTATATAATAAGATCATTGTTTTGGTATAATATATAACGTGATAATACTGTGCATATTTATGATGGTGCACATGGTTTTTTTATTTTTTTATATGGCTTAGATATGATCTATAATCTCATAGTTCTATAAATTTATGAGATGTAATAAATTTTAAAATTTACTTTGGAAGGCATGAATAAATAGTTCTCATGTGCATGGAAATATCAATGGGAAAGGTATTCAACCCATTTTGGTGATGAACATGATTTTGATCCTAGCCAAAGAATGATTAATAATGTCCATGATAAAGGATGTAAAAATGTAAGATGTAATAGTCAAATGATTAGACAGTTAATGATTACCTAATATGACTATATTCCTAGAATATATGAAAAAAACCCTTATATGTGTATGATTTGTTGAGAAAAAATAATGTTATTTGAGTATGCATACATAATAAGTTTTAACATTGACTATGAAAATAAATATGAAAAATAGCAAATATATTATTTTATTTCACCAATGGATTTGAGGCCTCTTCACAATAACTTACTTGGTGAAAAAGACACAATAATAATGTGATTACTGTGAATTGATAATTATACAAAGGATATTCTTGATAGCATGATTTTTTGAAAGAATGAATAATTAAACATGGTGAGGATGTTGGTCTTGTAAACTTTCAAGACATAAATAAATATAAAGTTTCACTATGTGATATAAAAAATTAGTATAGCTGTGTTGGAAATTTGGGGATGAGGTACAAGCTCATAATATTTTAGTCACTCATGATGGAAACTCAACTCAACACTAGGTATAACGTCAAGTCTTGAGTTTAATGAGACAAAGTACATCATCAATATGTGACTACTAGCACTATAAAATAGTATATAATATCTCATCTAAGGATAAAAAGGTACTAGATACCCATAATGATAAGGAATGATGAGTAATATACTCTTAATAAACTCATAACATAAATATGTTAAGAGTGTTATAATTATGGGAACACTCTTGATGAGATCTACCTATATGAGTGTGAAGTGTGACCACTTTTAAGAGCTCAATAGCTTGACTATAACAGCATTCATGAAAAGAGGTTATAAACATGTGACCATAATAGTGTCTTTGGATACTGTACAGTGATTGATGTTGAAATATTTGTGTGAGATGAGTTTAGTTAATCAAATGGAATAGCTTATTCAAAGTATAGTCTCCCATGCAATTTCAATTATCTTTAACATGTTTTCACTAGGTGAATGTTCAATCGTAAGATACCTTCATTTATACAATTGATTTCTAAGATTATCAAAGTATAGAATATTTTGAAAATGGGGGAGATGGTTAGAACATTTTCAAAATAGTTATAATTGAAAAGTTACAAATAGTCCAAAAGTTATGTCACTTGATTATTAATCAAGAGTTGTCACAATTCATAGTAATGAGTAATATCTCTTGTAACCAAAAGTTATGTCATTTAATTAATAACAAATAGTCATAATTATTTAAGTAGATATCTATTGAATAATTATGTTTATTGCTAAAATATGTGACCATCCATTATGAGAACTCCTTTACATTGGAGTTAAAATTCATTTATTTAGTACACCAAAAACATCGAAACTTTTATTTTATTTTTCATTCTTTTCTATTATTTTTATATTGTTCTATAAAAAATTATTGTAGGATTTGTTTATAGAAATTGATATTTTTGCTTAATGAACTATTTTCGTTATTACAAAATGTAGACAATCATTGGGTATCATTGTATCCTCGAGATTTATTTATTATAATTATTTTACATACCAAAATATAAATGGAATGAATAAAACTTTAAAAAAATTACATTAATACATGCATTGAAGCTTAACCTCGCACCAAGAATTAAGTGGAAATTTACATAACCAAAACAACTTAAAAGTTGTTTAATGAAAAATGTATGATCATCTTTCATTTTCTAATTTATTATTATATTTTCAATTTATATTTCTTTTAATAAAAAAGCCAATTATATATATTACATTAAATTGGTTAGTTGTATTAGTTGGTTTGTCAATTACATAAATCAACATAAACAAATCAACTTATTTAAATAAAGAGTTTTGGTAAGCCTTAGTAGCATCTTGGTTTGCCTTTTAAGCTACAAAGGGCTAAATATGTAATACCCTAAAAAATTTTACAGTAAGATATTATCCTTGATATAGTAAAATAAGGAAATAAAGTGACAAAAAGGGAAATTTTGAGTTATGTCAATATTGAGAAGTATATTATAATATATTAATTCAAGAAAGGACTAAATTGTAAAAGTGAAAAAAGTTTTGTTGCACAAGAGTAAATATTCATAATTTGAGGGGTTAAAGTGTAAATATGAAAAAGTTGAAGGACTAATAGTGTAAATAATTTAAGAGTGGAATGATCTAGAAACTAAGGAAAATGGATGAATTAGGACCAAATTGAATAGATGAAGAACTATGAGGGACTAAATTGCAATTTTACCAAATTAAATGATGACTCAAGGATGGAATTTTAAAAGATAATGAAGGGAAAAATGGTCAATTGGAAGAGAGAGAAATCTAGAAAGTAATAATGATGCTAGAGATATTTTGATATTTTTATAATTATTTAATTAGATAAATATTATTTTATTAATACTTTAATAATATATTTTATTATTATTTTATTAGTATATAAAGAAAGAAAGATGAGAAATTCTCATCCATATTTTCTCATGCACTAACGTGAGAGAAAGAGAGGAAGAAATAAAGTTTTGCTTTCTTTACAATTTGGTCCTTTTACCAAAAATTCACCATTTTCACCCAAAAATCAAATGAATTTCCATAGCTACCAAGAGACAAAAATGTTAAGGAGAGCATGGGGAGTTAGAATATCAAGTTGGATTCAAGAAATAGAAGCTGGAGAAGAGAGAAAATCAAGTTAAAGATTAGTATCAATAAAACAAGGTAAGTATATCAAGATTTCAATATGTTTTTAAGTTTGTTATTATTGACAAAGCATGGAAATAATGTTATAGTAGAGTTTTCTTACATAAGGTCCTATGTTCTTGATATGTTAGTGAAGAGAAAATAAGAGAAAGTGATGAGAAATGGTGTAGAAAAAGAAAATAAGGGTGTTATAACATGGTAATTAATAGCTTGCACAAAAATAGTTTGGACAGCAGCAGTAGACTAACTTTGAAAAATCACCATAAATTGTAGAAATCAAATTAGAATATGAAAAAAATATGGAATTAAATCTTATTGAGTATAGTTTCTCATAGAAGAAATATTGTAAGCAATGGATTTGTAAATTTTTAGATATAATGAATTTTGTGAGACAAGGTCAGAGTGAATTCGGGTTCCCCTGTTCTGACTTTGAAAAATCATAAAAAAATTGAATAAAAATAATTAGGAGCTTAAATTTATATTTATAAAATCCTGAATGAGTATATTTTTAAGAGAAACAAACAAGAACATCACTTTAATCCTGTATGAGGAGATAATTAATTTTTGGTGAAGAGGGGTCAGAACTGTCAGACAGCAGAACAGGGGTAACTTTAAAGAATAAACTGTACTTATTGGCTAAACCAAAAACTCTGAAATTTTTATGGTAAGAATATATATGAGTCTAGATTCAGGGAAAATTATCATATATTAATTTGGAGTTCTATAGATCCAGATAGAAATAATTTAGTGACTATGATGCAGATAGACAGCTTGAATATTCATAAAAGTAAATAATAAAATTATGGATAATGTTACTTACAAGTGCGTTATCTACATTAAGGATGTGGAATGGAGAGGAGGATGAGGAAAAAATATGTATGAATATTCATCTAGCATGGCTAATTTGCATATTTTAGGCTCAGGGACTAAATTGAATAAAAGTAAAACTTTATGGGCAATTTTGTAAACATGTCAGAAATGACCAAATTGCATGAAATGAATTATTTTATTATTTAAATTACAAAATTGAATGAAATTATTAATTTAGTTCAAGATTGGGGGAAAACATGTTTTAGGGATTAAATTGAAAAGTGTTGAAATTATGAAAAATTCTGATATTTTATAGAATTCATGGATTGTTATCAATATATATGAGAATAATAGCTGGAAATAAAGATTAAATTGCAAGAATTTTATTTTCCTGACCCTAAGGATGAAATCGTCATTAATTAAAAGTTTAGGGGCAAAATGGTAATTTTGCCTAGAGCATTAATTAAATGCATTAGAATATGAAATGAATGAAAATGATGATCAAATTTATTTATAAAGATCCGGACGACTCAAATATGAGACTTGATCGTGGAAAGAAAAGATATTAGATTAATGAAATTATAAACACAAACAAGCAATGAGGTAAGTTCGTGTAACTTGAATTATATTCTTAAATATTTGAGATTGTATGTTATTTATGTGAATATGATTTGAATGTTCATTGTATGAAAATTTATGAAACATTGATAAATTTGATAAAAGGAGAAGAAATCCCGGTTGAATGAAAGGAAAATTCGATGGATCTCTGAAAAGGAATTGACGGTAAAAAGGATCTAGCCTGGACGGGTGATCCTATCCTGATATAGCCCTCCCGAAGAATATGTGTAAAACAAATTTAGCCCGGACGGGTAATCCGAATTAGGGTCTGAATTTAGCTTGGACTGGTAATTCAGATCCAAGCTCATTAGAGTAATTGTCGTTGCAGGGGATTTAGCCTGGACTGGTAATCCCACTGTAAGGATGAGGTTCGCGGGAGTGTGCTCTCTGATATGAAATGTGTAAGACCATGGTTGAAAGATACCATGGCAACCTGATATGAGATGTGTAAGACCATGGTTGAAAGATACCATGGCAACGTGACATGAAAAGAATAAGACCATGGTTGAAAGATACCATGGCAACATGACAGAAAATGAGTAAGACCATAGTTGAAAGACACTATGGCATCACGTCAAAGATAAATAAGACCGTGGATGGGAGACGCTATAACATCTGTTGAACAATTGATATTCAGGTAAAATATATCAGATGATGAATGGTTATATAAAATGGTTGTGTGAAATGTTTACAAGAACTGGTTATATGGAAATATATGTACAAAAGCGTTGTATGAAATAATTATGAAAATGGATAAACGAAATAAGTATAAGTACATGGAATATAATTTATGTTAAGTTTGATATAAGCTATTACCAGAATAAATATACATAAAATATATGGAAATGATGAAGCATAAAATATTGATATAATGAAATGAATGATATATGCTTGTGAAGAAACGGTAAGAGCATGATATGTTTCATGACATGTACATATATGATTATCTTTGATATGTTGATACAAGGAAATTATGTAATTGAGATTATTATTAAACTCAAGTGCGACATGTCGAGAAAGTAGATATATCAATGTTGAATTTATATGAGATATGTGCAAGTATACTAACAATGTTGTTGTTTGATGCTTATACAAGCGCCAAACTATTGATTGAATGGTAATATACTTATTTTATATGATGCATTGAATCGGTAAGTATTTTAATTTTTTTAAGTGATCTGCAAATGGTAGTAATGCTCCGAAACCCTGTTCTCGCAGCGGATACGGGTTAGGGGTGTTACAAAATACAAAGCCAAAAAAAAAAGGTAATTATTGGTTAAGAATTGGGTTTTATTTTTGATAAATTCCAATTATGTTAAAGAGATAAATTAGAAAAGTTTAAATAAGGTAAGAACCAGTCTCAAACACCATAAAACATATAGAAAACGGAACTCCCAACTGAAGTCGGAACCATCTTCCTACCATAAGAGCCATCGGGCCACCAAACAAAACCTTCAAAAAGGAAGCCAGCCATAAGCCCGAAAAGCCAAGCCAACTGGCATGATAGAAAACCATCGATATTAGCTCATATAGCTGTCACGGTGAAAAATTCCCACAGCAACACACTCTAATATACAGTTGTCAATGACTAGATATGAGACAGAAAGAGCATGTTTCAACCTCATACAAATATAGTGTCGCTGCGCCTTAGCTATTCTAAATACTCAAAGAGCTCTTTATCACTGGGTGGGACTGCTGAAGCAACGGTTGCAGAAAAACAAAGGGGATGATTGGCCCAAGCTTGCTTTTGTTCCCACGGTGGAGCATAGCTGCACAAAAGATCCATCATAGTTGCAATATACACTTGAAACTGGTCTTCAATCCGGATGTAGTTGCCTCAAGCTTGTTTTCCAAATTTGTCTTGAATCTAATTGCGTCAAGTTCCTAAATTCCGACTACTTTGACGAACAGGACAATGCATCGTTGGACGGCTGTTTTCTCTTTATATCAATGATTAAAGTGAAGATGGAATAAAACGAAGTGAATTATTTATTATCTACTTCAACGCTAAAACTGCGTTGAGGTTTTTCCCTGCAATTCATACTATTCGTTTTTTTTTTCTTATAAACATTAAAAGATAGAACCAAGTATAACTAAATTTAATTAATTAAGTAATTATACTAACAATTATTACTACAGATGAATTTTTCATCTTCACTTTAATCATTGATGTATAGAAAACAACCGTCCAAATTAAATTTTTTGGCTAGAAACCCCACTCCAATTGGATTCAAACTTATTTTTAAAGCTCGAACTATATTCAAGATAAAATAAAATAAAATTAAAACTCATTCACTTTATAAAATATAAGCCCAATCCTCATGTTAATTAATTATGGTTGAATTCAAATTTAAATTGAATTTTTAATATTAATTAAAATAATAATAGAATAAACTCGATTTACATTAGAAGATACAAATTCAACTCACTTGATAACTCAATAAAGATGCATGAAAAGTTACATAATTAATTACGATCATAAAAAACTTTAATTATCCCCCAAAAAATAAACAAGAGACTTCAAATTTCAAAAGCGTGTAACAGTTTAGTCAAATGGCAGCATTCATATAACTAAGGGGCATATACTTTTGCAGCAGATGAGAGAGAAAACCAAAGCTTTCTTCATGAAAGTGATACACTAATTTGACAGGAAATATATCTACAACTTCTAATGGTACACTATTACATGTACAAAATGCTCAACTGATACATACAGAAACATCAACCCAAAATGTATGTATCACTAAGATGCAATCTTTTTAACATAAATGCAGTAGCCGAAACAGTTCAATGACCGATAACAGTTCCCGCACTGCTTCAACTGAGTAAAAAGCAGTAGCCGAAATCAATGTATTGTGCCTGCAACACAAATGCATTGCAAAGAGGAAGTTTTAGCCATAATTGAATGATTTCCTCCAAATGAGAACTTTGTCAGTTTGATAGCGTAATGTTTTATGATGGCGAAATTGCTAGGCCCACTTCAATGACCATTTTCAATCAAAGCAATTAAAAATCAACCAAAACTCACCATTTTTTTACAAGCCACTGGAGAAAGCCTTGAAAATATCTTACAGAAGAAAAGCGGTGAAGAAGACTCAAAAGCTAACTGCTTCAAAATCTCTTGCCTTTTGTATTCCGGGTAATGAATGAACACAGACATGCTTAATTGTCCCCGAAAGCCATAGATTGCCCTAGCACTGTTCTCACACGGAGCTGTACAGCCATATTCTTTATTAGGTTAACCAGAAAAGTGATGCGAACAAAAAAGAGATTCGAAAGATAAAAAAATAGTGACCTTAACATCAACACAAGGATCATTAACCATATTCTTTATTTGAGAAACTATCCCAGCATTGCGCAGCTTTTCAAGCCTGCCAGGTGCACCAGGACTCGATGGACAAGTAAGATTCACTATTGTCCAGACAGTTGCTGTGCATAGCCGGCTATCATTACTCTGCAAAAACTTAATCACAAAAGATTGATTCTTGTCACCCATTTGTGTAAAGAGTAGCTGCATCACTGCTTCCTTGTGAAACTCATTCCCACTTGCCACATTGCACAGTGCATACATTCCCTATAGGGCAAAGAGTTCATAATAAGGTAAAAAGAGAAATTACAAGTAACGCAATATAAAATCATGGCACTATCATATATTATTCTTGTTATTTTAGTTGTCAAAATATACATCTATGACATTTAAATCCTTATGACTATATATGGAAACCAAATCAAACCCTTGCAAGATACTAGCCAAAATTTTTAATGGTTGTTGCCTTGAATATATACACAAATAATCACAGTTGTAATTAGCTTATCTTAGGTTCACACACATTGTACTTCAATAGATGAAAAACAAGTCCATGAAAACTAACACATATTGTGAATTCCTACACGCTAATGCACAATATACTCTCTCTGTATATGCTATAACAATATGAGCTTTCCATCAACTAAACCAGTACAATAATATCACAAGAACTTCAGGCAACTTGTCAAGATCCGACTAGCCAACTACCAAGTCTGCAAAATTTCTCCTCGAATCATTAAATGCAAAAAACCAAAATAGCATAAATAATTTGATGAAAAAGGTTGTAGATAATTATGACACTAAGAGAACTTTGTCCTGGTTAAGGATGCAAAATAATTAATCATGAGATCTTCATTTCAAAGGTAGATGAAAGTTCGTTCAATTTTTTGTGCAAAAAGCAGTTACAATTATATTTAAAAAACAAAATGCTTGCTTCAATATAGAATAGAAGTGGAATTATCAAATAAAAAGGGCATAATTAGATGTGTGCTAATATCTAAGGTTCCACATAGAGAAATCTTTATTGGTTACAAAGACAAAAATAAACGAAGAGATGTGATATTTTTTTCAAGTAAAGCTGTGACCTTCAATCCAACTTCAAAGCAATTTTAAATTTTAAACAATTAAAATATACAATGTTAAATAGTAACTGCAATCTACTCATTATTTTCCCAGAATCCAAACCTGTATCCCTATCTCAGCTGTTGAAGCACACTGTAATTGTCTTCCAATGGCCCCTAATATGAGGCCATCTTCAGCAAACACGAACTCAATTAAGTTTATACATCCATCAACTAGATTACGAACAAGGGCCAAAGCTTGCTCTTGTACTGAAGGCTCTGGATCTGCAATGTACATGAGTATTAAGCAACAACTTGATTTGATCTTATGTCAGCACATAAGCAAAAAACATTATGAAAAATCATAAATCTTATTACCACGGATAAGGCTTGATAACAATGATGCAGTGAGCTCTGAGAAAACACCTTCTTTCAACCTATTGTCTGCTTGGAATACAAAATTCTTCAAAGCCCACAAAGCATTTGACCTGACAGAGGATTCCATGGACTTTGCTAACTGAACCAGCTGTTTCATCCCTCCACATTGTACAAAAATAGATTTACGTGTTGTAAAATCAACCACTATGTTGCTAGTGGCACCAAGTGCAGCAACCTGGAAACAAAAAAGATTTAATGACAGTGTTAACATCCACCCGATTCATAAGTTTTTGAGATCCAGTGGAACAAGATGGATTAGCTTGTGATATCAGACAACATAATTGTTGGACAATTAGTATAAAGTTAATCTCCATGATGTGGTTCTTAATCATTAATCTTTAGTTGATATAAAAACTAAATACAGGTATTAGCGGAGGTTGAAGCAGTCTTTCAGGTCAAAAGATTGCAGCTTCCAAACTTTACAATACCATCATAATATTGACTTGTGGTGGTACCAAATTGTATCTTGATAATTTTGTATTAAAAAGGAATGAAAAAGAGAACACAACCCATACAACATCTAGCAAAGGAAAAGTATCCTGATTTCTGCTGCCACCTATAAAGGCCATGCTCATTGATACAAAAGGTCAAAACAGCTCACTCAACCAGACAAAACCAAACTAAAAAAGAAAGAAAGAAAAATTAAATGGAATAAATTCAACTAAATGACAATATATTTTGAGAAATTATTTGGTACACTGTCAGTGGAGTTTTTTTAACTCCACAAGCACTGTTAAATGAGTGACAACGGCTAATTTTGATTAATTTTTATCTTTTTAATATTATACAAGGACACATGGGGAATTCTAAACCCTGCTTGTGGAGTTAAAAAAACTCCACTGACAGTGTACAGAATAATAATCCATTTATTTTATAAAATTAGATTAAAACCAAAAGCGTTTTTTATAATTAGGTTGACCTACCACATTTTATTTTTCAATGATATGTTTTATTTTTAGCTGTCTTTAGCCAATTCAGAGTGCCCGATCCATAGATAATAGGAAATAAATTAGAAAAACAAAATTTGCTTGAAATCTGATGACAACTGCAAAGTTGACATGAAATTTTTACAGCTTCTATCCCTTTTGGTTTTAGACCATACAACACAGATATTACCTATCAATTACAATGCCACTTTAGCAGCTTGATTACCTGGACAGAAGTTGAAGGATCAAGAAAAAGCTGAACCAAAGGAATCACGATAGTTTCATTCATAAAATAACCTGCACTCAAATTCTGTATTGCATTGCATCAGCTATACTTGCAAATAAAAATTAAACAAAATACTGCAAAATTGTTATCACATGATCACATCACAAACCTTGATTGATCGAGTGACACTTTTCAAACATATACAAGCTGCAGCACGTACACCAGCATTATAATCAGTTAGTGCATCAGCTAACAAATTCAACACCTATATCATGAGAAAATATTAGAAACTTCAATGTAGTTGAAGATTCACACAAATAAGAATCTCCAATGAGATTTGATTGAGAAAGTCCCTTAAAAGAAACTACAAAGAAATGCTTGAGAGAATGCCTTCAAAGAAAATTACCATAAATTTGCTTCAAGGGAACACATCAGACATACTGAAGTTTTGAAAATCTAATTTATAACTTTACACTGAACAATATAGAATAACCATAAAATAGATAAAAAAAAAAAGAAAAAAAAACTTCAAATTTGTCTGATTGTGATGTGAGATCTACTTCAGGGTAACCGTAGACATATAGGGATAAATAATTTTTGTCAAATTGCAGTAACTGCTGTTTTGGAACTTTGATGTTTCTTTTGTTGTCCTGGCAAAGTAGTGCCAAGCGATCCAACCACAAAGATTAGAAAGTTCACTTAAGCAACATAAGAATAAAGAACCTTTTAGCCCTTCAAGAAGCAAAAGTAGACATCTCTGATGAACTTTAATTGAGTTTCGGCATTATGCAAGTGGAGAAAATCTATTTTGATGCTAAAAGGCCATTACGAACACCATCACCTAACAGTGAGAAAGTGCTGGTGACTAAAAAGATAGCCAAGGTGATCCCCTATGTCAACTTTCCACCGGACAATACTTTTAGGAATGATGCCAGCAACTTTGTTATATTAGAGTATGCCCTAGTTGACAAGATATACAGGCAAAAATGCTTATGAATCACTCTGAAATATGTTATTAAAGGGTTTCCTCCATCATGATAAACAAAAATAAAGAGTTGTTAAGTACTAAGTGGATGGAACTTTGGGTACATACCTTGCATAGAGATTTAAGAGTTATAATTACAAATCCTTATATATATTCCAGATCATTGCATTGTCAAGAGAAGGTATTGACAATGCTTAAAGGCCAGTACATTTTAAGCCTCCTTACTCGTAAAGTAAGTTATCAGTCTCATCATTTAAGTATAGAGAACCTTAGGAATAGCATGAGGTACTTGTTATGAAAACAAGTCCATTGAAAATGGCCCAGAATTTTAAAATTGATTTGATCATTGTTGTACTTAGTTACATGATTGTATAATATAAAAAGAGTTCTTAAAACACATTTTTGGTTTTTTTTTTTATATTGATATTGGTGATGTTTTTCCTAAGAACACAAGTGCAAGATTTTTGGTATACTTCATATCAATTTCAGCTTGAACATGTTTCTCATTGAAGAATCCATAAACAAGCTTTTAGGGTCTAAACTTGTCTACAAAATTGCTAGAATTTGATTGATATGGAGTTGTTTAGTCCCAAAAATAACTCTCAAAGAAATGCAAAACAGTTTGCATGCCAAAGTGTTTTTGAGAGTCTTAACCTTTTTTTATTCTTTTTGTAAAACAAAACTTGCGAGCATTAGTTCTTGATCCCTACTTGAAGAAGGCTTAGGCTTTGTTGCTGTGTGAATACCATTGGAGGCCAAAGCCTTGAATGGCTCCAAGGCTTGACTTGGTTTGGCCTATCACAATATTAAGAAATCTCAATTAAGTATGATTTTTAATCACATGGTGTTATCTATTGTTTTAGTTATGTCAAATATTGTAAGCATGACCAAAAGAGGATATGGTTTATTCAAGGATTTGTTCAAGGATTTGTTCCACAGTGCAATATCATGTTCAAGGATTTGTTTGTCTATGCTTAATAGTCATTTGAGCATTTAATAGAAACCATCATCTATCCCATTTCTCTATCCATCTCCTATGTAATAGATTCTACAATTTTATCACAATTAAGACAGATTCATAGTGTGTAGTTATTTTCTAATGTGAAAATCAAAAGGTAAACATGAAACTAAAAGCAATTAACTGTGCAAGTTAATTTGTTCCAGAAAAAAACAAACCTGCAACGAGAGGAATTTAGACCTGCAACTTTCCAACTTAGAGTACATATCAGCTAATGCAAGCAATATTCCCTCATAACGTCTGGGATGCAATGAACCTTTTTTTATGTGGTGATGTAGTTTATCAATAGCATTGGCCTCGAGTGCTAGTTTTTGAAGATCCTCCTTTTGCGCAATTAAACTGGAGAAAGCAAAAGGAGCCTCATCTCCAACTTGACCAGGGTCATCAAGAAGCTCAAGTAAAATATGTATTAATTTAGTCTTGATCCCTATATCTTGCAAGAAGTGAGGAGAAGCATTCCTTATAACAATCAAGCACATGCAAGCTAACAACCTTGTTCGGGGGTACCTATCCTTCGCTAAATCAATAATAGAACTCAAAGGTCTTCCAATTTCAGGTCCAGCAAATTTTGAAATAACTTCTGGGTTATTCCTAAATATTGTGGCTAAAGACTCTAAACTAGCATCTCTCTGACTTAAAGAACCACCTTCAAGAAGACTATTCAGCTTCCTTAAAATACCAGCATCAAACAATGCTTTCTGCTCCAAATTTGTCTCACAAGAGCGAGTTATTATGCTTGCACCAAGTCCACTAACATTTTCCTTCTCACTATTTAGTAGTGAGATAAGGAACTCCATATTTTTCTGTTGAAGGAAATCATATTTTGGGGCCAATTTTGATTGATATATCATTCTAAGGGCACGGGCAACAGCATCTACCACCTGAAGAAAAGGAAAGCCATATAAGCTATTATAAAGTAAGATATACACAAAATGGAATAGAAAACTCAAGGAAAGCTTAAAACTAGATGCATGCATAAGGATATTATTGGAAAAGGTCAAAAGGGGTAAAGATTCTCTCTGAAAGTCCCAAATCTGCCATAGAAAAGAGAGAGAACTGATCACCCCCCACCTTAGGAGCAGTGCTTTCAGAAATAAAAAATCTACCGTTTTTTCTTTTTCTTTATTCTTTTGAAAGGGGGGAGGGGGGCACCTTGAAGCTCTGGAATATTTTTTTGAATGAACCATGTGTCGATATTTGCATTGAGATTAAATAAACATAAACCAACTAATGAGCACTCCAATGTGTGACCAAGCAAATCATGGTCAAGAGAATGAAACTTGTCTCCTATGGTTTAAGATGAATGAAATTGGTGCAGACTGTACCAGACTAGACGGCCAAAAAGGCCCAGATCGTGATGTCTTCCTTTCCTTTGAGCAATTTATCTTAATATTGCCCATCAAACAGATTACCACTTAAGATTTTTTTAAGCAATTTGACAAAGAATGCTAGAAACTAATTTCCAAAACAAACAATAGCTCTAATATCCAAACGATTTGTTATTGTAGGACACTTTCAACACATAATTTTATTTTACACTTTCAACACATAATTTTATTTTACTTTTCTTAGAAAGAAAAGGAGTTCATCGGCATTACAGAATTACTTTTTCCCATCCTTTCTGATATCCGCAAAGAACCGGTATATTGAAATAGTACAAAGATATTTGGCAGACATTAGCACCTTAACCGGGTTAACAGAACAATCCTCCTCATTAGGAATATAATCTAACTATGCATATTCCATTTAAAACAAAGACATCAATCTAAATTCCATTTCTCCTCCCTCTTATTTTTTTGTCTTCAAAATTTCCCAATATGGAATAGATGCGAAGTTACAAATAAGCAAATCTTCTTTTCTATTGACTAAAAATAAGTTCAAAAAAAAAAACTACAAACCAACTAAAAATAATATCAATTAAAGAGAAACAAAATAAAATTAATTACAATTTCAATTTTTGAAATCTCGAATTCTCCTTTTTGTTCTATCAATTTCCAAATTTCCATGCACAATTTTAGTGTTTAAAATTAAAAGGATAGAAAAGAATCACCTTCTCATTAGGATTTGCGAGAAGACGCAACAGATTAGGGAAAGCACCGGCGTCAAGCACGGCTTGAACTCCGGCGTCGAAGCCACAAGCGAAGCTGCCGAGAGCCGCTGCTGACTGGACCAGAATGTTAATTGCATTGTTGCTGTCGTTGTTGCAGTTGTTATTGTCGGTGACGTCATCGATTGAATCAGCTAGGATGCCGGCGACGGCGGGGACGGCACCGAGCTTGAGGAAGGAAAGCTTCTTTGTACGATTCCCGATAATTTGGTTTTTAACCTCGCGAAGGGCCCTGACCTTGACCTCAGGCTCGGCGGAGGTCAACCGCGAGAGGAGTTCGCTCGGCCGGGGCTTGTTGACAGTGGCGCTTGGCATGGCGGGGGAAGTGGCGGTGGCGAGCCCCACGGAATTGTATAATTTATGTTAGGAGAAACGAAATGCTTGGAGGATTTTGAGTGGTGCTGTTTAATTTTGGTAAGGTTTTAACTTAAACACGATTACAACCGAAATTTCCAATTTTCTTTTTTATTTTTAGTAACAATTTGAGTTTTCTTTTCTCCACCAAATAGTATGACAATGTTAATGTTTGTAAACATTTTAAATTTCACCATCAATTTTTTACGTGGGTTTGAGAATACCTAATGAGAGTTTTATTTATAATGCTAGTCCTCTAATTATCACTCAATTTTATTAAAGTTATAAAATAATTTTTTATTTTTTTATTTTCAATCACTAGTTATAAAATAGCTAATTCGAATAACTTTTAAAATTCGTATAATAACAAATTTAATTATCAAAATTTAAACATTATTCCAATTTAGTCTTAATTCTAAAACATTAGCCATCAACATTTATACATTATATAATTTGGTCATCCGCTATTGTTTTGCTTTTCTTTGAGAACTTTCTTCCTAAAAAGCTGAAAAAATAAATTTAACAACTAAATTTGATTGAAAATATATCAAAAATAGAAACACCCAAAAACTTAATATCATAATTTTCACATTTTCTCGTGATACTTCTGATTCTCCGCTGTTAGATTGAAAACTAACGACTTAGATAACGACTTAGATGACTCTGTCTTGGTAGTTTACTCTTCATCAATTTCACAAGATTTACATTTGTATTTTTTGAAATCAGTCTAAGCGAATTGCTCTTGTTATTGACAGAGCTTGTCGCTTGTTAAGTTAACTCATTATTAAAAGGAAAATGAAAGTTGCTTTTGAAATCATCAATATTCGAAGCTGGAGTCGTAATAAGCTTAATCAAGTATGAGGAGTGAATAAGTTGAGTTAGAAGTTCAAACTAAGTTATAAATTGAACCTGCTTCATCCCTTTACAATGTCTTTGTGTTGGACTTCATGGCAAAATGAACAACAACAACAACTTAAATTTTAGAAAATGTCCAATTCAAGTCCTCAAAAATAAAAGGCTCTTGTTTTGTTAATTCAACTCAATTTTAAGTCTAACAACTTCATTTTTTTTAAAGCTTTTATTTGTTTTTATCAATGGCGATCATCTCAAGCTAATAAAAAAAAGTCATTGAGCGATATTAAGTTCTCAGCCATTACATATATATAAAAAAAACATATTTAAGGATTATTTAGGTTAATAATAAACATTTTTTCAAAAATATATATTTGTTTTTATATCTAATTTACACATTGGGAATTGAATTATATTTTTGTATAAAAAATAGAATAAATTAAGGTAATATGTAAATGTTGAGGGCTAATTTAAAAAAATCAAAACCTAATTGACACAATGTGTAAGGGTTCAATTTGTCACTATGTCAAATTTAAAATTTGTGATATCATCTTTACGTGTAATGACTAGTAACCAAAAAAGGAAAAATTGAATAGGTAGGTGACCTGATTGTAAATTTTCATAGTTGAGTGGTTAAAACAGAAACTCACTAATAATTGGATGACTATCAATGTAGTTTACTCTATTTAAAATTCCAAGTCACTCTTTGTAGGGGTGAGCAAAACTTGATTTAATTCAAAAAAATCGAAAAAAAATTGAATTTCAAGTTAATCGAATCGAGTGATTTGAGTTACTTAATTTTTTCGAGTCAACTCAAATAAGCAATTCGAATTTCAAGTTTGAGCCCAGTTAAATTTTACAATTCAAATAATTTGAATAACAAACTGGTGTAAATAATCCTTCGGTCCCTGTCAATTTTGAAAAGAAACAAGTTGGTCTCTCTCAACAAAAATTACAAAAAAATTCAAAATATTTATAAAAATTAAAAAAATTATATTATTATAAAAATTTAAAAAAATTAAAGGATATATAAAGAAAGTTAAAATTTTAAAAATTTTCTAAAATAATAATTTTGGGACTTAAATAAGTTAATTAATGATCCAAGTTTCTGATACTAAAAGTATTTTTTTTCTTATTTTGTTTTGGAAAAGTTTTGAAATATATACGGTTTTAATTTTATGTGTTCTAAGATGGAATTAGTTATACTATAACAATATTTTCATTTGACATGTTTAATTTTTTAAGTTAATTCGAACAATTTCACTCAATTCGACTCAATTTGAATTTCATTTCACTTGAGCTAATTCGAAAAAATGTTTAAATCGAGTTAGAATGATAAAATAAGACTCATCAATTCGATTAACTAAAAAATTATTCACTTAATTCGATCGAACGTGCTCCCTCATCATTAGGTTAGATAATGGGTTTAGAATCAAGCAACATGTCAAATAATATGTCTGAACTTGTCTCGTCAAATAATGGGTTTATTAGGCTTTTATGCATGATTGGAATATGAAAAAGCAAAAGGAAAAAAATTGTTCTCTAACCATATACACTTCAAAGTAATCCAAAATTTAAAAAGAAAAAACTAAAATACCCTAATGATTTACCACATTTTGTTTTTGAAAAAAGAAAGTTTGAGCCTATATACAATATAGGCAATGGTTCAATCAGTGGACCACGAGTAATTGTATTCAATATAAGAATATGTGTTAGTATGTGAACAACATGTTTGTCAATTCATTAATGAGCACATCAGCAAGGTCATTCTCAAGCTTCCAAACCTCTCCAACTGAACCTAGAGTCACTGACGCGAGAATTTGACCATCCTACCTCTTCGACCTACTATCTTGTTGGATATTTGTCCATGTTAGTAAGAGATCCAATCATAGTGATGTCCCTTAGTTACCGTTTCTAACTCTAGTGATGGAAATGACATTGATGAATTTGGAGTTTACACATGTAATACTCCGAAAATTTTTACAGTAAAATATTATCCCTGATATAGTAAAATAAGGAAATAAAGTGACAAAAAGGGAATTTTTGAGTGATGTCAATATTGAGAAGTATATTATGATATATTAATTCAAGAAATGACTAAATTGCAAAGATGAGAAAAGTCTTGTTGCACAATAGTAAATACTTAAAATTTAAGGGGTTGAAGTGTAAATATAAAAAAGTTGAAGGACTAATGGTGAAAATATTTTAAGGGTGGAACGATCTAGAAACCAAGAAAAATTGATAAATTAGGACCAAATTGAATATGTAAAAAATTATGAGGGACTAAATCACAATTTTACCAAATTAAGTGATGACTCAAGGATGGAATTCTAAAAGATCATGAAGGGCAAAATGGTCAATTAGTAAGAGAGAGAATTCTAGAATGTAATGATTATGTTGATGATATTTTAAATTAATTAATTAGATAAATATTATTTTATTAATATTTTATGAGATGTTTATTATTATTATTATTATATTATTTATTTAGTATAAAAGGAAGGAAAGATGAAGAATTATCAACACATTTCCTTTCCCATGCAAACTAACGTAAGATAAGAAAAAGAAAAGAAGTTTGCTTTCTTTACAATTTAGTCCTTCCACCAAAAATTCATTATTTTCACCTAAAAATTGAAAGAATTTCCATAGCCATCAAGAGAGAAAGATAGCAAGGAGATGATGGGGAGCAAGAATATCAAGTTGGATTCAAGAAATCGAAGCTGGAGGAGAGAGAAAAATCAAGTTAAAGATTGAAGTCAATAAGAAAAGGTAAGTAAATCAAGATTTCAATATGTTTTTAAGTTTGTTATTATTGATAAAGCATGGAAATAATGTTATAGTAGAGTTTTCTTACATAAGGTCCTATGTTCTTGATATGTTAGTGAAGAAAAAATAAGAGAAAGTGATGAGAAATGGTGTAGAAAAAGAAAATAAGGATGTTATAACATGGTAATTAATATCTTGTACTAAAACAGTTTTGGACAGCAGCAGTAGTCTAACTTTGAAAAATCATCAAAAATTGTAGAAATATAATTATAGGATGAATAAAATATGAAATTAAAGCTTATTAAGTCTAGTTTCTTATAGAATAAATTATGTAAGCAATGGAATTCTAAATCATGAGATATGATGAATTTTGTGAGATAAGGTCAGAATGATTTCGGGTTCCCCTGTTCTGAATTTGTAAAATCATAAAAAATATTGGATAAAAATAATTAGGGGCTTAAATTTATATTTTTAGAATCATGAATGAGTCTATTTTCAATAGAAACAAATATGAATATCATTCGAATTCTGTACAAGGAGATAATTAATTTTTAGTGAAGAAGGGTCACAACTGTCAGACAGCAGAATAGGGGTAACTTTAAAGAATAAACTGTACTTATTGACTAAACCAAAAATTCTAAAAATTTTATGGTAAGAAGATATATGAGTCTAGTTTCAGAGAAAATTAGCGGATCTTAATTTGGAGTTCTATAGATCCAGATATAAATAATTTAGTGACTATGACACAGATGGACAGCTTGAATATTCATAAAAGTAAATAATAAAGATTATAGATAATGTTACTTACAAGTGTGCTACATACATCAAGGATGTGGAATGGAGAGGAGGAGGAGGAAAACATATATGAATATTCATTAAGCATGGCTAATTTGCATATTTTAGGCTTAGGGACTAAATTGAATAAAAGTAAAACTTTATGGGTAATTTTGTAAAAATGTCAAAAATGACCAAATTGCATGAAATGGATTATTTTATTATTTAAATTACAAAATTGAATGAAATTATTAATTTAGTTCAAGATCGGGGGAAAACATGTTTTAGGGATTAAATTGAAAAGTGTTGAAATTATGGAAAATTCTGATATTTTATAGAATTCATGGACTGTTATCAATATATATGAGAATAATAGCTGGAAATAAGGATTAAATTGCAAGAATTTTATTTTCCTGACCCTAAGGACGAAATCGTCATTAATTAAAAGTTTAGGGGCAAAATAGTAATTTTTCCTAGAGCATTAATTAAATGCATTAGAAGATGAAATGAATGAAAATGATGATCAAATTTATTTATAAAGATCTGGACGACTCAAATATGAGACTTGATCGTGGAAAAGAAAAGATATCGGATTAATGAAATTATAAACACAAACAAGCAATGAGGTAAGTTTGTGTAACTTGAATTGTATTTTAAATACTTGAAATATGTGGTTATGTGATGAAAATATGATTTGAATGTTCAATTCATGATATTTGATGAAATATTGATAATACTCGATATAAATTGAAAATAAATCTCAGTTGAATGAAAGGAAAATTCGATGGATCTCTGAAAAGGAATTGACGGTAAAAAGGATCTAGCCCGGACGGGTGATCCTATTCTGATATAGCCCTCCCGAAGAATACGTGTAAAATAGATTTAGCCCGGATGGGTAATCCGAATTAGGGTCTGAATTTAGCTTGGACTGGTAATTCAGATCCAAGCTCATTAGAGTAATTGTCGTTGCAGGGGATTTAGCCTAGACTGGTAATCCCGACAATACTCTATGAGTTTATATTATAGGGGATTTAGCCTGGACTGGTAATCCCACTGTAAGGATGAGGTTCGCGGGAGTGTGCTCTCTGTTATGAAATGTGTAAGACCATGGTTGAAAGATACCATGGCAGCCTGATATGAAATGTGTAAGACCATGGTTGAAAGATACCATGGCAACCTGATATGAAATGTGTAAGACCATGGTTGAAAGATACCATGGCAACCTGATATAAAATGTGTAAGACCATGGTTGAAAGATACCATGGCAATGTGATATGAAATGAACAAAACCGTGGTTGAAAGATACCATGGCAACATGATAGAAAATGAGTAAGACCATAGTTGAAAGACACTATGGCATCATGTCAAAGATAAATAAGACCGTGGATGGGAGACGCTCTAACATCTGTTGAACAATTGATATTCAGGTAATATGTATCAGATGACGAATGGTTATATGAAATAATTATGAAGATAGATAAACTAAATAAGTATAAATACATGGAATATAATTTATGTTAAGTTTGATATAAGCTATTACCGGAATAAATATACATAAAATATATGGAAATTATGGAGCATGAAATATTGATATAACGAAATGAATGATATATGCTTATGAAGAAACGGTAAGAGCATGATATGTTTCATGACATGTACATATATGATTATCTTTGATATGTTGATACAAGGAAATTATGTAAGTTGAGACTATTATTAAACTCAAGTGCGATATGTCGAGAAAATAGATATATCAATGTTGAGTTTATATGAGATATGTGCAAGTATACTAACAATGTTGCTGTTTGATGATTATACAAGTGTCAAACTGTTGATTGAATGGTAATATATTTATTTATATGATGCATTGAATCGGTAAGTATTTAAATTTTTTTTAGTGATCTGTAAATGGTAGTAATGCTCCGAAACCCTGTTCTGGCAGCGGATACGGGTTAGGGGTGTTACAACACAACTCTTCAGTCATATGAGCCCGAGCACACCTCAATCTCTACATCCCTTGCATCATTTATCTCCAATAGGTTAGCCAGGTATGCAATTTGAGTTCTTCTGACCAACAAAACGAATGACAGAGGAAGATAAAGCTCTTATTGAAGATCCACTACGATGAAATGCAACTTGAAACCAATATCCACTAGGTTGTGGAACGCAATTGCCGCATTAGCATAATTGATGTTATCTTTTTCTTTATTCAATATATACAACTTTTTAGAAATTATAACAATTTTATATGTAGTGATATTTTTTCCTTTCTTTGTATTTACATTTACTTATCAACTTACAAAACTACCAAGTTAGATTTTTTGCATTGAACAACACGACATATATGACATTTGAACACCCATCAAGTATCATTGCTTTTCAGTTCAACACGACATACAGACATTTGAACATCCATAACAATAATAATTAGAGTTCAAAATACTATTGGTAGTAGGGGATTTTTCACAACAACAACATTAGAAGCAATATTACCCTTACTAGAAGAATGTTCAAAACTTTTCATAAGTTTTTAGAATCACTTATTGCAATAGTAGTTGAGTCAACTTCTCTTCCCTCGCCATCAGAAATTTCTACTGCTTCCTTGTTAGGAAAGGTACCCTTCTATTTGCAAATTTGGGAGGTAACCTATTGAGATTTTCGAGCACTAAGAGGAGAAGTTTTTTTTCACCATGAGAGTAGCCTTCAGAACTAGTGGTATAATCACTTTATATTATCAATCTTTTTAAGCTCGAATCGTTGTTATTATTAGACCTTAAATCATATTTCTTCTAAGGTTTGGGTTCAACACTTCTTTCAAGAGATGATATATTCTTACTAATAATACTAACTCTGGTTATATTGATGAGTTTTCAAGGAACCTTCAAGAAAGTAAGCAAGATTGTCTGTAACGAGCCAAGAAGACAAGTCTTTAGGTTTAGTGTTTGTAATAAGAAAACTTCTACTTATTCAAAAATTAAGTTAATCATAAATACACTCCTAGTTTTTAAAGGGTAGCTCATTAATGCTAATCCTCCAAAATATATTTATTAAAAATAAATAAGGAAAAATGTAGTAGAAAATAACATTGTTTTGAACAATATTTTATACTCACAAATATGAAGATTGACCCAAGTTCATCTCCTATGGACACCAAGTTCACTCGTGAGCCTTTCAAACATGTTCTCAGCATGGTTCTTAGTGAAGATGTCAACCAACTACTTATCAGTAGCATTCTATCAGTAGCATTCTACCTTAATTCAATAGTATTTGCCTCAACTAGCTCTTTGGTGAAGTGATGTCATATATTGATCTAGATGCTTTTAGATGTTAATTTAACTTGTAACATCCCAAAAGTTTTAGTTGGACATGTGACATTATTCTAGTAACGGATAAAGTGAAGTGGTGGGAGAATTTAGAACATGAGTTGGATAAAGGAATCTTTTGGAAGCAAAGTTGATAATTAAGATGGGAAACTTTTGAAAATAATTTAAAAGTTTGAAGACGAAAGGACCAAATTACAAATTTTGAAAAGTTTAGACTAAAGTGAAATTTGACCAACATGGGAAAATGAGCTATCAATGATTTTTTCCATGGAAATATATTGGGTTATATGCTAGTGTGAAAGAAATCACTTTTGGACTAAATTTAAAGAAATTTAAAAGTACAAGTAGTAAATTATAATTTTCTCATTTTCAATAGAAAAAGGGAAAAACTGTAATCCTCACCACTTGAGCACTTATATTAAATATTTATTATGAATTATGAACTTGAATTGATCTAAGTATTGAGTTTTAAGAAGAAACCGCTAAAAATGGCAAAAAGGAAAAAGATTATAATTTTGTCGTAAAAGGATAATTTGGTCAATTTCCAAGACCTTTATGATAGAAATAATATTTAAATATGATATTTGACATCTAAACTTATTTTGGACAATGGGAACCCCATATTAAGGAAATGGGCTTCAAATTGACAAATTTGGACTTAAATTGTTAGATGTAAGCCCATGACCCACATGTTGATTTTTTTTTTGTTGTTGAGGATGAGAATCCCATCAGTAGAGGTGTTCAATAGGTCAATCGACTAGCTAACCGACCCGAACTACCATTAGTTGAATTAATCGACTCTTTTAAACCCTTAATCATTAATCGAATCGAACTTTTTCGATTAACTGAATTAACTAAAATTTATATATATATTTTATTTTTGGTTAAACAAGTATAAAACATATAAAAAATTAACCGACTTAACCGACCAATTAATTTATATTTCTAAAATATTAAACAAACCGGCCGAATACTTATATATTATAATATTATTTATTAAATTCGGTTAACTGACTGATTTTGAATCGAATTAGCCATTAACCAAACTTTCAAAAAATTATTAACTGACCCTCGATCGAATTAATTCAGTTAATCGACCGATTAACCGAATTAGGTCGGTTAACCGAATTAATTCGATTTTACCCGAAATTTGCACACCCCTACCCATCAATCCCATTTTCTTTTCTTTTCCGGCTAGCAATGACAGTCATTGTTGCCATTGTTCTTTCTTATTCACCTCCTTATTTATTTCTCCATTTTCTTTCAGAATTTCCACTACCCACGTTGTGATATTGTTGAAATCTTCATAAAATCACCCCCTAAGCTCGTTTCATTCGTCGATTTCAGCCATGGCAGCCTAGAGTTTTATGGGTTTTAGCGGGATAATTCATGGCTTGAGCGAGAAATCTCTAATAAGAAAGGAAATGGTCTTTTACACCTACATTAGCTTGATATTTGCTATGATTTTTCATGAGAAAGCTTAGAAAGAAATTATTTTCATTTTTTAATGTATTTTTGTTGTATGAAGAATGGGAGATGAGTTATGAAAATTATAAGCTTGAATGATGGAATGGAGCTCATGGAAGCTTGATTAAGTGTTTTAGAACATCCATGAAGGTAACTTCCTTAAATACTCATAGGTGATAAATATGGAATGAATTTTTTTAATAAACATATAAAAATTCCATGGTTTAAAACATATAAAATAAGTCCATAATGTGTTATGTTGGAATTATTAGTTAAGAAATGCTTTGTAAAATAAAAATATGTTATGGAGATATTAATTGCTTTGGAGGTGTTAGTAAGCATGGTTTAACATATAATATTATATTATTAATGTAAAAATGTGAATAGATGGCATCATGGCCATAAATAAGATTTATTGGTGAATTTATACTTTTAGTCGATATCATGTTAAATATGATAATTGATATGTAAAAGATAAATAACAATGGAAATATGAATTTACACTTTTGGGAACTATTGTATGAAATGAATATGTTTCTAATACCTAAAGATATATGAAAGTGAATATGTATATGAAAAGAACATATGGTGCCTACATGTAAAGATAAACATGCCCAAGAGGCCTTTATTAATATGATTTTGAACCTGATTATATGGAGGCTTTTAAGGTGCTTTTAAGGCATTCCAATTAGGAGTTATCGTGTGTTGGAGTTTTGTCGGAGTTTTCTCACTTATGTGCACTATATATTGCCTTTTGGCCTTGCACTTATGTGCGTCTTGGTGTAGAGTAGTTTATGCTTTTATGAGCTCTTTGGTGTGGTGGAGGATGTTTGCGCTATCTTACCATTTAGCACTTCGGCACTCATTGGTGTGATGGAGAACTTCTATGTGTTTGGGTTGGCTTTACTAGAGTTTACTATGAGGAAAATGAGTTAAATGTTGTTAATAAACTTTAAATGTTATTATAAATGGCTAAAAGCAAGAGTAAGTGTCATGAACTAAATGTCTTATAACTAAAAGAGATGAAAATAAGACAAATAAATAGGCAAGCAAAAGAGAATTCACATGGTAACGAGTTTTAATTGTGTGTGACCTAGTGAACTTATCTTAAACGATATTAGGGAAATTGATTATTTAGGCAAGCTATAATTCAAAGAAATGAAAATGATGTATATGAATCACATAAAGATTAAGGACTATAAATGGGAAATGTCAAGATATTATGAACTCTACTTAAGGGTCATGAATAGATATTTTCGTTAAAGGAATTGGTTAACAAACTATTAATGGATAAGTTGAGCCCTTATGCTTTGATAAATCAAAATGAAATAACAAATAATATTGAAATGTGGATTGAATGAAACTAGCATGAAATCCATAGGACTTGTTCAACACTAATAAAGATTAAGATAAGTAAGTTTATCCTTGATTAGTTACTGAGCTTTTTAAGTTCACACATTAGTTGTTTAACACTTGTAGGTTTGGACTTACATAAAAGTCATGATGCTAGCTTGGGATCATCACATCATCCATCGAGCTTCTAAGGTTGTAATTCAAGTGTTTAAATACCATTTTTATTGGATTATTGGCATATATACAAAAACTTAGATTTCTTGAGCAATTATAAAGTTAGGTGATGAACTTGAGCCTCTTTTGTGTTTCTCTTAAAAAATATATGTATATTTTATTTTGGATGTGTTCATGCCAAGTTTTTTTAAGCATAAATGACTTTAAGTTTAGACTTATAATGACATGATTTATGTTGGAATGACATGGTGATGTTTGGAATATGTTTTAAAGTGATTTTTAAAGTATTTTGGTCAAACTCAATTAGTCACGTCGCGATCATAGAGTTGTAATGTTGTGGTTTCTCTTTTCTTACATCGCAACCTCATTAACTCAGTCAGTCATGTCATGATGTCAAACATTCCTCGTTGCAATGCCGTGCCTGTTTCAACACTACAGTATTTTAACTCGTTTTAACCTTTTGAAGTTCATTTTGAGTTCCAAACACCTCTAATTAACCCTAAAAAAATCTAAATGATTTTAAATTGTTTTTAAAACTTTAATTCTTGGCTAAAAAATATTTTAATTATTTTATAAAAAATTTAAAACTTTAAATTCTTAAATAAATTCAAGATTTATTAGTTGTACATGCTTCGGTGGTATCTCCATCCGTATGTCTGAAACGGGTGAGGGGTGTTATAGCACTTATGCTATCATAATAGATTATCAAAATAGGAGTTGTAACATCATTATTCTCTAGCTTCTGTTTCATCCAAAGATGTTGTGCACAACATCCTCAACTACAACATCCTCAGCCTTTACTATTGGCAAAGAAATTGAGCTTTATTCCTTGTTATACCCTGACATCAAATTGTTGCCCAAGTTAAAGCATACTCCAGATGTGCTTTTATGATCGTCTAGGTTCCTAGCATAGTCAACATTACTAAAACTAACCAAATTCATGTTTAAATCTATAGAGAATTGTATTCCTAGATTCATGATTCCTTTCACATACTTAATAATACATTTAATCGCTTTAAAATGGTTTGCCATAAGAGTTGCTTGATATCAAGTACAAATTCCAACGTTATGACACAAGTTTAAATAGGTGGCAGTAAGGTATAAAAGACTGCCCATGATGCTTCTGTACAAGGTTTTCAAAACTGGACTGATGGTTAAATTGGTTACACCATCGATTCTCTTAGTTTAATTAAATAAATTTTTTAAAAATAAGAAATTAAAAATAAAAATTATTAAAAATAGAGAAAACCAATTCAACCTATTTGATTGCCCATTCAACCATTTTTTAACCCTTTTCAACTAGTTCTGAGTGGTTAAGAGGTCAATAAGTCTAACCCCTCTCTCCAAATCGATACCCTAGTTGGCTAGTCCGATCCAATTTAAACAACAATGATCCCATATGTTGCAACATCATTTGTAACACCTTGATCATCTCTAGAAACTTTCTCATTTGCTCCTATTGGAGTTCTCAAAGACTTCAAAGAATCTAATACAAATTTCTTCATAAGATTTTGAGCACACTTTTCTTTTAAGATAAATGTATCCTTCCTAAGTTGTTTAATTTGAAAACTAAGAACAAATTATAGCTCATCTAACATGCTCATCTCTAACTCAGATTAAGCTTCACAAAGCTTCCTCTTGTAGCTAGTGATGTAGACTAGAAGATGATATCATCAAAGTATATTTGTATAAAACCCACAGCTCCTTTTAATTTCTTAAAAAAAAAGAAGATATTTTCAACAAAAATATAAACAAGCATTCTTACCTAGCTTTTAGAACATTTCTTTTTATTTGACTTGAATCCGGTGATTACCTTTCAAAATTTATCTAAGATAGTTTAACTTAATCCATAAGCTTCTAAAAGTCTTTATAGCTTCAACCTATCATCAACTACTAAGATTTAAGATGATGATTAGATTTTTATCAAAATACTTTAGTCCAATCCAAAAGCTTGTCAACTATCAAACTTGATCATGATTCAAGTGTAGTGGAATTGGGAATCTTCTAAAGTATGTTGCATTAAGTTTCCTTTACAAGATAAAATTTCTAAATTTTTGCTGACCATATGATACTTAACAATCATATGGATAAATGTAAATTCAAAAACTGCTAAATATAAAAGTAACTCTTAGGTTCTTGACTGCTTGTTGTAACAAGTAAACACAACTATAGTAACAATTGTGTGCACTAACACAAACCCTGAAATCCATGCTTGAAGGTATTTCTTTGAATTATTTCTACTATTGTTTATATTTCAATTATTGTATTATCTTTTTTAGTATGAAATGATTGTTTTAACCATTTTTTATTTGTTTCTTTCCTTATGATTTCATGTCAAAATTTATTCACTTATTTTTTTTATTCTAGTAAATTGTTTTTAATTATGTTTAAAGTTATTGTTTGATTTAAGTTTTTAATATTTGATTAAGTAATTAAATATTAAAAAGTTATAATATATATATAAACGAATAGCAGACCACAAAGTAGTTTACACTTAAATAAAACTCTTAATTTAGTATAAATGTTAATCTAAATACGAAGCAAAATATAATAACTTATTTGAATACAATAAAAGTAAAGGAATATATTTAACAAAAGTAAATTATTTGAGGACTCTTTTAGTAGTTTACCCTGTTTTAAGATACAGAAACTATGACATTTTTCAAGAGAAAAGAAAACGGATAATGAAGCGCATCTTTCTTCTTATCCAAAGATGAAAAGAAATCATGGGTATAAATAGGCTTTATAGCCAATCACTTTTTACGAGAGTAAATGGTTTTCTTAAATCAAACATCCCATTGGTTTGTTTTTCTTTTTTATTTCTAAAAAATTGAAGATTAAAATTTAAAATAAAAGCAAAAAAAAAAAAGTCCATTCTTCTACTAGTTTTTATTTTTAATTTCGTTTTTGGTTGTGAAAAAATTCATTATATACTATACCTAGGTCATGGACCTCCGTTCGAAAAATAGGAAGGTTTGACTAAAAATATAGGCTCAAAAAATTGACTTACACAATAAAATAATGCTTGTTTTGTAAACGGGTCAGTCCTGGAATAAGCTTTTTTGGCCTAGTCGTAAACCCGATCTGAATTAACCTAAACTTCCTTTTTTTAATGTTGTTTTGTTGCCATTTTACACTACTATTTTGTTGTTATACTTTAAATACTTATAACTTTTATTTTATTGTTAATTTTACTATTATTTAAGAAACATTTATTTTAAAATTTTTAGTGTATTTGATATATTACATTTTTAATTTTTTATATAAAAATAAACTAAAAAATTAATACAAACGAACTGAGTCAAGCTTAAATTTAACATTTTTAATTTGAACCGAACTTAAATAAAATTAAAACCCATTTTTTATGTTGAACACGGACTTAGAAAATGGACCTAAAATTTTAGGTGGACCTGAATGCTCTAAAAAGTAATTTTATTGAAGCTTTGGATGGATATAATATTATAGTAATAACTGTAATATTCAATCTCAATTAAAATGACTACTTACTTCAACAAAATTGGCCATATGTATTTCCTTCTTGCAATGAAGCATATTTGTGTTTTTAGTCCAATTTTATCCATAAATATTTTATGATTTGTATTTAAAAATATGTTTAGTATTTAGATAAAAGTAAGCAAATTCTTTTATTTATTTCATTTTTTTCTCTTTTATAAGACTGAAACAAATATTTTGGTATACCGCCTGTTTACCATATTTGTTAAGGTACAGATTTGTGGGCCTTTTACGTGCTTTCAAAGAATTCCCCCACAACTCATAATTATCAGATACAGAGGGAGGTTTGAAAAGCTAATAATCAACTTACAAAAGCCTACATTCAGCCCCTCAGAAACTTCCAAGGCCCTGTTCCTGTCCCTATCCTGCAAATACACCACATATTTTTTTACTTTATTGTTAAATACCAATAAGTGTGTATTTCTTTCTAACTTTTTGAAAACAGTCTTTAAATAATCATGTCATAGCAGTGAAAATGGAAAAATTACCTCCAAAATCCAGCAAAAGCTCGAAGACTCATATATATCGTCAGAGATATCCAGAGTCCGATGAATCCATGAGTGGATGAGAGAATACATAAACATATAATGCTGACAATAGCTACAAGAACCTGTCAAAATAAACATTGTTAATATATATAACTTCTCTTTATGTGTCCCTTTTAGAACAAGTTTTGGTGATTATCAAAAGACTTGCCAACGAGAAGGCTGAATATGCAAAATCAGATGCTCCAAAGTTGACACCGTCAAAAACAAATGCTAAAGAATTGATGGGCTGAGTAGCTGCAACAAACTGAACAAATACAGGAAATTAACGTTAATTACTTGCCGGTTTTCGGGTTCAGAACTTGGAACGGGTTGAAATTGGTTATAGTACTTACTGGAATGCCTGTACCAATGAGGCGGAGGACATCGACATCTTTGGTAAATAATTTTGCTCCAAAACTCAGTCCGCCTCCAAGAATGACAGCAAGTATCAATCCTAGAACCAATCCTAGCTGCACCACATATACATGGAGTTTTAGAGGAATCTCGTGCTAGCGAAAGGTCATGCGATGTTTATGGAAATATGAATATGATATACATCACCTGCAATACTCGAGATGCCGTGGCTGTTGCCTTCTCATAGTCCTTTCTTGCGAATGAACTTGCAAGTATTGCCTGAAAGTGTGAGAAAGCCGTTAAGTTACACTAAGAACTGAAATCTGAAACAGCATAAGAGCAGCTATAAAGCAGTTAAATTAAGATACAACTTTAGTCTATGTTTTGGTAACATAAAAATTACCACCACAAGGGTGTAACTTGTAAATGACCAAACGAAACCAGTTGTTATTACCTGTCCCGCAACAGCCAATCCATCCGCAAGAAGAGAAGTCGCCAACCAGACCTGCAAGCATACTTGAAATGCAGCCATTGATGTTGATCCCAGTCTGGCAGCCATTGATGCTGAAAGGGTGATACAGAAGGTAACAGCCATAACCCTTATTAACAATAGGAAACCTGGATCCAAACACAAACAATGAGGGATCAGTGATGGTAATCTGATCAACTCAAAGTATGAAAAGTTTTTGTTTGAATTGAAAACAATGTTAGATGTTTGAGAACTTGTAGAAGTGAAATTAAAATTACCATTCTTTAGAAATCTACCAAAATGAAGATGTTTTAAACTAGGAGGTAAGAGGTCAACTTGACACATTAACTTCCACAAGAGTATAACGGAAATGAGGTACCTGCAATAACCATAGACATTAGCAAAAGTCGTTACAATTGCATGTATATATAATAAACCGATTGTTGGACGATGATTTGGATGTAACTTACTGAGATATTACATGAGCAATGGCTGCACCACTGACACCCAGACGGAAAACAAACATAAATATTGGGTCTAAAATGATGTTTGCTATATCTCCTGCCACTGAATTTACGAAAAGAACCATTTAAAACAGTCGGTAGATGGTACATGGGCAAAAAAAAACTCTTAAAGATGGAGAATGTATTGATAGGATATTGGTACCAGTGGCATATAAAGGAGTTTTTGTGTCTTTAAATCCTCGAAAGACACCTTGCATGGCTAAGGAGAGAAGAACGGCAGGAGCACCTAGTGACCTTAAAGTCAAGTACTGTTGTGCAGGGTTTAGCATGGGTGAATCCTACACAAATGGGAAGATATGCTGTCACTGATATTAAGAAATTGAAAATTAAACTAAAAAATAAAGACAAACAACAAACATAGAGGTTCAAATCAAGAGAATGTAGTTTATATTTCAATCTGAGTACTTACTGAACTGATTCCCATGAAGTTCAATAGAGGTTTTGCTCCAGAAATCAGGAATAAGGCTTGAAGGAGACCAAGGATGCCACCAATAACCAGTGCTGATGAAGCTGATGGGATATGCCTTCTTTCCGGCTCAATTTTAACGACATCAAAACTGCTTCCAAGTGTTTTTGGCTGATATGTACCCTCGATACATTCTAAATATTGGAACAACACAGAATTACTAAACATTTTCCATGGTACCAATTCAAGTCTAAAGGATTTCAAATGAAACTGATCAGACCAAAAAACTTGGATCAACTTGATCTTTGATTTGGAAAAGGAAAGCAGCACCTTTTTGTGGTATTAACTCATTGCTTTCAGTATCTACACAGGAACCTGTTTCCACGTAATCACTTTCTTGTGCTTCAGAGCTCACTCTTCCAATTGTATCTTCCTCGGCCACGAAGGAGGTCGTGACGCTAACAAGGGGGAATATTGCAATTCTTGAGACTTGATTGAATAAGGCAATAGAGACTCCTACAGCAGCCAGTTCCACAGCACCTACATGTATCAAATAAACCCATGCTTGCTAAATCTTCCCATCCCATGTAAAAGAAACAGAAAACACTTCAACCAGAAGATAAGAAGTTAAGTGTAAAGAAAGGGCAGGCATTTTCAGGACAGAAATAATAAAGAAATTACCTATTTGGCCAATGAATGCTGTGTCAACAAGAGAAGCAATAGGGTCGGCTGTCAAAGCCAGTGCCGCAGGCAAAGCAATTTGTGCTATCTCTGATCCCAGTTCGTCCAGTTTGAAAACATGTCTGCTCATATAATTGCAAGATACATCGGTTAAGAGAAACATTACATAAAGAAACTAAGTTTTCAAGTCTTTGAGACCATTGTTGTGCTCTGAAACAGAGCAAAGGACCCAATCAAAACAACAATCCAGACAAAAAATGCAAGCAAAGCATATTCTGGGAAACATGCCTGACATCCTTGAAGAAAATGAAAATGGGGTATCTCATCTTAACACTAGATGGATATAGATCATCTTCTTCAGTCATCATTTCTGCAGGACTGAGTCACTGAGCCCTGTATCCTCTTGATTCTATCACCTAAAAAATGATGAATTCTGAAAATGAATTTGGAATTTGAAAAAGCTAATACTACATCTTAGAAACCTCAAATGCCCCATCAAAACAAAACAAAACAAAAGAAAGATGTTGTTTATCAACTCACCACCTACCTGAATTCAGCAGTAGAAGAAATATCTAATTACGCACACACACTGTCAATTAAATTGACCGTAAAACAGGACGTAAAGATTTCACCAACTATTTCTGGTGGTGCCAGAGAGAAGAAAGAGAGGAAAGACTAGCGTGTGGTGCAGTCTAGAAGGATGCGTTCCTCTGGTTAGAAAAGAATACTGTAAATTCCAAGTAGGCCCATTGTCCCACTAAAAGGGTTGATTCTCAATGGAGATGCCAACAAATTTGGTTTAGAAGTGTCAGTATCATATTCAACCCATTTGCACTAAAATCCCCAACGGTGTCGACCGCATGCACATGAAAGTTTGCCAAAGTGTGCCAAGTGTGGCATGCAGAAAATTACAGAGTGGAAACCATTTTTACAGTCATAACGTACAATTAAATTATGCTTAGACCGGTACACGAATGCCCGCAGAAACTTTGACTCTTTTTTTCTTAGCCCCTTAAAAGGTTACTTTCAAAAACATTTATGTGCCACGAAAAATGACGATCGTAAGTATCGAAACAGGTATGAAATAAACTTGAGTTGCAAAAGTACTACACCTAATTATTGCTGTTGCAATAGAAGAAGGTATATTTTAAATGAAAAATAAATTAAAAGTTTAAAAATAAAGAAATTAGTATAAAATTAAAAGCAAATTACTAAAATAGTTTCTCATTTATTTAGTGATACAACACAAAAAGAACCGTCCAATTGAGTCGATGATACCATTACATTACTTAACCAGGATTGTTTCCGTGGAACTATATGTTTAAGCTGAATTATGGTAATTAGGGGTGAGAAAAACTCGATTTAATTCGACAAAATTAAAAAAAATTAAATTTCAAGTTAATTGAACTGAGTTATTCGAATTATGAGTAAAGTAGACCCTCGGAATACTTTTTCGGTTGTGCAAACCAAAGAGAATGATGACTTTGAGTTGTATCAAGTCTCCTTCGCTACTATATATTAGGATATGTCATATTTGTGTTCTTATTTATCTCTTTTTTAGCCATCCTAGCCATCTGGTGTTTTTTGGTTTTGGACACAGCATATATCTGTCAAGTGGTTCAAATTCAAGATCTTTCAATGCAATAGTTATATGACAAGTGGGTCTTTTTTTCGAGTTTCGAGTTCGAGTTCGAGTTGAGTTGAATTTCACAATTTGAATAACAAATTGGTGTAAATACCATTTTAGTCCCTGTCAATTTTGAAAATAAGAAAAGTGGTCTCTTCTCAACAAAAATTACAAAAAAAAATTCAAAATAATTTTTAAAATTCAAATTGTTTATAAAAATATCAAAATTTATATTTTTAAATTTTTTTAAATTTTTTAAAAAATTCTAAAAAATATATAAAAAAATTTAAACTTTTAAAAATATTCTAAAATAATAATTTTGGAGACCTAATGATTCAAATTTATCATACTTAAGTATCTTATTTTTATTATTATTTTGCTTTGAAAAAATTTTCAAATATATATGGTTTCAAATTTATGTGCTCTAATAAAGAATTAGTTATATTGTAACAATATTTTTATTTGACATGTTTAATTTCACTCCACTTGAATTGACTTGATTCGAAAAAATTTCAAATTGAGTTAGGATGATAAAATAAGATTCGTGAACTCAATTAACTCGAAATTTTTTCACTCGGTTTGATTCGATCAAACGCTCACCCCTAATGGTGACTATGGTAAAAAGTAGTTATTTATATTTCCTTACCGATAGGTCAACAATATCAACTTGTCTTCAGTATGCATATTGGATTTTGATCTGAATGTAAGCTTGGTCGATCCATATAAGTATGGCACGACATCGACATCCGATGGGAATCAATATAGTTTACCTAATCTGAGTCCAAATTATGAGATACAACATTTGGTATATGGATTTGAACTTAGATTAGGTTTTCAAGAGAGTAATGTAGAAGTTTTGGTTTGAAATTGACAACAAATGTGAATGATGTTGATACTAGAATTGAGGATGTACCATAAGAGACTACATATGATAATGTAAATGTAGATGAATTTAGTGATCCTAATGCCAACGATTTTCCCATGACACCAATGACCAGGAAAGAAATGATGATTTTAACAAGGATGTTTCGATTGTAACTCCTACAAATGTCTCTCGATCTGGTGGACCTATACACGTTGTTATACCATACCTACTGGACCTTTATCCTATATGTAGAGCATTGCCATAGATGCAATGCATGCCTTAAAAATTTATCGAATATCTTGGTATATTATTGAGGTATATGATGAGTTCGACTTCAAATTTCAAAAGATCTGCACATTTATAATTCCCATCAAAGGAGGCTTGTGTAGTGGCCATCAAACACTACAACATTAAAGTATTGGTAAACTACAAAGGCACCATATCTAATCTGACATTGTATGTTGGTGAGTGTCGAAGGTTAAGGGAAGGGTGCAAGCGGAGAGTTAGGGTTTCATTATTGAAAATGATACAGATTTGGGAGATTCAAAAATATAAAATACCTCATGTATGCATTGTTGCACGGTTGACACAAGATCATAGGAAAACTGGATTGCATAATGCATAATGCCTTTGGAGAAAACAAAGCTGACAATTTCAATCTTAGTCTTGATTGTTGATAGTAGTTTTGATATTAGTAGATCATCTTATATCAAAAAGCTTGGGTAACTAAACGAAAGTGATCTATGATAAAATTGTTTGGTAATTATGACAAATCATAAACGATCTACAAATATAATTGGCTACAATGCAAGAGTTTGTTCCTAGAACTAAGATGGAATTGCAAACTCTCGATCCATATAATTAATTTGACCAACTAGTGAAAAGAAATAAAATATTCCATAGATTGTTTTAGACATTTAGGCCTTGCATTAGGGAGTTTCCTCATTGTAAGCCTATTATTCAAATAGACGAGACTTGGTTTTACAAGAAATATACACACCCCCTTCTTATTTCTATTGCGGAAAATGAAAACCAAAACATATTGCTAATAACCTTTGCCATTGTTGACAAAGAAAACATGAAACAATACGAGTTTTTCTTCACAAACTTGCACAGGCATGTTGCTAAAAAAGATATCATATGCTTGATATTTAATCAAGCCAAAAGGATTATAATTGAGATAATGCATTCTGGAATTTTATGAAATTTTATTTATTATATACGACATATTACATGCAACTTCCACAAAAATACCAAAATCCTAATCTACGCAAACAAGTTGTTAACATGGATACATATTTAATACTTTTCAATATCGTATGTTTTAATTTAATGTTTTCTTGCAATTGTTAACTAAATGTGAAATTTAACAGGGTATGAGCTTTAAGAACCTTGGTTTTGTCGAAGAATAGTGATATTACAAGCTGAAAAATCAAACTCTAAGGTTTGGTTGGATGACATCCCTAAGCATTATTGAACTCAATCATATGATGAAGGTCGATGTTACAGTCATATGACTATTAACCTAGTGAAGGTTGTAATTCTATTATGAATGGGGCACGTCATCTACTAATAACTGTTGTGTTCACATCAACATATTATAGATTGGAGACATTAATTGTTGAAATGGGGGAGAAAATAAATCCGGATGGTGACAATGAGACATACCTTCTCGGAGACTCTAACCAAAGTGATGGTTGCCAATCATAGAAAAGAAAACTTGATGATGGTGCATATATTTTCAAATGAGAATAAAACTTTACAGATGACTAAGTTTATTGGACAACATACATGTATCCTGACTAGGTCACACCAAGTTTATCTTTAGCGTTGGTGGTGCAATTGTGAGAGGTTTCAAGCATTATTGTGCCCATGAACGCATGTTGTGGCTGCATGTGCTAGTGTCAATGTTGGTGGCACGCATTATATTGATGATGTGTACAAGCTTTAACACATTTTCTGTGTATATAAACATGAATTCCAAAATTTTATAACACTCAAAATATCAGGTAATCAAAATATTGTAAAATATAAATGCTAACATCATTGAAAAAATTACAACAGTAAAAATATGTGCTTTGACGGAGTCATGTGAGGTGTGAATTGTTGGAATAGTTTTCGTCGACGACTAAGCTATGCTTGTCAGTTAAGCAAAATGTATTCACCACCCAAATTGACTCTATCATTCACTTGTGTTGTTGTATTCGATAGTGCGACATATACATAATTATTAAGAAAACTACAATAAAGATAAGTTATGCCATTAAAATTAGGCAGACGACCAAATGATGCCAAAGTCCAGGAACTTCCAAGTGAGGCGTATTATGAAGTCGAGGCATACAACGATGGCAGTTGTTGCGAAATATTTTGAACAAGGAAAAAAGGCCTAAAGAATATGTTCCCAACATTTTTGGTTCGTACAAACTTCTTTGTTCGAAACCATACAATAACTTTTCCCAATGGTAAATAAATCCAATGGCAAAATTTTTTCCAACGGCTAATTTATTTGCTATATAAACCCAAATCATTTTCTTTCGCATTCAAATCTCAGTCTCTCAATTCTCTCAACTATTTAGTTCTCAATTTTTCATTTAATTTCTCACAAAATCTTATTGTTTTAAATTTTATATTTCGTAATTTCTTTGATTTTAATTGATTTTTATAATGACAATTTCACTTATTTGTTTGGATGACAAACACATTTTCGACGTCCAATTACAAATGGTAAAAAAATATTATTAATTTTTAAAATTTTAATTAAATTCATTATTAAGTTGTTAACATTATATAATCAAATCGAAGATCGGATTTTAGAGACGTACATACACAATTTAACTACGAGGGCACTGTATGTTATTGAACAACACTTGCAAGAGGTGGGTTTCTTGCATGTGTCTCATATACTCGGGGGGACTAAATTGGATTCTACACATCTCAAAGCTTTAATGGAAAAAAGGAGACCCGAGACATACACACTCCATCTTCCGTGCAGTAAATGTACAATTACACTTGAGGATGTAGCTTTACAACTCGGTTTACCAATGGATTGGCTAGTTGTTACTGGGCAGTGGGAGTTGGCAATTGAGCACAATTTGCAAGCAACTATTAGGCAAGGTGCCAAACAAGTTTTTTGGTAGCTAAATAGCGATGAAATGGTTCGAAGACAATTTCAATTATATCAACAACTCCGCGAGTGCCGTTGAAAGAGAACAATACGCTTGAGCATTCATCCCGAGATTAATCGAGGGTCTTCTAATCCCAGATAAATCTTGAAATCTAGTACATTTAAGGTGGCTTCTACAACTTGTCGACTTGAAAGAAGTGGGAGGGGATCAGTTGTATTGGTGGCATTGTATCAAGAGCTGTATTGGGCAATGAAATCACAAAAAAAATTAAAATCAGTGGTTGTATACTGCTTTTCTAGTCATGAGCATGGTATCGACTACCATTTTTATGTCCCCGAGTAAACACCTCTTATGTATTCCCACTTGTAATAAGGTAAAATTCATTTGATAATATAGTTATTGTAATATTTTTTCATTATTATTTTTTGGAATAACATATTATTTGAATAGGTGGAACAATGAGGCGAGTCATGTAGGTATAAAAGACGAGCTTCAATATATCCGACTACTGTTAGATTAACGATCGGAAGTTTATGTTAGTTTTTAAAATTTTAAATTATATAATATTTACATAAGGATTTAAAAATTAAAATTAGGTACATAATAAAATTAATAATTTTGTATTATAATTTGAATGGATGTTATACGCTAATTTGAGAATTCAAGAATGCGTCTCGATTGAATTTTTAGCCAATTGCAATATCTGGCACATTAAGGTGTCAGTAATAGTTTTTGCGATAGTCAAGATGCACAAATCCGATTGAGTGATGCGCATTTCGGGTTTAGGCAAAGTATTTTGTCGTCATTCCAGGGTATCGAAGAAGGTCGACTTGCAGAGGAGAACCGATGAAAATTAGGCGAAATTCCATGCCAAATATATCTACATGACATAGTTTAGGCTTCACGGTAAGTTATATCTACCGCTGAAGGAGGAAATGAGTAGACAATGTTATCATAAGAGGCCAAAATGACCCTACATGAACCTTAGGTCAAGAGTACATGCCTCAATGGAGTACCAATCATCAGCTCCAACCCAACACAAGGCACCGATGAGTGCACCACCTCCTGATCAATATGGTTCATATTATTATTGTGGTTTCACTAACCTATTTTTTTACACAAAAACCACATTATTTACTATTATATAATGCATCAACACCTTCTCTACGTGTATTTTTTTGCACCACCTTCATCCCCAACACCATGTAGAGCGTTAACGTCGACAACAACATCGACGTATCCACCATCTCTGACAATTCCAAAATTTAATTCGCAACCGGGTTATGCGACACCATACACTTATCCATCGATAGCGTCGCAAACACCCCTCCATCATTGTTATACTAAGGTGGCTCATCTTCGCAACCACCTGTTACTACAACATAAAATATACGATGGCAACCTAAGACCACAAGACACTTAAGCATGGAAGAACGAGATAAAGATGAAGAATATGAGGAGTTGGAACCCCAACTACGAAGAAATCCTCGCAATTGATGCCCACCGGGTTGTGGTACACATTTGGGTCGATGACGCCGATAAATTTTTTTTTAATTATTGTCATGTAAATCATTATTTTCTTTGTTAACTTTTAATTTGTATTCTATTAAAAAAATTTCATCTTTAATGTACTTATTCCAATTATATATATAAAAAAAAGTTGTTCTATTGTATTTTACATCAATAATATACCTATTTACAATCTAAGAAAAAAAATAAAAAAATTTGCGTTATTGTATTCTATTGTATTTCATATCAATAGTATATACTTATTTATTTACAATCTACAAAAACAATAAAAATTTTGTTTATATTGTATTCTACTATATTTTACATAAATAATATATCAATATTTACAATTTACCAAAAAATGAAAAGCAATAAAAATGAATAAATTGTTTGTTTGTTTGTTTTTGATGTCTATAAAAAATGAAAAAATGTTTTAATTAGGTTTTATCCTCAATGTTGCCCCCAAGTGTGGACATGTTGGCTTAGTATGCCTTGGGTTCCTACAATAATTGTATAACCTCGGTTGGTCTATCCTCTCCCAAATATTCATATTGCCGTATGTATGAGTAGAATTCGGTTGACTTTTTGACTTTCGACGCAACGTAATATTCGGTACCAACTTGAATAGAGCGCTTGAGATAGACGACCACATACTTTCATATGGGACTGGTGGTTATGTGGTCTTGGGTTGAAGTATAACTTGGACCTATAGTTGATAGTAGTTATACGATTACAAGTTCAAGTTTCATGATATCGGAAGAGGATGATTTATAAATCCTGTACATAAGTTTGAGATTAGAATTATAGGGAACAACTAAGGAGTTTTTCAATATAGTCAACTTATTTTTTAACCTTATTGTCCATAACTTGTGACAAAGTTGAGGGCAAAAGGACTTTCAGAGGGAGAAGCCTAAGTTGCAATGCGATGGACTTTTATGGTGATGGTTTCATCCTCAGATGACAAATGAAATGTGTAGGTCTCCGAGCATCGTCACATCACCGTGAACTCAAATATACCTTAAAATAATCACAATGTCTACCTCAAACATAAATACAAATAAATCTTTCTTCCCAAATTTTCAACAAAAAAGAAAAAAGAAATAGAGAACGCATCTTACAGGAAGAGTTTTCTGCTAAGGTGGCAACAAGGGGGTTGAAAGTGCATCCTGAAGCGTTTTCTGTTCCTCTCTTCAAAATCGGTCTATTTCCCTAAATATAGAAATAATTTAAATCCCTAATTATTTTTTAAAATAAACTTTTTCTTCAATTTTACCTGTTAAGATGGTACTTCTTGCACAAAGTTGATTGAAAATAATTTAATTTACATATTTTTTAAATCATAAATTAATTATTATTTGCCCCCCCCTTTTTTTAACTTACACTTTCATTTATTATATTTATTTTTAGTTTATAAAGAAATTTAAATATCACAATTATATAACATGAAAGCCTTTTAACACGAAAACATTTAGTGGATATATTATTAAAATTAAAATTTATAAAAGGAAATATAAAAATATGAAGACAAAATATTAAATTATAGTATAAGAAATTTTTTAATAGTAACCAATATTTTGTCTCAACTTTATTTAAATGATATAGTTTATTAATTAAATTAAATATATATTTGTCACAACTGTTATTAATGAATTTGAAAATATTATTAAGTTGATATAATTGATTAATTTTGAATTGAATTCTTGAAAAATTATTAATTAATATTTGATGAACTGATTTATTAGGTTGATTTTAGGAAAAAAATGCATATATGAAATTTAAATATATTCATAAATTTTGTTCAGTATTCAATTTAATTGTAGACTTCTTGTATTAAACTAAGTCAACATAACTTTATTCAAATACAATTTGTCTCATAATTAAATTTATTTTACGAAACTTTTGGTATGAAACTAAGGCAGCCTAACTTAATGCAAATTAGAACCTGTTCTAAAATTAAAATCATTCTATGAATTAATATATTAATCAATTTTTTACACATAGTATTTTTTAAAAAAAGTTAAACAATGAGAATCAATTTATATACTTCAATAATTTTTGTACCAAATTTAAACTTATTGTATGTACTAATAAAGTTTGTTGTATTATTGTAATCTATATACTAAATAATTTATTATTAAATTTAGTATATGATTCATATTAATCGATTTATTAATAAAATTTACTATGGACTTATTTATCTAAAAATATAATTGTTCTAGAATTAAAGATTATAATATATATATACATATTACATTACCACATCTCAATCTGGGTCAAAATAATTATGTAAAAAATTCATTGAAAATTAATATTAGAGTTAAATATGATTTTGGTGGAAATGGTTAATGAATAATTATTATAAATTCTTAGGTTCAAATCTTACTATTTATATATATATACACATATATATATTTGCATTTTATATGAAAAAGATAAAAATATCTCTAAAATAATATTTACTGTTTTATTAAAAATAAAAATATTTTAATAATTTCACAATTGAGTTGAAAACTGGTTAAAAAATTTGACTCCAACTCAATCAAACTCTTTATAAATAGTAAAGATGGATATTAAAGAAGTCAAAAAAAAATGTAACTTATAAGGGTGGAAAGGGTGGAAAAAACTCTTTACTTTTTCTAAAATTTTAAATGATAAAAAATCATTATATTATATGAGTTTGAAAAAAAATTCATTTATAATACTAGAAATTTTATCACATATGTATATATATATATATGTAGAAATCACGTATTTAGAATACAGAGGTGTGTTGAAAATTAATATACAAAAAATAATAAAGCATATGGTTTGAAACTAATTAATAATAACACATGAAATATATATAGTATTAAAATAAAAAATTATATTAAATTGTGAGTAAAATAAAATTTAAACACATAAATATATCGGATTAAGAATACTAAATGAATACAATTATTTAATATGGTGTTGTCACCAATCTGAAGTTAATATTGAGTTAATTTGTGACACAAACTCAATAAATAACGTTATTAATATATATACAAATGATAGAAATAATAAAATTAAAGTGTATAAAAAATATTTAAAAAAAAACTTTATTTTATTAATGCAATTGGCATGTATTCAATTACTATTATATGTAATTATTTATTATTTTTTAAAATAAAAAATTAAATTATTTAGTATAACTTATTATAAATAAAAAATATTAAAATAATTTTTTAAATTAAATTAATACTTGATTGATTCGTGTTAATAAATTAAATAATTAAATAATAGTATAAATGGTAGGAAATTAGGTAGGGAATTGTCCTATATTTCATATCTATATATTTTTTTTTGCAAAATAATAATAATAATGCTTAAATTTTAAAAATTATATATTTATAGTTTTAGTTAATGATGTTTTAGCAGCGGCAGTAGAGATTGTGGATGATGAGATTTTGATATATTAAAATTCTTTTTATTCGAAATACATAACTCTAATTATAGTTAAATCAATTAATTTTAATTTATGTGTAAAAAGTAAATGGTTTGAGGAAAGTGTGAGCAGTCCCATCCGAGAGTAAATGATAAACAAAATTCCATAATAGACCAAAATTGAGTGTGACGGAGGAGAGTCATTATTGATTCTTTTACAACCACACATCTTCATCTTATATTAGAAGATCACGTAACCTATATACCTCCGATTTTTTATTTACTTTTTTCACCTCAATTATGTTATTCCTGCAATTTAGTTTTTATATTTTAATTCAGTTATTTTTAATTTTAAAACTTTAGTCTAGTTGCTAAATTTATAAAATTTTATTATTTTTAAATTCTGATGTGAAAAATATGTTATATATATAGATATATATATAATATCATATTAATTTATTATTTTTATATATTACTTATAACAAAATATTTAATGAATTTAACGATCGCTTTTTACGTTAATATTAAAGTTTTAAATTTGAAAAAAAAAATTAAAAATATAGAATTAAAAAATATAAATTAAATCTACAATTTACATGTATATAATACTAATAACAAAACTTAATCATACAGATTTGATTGAAATTGTTGGGTTAAAGTTAAAATTTTAAAATTCAAGCATTACAAAGGTTAAAACTGATGGACTTAAATTAAATGGAATAAATTTGTAGTTTTTAGTCGTTCTCTTTTTGAAAAAAGAAATCCATTAATTAAAAAGGTATAGAAAAAAGTATGTTAAAAAGTATAGATGTGAACATCAACTATCCAGCCTACTTTAAGCACCATTCCTTTATATATAATATATTAAATTCCATTGTGTGAATTAAGTGGAGACCACATATGCTTCACCAATAGCCTGTGATGGATCTTTTCTTGAGCTTTGGAGTGATTAATTATATATTGAAGGTGGATTGGCTTTGTTGAAATGTTTTAAAATATAAGGAAATTTCCTGTTTCCCAATTCACAAATAATTGTTGGTTACATTGGTTAGTTTGATTAATTAATTCTATTAATTGATTTAATCAATTAATTTTATTAATTATTTTATTTAAAAGTGTTTAACAAAATTTAGTTGATAGCTGAAAATTAATGTGTAAAATGACAAATAAAGGCATGACATATTTTATTATTAATTATTTATTTGTTTATAATACTTTGGTTTTTATTGGGTAAAATTATTGAAATAAAACACTATTGCCAAGGAATTCAAACATCCATTATAGAAATTAATTAGTGAATATTTTTTAAAATTTAAATAAACAAATTTCTAAAGCTCATTATTTGCAAACATTAACCTTGTAGAAATTGATGAATATTAATAGTGTATCAAAATAATTGTAAATTATATTATTAGTGATAATTATGCAATGTTCTTAGTATGCAAATTAATGATAATTATGTCACACTCTAAATAAATTTGTCAAGTAGCATATTTCAATTAATATAAAGTTGAATAAGAAATCATTTTACAAAAGTATATTAGTACTTTAAAATACTTATACAAAACTTAATAAATCAGGATCTGTCATGTAAAATCATCAAGAATAAATCAAGAATAAAACTAGATGCGGAAGTGTACCTGAATCCATTGATTTCTTGAAATCTTCAGATCTTATGATTTTGATCTTCCAAATTACCATACAAACAATTCAAAGAAGGTCTCTCTCTTTTTTCTAAAGATAGCTTTTCTAAAGATGGATATCAGAAAAGTTCTATATGTGTAATTTTGGAGATCATAACCTTAATACATAAATTTTGCACATTAACCTAATTTCTGATCAGCCCATCATTAATTAGAATTAGTTACTAGAGTATCTACACATATTTGACTCATACTTTATTTAATAACTAAAGCTCAATAAACCTTAACCAAATTAGATCACTTTCAGTTTGGGCTAACATTTTATGATAGTAAATAATAATATGTAATTACTCTTATTATATATGTGATATCCGTATTTTCTAACAATCTCTCACCTGGACCACATATATTTGCTAATTACTCTTTAATTACATGTCATTATATAACCTTGTGAGCTCAAAACTTTACTATCATATCTAAAAGGTATTTCAAACAATCTCGTCCATTAATTATGTTAACATAGAACTAAGGCAAATTTTGTTACATATATAGTAGCTAAATCTATCCTTGATCACATATATTAACACAACTAAATGACATATATCAAGTATAGATGTGCAACATGGAAATTACATGCAATATGATCCAAACATGCCTATTTCCAACTGGTCCTCCTTAAACCTTAGTGAGATCAAACCTTATCAAAATTAGAGTGTGAATAAACTAAATAAACTTTATTTCTGTAGAAAATAACCTTAAGTTGAAAAAATCGAAAATTTATCTATAATAAAAAAGCATTTTAAATTACAAACTACCACTAAAACTGAATATCCTGGAATGACATTACACTCATATGAGCAGTGTACTCTTATAAAACCTTAGGTGTAGTCCTTTAGTAAGCAAATCTACAATCATGGAGTTTGTCTCAATATGCTTTATAGACACCTAACCACTTGAACTTTTACTTTAACAATCAGGAACTTAAAGTTTATGTGCTTTGACTTTGATGTGCTCCTATTGTTATTAGAATGAAGGACTACCAATTATTGTCACAGTTTGCACCCTAGTGACAAAATTTTGCATCAATATTCCATCAAAATAGGAGTCTGTATACTTGATGATCTCTAATTTATCAGACCTCTAATATGTGAGTATGTAATCTTTTGTTCTCTAAAGATACCTCATAACCCTCTTGGCTGCTATCCAATGGTTCATACTAGGTTGCTTAAATGTTTGCCTAACATCCCAACAATGTACATAATATCCGAACGCGTACATACTTGATGCATAGGGAACTTTTTCATTTCCTGAATTTCAAGGTTACTTTTAAGGCATTGAGTAAGACTAAATTTGTCTCATTTAGCAACAAGGGTGTCACCTGGTTTACAACCTTGCATGCCAAACCTTTTGAGTACTTTATCGATATAGTTCTTTTATGACAATCCAAGAATACCCCGAGATCGATTTCAATGTATCTGAATTCCTAAAAAAAAAGGCGTCCCCAAGATCTTTCATCTTAAAATGCTTAGATAAAAATATCTTGCTTTCATGCAATAAGCTTATATCATTAGTGGGAAGCAAAATGTTGTCGACATATAGAACCAATAATATATACTTACTTCCATTGAATTTGTGATACACACAATCATTAACAATATTTATCCCAAAATAGAATGAAACAATTACTTGATGAAACTTGTAGTACCATTGAAGGGAAGCTTACTTGAGTCCATAGATGAATTTTGTTAATTTGCAAACCTGTGGTACCATCTTTGGGTCTCCTGACACAAAGTTTTCTGGTTACATCATATAAATTGTTTCTTCAATGTCACTATTGAGAAACTTAATCTTAATATCCATTTGATGTAACTCAAGATCAAGATGAGCAACAAACGCCATGATTGTCCTGAAAGAGTTTCAATGAAATTGGAAAGAAAGTCACTGTAAAATCAATGTCTTCTTTCTGACTATATCCTTTAGCTACAATATGCACCTTATACCTCTTCACATTGCCATTTGCATCCCTCTTGGTTTTAAATATCCATTTACAACTAATCGATTTTACACCTTTAGGTAATGGGACAAATTCCCAAACTTTATTGTCTTACATAGACTTATAGTATTCTTACATGACATTAATCCACTTTTTAGAACTAGAAATTTTTATGGCCTGACAAAAGTTGATTGGATCATCTTCTATCATTCTATTGTCATCCTCATGTTCTTGGAGAAATACAACATAATCATTTGAAATGACATTTTCCCTCTCTTATGGACTTCATTAATAGAACTTGTTATTGAGTTTGTTCTTGTAGAACAATTACCTTATTTTGAATAGGGAGTTGTTCAATATTGTCTTGTTAAGGTTTTGGATTCACTTTTTGATCAATGATAGGTATAAGAACCCAAACATCGTCAAAAATGATAGTAGGAACTGAATTAAAATCCAATTCCTCCTCAAAAGCAATGTCTCTAACCTTATTTCTTCCTCCAAACTCAACATCCTAAAAAAATATTGTAGTTCCTATCTAAAAAATATTCCTAATTGTGGGATCATAAAACTTATAGCTTATAGATAGCTCAGAATAACCAATAAAGTAACTGCTTATTATTTTCAACTCAAATTTCTTTCCATGTGGCCTATAAGGCCTTGCCTTAGCTAGACATCCCCAAATGTTAAAGTGATTTAGACTAAGCTTTTGATCTCTCCAAAACTCATAAGGTGTTTTTTGCAACTGCTTTAGTGGGTACTCTAATGTAAACTGCTGTCTTTAAAGGCATTGGCCAAATGAGCACTTTCAGACTTAACATGTTTCAACATTTTTTCCTCTTGCACACAATTATAAATGAGCTTATTTAGAGTCCATTTCTCCTTTTGAAAATTGTAACTAATTTCAAATTGGTTAGACTGTGCAGGAAGTGATAGCAAAACTATGAGAACAAACAATTCCTTAGAATCTTAAGTGCTTTAAGTCTTGAAGAAACATTGAACATCTTCATAATGTACTCCCTCATGTTTCCTTGACCCATATACTTTACCTAAATTAAAGAAGTCAGAAGTGATGTCATCTCAACCTTATCGTTTTGGGAAAAAATGTTTCTCAATTTAATCAAGGAAACCTTTGGCCTGAGTAATCTCTTAAGATTTTGTGCCATTAAAGGCTTCTGGAATGTTGTGTTCATGATCATTAAACTTATGCGGTTTGAATGATCCCACCTCTCAAAATCCCTTTTAGCATCAGGGGTGTTTGACGCAGTGAGAGGTGCAAGTTGTTTTTTCCTTAATGTAAGGTCTATGTCCACACAACCAAGCATTATAAGTAAGTGTCTTTTTCATTCCTTAAAATTAGTCTTATTAAGCATGTGTACAGAATTTAAATTAGCAGACATTGTGACAATAAAAGATAAACTATCTGAATATAGAACAAAATAGATAAAAACAAGCTTACATGAATATTCATAAGTAAACAACAAATTCAAAATAATGGCTAATCCCATCTCAAGATGCCAAACACAACATTAATATCAAGTCTTTGGACAGTAATATTAACAATAAGCGGTACTCTGGTTGTAACAATCAAACATTGATAATAAATTATGTTAAACAATGAATCAATCTTTGGGACTAACTTATTGCTCATATAAAATACCTTATAATTGTCACACATTTATCACCACAAATGTCGTTGAAATTCTGTTAAATATTAACTTACCTTTGGGTTAATTAATAAACACATAAATCACAAAAATATATAATCATCTTGATATTTTAAATAAACTAATCTACACAAAAGATGTCACTTTGGTGACATTTTGTTTCAATTATTCTTATTTAAAATATTAAACATCCTTAATTAAATCATAAAGTCAAAATCTGAATTTATTTGTTTGAAAATATTTCAAATTTAAAACAAAATAATTTGAATAAAGGTAAATCCCATCTCAAGATATCGGACACTCCATTAATATTTCATCTTTAGACAAAAATATTAACTTGTAAGTGACATCTTATTGTCGTAATCAAAGACCGCCAATAAAAAATTATAATTTTGTTAAACATTAACTTTCATTTGGGCTGATTTGTAACCTGTGTTCGACACCGGAATAGGGTATGAGGCATTACCGAACATAAACACATGCAATCGTATAAAACTGGGTTATGAATTTGCGTTCAAGTTTAAAACTTTTCACATTTTATCTTAAAGTCCCTAATATGGGCCTATGAAGCCCAAATCATGCTTTAGAAACGGTTTAGGACTAAACCGAGAACTTTAGAAAACTTCGAAAATTTTCATGAAAAACAGGGGCACACTTCTGTGTGATATTAGGACACGGCCGTGTGGCTCGCATGGCCATGTCCCTAGCCCTTGCACTAATCTGACTGGCTGTTGCAAACAAATTTACGTCACACATAGATATCACCACTCATTCATCCACATATGTAAGCATACACATCCTTGAAATGCATCATCATGGACTTATAATATAGCCAATATACCAACATCAAGTGGCCTTACACAACAATGAACTTTCAAATAGCATAGGCCAACATTTTAGGCCAAAAAAATTTTGACACATACAAAAATAACCAAGTCCCCTGTACATGCCATGATCTTAGGTATAAGAATTATCAATACCTAATTTGTTAGTTTGATAGTGTGATAAGTTCTCCGGCGACTTCCAACCCGAGATAACCTGAGGACATTATAAACACAAAAAGTAAACGGAGTAAGCTATATAGCTTAGTAAGTTGGTATGTAAATAATAAGAAATTTATTAACATGTTTTTACCAATTCTCACAATATGTTCTCAAGATAATACAATCATAATTGCACATAGTTCCACTATTTACTCTTGTTCATCTCAAGCTATCTACTCGAATTGCAATCACTAAATTATTTATATCTTGAGATACAAAACTCCAAATTAAGATCTGCTAATTTTCTCTAAAACTAGACTCACATATCTTCTTACCATAAAATTTTCAGAATTTTTGGTCCAGCCAATAAGTATAGTTTATTCTTTAAAGTCTCCCTATTTTGCTGTTCGACAGTTCTGACCCCTCTTCACTAAAAAATAATTATCTCATCGTATGAGATTTAGATGATGTTTTAGTTTGTTTTTTATTGAAAACAGACTCAATAATAATTTTAAAAATATAAACTCTAACCAACAATTATTTTTATACAATTTTTAATAATTTTCCAAAGTTAGAACAGGGGATTTCGAAATCATTTTGACCCTGTCTCACAAAAATTCAAATATCTTGTAATATGAAATTCTTTTGCTTACACTGTTTCTTTTGTGTGAAAATAGACTCAATAAGGTTTAATTTCATATCTTATTCAACCTCTAATTCGATTTCCACCATTTTTGATGATTTTTCAAATTCACACAACTGTTGCTGTCCAAAACTGTTTTATTGCTAATTTTACTCTCACATTTTCTTTGTATTAACTTTCATTCAACATTCACATAGATTTTGTACGTACCTATATCGCTTAAATCAATTATACTTTCATTTTTTTTGTCTTGGCTATGTCAGTTGATACACTTAAACCTCAATGAAAACACATTATTTCAATTCAACATCAAATAATATTATTGGTTCATAATTCTTTCACATTTAATCATCACATAGCCATATTCGTTTACACTTAGTCATTTCCTGTTGAACACATCAGAATAATAACGGATACACGGTGGCCTGCACATAGTACCACCGTTGTAGCCAAAGCTATTTTATTTACAAAGTGGGCTTTACATAGTACCACACTTGTTTCCAAAGCTATTATATTCACAAAGTGGCCTTCACATAGCACTACACTTGTGTCCAAAGCTATTTTATTCTTAAGGTTTAACCGGGAAATTTCTCACTTAGCACAATGCTATGGACTTATTTCACTTAGATGCCATGGACTTATTTCACTTAGCACACTGCCATGGACTTATTTCACTTAGATGCCATGGTCTTATTTCACTTAGCACAACGTCATATCCTAGATATGGTCTTACATGCGAATCACTTATTTCACTTAGCACATTGCCATGGTCTAACCATGGTCTTTTACAGTCAATTCATATTTCACTACGCAACGATCGTGATCGATCCTGCATTTTTACTCAATTCGAACGTTTACTTTAATTTTCACAATTTAATCAAATATATAATAATATTGCATAATTAACACAAATTAATAACGTTTATTAACATACGAACTTACCTCGACCTAAAATGGCGAAAAATGACCAAATCGTCCAATACTCGTTTTTCCCCTATTCTAAGTCCAAACTTCGTTTTTCTTGATCTAGAATATCACATTCAACTTATTAAATTATTATACTATTCAAATCAGTCCAAAAATCATATTATAGAAAAATTACATTTTTGCCCCTAAAGTTTCACATATTTACAAATTTTCCCCCAGGCTCATAAAATGAAATGTATCCATTTTTCTCAATACCCAAGCCTAACGGATTCATATTCCCTCTTATAGAAACCCACATTTTTCACTAAATCACATTTCTTACACATATTTTACAACTTTCACAAATAGGTCCTTTTATGCAATTTCATCAAAAATCACTTAGTAAAAGTTGTTTGTCACACCCCAAACTTTCATATTCTTCAATAAAACATCAAAACACATGCATGTCATCCATGGTTGAATTTTTAAACACAAACCCTAGCTCAAAATAATGGTGGAAATAGCTAAACCGAGTTACGAGGATCTCAAAAATGTAAAGAACATTAAAAACGAGGCTAAAATGGACTTACAATTGAGCTTGGAAGCTTGAAAATCCCTAGCTATGTCCTTCTCATGTGAAATTTGGCCAAGGGGTTGAAGATGGACAAAAATTGACTTTTAATTTTGTTTTTAATTCATTTTAATTACTAAATGACCAAAATTCCCCTAACTTAAAAATATTCTATTTCACCTATTTCATGTCTATTTTTGTCCAACAAATTAACCAATGGTCTAATTACCATTTAAGGACCTCCAATTTTAAATTTCATAACAATTGGACACCTCTAACATGTAGAACTCAACTTTTGTAGCTTTTACAATTTAGTCCTTTTGACTAAATTGAGTGCCCAAACGTCGAAATTTTTGAACGAAATTTTCATGAAATCATTCCTTGAAACCGTAGAGCATAAAAATATAATAAAAATAATTTTTTTATCTTTGAATTTGTGGTCTCGAAATCATTGTTCCGACTAGGCCCAAAATCGGGCTGTTACACGATCAATATTAACATAGCTTAAGTTACATGCACATAATCTTTTATATTTTAAAACAAAATAATTTCAATAACAAAGGTCACATTGACAACTTATTATTCCAATAAAGTTATTTTAAAAAATATATAAATATACCGATATTTAAATTTAAAATATTCATAATAATAACTCAAAATAAGATTAACTTATGCTTAATGAGAAACCGGATGCCTTAATAACAAATTACAAGCAGCTATTAAAATTTTATAATAAAATTCAAAATAAAATTTTATAAGAATGAACTTAATACTCATGATTATCATGAGTATTGTATCAAAACACCCATCGACTAAAATTTATAACCGTACCATTAAAATTAATTACAATTCATGCAAAATAAAATCATATATTATTCTCTTAAATTTATTACTATGTATATGTATATCATAAAAATATTACCGACTCACTGTTCATCTACATATAACTCCAAAATTAAATATAAAACCATTTATTCTTAAGCATAGAAAGCCCAATTATAAATATCAATGAGAAAGACAACAGAAAAAAAAAAAGCTGCCAACGAAATTAAGCACATTCAAAATTAAATAAAAAAACATAGTAACTCATAATCATCAAAAATTATTATTATTAGTTTTTTTATAAAAAAAAAACTCCAATTATGATTTTCGAACTCCAATATTGTATATATTTTCTCAAATATATACATAGCTCATAGTGAAATAACGAAAATAATCGGTCCATGCTTTTTCTTTGAATCTAAAATTTTTCGAGGAGATGAGCATAGAAAAACTTATATTAAGAGTATATAATTATTCAAGAAATAAATGCATATTTTATTAGGTTTGAGAGTATGTGGTAAAGTGAGTAAGTATGATTAGATATGTCATTCCGCATATGTCATTCTTTGTCTATTTTTACATTTTTTATTTTGAAGGTTTTAGCTTAACAAATCCTTACAAATCTTTTTTCACCAAATATAACAATTAGAGAATTTGAGATTTTTTTTTACCAAAATAGTACAAAAAAAACATGAAAATAATACAATGAAAATATTATGTACCAAAATAGTACACTCGGGGTAGTGTCGCCTATGTCAGGGTGACCACCCCAAAATCTGACAAAAATTCTGTTAAAAAATTTATAAAAAAAAAACCAAAAAGCTGGTAATAAAAAGTGATGGAGGAGGTGCCAAAGGCGGCACCAAGGATGCACGGCCTCCTTTGTTTTTTCTGTTTGGGGACCATTATAAGGTCCCCCAAGTTCAGCAGCAGCTCCGGTGAAGCAAGAAGCAAGGAGAAAAAGAGAAAAAGAAAGAAAAAGAAAAGAGAAGGAGAAGGAGAGAGCGGCACTGGTGAGGGAAAAAGAAGAAAGAAAAAGAAAAAGAGGAGAGAATAGAGAGAAAGAAGGAAGGAGAAAGAGAAGATAAAAAATCTAATAGACAAAAGGTAATTTTTATTATTATAAATTAATAGATTAATGTTTTAATTTGTTTTTTATGTAATGAGAATTAAAACATTAATTTAATTTTAATTTATTTGTTAAGTGTGCTTTAGGTTGATTAGATATATTTTTTATGAAATTTATTTGGCATGTTATATTCTGATTTTTTTTATGTGATGAGGTTTTTTGGGTTTTAAAAATAGTATAAAAAATAAAATACTAAAAGAATATCTTAATGAAAAAATAAAATACAAAAAGAAATAAAATACGAAAAAATAACTTTTTTGGAGAAAGTGGTGCTGGCGGGTTTTTTACTAAATATGAAAATAATATATGAAAATAATATATTTTAGAAAATAAAATCTGAAAATTAAAAAAATACAAACAAATGGCCAAAATCAGAGTTCTTTACTAAATTAATATAAAAAAACACTAAAATAATTGAAATATTATGTAATAAAATAATATAAAAATAAAATAAGAAATTAGTATATTTTAAAAAATAAAATTTAAAAATAAAAAAAATGCCAACAAAGGGCCAAAATCACCTAACAAAAAAAAAGAATATTGCAACATAACCCCTCATTGTTTTCCCATCTTTTTTATTTCCCAAGGAATTTAATTACATATTATAATATATTTAAAAATAATATCGAACAACTTATCATGTTTTTAATTATTATTGCATCACTCACATTATTATTAAATAAAAATTAATTTAAAATATATTGAATTAACCCCCGCCGGATATATTATATATATTATATTTTAAACCAAAATATTTTACTTATTATCATTTTAAAATAATAAAATATTTGTATTTGAGTTGAATATATCTATTTTTTTAATGTAGTATAGCAAAAAATATATTGTCGAAAAAATTGTTTGGTAATTTTTTGTAATTAAAAGAAATATATAAAATTTAGTTATTCTGATAAATATTTAAAATCCATCAAACATTAAAATTAATAACCGAAATTTATTTTGAAATTACAGGCATCGCAATGGCTTAACCGAAATTTATTTTGAAATTACAGGCATCGCAATGGCTTCATTGATTACGAAGGATCCTCACATATTTGACACAATTAATAATATGATAATATATTGTTATTTGTTAATCACGAGTTCCATTAAAAAAAGATCTACGTAATTTAAGGAAATAAATTATGTTATTATAATTATTTCTATAATTTAACACTGTCAAGGCTCATACCGCGCATTAAGGGGCCGGGTAAATGGTTTAGGATATTCCCCGAATGTACGACTAATGCCCTACTTGGAGCTAGCTGGAATCAGGTCAGTAGCATTGATTCGGACGTTCGATTTGCGGTACGATTTAACATCTACATTGGTCGAGCGTTGGCGTCCGGAGACCCACACTTTTCATTTGCCGTGTGGAGAGTGCACTATCACTCTGGAGGATGTTGCATTGCAACTTGGGCTTCCAATCGATGGGAGTGCCGTAAAGGGCGTAAGTCCGATAGCTGAGCCGGCTGCACTTTGTTATAGCCTATTAGGAGCCTCTCCCGTGTAATAGCCTGAATTTTCAGTTGTGTCAGAACAGTGATTCGAGATCATTAAATCCAAAAAATGAGTAGAAAATATTATTAATTTACTGAGTATAAGTTAAATGTGAAGTTAGGAAAATTTTTGAAATAGTGAATAGTGTACTAGAAATAAATATTAAAATAATTAGAATCGAAAACGAGGTATCGAGACTTTGGAAATTTTAAAACGAGCTATAAATATTTTTATAAATATTTATGGAGTGTTAATAAGTTAGTATTAAAGTTTTGTCAAGAAATTTTAAAGTTCCGATAGTTAATTGAGAAAAAAAGGACTAAATTGTAACAAATGCAAAATTATGGGAAATGATTAAATAGCTTAAACGATAAAAGAAAGAGGTTTTAAAAGGCAAATAGACCTAAGGTCTATTTGGGCTGGACGGCAAGGGCATGAAATCAGCAAGAAAGAATTAAGGGCAAAATTGGAATATTGCAAAATTTACTTAATAAAGCTAGGATTAAAGTGGAATTATCTAGATTTCTCTTTATTTTTCTGCATTCTCATTAGCAAAAACACCATAGAAGGGTTTCTTTAAGCTAATTTTTCATATTTTTACTGCAAATCTTGAACCCGAAGCAAGTCGAGGAAAAGAAAAAGTAGCTGATTAGTTCCTGAACTTTTACAAATTTGCAAATCGACCCAGGTAAGTTCATATGGCTGAAATTTAATGATTAAATGTTAATTTTATGGATTATATAATGTATAATGAGATATATTTATTGATGAATTGAGAATAAAATAACAATGCGAAAACCGAATAATTGATTAAATTGAGCGGAACGTCGAATTTGAGTACTTCTGATCAGTGACAAGTGATAAGTGGTAGCCTCAGCTACACTTATCTAATCAGTGACAAGTGATAAGTGATAAGTGATAAGTGACAAGTGATAAGTGATAAGTGATAAGTGATAAGTGATAAGTGATAAGTGATAAGTGACAAATGACAAGTGATAAATGTGATCCGTGTAAGACCGTTGTAGGGCTATAGCTTCGGAAAATGATAAGTGATCATACGCAAGATTGTAGTTATACTATGGCAAAGTGGAAGTGAAGTACTCAATTTCCTTTAACCGTTCCCTAATTTGATTAAGAATGGTATGTGACAAATGGGCCCAAAAGAATTAAAGTAAATGGATAAGCGGTAGTGAGTTTATACAAGGGAACTCACCAATGATTGTGGTTGACAGGTGAACTTAATAATTATGTATATTGTATAAGTGTATGAATGTTTGGTAAGATTTATGTTTTATGCCTATGAACTTACTAAGTTTCTATAACTTACTTGAGTGTATTCAATGTCTCTTGTAGATTGACGTGAAAATATACGGAGGATCGGATTAACACTGAGGATCACACTATCTAGATTATCTCCGATAGCTTTTGTAAATTTCTTTTTTGATTTATATGGCATGTATATGGTTTGATAATTAAATAAATGCTAAAACTTGTTTAATGAATATGTATTAAAGTAAAGAGTGATGAATATGCTAAATGGTATTGTCGAAACCCTTTTTATTTTGAAAGCAATGGGGATCGACTTTTGAAACCAAAAATGTGGAGTCGCCACCAATCTCTGGATTTAGGTGTGATTGGACCACCTATTAAAACGCTTTATTCAATGAAAAATAAATTTGGTTTAGGTAAAATAAAAAAACGGGTTCGGGAGTCGGTTACGCATGAGGAAGGGTTAACACCCTCATTACGCCCAAAAACTGGTACCAAATTGATTTGATGATGTCCTTAAAAAGTTTTAAAAGAAAAGATTTTCTGAAGTATATAAAAAATGTTTGAATAGCTCAAATTAGTGGTAAAAAATCTCTCGTTCCAAAGATATGCGATTTCATACCCAGTACGATTGGATATGATCCCTTATACCCTTAAGATGCAATCGATTTTCGACTTTTGAAAAAAAATTAAAAATTATAAAAAGGGGTTATCCAAATATTTGGTTCACCGGAAAAGTCATACCCAGTACGATTGAGCACGATTTTCCGGATTCCCCAAACACTAAATATTGCCTTATTTCAGAATTTTTGAATAACAGAAATTTAGAAATTTGCTTAAAAAAACATGTTTATTCATTTTAAAATTGATGAAAAAAATAATGAATATGAAATAATATACTCAAAATACAATAAACCTTGCTTAATACATCTAACAATCATTCTAGGTATAATGTAACAAAAAATTCTTTAAGCATGGATAATGAATAATTAATATAAAAATAATATACATGATCATAACACAAAATAAAATGATGTACAAAAATATGTATGAAACAAAATGAAGAATTAATGATCATATAATATATATAAGTTGACACGTTTGCATAAAACTTGGGATATATGTTTATTGAAATAGTTATTATAAAATTCAAAGTTCAAATCAAATTATATACAAAATATTTAAAACACAAATTTATTCAAAAATTGATAATTTTCATGATAACTTAAATAATGTATTAAGTATGAAGGAAAAACAATACATGATATAAAATAATGTTCAAAATAAATTTATGAAACTTGTATATACAAGTAAAAATTGGGTATAATTATTTGTAAAAAATGAAATTAATATTGTATAAAAAAAATGAAGTAAATATATAAGTTATATGAGTAACAAAATATATAAAAAAACATAAGGATAATGTGAGATACAATAAATTATATGATTTAAAATAGGGTTCCTAAAAATATTATACACATAAATAATTTTTAAAAGAGGATATATATACATAGAAAAATATTTGTATAAAGTTATATGAAAATAATAACATGTACCATAGTAAAAATAATTTAATATGGGCCATATACATGTGAAGAAAGGTTTGAAATAATTGTATGTCAAAATATCATTTAATTAAAATATGAATTATAAGATTAACCTAATTTTATCATAAATTATATACATAATAAATTTTAAAAAAACGCAATTAATTGCAAGTTTATTAAAATCTATATGTATAAGAATATCAAAGCTTTAATACTGTGTGCGTAAAAATACAATGATGAAATCCATGGCTTTTTATAGCCTAATTTTTTGGAGTGAAAATAATTAAAAAATACATTTATTTGCTGGCATCTGTTGTATTATGTTAGCTTGGACTCTTCTCGTGTATTCCTTTTGCAGGATCATTCGTACGGAGGAGATGACCTGGGGATCTCACGTGGGAAACCATTCTTCTGGTGCTCTTCCAGTGCATTCCGAGCGCTTCTGGAATTCTTTTCCTTTTTGGTCTCTTTCGGGTTTGGGCTAGGATATGGATTTATTAGAGTTGGGTTGTAGGACTTTATGGGTTATTGGGTTAAGTGTTATATTAAGGGATTTTGGGTTTAAATTACTTTTTGGCCCAAATATTCATATCCGGACATTGAACTTCTGATTTTGGTTTTTATTTGTGTTTTTTTTATTTTTTTGTTTTATTTTTGGTTTTTTAATTTCTATTTTTTATTCCAATGGGCCCGGGTGAAATGGGCCTATTACAGGTATAATTATAATTGAAGTATGATTTGATATCAATTTGGTTGAAATGGATTGGTTGGTTTGGATTGGTCTTGGTTTTAAAATTGCAGGGAATGTTAGATATTTATAAAGGGGTTATATTGAGCTTATAATTTAAAAAAAAAACTTTAGGATTTTACGAAAAATTCCCTATGGTTTCGATTTAATTTCAGTTTGGTCCCGAAGTATGTTTGGGCTTTGGAGGCCCATCTAAAGGACGTCATGACATGTTTCGGTAAATAAATAGTATTTAGCTTGTAATAATGGAAAATGAATTTGGTAAACTCTGGGAATGCCTCGTACTTTGATGTGTCGTTGAGAGCACCAAAAATATCCTATTCCTTATAAAATAGTAGAAATAATGAAAAAGAACAGTAAAGGGGAAGTAGGATCGAATCCTCAGGGACCGGATTATACGAATGCTTGTTTCTCGAAATCCTAGGCAGAATCGTGCCCAAGAAAACCTGCGTGACAGAGGAAAAATAAAAATTACAGAATTAAAGATTTGATTTAAAAAAAATGAAAAAAACAGAATCTAAAGTTCACTGAAATTGTGATTACGAAATTAATAAAAATAATAAAGAGAGTTAAAGGAAAAAAAAATCTTATTGGTAGATTCCAGCCTCCAATTATCTCATTCCGCCTTGAGTTCAATTCTCGACTTTTACATAACCTTTCTCAACTCAAGTAAGCCAGTTATAGTGGAAGAAGACACTTAAGACCACCAGCTCCAAAGATTAGACTTATGATTTTTAGGGAACCTGACTCTAGCCAGTAATCTATGCTAGATCAACGTTTCTCAATGGCGAATCCCACTCCATTTTGTCTCTTTAGCTCACCAACCTCTGACGCAGTAAGTTAACGAATCGACTGTGCAATCTTTCCAAAATATACAAAGCGACCGCCTTTGCATATGTTGAAAAGCTTACTTCTTAAGGGCCCATGGACGGAAGCGTCAGCCCGTAGTGCGGAGAAACGATGAATACTTGGCGAGAAGGCTAAGTACGGATTCTAGGTCTCAAGAACCCTTTTTGGGGAATATTGACAACTTTCGGCTAGATAGGTTTTAGTGGCTCATGATAATGGTGGAAAAGAAATAAATATAAAAAGGGAAAAGGGAATTTTATTGAAAGAAAATATGAAGAAACAAAAGCCTAGACTTTTAGGGGGAGAGTGTTTACAGAAAAAGATGAACACAAATACAGTCACTTCACCCCCTATTTATAGTGCTAGGAAGATAATCTAATTGAACTTAAATTCTAAAAAGATAAATACATTTAATTAAAGATAAATAAAGATAATTAAAATAAAATCCTAAAATTAATAGTCCTAATAATTAACTTAATATTAATTATCCTAATATAAATAAAATAGAGTCTTATAAAATAAAATCTCTTCTTTTTGCGTTTTTAGTCCTTGTGTCTTCCATGCTCGCACTTTTGGCACAATCTTTGTCCTGTGTCGCATGTCAGCCCATTGTGTGTCTGAATTCGCACTTTTATCCCTTAATTTTGTTTTTGCCTTCAAATCAGTCCCTAAAAGATAAAAAGACATAAATAGCTCAAATTAGTAGGATCAAGCTCAGAATAAACACATGATTAATACATAAAAATACGTTATTCTAGAGCATTATCATACTTCATTCTAGCGACGAATACAGGTAATAAGTGTTACAACCCGGCGATGATGAGTCCAAATTTTTAGGTTTGAAATTTACATGGCTGAAAGCCGATTTTGAGCAATTATCAGTTAATGCCACTGAAGAAGAATTGATGCGCATATCTCGAGCGTACATTATGCATATTATAGAGGGTGTACTGATGCCCGATGCGAACAACAACAGGGTTCATCTCCAGTATTTACCTCTATTAGCTAATTTGCATAATGTTCGCTCGTATAGTTGGGGTTCCACAGTTTTGGCTATGTTGTATCGTGAAATTTGTTAGACAACAAAGCCTAATGCCGTAGACATAGGCAGATGCCTTGTATTATTGCAATCATGGACTTTTTATCATATGCCATTCTTGGCATCGATTAGTCACCAACTATACGTATTTCCACTAGTTAACAGGTGATAAAATTTAACTTGTTATTAATTGAAAATTTCTTTATAATGATACTATTCTAACGATACTATTCTAACGATACTATATTTACTTGGAATGTGTTTTTGTAGATGGAGTATTTATTCGTGTATCGGGAGGTCATACATTGTCCCGATATATCGTCTGATGATAGAACAATATGCCGGAGAAGAGGTAAGCTATTCCAATATTCGTCACATATAATTACTTTGTATATCTTACTCGAACCGTGTTAAATTTTAATCATGGTATTAATCATGCAGTTTATATGGATGCCATATCGTAGACAAGAAATTACGGCTATTATACCCTCGTCTGCCTACATTGATTCTCAATTGTGGTGCACTAACGCACCAACTATCAATTTCAATGTAGTCAAGTGGTACCATGGGGATCGAGTACCACAACAGTTTGGTTACATCCAATATATCCCAGATCCACCAATGTAGGTGGGGAAGGTTCACAGTATCAACAAGAGAGGAAAACATGAAAGTCATTGAGGAGTTGTGGATCAAAAATATATTTTGGTGTGGGATAATAGGATGGCTTGAAGACCTCAAATGGATGTCTTCTGATTTGCAACCATCGTTAGAGTACATACAATGGTACTCTAGTATGGGAAAGCCATATTTACTTAATGGGCAGTCGACTGTAGTCCCCCTACATATTCAGCGACCTGGGACATACGAGCTAGTGGCCGATATAGAGGCTGAGCTAGAGCCAGATCCAGATCTTGAGCTTGAGCCAGAGCTCGAACCTGAGCTCTAGCCAGAGGCCGAGTCTAAACGATCGTATTCACATTGGGATGATACTTCTTATCATCCGAATTTACCAGGCAATTACTATTTTTTGGGCTCGTCAGGGGGTAGAAACCATTACGGGTTTGATATCATTGGGTCGAATCCACCGCAGTACAGTACTTTTCTCGGCCCGTATCCACCGCAGTACAGCACTACCCCCAGCCCGTATGCACCGCAGCATGGCACTCCTCCTGACTCAAGTTTATCGATGCCATTCCAGCCATATGATTTTTCTTCCATGTATCAGACACCCTCACTTATGACTAAAGAGGATGTTGGTCGTCGTAATAATCCACAACGTGCACGTCGACCTCCGCAGAAATATACCCCTAGAACTACACCATCGAACCATCAATTTTAGGGGTTTCTTGGGTTTTGATATAAATTAAATACATTACAATATTAATCTAATTGGAACAAACTTTGCAATATAATTTTTTATATAAATTAAATACATTACAACATAAGCTCAATTGGTACCCGATTGTGATGATTGTTCAACATGATAGTTTCGTTGCGGGTATTTATTTCGATTATGACCAGCTAACTTGTATAATCCACAACGTTTACCATCAGATTTCTCCCTAATGTCTATTTCATTACGCATTTTGGATGATTGCAGACGACCTCTCGGATTCTTACGTAGCCCTCTGTCTGGGACAAGATCGAAAGTCGTCAGAGGCACCTCCCACGAAGACAGGCCAGGCAGGACGGGGAACTTATTTTCTCAGACACGTTACTTACATTCGAGTGTGTACACATCATCAACAAATTATTCAACATTAATGTTCACATTAGCACATGCTGCCACGACATGCGTATATGGATAATAAAGTGTTTGAAACCTCTTGCAATCGCACCGTCTATTCTGGAGATAAACTCCATAGGACTTAGGTGATATACCGGGTTGACGACCAATAGTCTCCGTAACTCGAAATGTTTCAAGGCATCGTGAATATATTTCTACATTCATCGACCTCGCCATTTGACGGTTTGCAACCATTGCATCCCTGACATCTTCGACAAACACATGTCTCGCCTCCATCTGGTTGACTTGTTGCTGACACATTCTTGGCATCAAGGTAGCCAACCTATAGAATGTAGCCGAGAAGACAGATGAAATCGAAAGGTGTCGTGTTTTCAACAACACAGCGTTGACCCTCTAAACTAAGTTTGTGGTCATTTGACCATAACGAAAGCCCTCGTCAAAACTTTGAGCCCATTGCCACGGCTCTACTGTACCCAACCACTGTAGAAAAGATGTGTTCGTTTGACCTTCCATGTCACTCTCAAGTCGAGTCATCCTTTGTCGAAAAATGTGTGGCTCTGGCTCGTGCGCTGTGTATGTATTAATAAAATATAAGTTACAGTCTCTCCCTAAAACATTAGGTTATATGTTGAAAAGATAAGGTTATCCTTTACCCATTTTCACTACTTGTCTCTTCTAATCTGTATTTTTATAATCTAGATAGAAGTTAGCCGCAATGTGACGGATGCAGTAAACGGATCTCCATGGCACATCGGAACGCCTAATTGCGGTAATTAATCCTTTCTCTCTATCGGAGATGATACAAATATTATCGTTGCTAATAACATACCTCTGCAAGTTAGTAAAGAAGAATTCTCACGATTCCATGTTCTCCTTATCTACGATGGCAAATGCTATTGGGAGCACGTTCCTGTTGCTGTCTTGAGCAACTACAAGAAGTAGGATCTGTGTATATTTTTCATATAGCTAGGTTCCATCTACTTGAACAAATGGCTTGCAGTGGGGAAATACGTGCATACATAGATCAAACGTCCAGAACATCCGATGGAAAATTTATTTTCCCGGTTGTAGTTGGTCATCCGGGCTGTAATAAGGTCGTGTCTGTAACTCAATGACAATCCTCAGTACGTACTTCCACATAGCAGCTATCAATTCCTTTAGCTCGTTATATGATGCATCGAAACCCTATACAATTACTCTATTGCCATCTGTTTAACTATCTACTCTTTTCGATATGATACTCGATATTAAAATCGTGCCTGCATTTCGGCAATCAGTACCAAAACTTTAATGGCCGGCATGTCCTTCACCATTGGCATGATACACGTACAGATAGTTTTGGAATCAAGTTTTCGATGATATTCTATCATATGTGTTGATGTGCATGTATGAGGCCTAACAAATTTGCGTATCTCCCACATTTACGAATTTTAAATAAATGCAGCTATACCTGCCAATTGCAGCCTTCCGTCAAATTCCAACACTTCCCAATATATAATATTGGTTTAGACACTGCAACTTTGTAATTCATTGATATATTCATGCTATACAGCTTAATAGCAAATACGCACTCTTCTTTACTTTCGAATCTCTGGCCTACGAACAACTTCTTAGGATCAAAATTTACAGCCAGTCGGTGAGCATGAAGTATTTCAGGGTACTCCAGGAACTCAGCTACATGCACCACGTCAGGGTCTATGAGCAACATGTGTGGCCCAGGATTATTGTGTATCATAATATGTCGCATCTGGTTCCCAACCAAAGACGCGTTAATGTTTTCATCGTCATTCATGTCTTCATCATTAATATTATCAGGGACATCGTCCACATCGGGATCACTATCATTATCGATCTCTTGATCACAAGGATCACTACTATCGTATCCATCATCACTAACCACATCAATATCGGGTGTAACATTAAGATTGATATCGATCCCACGTATAGTCGATTCACTAACATTGTACGATATTGGAGCCACCATGCACGGTTCTTGAGCTTCATGTTCTTCACTGTATGCAGTGAGATCTTCATTTTGCTCCATACCGGTTAACTCGTAAATAAGTAAATTGATGTATTTTTGTCACTCCTATTCCCACAATAAAGAGCAATCATTGTCTCCACATCTTCGTCGTCTACAAGTTCCATTTCGGTGAATTTGATGGGATCTGTCGAAACTGGAAACTTTTAAAACTTGTAGAAAATTTCGAGATCCATCTCCCACAACGTCTAACAATTTTTGCGTTAATTATTCACTTCATATCATCCAACGAGACATTTCTATTAAATCTCATTACTATTTGTTGCCAACATTCAAATATTCATCCAACGATTGTTGTCAAGATGATTCCATCAAAATAAACGCATACAAAAAATTTATTATCCATCTTCAATACTTCATATGTTAAAAAATTAACAAAATTTCTCAAAACAATTTCGAACAACAAATAAATTACTTAAATAAAATATTAATTAATTAATATGCAATTTTTTTCATTCATAAGCTCAGGCTTTTTCAGTTCCCATTTTGTACATGAACAACATTTATCTTTACATTTAACCACTTAAATTCAGTTCTACGTTTTCTTCCATCTCCAATCCTGAATCTTTATCTGAGAAATTCTCTACAATCCAATTTAGAAATTCTTGATTCTCTTCATATTCATCTTCTACAATCCAATTTGGAAATTCCACGGAACCTTCTGGCTCTTCAATCTTTATAACGGGTATTGAATATACAAGTTCTCTTGGTAATTTCCTAACAACTAATTTATCTATCCATGGTTTGTCAAACACATTTTGCTTCCCAGTCAACTTTCGTGAACCTATACTTTGTCTCGCTATTTTCCTTACTCTATAAGAGATTATAAACTTCACGAAGTTTATAACTAGATTCCAATAGGTTCATGGAACCGATGTCTTCCAAAGTTCATCTAAAATGATTTGATGCTCCCGTTCTATTAATGTCCCTCTAAGGGTTAAGTATTGCACTTTATTATTTCTAATCATTTCATGACCCTTCCACAACACTTTTTGCATCTTTCGATTTATGGTAATAAGGTGTTGAACAATGTCTTCTTCTGGTTTCATTCTGTAATCTTGCACTTCTCTCATCATCTTATCAACTTTCTTCCCTTGTGCTAAAGTTATTATCTCATCAGGCAATACAAATATGTTGCCATTTCGAACAATATGTATAACAGAAATATTTTCAGTTGTTATCACTAATTAACAATTACTTTATAATAGTTTTACTAACATAAAAACTTTCGAATATATTAAAAAAATTTAAAACATAACATTCATAATAAACACATAATTAATCTAAATACAAAACTAAAACACATACTAAATACAAATCTAAATACAAAATTAAATTAGTAAAAAACCCAAAAAACCCATCACATAAAAAAATAAAAAATAATCAGAATATAACATACCAAATAAATTTCATAAAAAATATATATAATCAACCTAAAACACACTTAACAAATAAATTAAAGTTAAATTAATGTTTCAATTCTTATAAAGTTGAAGAACAAAGACCAAATTCTCTTCATTTCTCATTACATAAAAAACAAATTAAAACATTAATCTATTAATTTATAAAATAAAAAAAATTACCTTTTCTCTGTTAGTTTTTTTTCTCTTCTCTTTCTCCTTCCTTCTTTCTCTCTATTCTCTTTTTCTTTTTCTTTCTTCTTTTTCCCTCACCAGTGTTGCCCTCTCTTCTCATTCTCTTCTCTTTTTCTTTCTTTTTCTTTTCTTCTTCTTGCTTCTTGCTTCACTGAAGCTACTGCTAAACTTGGGGGACCTTATAATGGTCCCCAAATAGAAAAAACAAAGGAGGCCGTGCATCCTTGGTGCCGTCTCTGGCACCTCCTCCATCACTTTTTTACTAGCTTTTTGGTTTTTTTATTATTATTTTTTAACAGATTTTTTGTCAGATTTTAAGTTGGTCACGCCTCTGACATAGGCGGCACCACCTTGGGTGTACCAATTTGATACATGATATTTTCATTGTATTATTTTCGTTTTTTTTGTACTATTTTGATAAAAAAAAAACTCAGAATTTAAATAACCAAACTTCCACTTATATCTAAATCAACTAAAAAACCAAAAACTCTATTTACCAAATTACTCGATATATTTGTTATGCTAACATAAAATCCTACCGAAAAATTTCGAATAGAGGAACTTATTGGAAGAGGACTTGTCAAATTTTAAGGAAATTTTTGGGAACATCATTTCGTCACTCCACTTCTCAGTTGTTCTATCTTTACTTCTTACATCAAATCAACTTAAACATCAGTTACACTACTCCTTAATCAAGGCGATAAAGTTTTTACTCAAGGACCATCACAAGGTCTAGTCTATAAAAATACCCCACTTTTTCACCCAAAAAAAAAAAAACTCCAAAGACATTAATATTATCCAAATTTTGTATAGACTTCGCCAGATATCTGAAGTTATCACTAATGGATCTTTGCATCATTGTAGCCTCCACCACCAAATCTTACATCTAACAATTGGTGCCATCTATGATCCATCTTTTTATATTCTATGAAAATTTAATAGAATATAAATTTATAGATTAAATTTATTAAATAAAGATTAAATTTATAAAATTTATAAATATTAGAGGATAAATTTATTATTATGCCAATAAAAGTATGTATAATTATTGAAAAATAATAATGTTATGATTAATTGTTCTCAGTTGTTCACTTTTAAAATTAATAAGCATTAAACTACTTCAATCTAATCAAAAACAAAATTAAAAGAGACCAGAAATCTTTTTATCTAAAATTTTCTATAATAAATTTTTAAAGGAAAAGGTGGGTAAAGCTTTTTCATCTCTCAGCTTCTACATCTTTATAATATTCAATTCTAAGCTTACGTTTGAATTGAAAGTAGGGAGGGGAAAGGAAAGGATGATTGTGATAGGCTTTATAAGTTAGGCCAAGAAAAGTAAGGGAAATTGAGTATCCTTTTGTTTTGTTTGGAAGTTAAATTTTGGGGGGGGGGGGAAGCTAAGGAAAGGAAAACAAAATAAATTTTAAGATGAAAAGTGTTTTTCTTTTCTTTTATAAATAATTTTATGGAAATGTTAAAATTGTAAAAATTAATGATAATTAATCATTTCATTATCTATCCAAACAAAAACTATTAAAATTACTTAAAATTTTTTTCCTTGGCTAATTTTAATTATCTAAACAAGATAGTTCTTTAGCTTTCCACTCTTTTACTTTTAATCTAAACATAGTGTAAGGAAATTGAAGACAATCCATTACGTTTTCATCTATCTTTCAAATAAATTATGAGAATCATACTTGACTATTAAATATCAATAGATATAAAAATATTGAAGAGAAGCCAAACCTTACTGAGCATAGCAGTGGCACAAGTTGAGCATCCATTCGTTAGTTTAACTAAGAATAAACAAATAAAAAATTGAATAAAGTAATAATTATGAATCAAGCCAGTGGTAATGTGGCAAAATGTAATGTTATTTTAAGTCTAATTGAGGGCTCAACCTGGACACCTTCGAAATAAACAAACATAAGTTAATCTATATATACAGGAAGAGTTAAGGCAAGCATGGGTATCAAATCTAAATCGCTCAACATTTCCATTAGGAATTCGAAGCCCAACCAATATATATTTGCACTCACTTTTCCTTGATATTTAAATCAGAACCTAATTATTAAATTTATTTTTGTTAACAAAAGGTTTTGCTACAGACCCAGGAGTGTTATTTTCTTAAAATTTAATGAAAAGAGTGCATTAGGAAAAACGCTTATTTATTATTTTTTTTTCCTTCTAAAGTAAACAGAGGTAAGAAATCCAGAGAAAAGGATGAAGGCAAAAAATTCCATTAGAGTTCTAACTCAAAATGAATTGCGTGTGACATTTCTAACAAAAGAACCCAACCAACAGGAATTTTATAAAATACAATAAAACCGTGACATTGTTTTGCACCACCTTACCTTGTCTCATAATCCATAACCCAAAAAATTCGTATTCAAAATAATAATGTATTTTCCATTTGTCAAAATTTGTGGTAAAGATCTAAGTTCTGCTCTAATACCTCCACCTCCACCTCCACCTCAAACTCAAATCTTTCTTCTTTTTCCAACCCTCTAAACCCCACCCCACCCCACCATAAAGATTATTTCTGCAACATAAAGAATCAAAGACAAATCGGTTTCCGACGTGAAGAAGAAACTGTAAACTTCAAGTTAGGTGAGAAATCCTTCTTAGCTCAGTATCAGCAAATTTTATGACATTCTGCCTTACCACAAGCCGATAGCCTTCCACCAGATGCCTCCTACTCCGAGCCAGATTATAATATTCACCACCGATATCAGGAAACCATATCCCCACCATTTTGCTAGTGGTACATAGCCCGCCCCATAGAATACAGGTGCGGATCCAATTCCATAATGAGTAATGCCTCCCATTAGGTTGGAGAGGAATGATAGAACAAGGGCTCCCAAATACGATGGAGTGCCCAAAGCACTAGCCACAGACAAGAAGGCTGTAAACATGGCACCAATATGAGCAGCTCCACTGGCAAAGAAGTAATGCGAGTAGAAATAGAGAAGAACCAGAATGCCAAATGACATTTGCCATGAAAGACCTAATCCACCTACGACCTGTAAAAATGAGCAGATCATTGACATGAAAGGCAATTCCAAAGATCTGAATTTTTAATTTCCATCAGACCTGTGCAACAACCCTCGTAAAAAAGGTTCCTAGTGTGATTGCCAAAGCAGAAGCATTGAATAAAGCAGTGTCAGAACAACTTAGCCTAAAAGAAAAGGAACATCCTAGGGCATTGTTTAATAAGACTCAAATGGACACGCCAAAGTAGTATGAAAATATTAATAGAACATGAAAACAGAACTAGAGAAAGCCAAATAATCATACTGACCAGATAGATATATTACAATGTAGAGCACAAGTACTTCAATAGTTTGCATTATTTAAGAGAAGATATAAATAGCCAATGGTATTCTGGTTTTTCCTTTCTATTTTCCTTTTAAGAAAACATGTGATTCCTAGTATGTCCAGAAAAAGCAAAGCACCGCATGTAGATTATGGTGATGGCTCTTTGGTGATTCCATAAAAAGTTTTAGTAATTGGACATGGCAGAGAGAAAATAAGACGAAAGTACAAGGAAAACAGGACAAACCTTAACAACGGTTTGACTAAACCATGAGATGAGACCATATTTGTTCAAATACCCAGCCATAGCAATGAGTGCGGCAAACCAAGTAAGTGTATCCCATGCAACTGATTCAGCAAGACACTCCTTCCATGTTACTACCCCAGTCACAAGTAGGACAGATAACCCAAGAATGGCAGCAGTAACAGCATCCACATTTAACGCCCCTCCAAAAATCCAGAGCCCCACCTAATGCAACAGAGGAAGATAAGAGAAAATTCTTGATAGTTGAACATTCAAGCTCTCACATAAGTAGCTTTCAGCCTTTCACGCTCATCAGTAGTAGCCATAGTTACTAATGCCGTTGTCCGTGCAGTAAAAGATTCGCATCAAATGAGAGCAGAAAGTAATACAACCAGAAATAGCATTGAAAGTCTATTAATCAGTTGAGAGCAATCAAAATATTGCTGCAGAACATAAAATTGAATGAAATGCAGGAAAACCTAGCCATATTTCAGTATTTACTTTATCAATACTCAAGGATTCAAATCAATAACGAGGCACCTAGAGATACTATCACATGCATGATTCATTTCCAGCTAATGAAATTGCAGCACCTCTGAGGTTTGGATACAGCTATGAAGCACATAAAATATGAAAACCTTTGAGGCCTATGTAGCGAACAATTAAAATGGCAAACAGAAAACCTGAAAAATTGCAGTATTTCCTCAAAATCCTACATATATCTAACATCTTTAGAAGAATTCCATATTAATTATGCTAAGTCTGCAGGGTAAGATCATATAAAGCATAATAATGTCTAGATTTTCATGAGCTTGTGAGGGGATCATTAAGCCATTTCCATCATGCTTATTTTATTTGATAATCATTAACAAATAGAATATGGCATGAAAAATTTTATATTTGACCAAATTACTTGTTAAGAAGTATCTAGGAAGCAAGATTATGAATCCACAACATAACCTGATTTTTTTACTACTGTATCTGTTAAACCTATAAGCTCCAAAAACAGATTTATTTCAAAAGTTCACTTCCAAAATCACATTGAGTGGCAATGCATCCATGTTTATATTCCAAAAACTCTTTTGAGACCTGCTTAGCATGAATACTCCTAGATGGCAAAATAAAACCAGATCAAACATAGCTCTCATCCAAACTTCCAAAAACTTTATACCTCTTTAGTCCATTAAGATGGTAGGAGGTAACTGTAACAACCATGTCTTGAACTCTTAGTGGATACCATACTAACACAACATAAATTGATGTAACAACTTAATTAAACGCAAATACTGAAGCAGAGCAAAATATATAACCACATGAACAGATTGAGCATAGAAAAGTACATTTTCCCCCAAATCCTAATTTTTATAGTATCTCTCTCCCTCCACACTAAAAGGATGTACTAGCTGCTAAGTGTAGCTCTTCAAGGAAAGACAAAGCAGGGAACAGAGACATGTGCCAGTGTCATAAGGTCAAGGTCAACGACTGTCTGTAGATTCCAACAGAACGATTACCACAAGCAACAGCTAAAACTAGAAAATCTAAAACAGATGAAGAACTTTAAATGATGGCGGAAAATGAGCGCCTCTCAAACTAAAATGTGGCTAGCCTCGTGATCACATGTCACTATTGTCACCTATAATTATTTTTTCAGTGCGACATTTCCACTTGATAGATTGTGATAGCAGACAAAACATACTTACACAGTTGTAAAGGCATTAGGTATAATTAAAACATAAAGAATCAAAGGTTAAGAAGATTTTATCAATAGATGTTAATATTATTATACCGTTAGAAATAGAGTCCCAGCCATGATAATCTCATTCTTGGACATCGGCCCCATCTTCTCCAGTTTCTCCCTAGCAAGCTTTGGCGCGTCGGGACTAGTTTTCACCGTTGGTGGATAAATAACATACAAAATCAATGGCACAACAAGCAACGAAACTAAACCCGGCACGAATGCCGCCTTAGCCCAATCCATCCACCCGATCTGCTGTTTAATGGTATTGAAAGCTAAATTAGCACTTAATGGATTCGCCGCCATTGCAGTTAAAAACATCGAAGAAGAAATAACGGAAGTTTGGAAACATGTCAGCATTAACCAAGATCCTAATCTATTTTCCGTTCCGTCACCCACGTTGCTGCCACACGCGGCGCAGAGAGATTTGACTAGAGGGAGGAAAATTCCTCCAGCGCGTGCGGATACGGATGGAATTGCCGGCGCTAATAAAGCTTCGCTGAAGACTAAGCTGTAGCCTAAACCTAATGAGGAAGATCCGAATAAGGAAACGAATTGGTAAGCGATTCGATTACCAAGTCCAGTCTTGATGAAACCCCGAGCGAAGAAGAAGGCGAGAGCGATTAGCCAAGGAATGGGATCGCCAAAAGCGGAGAAGGCAGCGGAAAAGGTTAGGGTTTTGGTGAGGACGGAAGCGCCTAGTCCAAGTAAAGCCACAGCTCCGAGTGGTAATGGTTGAGTGATGATGCCGACGATTGTGGCGAGGAAAATGGAAAGTAACTGCCAGGCGTTACGAGAGACACCGGATGGGACGGGAAGGAACCAGAGAATGACACCTGTAGCAATCGAGGCTATCAATGGCTTTAATGCTGCACCTTGCCATGGTTGCTGGGACGGCGGAGTTACGGCGGCTGGAGTTGATGCCGCCGCTTTGACAGTTAATTTGCTGTGTCTTTTCTGGATTCTATTGTTCGTTATGACTGGAGTGAGACTTAACTGTTTAATGAAGCTGGAATTATGTGAAGTGGACTTTGGGAGAAACGGAGGGGAAAAGACCGGGTTTGGACATGATCTGGAAGAGAAAGCAAGTGATTTGATACGTGAGTAACCGAGGGGGCAGGAGGAGGTGAGTGCGACGGAGGCCATTTAAGACGGTTGCGTCGACGGCGGAGAAACGAGAAATGGTGGAACTGAGTGAAGGAAGGCGGAGATTATATTTAAAAGGGTAAATGATGGGAGAGGGTTAACGCTGGCCGTTTGATTTTGATCAAACGGTGGGTGTGGAGGTTTGGAATTTATGGTTGGCTATTGAGATGTGAACTTTATATATTATTATATTATATGATAGAGAAAACAGAGTGAGCATCGATGAGGTTGTCGTGGTCTACAAGAGATTTCATTTGGGAGAGGTTGGGATTTCCGTCCAAATTTTTCTATGGTTTGGCGACCGGCCACATGTATAACATTCGCCCACGTGCCTTCTGATTATTGGATAGTATTGTACTCCCAGTGACGTGGTAGGTGGCCCAATGGGAATAAACGATTCCACGTGGCGGGCTATGACTGGATAAGGAGCTCTGAGAGGGAAATCCGGAAAGGAAGAGTGATTTCTGTTTCGGGTGACTGACACCACTGACACAGAAAGTGGGAGTTAATTTATGTTGTGGTATTTGGATGCATGAGGCTATGGGGGACCAAAAGGGCGGAGGGAAATGACAAGGATGTCCTGAAGGGCCCGGTGAGTAGCGAATATGAGCCGCAGAAATGCATGTGCAGTGATACTAGATGCGAAATATATAATAAGATTTATTAGATTTCAAAGCAGAGAAGAAGTAAACGATGAGCATGTGATGTTAGTAGGTGCGGTGGGTAGTGGGGCCCCGTTGCCCTCCCAAGTTCGGTTATATATTATGTTCCGATTTTCCCAAAGGTGATTCAGCCACGAATTAGTGGAGATTACTTAATCCCACCAAAATACGATTAAAAACAATTCAATCAGTGGTTGAAACTTGAAAATAATAAGTATATATATAATTTTTTAATAATTTATCTGATTTAAATCGATTGAACCAATTAAACTTAGAGCAATTGATTTGAATAGTTTAACTAATCAATTCACTTTCAAAAATATTAATTTTCTAACCATTGTTACTTATGACTAGTTTAGCATTACTTTTGAGAATTACTTTTAAAATGTGTTATGGAAAAGTAATTTTGAGAAGTATTTTTAAAAATTTTGGTTTAAGATTTAAGTATTAGTATTGCTGTCAAAAAGTGTTTTTGAGAAATAAAATGTCTATTTAGACATGGTATTATAAAGTAATAAATATGCATTTAAATAATGTTCAAATTAGTTAATATTGTGATATCTTAGTAAGAATATAAAAAATAATTATTATAATTTGTTGTTAATATTTTAATATATAAAGTATAAATTTTAAATATTTTTAAAAAATTTAATATTAATTATTCATAAAATTTAATTCCAATATATAAACTATATTTTAAATAATAAAATATAACCAATAAAAATTTAAAAATATAATATTATATATAATAAATTTTAATAGGAAAATAATTACATATAAAATATAAATATTATATAAAATATATTATAATAGTTAAAACTGTCATTTAGTCCAAAAGCACTTTTGTGAATAGCAAAAGCTAAGGAAAACTCTTTTGCTTTTAGATTCAAAAGCACTTTTAACTCCAAAAGTTATTTGTTAGATTCAAAAGCACTTCTTATTTAAAAAGTGCTTTTGACCCCAAAAATACATTTAAAAAGTAATGTTAAATAAAGCGTTAGAGAAACGAATACATATACAATACTAGTCATTTTGAAAATACTTTTTCCTTTTTAGGATAAACCACACAATTAGTCACACAATTTTTTTAAGTTTTTATTTTGGGCATTGAAAATTAAAAGAGTTGTAAATTTGGCACTATCGTAAATAATTATTTTTATTTTAATCACTCAACTTTAATAAGTTTTCATTTTGATCACTATTGTTAATTCAATGTTATTTTACACTTATTTTAGTCACCTAATTTAATAAGTTTTCATTTTGGTCTCTCATTTTTCTCTGTAACTCAATTCTTGGCAAAAATGCAATTTTTATGTAAAAAATTAGGTTTTTCCTGAAACTAAAAAACTAAAAATTAATTCTAAAAATTTAAAAAAATAAAAAAGATAAAATAATTTTCCCTATAAAAAATTAAATAATTTTTTTTAAACACTGAGGTTCTCCCTTTTACCGAGAAAAAAATCAAAATTAATTTTAGAAAAAGAAAAATATAAAATATAAAAAAAAGAAAAACAATGAAATAAAAAAATATAACTTGGTTTTTCCTATAAAAAGAACCTAGATAATTCCCTCTAAAATCTCAATTTTCCTTTTATTAAATAAAATAAAATTAATTCTAAAAAAAACAAAGGAAATTAAAGATGAAATGTTTTTTTTTCTTGTAATAATCCAAGGTATTCCTATAAAAACTAGACAATTCCCTATAAAATCTCAAGCTTTTTTCTTTATCGAAAAAATTAAAATTAACTCCAAAAAATAGAAAAATTAAAATTAATTTTTAAAAAGCTAAATTAGTAACCAAAATGAAAACTTATTAAAATTGGATGACTAAAATGAGTGTAAAATAACATTAAATTAACGATGGACGACCAAAATAAGAATGTATTAAAATTAGGTGACTAAAATGAAGATGTTTGTTAACTACAATGACAAATTTATAATTTTTTTCTATTTTTGATGCCCAAAATGACAACTTATAAAAATTAAGTGACCAACTGTGTAGTTTATCCTTCCTTTTATAGAACAATTTTAAAAAAAATTAATTTAATACTTAAACTACTCATATCCTACAATATCTATAGTAAATTATATTCGAATTCATATTTTGCAAATTGTACAACAATAACGATGACAATAGAATTAAAATTTAAACGATAATATTGAAATATATGAAAATAGGTTAAAACTATTCTTTAGAAGAAATTAATATAGTCTTATATCTTATATGTAATATTTAATTTTGTCATGTGTCATATTAATTAATTAATTTTTTTATTTTATGCAATACTTATTGTATATTTTAAAAAATTATTATTTAAATACTTTTATGAATATCTTATTAAGTGGATGACCATAATGATCAAGATAAAGTTTTAATGTACTTTAAATTTTAATAGTTATTAGAATTAGATCTTTACTTCTTTTATACTTCTTATGCCTATAAATAGAGACCCTGATGAAGCATTGTAATCATCCCTTTTAATCAATAAAGTTCATTCTTTGTTGCTCTCATATTTTCTTTGTTCTTTATTCTCTCCATCTCTCTTTATTTTATAACACGTTATCAGCACGATCTTGCTCAAAGTGATAGTTCCTTTTATCAATGATCAAATTTATCCTCCATGATTTTCAATTTCTTTGACAACTAGATGCCAAGTTTTACAGGAAGTTTCTTTTATTTAATATTTCATATTTGATTATTATTTTTCATTCTTCTTTCATTATATGTTATCATTATTTTGATTAACTTATTTTACTTCTTGTTCTTAAGGGTGGTGAAAGATTTGATATCGTTATCTATATGAAATCAAGAATATTTTTGAACTATCTCATACCTTCTAGTGATGTCGATGATGTTAAAGATCTTCAGGTATATTTTACTATGTTTTATTTATTGTTTATAATAATTGGAGACTAATCATGACAACATGCATAGATAGATTTTGATTTAAAATCTCACGCATGTTTGTGATGGTAATTATGAAATAAAGAATCTATTGGGATGTTTATAAGTCTGTCCTACTAAATTTGTTGCATTCCCCGAAATGAATGTAAACATAAAGAAAATAAAAGATATACTAATGGACCACTAAAAGTGGTAACATAGTAATAAATAATAGAACAACGAGAATTCTCAAGATAACTCTTTAAAGGGTAAAGATAACTTATGTTATCAATATGTGATATGAAATATTATTGGCCACATATGTGGCGTATGCCCAAATATTTTGTTTCTGTTAATATTCTTTGAGGAAGGATATGAAAATGTAAGAATGAATTTTATCATTATAGATAGAAAATATTTATCTTATTTGGTATTGAAACAAACAAATATTATCCCAATATTTGATAGTATAAAATTAGTTGAAAGCTCTAGAAGAGCTAATATATCAATATCTAAAAAGCAAAAAATTTGTGATGGTTAATGCATTACTTTTAAAAGTTATTTGTAATAGATCTCATATTGAGATTGTGAATGAGGAAAATATTATATTTCATATAAATAAAAAAGGGGATTGAATTATTAATTTATAATCTTTATAATACTCTTTTGTCATTGTCCCTATTAAAGGGTTGAAAGCAAAATATTTGATTGTGAAAGATATACTCATGAGTAATAGAATATAATAATTATATCTAAAGCTTATTATGGTTGGATGTATCTAAAGTTGCAAGTATTTTTTAAAAACTGTGAGTATAACTCTACAGTATTTAGAATAAGTTTTCAATTAAAATTACGTGGTAAAATATTATTGATGAGAACTTGCAAGAGAGAAAACTTATGTATGAAAAGTCATTAGTTATGAACCTGTTATACACATGGAAAATAAGATTCACTCTCAAAGTTTGCTATTAATAGATTTTTGGGTATTTGAAGATTTTGGCATATTCCTTGAAGCGAATACTGCATACAATTATTTGGAAATTATATTTATGGACTTGGTGGCATTATAGACTTCACATTGATTTAGACATTTCCAGTAGTAAATGTCACAATAGTACTTATATGTGGATACAAATTAAAAGGAATGATAATAAAATTATCAATTTATTACAATTTAGTACAATTGAAACACATGCTAGAAGTTTACTAATACAAATGTGTTTACTACTTGGCGTGACCAGTTACACCATCCTGGATCATAAATGATGCGAAAATTAATTGAGAATTCATATAAATATTCAATTAAAGAATCAGAAGATTCTTTAATTTAAAGAATTCTCATTTGTTGTTTGTTCTCAATGAAAATTGATTATTAGAAACTCACTAGCTAAAGTTAAGATTTAATGTTTTGCATTTCTGAAATGAACATGGGCCCATTCATCCACCATGTGGATGGTTTTGATATAATATGATTTTTGTAGATGGATCTACAAAATAATCACATACATTATCAACTCACAACTTATCGTTTGCGAGATTGCTTGTTTAAATGATTAATTTCAGATTATGCAATTAAAACAATTCATCTTACTAATGTTGGTGAGTTTATATCCCAAGTTTTTAATGATTATTACATGTCAATTGGGATAAAAGTTGAACATCCTATAGCTCATGTTCACAAACAAAATGATTTAGCTGAATTATTTATCAATGCCTCCAACTAATAGCTAAACCATTACTTATGAGAACTAAACTTTCTATTTCAAAATGAGATTATGTTGATTTACGTGTTGTACGCATCAAGCCAATAAGTTATGAATACTTCCCATTACAATTGGTTTTTGATCAATACTTAATTATTTCTCATCTTTGAATTTTTGTATGTGCGTATATGTTCCAATTGCTCCACCACAACGCACAAAGATGAGTGAATCCTGAAAGAAATTTAGGAATATATATTAATTACAAGTTTATTTGTGATTACAATTTTGATTCGATAGTTTTTCCTACATTAGGGGGAGATAAATAATAACTTGTCATGAGTTAGGAGGAGAATAATTTGAACCAGAAGGTCAATAAGGATAACTCAGTACAAGTTAACTGTTAGATGTATTTACAAACTTAATGAGAATGTAACACTCCCTAACCCTTATCTGTCCCCAGAACAGGATTACGGGACATTACCAGTCAATACAGTTCAATTACGGACATTATCTAATATAATTGTTTACACTTATCCTAAATTTAATGTATCGTCCCTTTAATGGGCCATCGAGGTCCAATATGAACAGTAAAATCAATTCGGCACTAATTTAAAATCTCTACGAATTTTTCTCAAAATTTCAAAATTTTCTTATAGAACAGTACCCACATGCCCGTGTCCTTTACCCATATAACTCTCTGACTTATTAGTTATGAACAAATTAGTTTCACGACACACGCCCGTGTGGACTCAAAATGAGTATTATAATTCAAGTTTACCAACCTTGCAAATCATAAACCACAAACAACATAATTTTTAATCTTTTAACTTACTCAAATTACAATCAAACACATCTAAAACATATTAAATCGACCATCTTAAGTGTCTAGCCAATGTACCTTCATTGGTACCACAATTTTTATCAACAAAACCTAACGATAATTTACTAATCAAACCTATTTATAATTATTTCCAAATTTGCATCTTTATACCAAACTTAGTTAAATTGTGTACTCAACCATTATCATTTATAACAACATTTACAATAACTTTCCAAAATAACCACTTTTGACATCCTAGGTATATGCCATTACTAATAATGAACATATTTCTCCACTTACAGTTTGGGATCGGCCTGGGATGCTGATTCAACGATCTGACTTTAACTTATCCTACGTACGGAAACAAACCGTACGCTGAGTATGAACTAAGTGTTATTTCTATAATCTGAACACTTAATAACATAACATACACTTAAAATCATATAATAATCATAAATATTCAATTATTCATTTCATAGATAAATTCTTTATAACTCATTCAATCTTTATCATCTATTAACCCGATTAGCTTTTCAAAATAAATTCACAAATCATTTAAAACAATAATATTTTTCATTCATATGTCTCACTTACACTTCTGTTCACTATTCAATTTCAGTAAATAATATTCAATTATTACATGTCATTCAGTAACCTGTATAATCCAAGCTCAATCAGTTAATATTTTTCAGTGTCACTCAATTTATCGGTTTCATTTAGTAACATTCAATTATTCAGTAGCAGTTAGTTATTCAGTAACAATCATTTGCTCAATAGCAATCAGTTATTCAGTAACGATCAATTATTCAGTAATAGTTAGTCATTCAGTACTTTTATTTACCCCTATTAACATGACTCAGACACTGACGAATATACGGATCCAACCATCACACTAGTACAATACGGCACATAGTGCCTCATCGGCCAAGCCGAAGTAAATAGTAATAGTAACAGTACGACACACAAGGTGCCTCATTGACTTAAAGTCGAAGTAACAGTACAGCACTTATAGTGCCTCATCAACTCAAGGTTGAAGTATCCCTGAACACTTCCAATCCTACGGCATGCCAACTATATCTGACTTAGCCCAAATACTATTAATAGGGTTTTCAATTTCATTTTCAATTTTTTTTTTCAACCAATACACATTTTAATTAATCACATATATTCTCTAATCAATACAATTCACTATTTTAAATAACAAATATTTAAATTTCACAATGATCACATATTCATAATTAATTTCATCACATTCTCAATCAATATATTTTTCAAATATAACATGCATCCAATATTCAATTTTCATATCAACCACATATATCCATATAAATTCAATTCAATAACAATTACTAATACTTACCTTAATTTCTTACAATAACATATAAACCAGAATATAACAGTTAATAATTAAAATTCAAATTATTTACCAACTCAATTTTAAATTCAATACCAATGCTCAAATATCATATAAATTATAATTTCACAAATACTCAATTCAATATCAAATATACTACACTTACCTTAATTTTCTTACCATAAACATTTAAACATTTAAATTAAAATATAACAATTAATAATTAAATTCGGATTATAAAAATACAAACCGTAATTTCTCGAATTATTCTTCGTCCACCTTTTCTTTTCCTTTCTTCGTAGATGCCTCAGGTGTGATGTTAGCTACGAAAAATTAAGATAATTTTCATAATCATTAATACAATACTAATTTACATTTAATATTTAAATTTGTTACTCAATTTCTATTTAATTTCTACTTTAATTTCAATTTTAATCTTAACTAAATTCACTTACTTTTTCTATTTCAATTCATACTTTGTTTCTACTCAACTTTCAACCAAACTTAGACATAGCTATCTAAATTTCATCATAAAACCCTAATGTCAAAATTCTTACAATTTAGTCCCTACTAGGTAAAACTAATAGCTTCTTTTACAATTTAATCCTTTAATCAATTCTAACTAAAAATTCTATCAATTTAATCCCTAATTCAATCATTTGTTCAACATGAACTATACTCAAAAGCCTAAGAAATTTCAAAATCTCAACTAAATTTCTACAAAACTTTGTTCTAAAACTTCTAAAACATTAAAATTAAAAGAAAATGACTTAATTGACTTACCTATTAAAGCTTAAAGCTTCAAATCCTGAAATTTCCCTTTTTTTTTCTTTCTTTACTTCCTTCCTTCTTTGTTTCTTTCATGCTATTCTGTTTCTTTCCTTTTATTTCATTTATTTTATATATATTATAATAATATAATTTAATAATATACTTATATAATAAGTAAACATACATGTATTTCACAATTGTATGTATATTAGTATTACACATGTCATTATATGCACCATACATTTGTCAACTTTTAATTAATATAAAATAATATTAATACAATAATATTTACTTAAATAATAAGTAAATACATACATGTATTACAAATGTATGTATAATATTTATTACACATGTATTTTATTTTTACCATACACTTGGTACTCATTTTGGTTTATTTGCTTATTTAGTCCCTTCAATTTTCTTTATTCTATAATTAAACTTTCACACTTTATTCAACTTAATCATTTTATCTAATTATCCTTAATTTAAGCTAATTCACTTCAGAAACTGAGACCCGAAAATACACTTTTTCGATAACCGTAAACTTCGGGTCGTTACAGAGAATAACCAAGTGTTATATACCATCTAATATTTTAATTTGATTCAAAGTCCCAGTAGAACAATCAATTGGAATAAATAATAGATTGATCAGTTCCAAATATGAAAATTATTCTAGATGGTCATATAGTGGAGGCGGGTGCTCCAGAAGAGACCTAAGACATAACTAATAAGTAAAACTTCAGAAGAGATTCAGGTACCTGAAATTGAATTTTAAAATAATGAAAATAAGAGATCTCGATAAGTTATGTCAATTCGAGAAAATGTGGAATCGAATAATAAAAGTGGTTGATAATGATTTTGCATGCAGTATTATTATAATGAAATAAAAAGAAGATCCAGAATAAATCTATTGAGAAATATAGATATAGAAATAAATTGATCAAAATAGAAATATGCAACTCAAGTACAATTAAATTTGTGGAGTTTTTGGACCAGTAGTCCAAATATCTAAAGGTATAAAGCCAGCAAAGGTGCAATTAAAGTAGTTTTGCAAAAGCGGAATAAAAATATGAATTTTTTCGCTAAGTCCTGACATTGAATATGAAAAGATATAATATTCTTTTGTGGTGGATGTAATAACCTTTAGATATATTATTAAATTGATGATTCATAAACGATTTAACTTGCGTCTAATGAATATTGTTACAACCTTTTATGAATCACTATATAGTAAAGTTTATATTAAAATCTCTGAAGGATTTAAAATGCTAGAAGCATATTGAAATTTTTGAGAAATTTTTCATTTATATGAATTGAAATAATTGAACATATGTGGTAAATTTGACTTAGTCAATAGTAGATGAAATAGGATTATAAAATGATCCAAAATACCTAATTGTATTTTTATAGAATGATCATGATTAAAGTTTACTATGATTATTGTTGAAATTCCTAAATAGATCAAAATATGTTTCCCCAAAATTTTTCCTCACTCGTGATTTTTAAAATAATGGTGGTATGAATGCTTAGCAATACATTCAAATAGTCATTTGAAAAACTAGTATTCAAGATTGAATATATAGAATATGAGAAAGTATGTTATGTTTTCATGAGGGGGAGTAAATACGTGTTGTACTCTTTTTCCCTTAACCGAGGTTTTGTCCCATTGGGTTTTCCTAGAAAGATTTTTAATGAGGCAGCATATTATACGTATTATAGATCGTGTACTCTTTTTCTTTCATTAGGTTTTTATCCTACAAGGTTTTTCTTAATAAGGTTTTAACGAGGCACATTATCTACCAATGGACATCCAAGGGGGAGTGTTATGAATATCTCATTAAGTGGATGTCTATCATGATTAAGATAATGTTTCAATGTACTTTAAATTCTAATAGTTATTAGAATTAGATCTTTACTTCTTTTATACTTCTTACGCCTATAAATAGAAACTATGATGAAACATTGTAATCATCCTTTTGATCAATAAAATTAATTCTCGGTTGCTCTCATATTTTCTTTGTTCTTTATTCTCCCTGTCTCTCCTTATTTTATAACAAATACCAATTAAAAATATTTAACAGTCACTGTCATATAAAAATTACTTTAAACTTATATAATTTATTTAAATTATTTAGTTGTTTAATAAATAATATTTTGAACTTTAAAAACTTCTAACAAAATTTTTGATAAATTATTTTTATATTGTATTTAAAAATATATTTTTTTTGAGCGTAAAATAGTTTTAAAAAATTTCAGTTTTTTAAATTTTTAAGAAGTTTTAAAGGTGTATATGGAAAATTCATTTTAAAAAATTCTTTTAAAATGGTTTTATTTTAATCTTATTGATAAAGAGATATTTTAATTTTAATGTTTGAAAATTATTTTTTCAAGATATTAAAAGTCAAAAATGTTTTTAAATCATTTAAACATTTTTAGGGGAAAATGTTAAAAAAAAATTGTTGAAAAGATAAATTTAATCTTGACTGAAAAGATATTTATTTTTAATATTTTATAATTTATAAAAATTCTAATTGAAATTACTTTTATTTTTCTAGTTTAAATTGTTTTTTATAAAATAGTAAACATGTTTTTAATTAATAATATTAAAAATACTGACAATGTTAATTTATCTTAGAATTATAATTTTTTTAACGTTTCTATCATTTTAATAAACAAAATTAAGTAAAATATATTTAAATTTTATACATTTTTAATATTAAAAGTGTTGGTGCTTTTGAATCTTTGTGAATTTTTTTTTTCAATTCATTCATAGAAGCATATTTCAATTTTTTTAGATTAAATAAAACTTGTAAAATTATCCACATACTTTGTAATAAAATCTAGAAGCAAATGTTCTTCCTACTGTTACAACAGAAGATGTAGCAACCTTGTTCCCACTTCCGAGCAAAAACTCTGCTTTATTAAAATCCTATGACCTTAGAGGACCGAAGCATCTCCCACCAACGTATTCCTCTCACTTTTGATTGTTGCTGCCTTATGAAAGAATGCCTTCAACCACAAAATCCTTGAAACTAATGCCAAGTTGACTCCTAATCTTATGGGTTCTCCATAGTTCCAGCTGGCCTACCCCATTGCTCCCAATCTCAGCTTCAATAGACGTCCCTCTCTTTGCTACTCCAAAATCAGACTGATTCCTTGTTTAAAGAATATTTTAAAACTTCAAAACTTAAAAGCAAGCTCCAAACACGACTCACCTGGACATCAGAAAACAATGAAAATGAAAATGATTAATGCATCAACCCCTTTAAAATCTCCTCACCAGCTCAATCATAAAATCCCCCCTAAACACCAAATACCGTTCAAATAAGTCTCTGACCCTCCAAACAACATGGAGTATAAATAGCAGCAAAAATCACCTTCACATTACACTTACACCACACACCTTTATCAGCAACCACATTAGATAGCACCAAAATATCATTCAACACAAGTTTACCCCTCTCCCAATTAGCAATAAACCCACCCAACTACCCAGAGAAGGAGAAATATGAAACCAAAATCAGAATTAAGCCATACCAAATCAATCCGATGAGTTAATACTCTTGAATCAACACCAATCTAGCAATGCTTCGTAGTACTTTACTCAAAGTGCCCAAATTCACCAACTTACTCGCGCCTCAAAAATCCAAGAACGTAGTTCCCAGTTAACTTAACTCCCCTAACTTCCAAAATACATACCAAGTCCTTTTTAATAAGATCGTCGTAACCATCAGCTTGTAGCCCACTAATTTCCCAAAATTAGAGTCTCCTCCCCCTCTCTTTTAGATAAATTTCTTTCCATTTCTAAAGTCAGTATTTGATAATGAGACATTAGCCCCCAAACACTTGCTCTTCTTCTTTTGGCTTTCACCTCGAAACTCCTTTGATTATACCTTTTGCAACCCTCCTTTTTTTTTTTAGCCTATTATCCACTTCTTCTAGCTCTCTCAACAACTTAACTTTTCTAATCCGATCACCACCAACATTTGACTCGACGCAATTTGGAAAACTTAGAATCTCCGTAGTCCTAGGGGAATCACCCTGGCTCTCCTCTTCCTTAAACCATAGTCTATCTCAAAGCCCACTGCACCTTTTAAAATAACCTTACCCTCCTCACAGGCCCTCTTTTGGCTCAATCATCCTGTTGAAGCCGTGGCCTGCATCGCAACAAAGGACCAACAGCAGCAAATTGTACAATTTTAGCTGCTATACTGTTTTGTAACAAAGAAATGGAGTTGGTTCAGTTATAAAATTATTTTTTTTGAATATTTGTTCCTATGGAACTTAGCCTAAATCTTTGTAATGAGTTAGCTAAGTTAGTAGGAAAGATTGACTGATGTAATAGCTGGTATGCCAGCTTTCTTTTGTATACAAGTTGCTATATTGGTAAGTAAGAGCAGTTAAATTAGTAGGTAGCTGTCAAATACTTTTGTAACCATCATATATTCAAAGTTTGAATGAAAATTATGATGACTTCTCAGTTACAATTTTTCTTGCTGAGTTCTTTTCTTTTGTTTTTCTTTCAATCGTTTTTGCTTTCTTTGCTACTGCCATTTATCCAACAAATGGTATCAAGAGCTTTCAGTCTTTGAGGGCCTTGGTTGTACACTGTCACTAAGCAAATTGTGTTTGAAACAAAAGAAGAAGAGGTTGTTTTGCTTGCTGAAAAATGAGTTTTACACCACCTCCTCCACCTGTCTTTGCTGGAGAAAATTACAACATCTGGGCAGTGAAAATGAGAACATACCTGCAAGCACACGACCTGTGGAATGTTGTTCTCAATGACACTGAGCCACCACCATTAAGAGCCAACCCGACCATAGCCCAGATTAGGCAGCACAATGAAGACTGTGCCAAGAAGTATAAGGCTATGTCGTGCCTTCAAAGTGGAGTTTCTGATGTTATTTTCACAAGAATAATGGCTTGTGACACTCCAAAGCAGGCCTGGGACAAACTCAAGGAGGAGTTTCAGGGGTCTGACAAGACCAGACAACAGCAACTGATCAACATGAGAAGAGATTTTGAAAATCTCAAAATGAAGGACTCAGAAACCATCAAGCAGTATGCTGACAGAATCATGACTACTGTCAACAATATAAGGCTGCTTGGGGAGGAATTCAGTGACCAAAGAGTGGTAGAGAAGGTCATAACAACCTTGCCAGAGAAGTATGAAGCAAAAATTTCTTCTCTGGAAGATTCAAGGGACTTGTCAACAATCCCTTTGACAGAGCTTATAAATGCTCTTTATGCTCAAGAGCAGAGAAGGGCAAATAGGCAGGAGGACCACTATGAAGGAGCTTTTCAGGCTAGAAGCAGAGAAAGCTCAAGTGCAAACTTAAATGCCAAAGGCAAGAAGCCCTGGACTGAGAAGAAGAAGAAAGAACCTGTCAAAAGGAAGTTCCCACCTTGTGTCCATTGCAAGAAGACTACTCATCTTGAGAAATACTACTGGTACAGACCAGACATTCAATGTAGAGCCTGCAAGCAATTTGGCCACATCGAAAAGGTCTGTAAAAGCAAGCCAAAACCACAACCACAATTTCAAAACCAAGCTCAAGCTGCAGAAGAGGTTGAATCACCTGAAGAGCATGTCTTTTCAGCATCATGCTTTGCAAGCTCGAGCAAAGTTAGTAAAATATGGTTGATTGACAGTGGATGTACCCACCATATGGCTTCTGAGAAGAGTATATTTAAGGAGCTTGACACCACTTTCAAGTCCAAAGTTAAAATTGGCAATGGTGAGCTGCTGGAGGCAAAAGGGAAAGGCAAGGCCTTGATAAGCACCAAGTCAGGTATTAAAACCATTTCTGAGGTTCTCTATGTACCTGACATTGACCAAAATTTGCTAAGTGTTGGCCAGCTATTGGAGAAGGGTTACTCTCTGATTTTTGAAGGCAAAAACTGTTCGATCAAAAATGCTGCTGGTGAAGTGTTGACTACAGTGGCTATGCAAGACAGAACCTTCATTGTGGATGTGAATCAACTGCAAGCCAAGGCATATGCATCTCAGTCTGATGAGACAGACTTGTGGCACAGGAGGATGGGGCATGTGAACTACAATTCACTGAACATGCTGCACAAAATGGATTTGGTCAGTGATATGTCCAAGATTGAGCCAAAGGATGCTGTATGTGAGGTCTGTCAGCTAGGCAAACAAACCAGATTACCCTTTCCAGTCAACAAGGCATGGAGAACACAAGGGAAGCTTCAGCTTATTCATACAGACATCTGTGGACCAATGAAGACTACATCCTTAAATGGCAGCAGGTACTTTGTACTCTTCATTGATGATTATTCAAGGTTCTGTTGGGTAAATTTTTTGAAGCATAAGTCAGATGTTTATGACTCCTTCTGCAAATTTAAAGCCTTGGTTGAAAACCAAGCAAATTGCAAACTAAAATGTTTGAGGTCTGACAATGGTTCTGAGTATGTATCTCAGAAGTTTCAAAAATTGTGTGATGATGCTGGAATTCAACACCAATTGACTACTGTGTACACACCACAGCAAAATGGTGTTTGTGAAAGGAAAAACAGAACAGTCCTTGATATGGCTAGGTGTTTGTTATTTGAGGCTAAAATGCCTAATGTTTTTTGGGCTGAAGCTGTGAATACAGCTACTTACCTGTTGAATAGGTTACCAACTAATGCAGTCAAAGGAAAAACTCCCTTTGAAGCCTGGTTTGCACAGAAACCATCTGTCTCTCATTTAAAGGTATTTGGCTGTCTATGTTATGTGTTGGTACCTGAGGAGAGAAGAACTAAGTTGGACAGGAGGTCCATGCCTGGGGTGTTTGTTGGCTACAGCAACGTGAAGAAAGGATACAGAGTCTTTGATCCACTGACCAAGAAGGTTGTAGTGAGCAGAGATGTAAAATTCAATGAAGCAAGTAGCTGGAAATGGGATGGAATTGAAGCAAATTTGTCTGATGGAGAAGAGATTGATGTTGATCTGCAGCAAGCTGAAAATGAAGAAGTAACTGAAAATGGCTATGATGATCAACCTGTTCGAGGCACCAGGACATTAACTGACATCTATGAGAGATGTGCAGTAACTATATTAGAGCCTTCATGTTTTGAAGAAGCTGAAAAAGAAAAATGCTGGCAGGATGCTATGGAAGCTGAATTTAAAATGATTCAGAAAAATGATACATGGGAGCTTGTAAACAGACCTGAAAACAGAAAAATTATAGGTGTAAAGTGGGTTTATAGAATTAAGAACAATGCAGATGGCTCCCTTAATAGACATAAGGCCAGACTGGTTGTTAAAGGTTATAGTCAACAGCAAGGGGTTGATTTTTCTGAAACCTTTGCACCTGTTGCAAGGTTGGATACTATCAGATTGCTGCTAGCTTTGGCAGCTCAAAAGCATTTGAAAGTGCATCATTTGGATGTTAAGTCAGCCTTTCTAAATGGCTTTCTTAATGAAGAAATATTCATTGAGCAACCTGAGGGTTTTAAGGTCACTGGTGAAGAACAGAAGGTCTACAAGCTGAAAAAGGCTTTGTATGGTCTAAAACAGGCTCCAAGGGCCTGGTATGAGAGGATTGATGGCTACTTAGCAAGGCTCGGGTTCATAAAGAGTATCAGTGAGCCTACACTCTATGTTAAGAAGGATCATGAGGAGACCTTGTTAATTGTCTCTTTGTATGTTGATGATCTGTTGGTTATTGGCTGCAAAGATCAACTTATTGAAGACTTCAAGAAACAGATGCAACATGTCTTTGAGATGACTGACCTTGGTCTTATGACCTACTTTCTTGGCATGGAGATAAAACAAGGAAGTGATGGCATTTTCATAAGTCAGCAAACATTTGCTTCCAAGGTGCTTGAAAAATTTTGCATGTTGAAATGCAAACCAGTCACTACACCAGTTGCATTGGGAGAAAAATTATCAAGTGCCAGTGAACATGATCGAGTAGATGAGAAGGCATATAGAAGCTTAATTGGTTGTTTGCTTTATTTAACAGCAACTAGACCAGACATTGTCTATGCTGTTAGTCTACTTTCAAGGTTTATGCACTGCAGTAATGTGGCACATCTGAAGGCAGCAAAAAGAGTATTAAGGTATGTCAAAGGAACCATCGATACTGGTGTGAAGTTTTGGAGGGCAAAGGAGCTGAAACTGGTAGGCTATTCTGATAGCGATTGGGCAGGGTCAGTTGATGACATGAGGAGCACTTCAGGTTATTTTTTCACCTTAGGCTCGAGTGTTTTCAGCTGGAGTTCGAAGAAGCAACAAACTGTTGCACAATCTACAGCAGAGGCTGAATATATCTCAGCTGCAGCAGCTGTGAACCAAGCCATTTGGCTTAGGAAGATCTTGGATGATTTGAATGAAAGTCAAGTTCAGCCTACTGAGATTAGAGTGGATAATCAATCAGCTGTGGCCATAGCCAAGAATCCAGTCTTCCATGGTAAGACTAAGCACTTCAAAATCAAATTTCATTTTGTTAGAGAAGCTGAGCAATCTAGGGAGGTTAGCTTAATTCATTGCAGCTCAGAAATTCAGCTAGCAGACATTTTAACTAAACCATTGGGAGCCAACCGATTTAATGCTTTGAAGGAAAGGATTGGTGTTTGTTGCATACAGACCAAGGAGGAGTGTTGAAGCCGTGGCCTGCATCGCAACAAAGGACCAACAGCAGCAAATTGTACAATTTTAGCTGCTATACTGTTTTGTAACAAAGAAATGGAGTTGGTTCAGTTATAAAATTATTTTTTTTGAATATTTGTTCCTATGGAACTTAGCCTAAATCTTTGTAATGAGTTAGCTAAGTTAGTAGGAAAGATTGACTGATGTAATAGCTGGTATGCCAGCTTTCTTTTGTATACAAGTTGCTATATTGGTAAGTAAGAGCAGTTAAATTAGTAGGTAGCTGTCAAATACTTTTGTAACCATCATATATTCAAAGTTTGAATGAAAATTATGATGACTTCTCAGTTACAATTTTTCTTGCTGAGTTCTTTTCTTTTGTTTTTCTTTCAATCGTTTTTGCTTTCTTTGCTACTGCCATTTATCCAACACATCCTTCCCTTGGCTTGCGTGAACATCCATTGACGACCCCTCATCTTTATTAGAATTTCTTTCCAGTGTCTTTTTCCCTATCGCTTCTACCTTTCTTCCATGGAAAAACTCGAATCAATATCACATCCATGATATTGATTAATTACATTGCGACCAAATTCATTAACACGAACACTGTATTACTTATTTCCCACTTGAAGTTGAACCATCTCATCAATTCGAGATGAACACTCTGTTAAAATTTGTATATTTGCTCTCATAAAGGAACTAGGATGTAAAGTCGCACTGTCAACAGATACATATTCAACCCATCTTTCACCAATATTCTGAGAAGTAAGCGAACCCACGGATGAATCAGTACCCCCTACATGCTAGCCACATTCTTCGACTATCCACCTTCATATTCCCGACCAACGCTACTTCTTTGTGAAGCAAAAATCCAGAGTATCCCAATGGTTTGAACTGACATAATCCAAAACTTCCACACTCTCAAACATCAACAGAGTCATAGACCTAGATAATCTCATAATCGTCGCCCCCTAATACCCATTCCTGCAATATCCTTGGCTAGCTCCTTACTCTTATAAAACCTTTTACACCACCCAATCAAACTTGTATGCAAAACATATAATTTCTCCACACCAATGGTAATATTTCCATCATTCTCTTTAACCTTTACCCTAGACTCGTCTTAAACACCCTTGATATTGGGTCCTCGACTCCTTTTTTCTCCAAAAAAGTGAATGACCTTCGAAATTTACCAAGTTAACAGTCAACTGATTATTAAACATCCAACAATCGTTCATTCTCCATATGGCTCTTCTAGCATCCTCCATGCAAGAAAATCTAATGAAATCGAATCTTCTACCTTTTATACTTGTTTTGCTTAGTACGAAGGCATGTGGTAACCAATTAACAAATGCTTCAGCCATCACAACTCAGTCTATCTGGGAGATCGCTAACAAAGACTCACACAACCGCTCTTCTCCATGCTGATCTTGTTCCTTGATGATGCCGTCCTCGCCTTTAATCTTGTACAACTGGAATCAATTTAAGGTGGATTAAATTTTTATCCATTGGCGGCAATGAAGAGAATGGAAAAGTTTAAAATTGCTTGGACTCACATTTTATTATTTTGTCCTATTCCTTGGTATAAGTAATGCAACAACAATATTGTAACAAAGATAAATGGAATTAATGCAGAATAATAAAAATGATTTCAGTAACATTTTATATGAAAAATATCATATTATAATTCGCAATATCACATGTATAACATATTTTTAAAAATGAGTATTACCGTAAAAATTCGAGATCAAGGTTTTATTATATTTGTTATTAAAATGTAATCATCTCTGGGATATTTTTCTCTCAACTTAGCATCGATTTGGTGTTGAATTATTTAGGCTTATTGAAAATCTCAACTTAGATTGGGAGAGTTTTGGTGAATGGAGATGCTGGGCGTGTACGTCGTTTATGGGGAACTCTGCATCATTTTTTTTTGGAGTATGGTTGGAGGTTGAATCATATTGAAAAAAAAAATGGAAACTTTCTTATATTCTTATTACCGTGGATTGTCAAGGCTTTGAATTAGATGATCTCACGAATTGATGAGTGGTCAATTGATTTGACTGAAGTTTATTTTTTTAGCACTTTCATATTGCCAAGTGCAATTGAGTTGAAGCAAAAGAAGCAGTTTTATCCTGTTTTTTTTCTCTTGAGCTTTTAAGCATTAATGAGCAAATCTTGGAACATCTCTGCTGAGATTTTCTTTTGTTTTGAGTTGGTGAAGTGAGTTATGTTTTGACTTGGAGGGGTATACTTGAGGAGATTTCCAAGTCTTTTGAGTATTTTGGTGTTTGCTTGTGTCTTGTTTGGGTTTTTTATATCATTTTTCTGTTTCTTAGTTTCCTGTGATGTGAGCTGCTTATTTAGGTGTTGTTTCCTTGTATTTAGGTTTTTTTGGGTTGAGCTTGTGCTCTATGAATTGTTAGTCTTATGCTAGCTATTAATAAAACTTTTGGCTTAGAAAGATTTTTTTTTTTTTTTACTTTGTACATCAATCTCAATAACATTCCTTGAGATGTTCCCTTCCAAAAGTTGTTCAAATACATGGATATATATATATTGGAGGTTTATAATTATAACTAAAGTTTAGAATTAACTATTTTCAGCTTTGGAAATCAAGAAAAGGAAAGGAAGAAACATCTTTCATCAAATTCTCCATGTCCCATTCTCCAACTTTTAGCTCCTCTCCTATCCAAAAACTCCCAACGTCGTCGCTGTCTATGTTTATCGACATGTTATTATTCTTGTTGCTTCTAACACCGCTAGTATTTATGATATTGGAACCGTTGTTGATGTTCCCATCAACTGAGTTTTCAATTTTAAGGTTTTTCCCAATGCTTTCTAATGGAGGCACATATAACTCCCTTTCTATCCCATTATCAACACTTCCAAATATCTCACTTTCACCCAAGGAACTGTCCCCGTTCACCTCAGCCTGTGTCACACATGAGCCTGTCGGATCAAAGTATCCGACGGGCCCAACAACGTTTTTGCCATGCTGGAGCATCAGTAAAGAGTTGCCGGAATGGTTAAGGACCATGGATTGCAAGAAAGAATTCGACCAAGCCGATGATAAATCCAGGTACATTGGCGGAACCTCATGTTCAAGCATCGTCATGAGCCGTGCCGCCATGGCATCTTTGTTAGGCTCCAACGATGAATCACTGGCGTTATGTGAGGCAGTAGATGATGAATACTTTAGCCTTTTCTTGATTGTTGAATTCCAAAAGTTCTTTATTTCATTGTCCGTACGACCAGGCAGGCGAGCCGCTATTTGAGACCACCTGATTAGAGGGGTTTGAAAGAGTCAGCATGTTTTCATCAGTAGTATATGAAAAAGTGTCGTTAGGTTTTGCATGTTTCTTGAATAAATAAAATGCATGAATGCTTCAATTCTAAACAAGAGTGTGTTTTAAATTGAGGTTAGAAGCAAACAACACAAATTTTCAATGCCATTTTCCAATTCAAGGAGCTTAAAACAATCACAATTTTTGTTCTAAAAATAATACTTAATGAATTATTGATGTGTAAGTCTCATACTCCATCAATGAATAAAAATACGACTCATCATCATTAAATTAAACAAAAAAACATAAAAGACTTGTAAGAAAATACTAATAATTTTATTTAAACATATTGAACATCAATCATAACTATTATAAATAAATATTAATAACTCTTGAATTTATGATATTAGGTTTAATGGAGTTTAGGGTCTAAGTCTTATTAAATTTTTAGGGTTTTAGCATTATTTATAAGTCCTCCACTATTTTTCATTTATTTAGTGATAATGTGTCATATTATTATCCATCAATAGTATAGTATATACGTGAGACTTATGCACAGGTAATGCATCAAATATTGTCTCTTAAATATATAATTAAATTAACTATGATAATGGCAATCACATGCATTTTTTCATGCATGGCCTAATTAAATTAACTATAGTAATGACAACCACATGCATTTTTTTCATGCATGGCCCTAAAGAGGAGACATAAATCTTAGATGTAAATTAGAATTGATATATATTATTTGGTACTATTAATAGAATATTTTAATTCCATAAATATGATTGAAATAGTGGGAAGTGATTTCAAAAGACCAAAGCAAAAATGCCTCTGAAAAAAAAGAAGTGTACATTGCTATTTGCATAAAGGAATGTATACGTCGAGGAAGTGCAAAAGCCTCATCTCAAAATATTGGTAGATCATATAGAAGATCTATGTTTTTGTTTAGCCTTTTTTTTCTTTCCTAAATAATATCTTTCCCTTGCAAACTAAAAGTTAGATTTGATTATAGATTCTTGATACATTACAAAAACGTCTTTCATTTCACTTCCAACTTTATGTATCCGTATATAGAGTATGCAAACCAAACAATCAAATCATGTTCAACAATTAAAAAAAAAAACCCTATAATTTTCATGCTACTTTCAGCTTCATATTTCCATAAATAGAGTATCCAAATACTAAAAATGGACAAACTTTGACTGATTCATGTGCATATATTATATATGTCCATAGACTTGTAATTTATAATTACTTTTTGCTTCTTATCTCTCCACCAACTACCCTAAACACCCATGATTCAAGTGCTTTATGGCATGCATGTGCAAATTAGCTACCAAACAACAAAGAGAGCTCTTGATTGGTGCTTATCTTTTTTGATCCTCAAATTACTCCACAGGTCTTTCCACATCAGCTTCCCACTCAGCCCTTCATGTTTTGTCTTAGTTAGAATTTCCTCATAAGTTTTGGGAGCTTATGAACTAGTTTCACTTTATGTAGGTATAAATCTACACAAAGAAAGAAAGCCCTCTTCCATCTAATAAACCCCATATTTCCTTGAATTCATGTCATCTAAGTTTATAATTTTGAGTTCCTAATATCTCTTATACACTCATTTTATTTAAAGGTGAAACCAAAAATTCGATTTAAGAGAGTTGAGTTTGTATTTGTGTTATGTATGTATAATGCTATAACTAAAATGAAAAATAAAATTGCTTGTGAGAACTTTAAATTTAAATGTGCTAGCCTGATGGTCAAGGTTGTTCACCACTTCAGGTGTAACCTGAGTTTGAGTTGTATTAGTTGTTTGAGTTTTGTCTTGTATTGTAATTCACAAAAAAAATAATGTATAAATTTATTTTAATGAAGATAAAAAACAATTCTAAAAAAATAACTAAAGAAAATATATTTTTTCCATGTGAAAAGAAAAGTAGGATTATAGCTAAGTACATTCTTTAAGTATTTCTCTATTATTGGCATAAAAAAATATTAACATAATAATTAATGTTAGAAAATCTATTTAATCGAATAAAAAGGAATAGAGGTAATTATGCTAATTAAAAATGAGGTCAATCAAAATTAAAAAGTGGTAATAAGTTTACCTTATGGATGTACGAATTTTACAAAGGAAGGCCAAATTAAACTTTCTGGGGAGGGGAAAATTATAATTATACCTTACTTGCAAGTGAAAATTTAAGATATTTATTTGCAAGGATTATCAAAAGTTCTGAGGCCAACCGGAGCTTCTGCTTATCGCCCCTGTACTTATTTAGACAATAATCTAGGTTGAGGCCTGAGGGGATTATATATGCCGTATAATTATGTAAAAGACTATGATCATATGTATATATGTATGCATCTCCTTCTTGTTATATGTTAGTTTTAATGAATAAAACGTTGGCTTACTAAAAAAAAAAAGAAAAAGAAAGGTTTCACCGTTTCACCCGATGAAGCAAACAATTAGAATATTTCTAGCTAATGAATGTGCCGTGTACTATACCTAGTAAGAATGTTATAGAGCTAATAACCTAGAAAAAAAAATAGAGTTTGAAATAGAAGGCATAGAAAGAGGTTCATGCTGGAGTTAACTACTGTAGGTGATTGGCATAAAATTTTGGAAGAGAAAAAGATCTGATCACTCTACTTTGCTCTTTCACTTCAATGAAAATTTAACTGGATTAATCCAAGAAAATGAACAACGAGAAGGGAAATAAGTTGCCTTAACATGTAAAATAATTAGCTTTGCATGCAAGATATAGAAGTGCACCTGTTGCCAAGAATGGAGTGTAAATAGACTATAAGCTCTTGTTCCTGAGGCGAAAACGCGCCTCGTTTGAGATCGGGTCTGAGATAATTTATCCATCGAAGCCGGCAGCTCTTGCCACACCTCTGCAGGCCAGCATTTCTAGCCACATCACTCCAACAACCCTGGCCATTTGTTAGCATATAGGTGACGAGCTTGTCGTCTTCCTCTGGCGACCATAACCCTTTCTTATGCTTATTGGTACCATTACTAATGTTACCCTTCATGGATGGAGGCTGCCTCATCATCAAATCAATATCTCCTAAGAGAGAAATTAATTGAGAGATAAGCCTTGGATGCTATCCAACAACCACAACAATAATCTTGGTGGGTTATTTTTGTTGATCCTAACTAGTTTGATCATATAGATTAGTGGGCACACTTTATAGATTGGAACTAAAAGAGGAAAAGAGAGAGAAAGGAGAAGGCTTCATGGAGCGAAATGGTGCTCATGATGATGCTGATGGTTGTGGGGTTTGCTTAGAATACAGGGAAGAAAGGAGAGAGAAAGAGAGTTGGTTGATGGGTCTAAGTAGACAACGGTTTGGAAGGGGACTTGAGAGAGAGAGAGAGAGAGAGAGAGAGAGAGAGAGATAAAGATAATGATACAGGAAGAAAAGAGAGGGTGATCCTCTTGTCATTGACTCTAGGATCTTTTCTTTCATTTCCTTATATTTTTCTTCACTCACAAGGTAATCATCACATATATATACAAATTGAAAAAAAAAATTATTTTAAAAAAAATGAAAAGCAACTAAAGAATGGAAAAATAAACATAAATCTAATAGACATTGGTTTGTAACCAAGCCAAGATTTTAATTTGCTTCAAACTCACATAATGTTTCCTTTTCCCATCTCATGAACCCCCAACACACACGTGAATTTGAAGCTACAGATATGGGTAAGAGTGACTAAAAATAATAGAAGATAATTGGATAATTCATACCATGGTTGCGGATTTAGTTGTGGATGTAAGTGTCGCAAACATTATTTAGCATGATGCGGATTGATAAGTGCTCATTGTAACTATAATTTATGCCTTTTTTTTATTTAGTTTTAGTTAGTTTCTTAAGTTGCATTTATTCATAGTATTTTAGTGTAATTTTCATTCATGCATATATTTTGCATTCTTTATAGTTTTAGTAGATTTTTAAAAATATTTTATGTGTTTTTAAGTATTTAGAATTAAGTATTTTATGACAATTTTGTAGGTTAAATCGAGCATGAAACTAAGGATCGAGAATGTGTAGAAGGCAAAATAAGGAAGCAAAACGCAAAATGGTCAAATGAGGGGCTGTAAGTTGGCGTTGTAACACCTGGTCCGAGTGCTGCGGTGCCCCGTCTTGTGGTGTGGGTGTTTTGGCCCAGTTTCATCTACTTTCAACCCTTGTTGGCCCTTCAATGCTAAGTTGGATTTGTTGGGATCTAATGCCATGATCTCGTCTATATACTTTATGTACTTGTCTTTTTTTTGAATAAATTGGTCTAAGAAATTCATCATTATCATTAATATCTTTTGTATAATATCCTTAAATGGTTTTTGCACAAAAAATAAAATGAAAGCAAATATGATCTCATTAATTATCTAACATTTAACTAACACTAAATTACATTATGTGGTCAGATTATAGTGTAAGAAGACAACTTGTATTATTAGATAATCCAAACCAGTTCGTAGTTTAATAGAAATTAAGCAAGTTGATTAAAAGACTATTATGTCATTTATCAAGTCCAAATAGGGAGATATCTTGTCTTGAGTATTGAAGTAGAAGACTCTCAGAAGATAAACATAGATGTGATTGATTGGACTAACAGTACATCAAACAAGACTTGAGTAGAATAAACCCTAGATCCACTTATGGATTTATTCGCATATAACATTCATAGTGTGGTTTACCTTAATCCTAAGCAAGTGACAGATTATGTGTGTGTGACTTGTATGCTTTGATGTATTAAAAGCTTGAGTTCAATTGGCAATAGAGCCAAAATCTAGAATGTTAGGTATACAACTTCTATATGACACAACGTCACTTATAATAGTGGAACTCATAGCCCAATAAAGGGTAAATGATATCGTCTCTCATTGGCATTACATGATAGATGAAAAGTAACGCGGTCATGAGTCATTTGACTTAAGATGAATGGTTTAAATACTACTTGGTAACAATTGACTTTTCATGAAGGAAGACGTAATCATGAGATAAAATAGGACCTTATTGGGAGAATATATTTTATCTTATAAAGATTAATGATAATATATGAGAGTAACACACATATGATAAAGCCATTAGATGAACACTTGATTTAGTAGCTTTTGTAATGGTATATAATGAAGAAAGCTTAGTCATGGTACTTTAGTGTAATGACTACATGACTAAATAATGTTGTAATTAATAGACGAAGAGCCGGAACTCAATTATAAATTATATGAGCCCTAATTATTATGTTCAATCAATCCCTCCATTAGCTTGATACAATCTTGATGGTTTGCATTAATCGATGATATGAAAATATGAAAGGACAAACTAGAGAAATAGATCGCTTGTATCAATATCCATAGTGAATGTTGTTTCTCGCTATAAACAAGAGATGACTCGAGAATTAAACTAATTTCTTTGAATTATTATTTAATTATTTTGTAATTAAATAATCAAAGCTCGAAGTGGAAATTAAATTAATGAAGTCATCATAGTTTCACAAGAGCAAGTTAATTAAATTGATTTACTTATAGATTATGGTACGACAAAGTCGATTTGACTTTAACAGAATTAAAATTGGGTTGAAAAATATTTTAACTAGTTTAATCAATTTAATTAATTAAATGAAAAAAATATTTTGGGCATAGTAAGTATATTTATTTGGTTGGATAAATTATATGAGTCGGTTTAAAGACTAAATAATACATATAATTGACCCAATAAGTATGAATAGGCCTGGTGTAAGGGAAGGGGCGACAAACCCTAATCCTAGAGAAGGGTGTTTCCACCATCGCCCTACTAGTACTCTCCTATTGAGATTTGATTTTCCTATTAAAATAATATTATTTTGTTTACAACTTGCTTAACTGAAACTCTTGTTATTTTTTCTATATATAGATAAGTAAGGGCTAAGCCAAATATACACTATATATATATGTTGATATTCTATCAAAATATAGTCAATTATTTACCCAAAATAAATTTTGTATTTTGATAGAGTTCATATTCGATTTCTAGCTCTTGAAAGGTTTACTAAAGTTTTCATCAATTTGCGGATAGAGCCCTTTAGTAGTTGAGGCCAAGATTAGCAAACTGATTTTCCCAACACAATTTGTAACCTAGAAAAGTCATGCAAAGACCTACAAATATCATATTTTAGGTTAGGTTAAATAAGTGTTATTAAGGGTACAACTTTTATGTTATTTTTTTAGACATTTTCTTTTCAGTTTTATTTGTTTTCCCAGGAGTGGTCGCTTGGAGGTTTCATTTTTTATTTCAATCAACTCTTGAATCAGATAATTGAGGAGAGTGTTTCTTCAATTGAATAAGATTTCTTTACTTTTATTATGTTTTTGTTTATATTTTGTGTTGATTTGAACTTCACAATGATCTAATCTTTTCAATTGTTTAAGAAATTGTAGGTTAATGGCTTAATAATTGAAATAGATTAAATATGGTTTTAGATCATGAGTAGATTAATTATTTAATTTGTTTTTAATCGTTAACCTAGGTGTTAGATAGATTAATGAAAATCCTAGGGAATAGTGCAATGAGATGGTGTCTTAACCGTAGTGAACTAATTTGATAGTTATTCGACTTACTAAGATATACACCAACTTAGGTAGTGGTATTTGGTGATAATGATAGCCAATGGTTTAATTAATTCATACAATATATAAATAAACTTAGGAATTCTCTAGACACTTTAAACTATACACAAAATCAAGATACTTATGTCACGGTGCTAGACTTTTCGTCTAGCAATCCATGCAGACTTAGGCATTTTCTTTATTTCAAATGCACCTAAGTCAGCTTAACTCTCGTAAAGTAAGAATTCTCATAAAATTTCTCTAAGGCACCAAAATCTATCAAAAGCAATCTTAAAGAAAAAAATCTCAATTTAGAGTAATGCATACAAGGTGTTAGAGTAAATGCTCTCAATTTAATATTCACTACTAAAGAATGAAACACAATGGATGATTACAAATGAGGGGGAGGCTCTCTATTTATAGTTGAGCTCCCCAAAAACCGATAATATAGTTTAAGTTACATCGACGGGTAAGATCGAAGCCTATTTACAATAACGGGATTTACATAATTCCCAAGATTACAAAATCAAATCTTATTAGATTACTTTTAAAATTACTTTCCCTGTTTACCAAGGTAGCCCTAATTTACCATAAGTGTTTCGTTGGGTCACAAAGGCTTCAATTAGATAAAATTTTTCACTTGTTATTCGAATTGGGCCAATTCAAATTTGTCAAATGAGCCACATTTAATATGTAGACCTCCATGAGATGCTTTTTATGCTTTGTTCACAGGCTTTGAATCGCGGCCCGTGACATTTGCACCTTGATGACCATCTTAGTTATGAAACCTAGATCTGTCAATAATCGAAATAAATTATTAAATTCCATCAACTAAAGGTTTCTTAACCTGAACACCTCTCTAAATTCGCTTAGTAATTACTTAAGATTTTATTTTTATGTTCCTAGTTAGAGTCAATAGATTATATAAGTTAGACTTCATTTTAGTTGTTTTGTTGGTCTTAGTTAGTTCTTAGATTTATTATTTAATTTAGTTTAATTAATTAAGTTGTGTCCATTTTCTCTAATTTATTTGGTTGATTTTTTTTATCTCTTAGTGGGTTCAATCCTTAAAATACTTCCTTCAATAGAATTTTTTTCGTCGTATATTTGAACGCAATTAAGAAAAGTGGTACTATTTTAAGCTTTAAAACGATTTATCATACTTGTTACTATTTTCATCACCACTTTTTACAACACCACGGTTGTTGCAAATGTGAAGTTATTTTAACATTACATATTTCTTTCTAAAACAACGTACTTATAAATCTTAACCTAGTATTATCATGTAATCACATTTATTGTGAAATACCTTAATTTTTAATTATCATAATTGAATTAATTTACCTTGATTAAATTTAGAGTAAAAATAAACTTACAACATTATTTAACTAACTAATAAGTTCATTATTTATAAACTATGAGGAGTTATCCTTGTCTATATATTAGATAAACTCAAAAGTTACATAAGAAACTGAAAACAATAATAGGATGTTGGCGAGTTTAAGAGAAAGAATAGTGCAACTCAATCTCTGCATTATCATTGTTTCATTTGTTCTTTGAAGAACTCTGAAAACTCATAAAAACTCAATAAAAAGTAAGAAATATGAAGTTCTATACTTATTACACAACTTAAAAGTTAGAGATTCCCATGAACATTTTTCAAGATATAGTCATATTTACTAATTATATATTTCACATTATCTGCATTTTTTCTTGACATTTTCTTTTAAAATGAATAAATAACTCTCCTTTTGAACTTATTTTCTTCATACATTATTTTTATAACAAATTTGAATATATATAATTCTAACTACAACATTTCATTGCAAATATGAAGAGAAATGGCATTACGAGAACATTGCAATATTATTTTTCAATGTTGCAACTATTATGTTGTAGATTATGGCTGTTACAGATGTGATGCGGAATCTTACTGATGATATAGGTGTTTTACGACATGGTATATCTAAAGTTTGTAGTTTCAAATTCACATATGATACGTTGTTTTTTGTTCTAAATATGCAAATCATGTCAATACTCGATCATGAAAATTATATTGATGAATATGATTAATGTTACACCCTACACTCGACTCGAAAGACAATCATATATAGAATGCCACATTCTACATCGAATTGACTCAAAAAAATCAAACATTTAAAATGTAAGCATTTTAAATTGAGTTTGAAACATGATATATGAATGTTTGGGTGTTTATAGGTTAACATGAATGAAAATCGGGTTCAAATGATCCTTAGAACAATATTTGAGGCCTAAAATACACAAGCAGTGGACTAGGTACGAATACTTGGGTCCTATGTACAAGAACTTGGGATAATTTTTCAACAATTTGGCTTCGATGTTTCCCTTTTCTGATACCCAACAGGGATGTATCGATAGTTGAGAGCATGTATCAATACTTTTCAAGTCTATGTACCGATACAAGCCTTCATTGTTTCAAAATTTTGGCTATTGACTTCGAAAATACCAAAACTTGAGCTCTGGGTATCGATACCCACTATGAGATTCCAATACCTTGGTATGAGATATTGATATCGATACCTCATATTGTATTTCTAGGTTTTAGGCCAAAAATTGCAACACACGTTCCAAAACACATACCAAAACATACTAGCATAATTCCAAACTAGTACCAATAAATTTGACATACCAATAAGATATAAATAATACCTAAACTAATCTCCTATGTTTAGGTACATGCTCAAAACTAAGAAAAACTTCAAAGTGTCATCATAAAGGCAAAAATCAATTGAGAGCTCTGAAATGCTATTACTTAATTTCACGAAACACTCTCAATCTTCCTAAACTTGTACACAAATCCAAATGCTAAGCTTTTCCAATAAAGCTCAATGATGCATATCTAATAAACCTCATGAATAAGCTAAAATTCAAGCATAATAAACATATATCATTTCACAATGTTACATCATCATTAAACATAATAAAGAAGGCCATTTAAAACATTATATCATCTAGCATATACATTAAAACCATAACATTTCCACTTTTCACAACAAGCACAATAGCATATTTAGTTTCGTTGCACCATTTAAACCAACATGAGCATTCATTAATAAATTTCACATATCAAATTCCATTATAATTTCTTATTAGAACATTATCCTTATTAATTGAGCTTTGAATCGTAAATGGATACATGTATATCAAATCAAATCCTTGAAAAGCAGTGAATAAGCACAATAATAAGGTACATAATTTAACAAATCTCTAGTGCGTGTATAACATAACTTAACCAACTGTTCCTCAAGAATCGTGCAAAGCGCTACAAAATGAATCTCTTATGCATATTAGGCTAACTCATAAATACAAAATTCTTAAAAGAGCTTTACATATCCTATGGCATGTCAACTATACCCAAGAACTATCCATTATCATTTAATAGGGCTAGTAACAATTAAAACATATCATTTTAAAATAGTCAACTTCCAAAACATATCAACAAGTCAATAGAAACATCATTTTTCATTTGGCATTTCAAGAAAACATATCAAACATCAAGCATTCACTTATTTAATATTAAATCAACTTGAAATTCACATACATATCATATCCCTTGCTAATAAAAAATATGACACTAATACTGTAACATCCCATACTCGACCTAATCGCTGGATCTGGGTACCAGATTCTACAAGAACCCATTTGATTTCACTATACACCCATAATAAATTCAATTACATATAATAGCCACCTTAACACATTGGCCTAATTACCATTAACATCAAACACTAAAGAAATTCCATAATGTTTTCTTATGACCTTAGTTTCTGTGCTTAGTTTCATTGTTTACATTTAATCCCACAACTATTATGTTAGCCTTAACCCCCTAAAACGAGGCCTCTATAGGTGCCACTCTACATATACTTTTAACTTTTTCTATGCTACATTGATTAGACGATGGCTAGCTTGTTCCCTTCGTTTACCTCTCTTGTCACACTTTATCCTGCAATTCAGCAGTAAACCTATAAGTTCTGATGAACTTAGTGAGAATCTGCTAAATAATATTATATAGCCAATTTGCAAGAGAACGATAATAAACAAGTTTTGGGCAAAGATTTCAACTCCTTGTTTCCTTTTGGTATATTACAGAGCTTGCCTGAGATGTTTTTGCCTCTCTATTTCTCTTACAACCTCTAGCTGTCCCAACTCTAATATTTTTATAAGACACAAGTGCCTTCCTTCATGATATTGATCACATGATAGGGTGACCTAATTTTGTCATACCCCGGCTTTACCTTCTTACTCGTTCTTCACTATTTGTGGCAAATTATTATCAGCTAAGTAGTCAACGGGCTTATTTCATCCATTGCCGACCCTTACTTACGAATCTTATTGTCCGGGTTCCACTGGATCATTTGTTGCCACTTGCTACTCTCACAATATGTGCTGCCTCTTTGGCGGACTTGGTCTACATACTTTTGGCCATAATTTGCGTCGTCCTTGGCGAATTCCTTTATTAATCTAGAGATCCACGCCTTTCAGATGTACCTCGCTTATGCATACATGCAATTTATCGTGTCATTCACGCTGTTCTTTATATCTTAATCCATGACGTACATCCAGTATAGCAAGCTTCCCCATTGAGGTCCCACATTTTACATTCTTAGTAGATCTTCCCGCATTTGTTGTTCTGACGGGCCTTCTCACTTTCTTGAATAAATGTATTGCCTTGTAACTCTAGAAAATATTTTTCGGCATTTGGGTTTTGAAATTTCAAGGGATCCAAAACCAATAGTGCTTTTTGTTCAATAGTTCTTCTAGACTTTTTAGGAGGCATTTTCAATGATCTTTAAACTAGAAGACTTAATTGAAATCAAATAATATATTTCGATAAACAAAAGAACTATGCAATAAAATAGTAAAAATAGAAATCCTTAACCTCGGTTTAGAAGTTCGTGATTCCTCATAAAGGTGTGTTGTAACTACTTTGTTGGTGTGATACTTTTGACACTGCACAATGCAAGAAAAAAAAAGAAGAAAAAGAAGAGTTTGGGAGGTTTTAGAATTAGAAGGAAGTTAGAAATAGGTTAAAATTGTTTAAGTTTAAAAAAAATTAGTGTTTTTAGGTCAAAAACAGGGTAAAATAAAGGTTAAAACCGCTGGGTTGTGCGATGGTCTGAGTCGACCTTGTAGAAAATCGCATCAATGTCACAACATAAGGGTTCCATGTCACGACACCTCTGGCAAGATACTGATGTCGCGAATCGAGGTTCGATGTCACGACACGCCTTGGAATTTTGAATTCTAGGGTAAATTGACTTCTCTGTCTCGACATAGAGGGGTTGTCTCGCGACGTCGAGCTGAATTACTTAATTTTATGAACCTGTGTTTGGTTTTGCAACACGGAGATTTCGTGTTACGACACCGGCTTTGTTTCGGCCCATCCTCTTAAATTTCAAAGTTTTCGGGATAAATGTTTAAACAATTGTAGTGCCAATATGCTTAGACCCAACAACATTAAGAAGAAGATAGCCACCGTTGTGTTCAACATTAGTCTTAATCTTTTAAGAAACAAAAACAATAAAAGGAAGAACATGGCTTTTAAGAATTCCTTTATTATCTTTCTCAATTCACCGCTTCCCAAACCGTCACCACTGTCGTGAACCATTGCCCCACCCATTGAAGTCCTTGTACCTATTATCATACCCCAACAACAGCAACATTGAGCCAATAACCAAAAAGGCACAATCGAAAATAAATATATATATTCCCTTGTTTTGAAGAGTCCCAAAAACTTAGAGAATGAGACTTGTGGTGGCGGTGAGTTGGGTAGAGACATCCAAGGGTTTTAAAAACAAAAAATGAAAAATAAAAAGAGAAGGGGACAACAAAAGCGAGCGCGATCGGAGAAGGTAATTGGAGGCCGAGCAACGGTGCTAGAGCTTAGGCAGCGAAGACGTCGACGACACAAAGGGGAGACTAAAGTTTTCAGTTGAGAAAAGCTTGCTGATAAACCTAATCCATTAGTGATTAACAAAAATTTTAACGACAACAACTAATTCACACAATTATTTTAATTAAAGTGACTAAATTGAAAAATAATTTTAGAGAGACTAATTCCTATTTTTCCTATTTTAGAGTGACTTTGAATGTAGTTTACCGTACATTTTTTATAGTAATAGTAGGGATTATCTAAAAATTGAAATTAGGACTAATGTTAATCAGAAGCTTCAACACAAGTTTTTTTAGTTTCCACTACTAACTTAATGGATCTTATATTTATATAAATCATCTAAAAATTGAAAACAACTATTTAATTACATGGTTAATTATATAAGACAAGATCATTTAAAATCAATAAGAATTATTACCAATAGGTGGTTGGGTGTAATGGTAAGGCACATTAAACTCCTAAGGGGAGAATGTAGGTTTGAACTTTGAAGACGATATTATTTGGAGGGTCAACCACACCCCTGAATATAAACCGTAAAATGGATATGAAGAATACAAAAAAAAATCAATAAGAATTATTATCAAAACTTGATTAGAGCAAAGGTTATAGTTTTTGTTTGGTATCTAGATTACATGTTTTTCTTTCCTAAATTTGTTGAAGGTTCTATTTATTACTTTTTAAATATAATTTTAAAACACATGTTGTTATGAAATAAATAATAAAAAAAGTAAAAGAATAAAAATAGAATAGTAAATGAGAATATTTATAACACTTCTTCAAAATTTATATTTATAGACATAAAATATATATATATACATTATATAAAATTTTACTTCTAATAGACATTAGAATACTATAGTATATCAAATTTTTTATTCTAATAGACATGCACTTCTATAGCAATAAAATATTTATAACCCATACTTAAAAGTTTCATTGTGTACATCATAATAATCATATATTGTGATACATATGCAATTGCACGAACCTAGTGTATTAAGTAGGAACTGTGATTCAAAAATGAATTTCATTTGCCTAAGTAAGAGTTTCACAAAACTACTGTTGACTGCACATAATTTATAAGATTAATCAAAATTAAGGTGGGTGAAAAGGATGAAAAAGAAATGGATCAACAGATATCTTTGACCTTCTAGATGCACTTTTTTTAGACAAAGGGACAAACCCTTTTATAGTTTTCTTTTTTCATTATAGTTTCTCAATGTATATTGGAGATAAAAGTCAGAACCAATGTGAAGGCAACAAGTTTTAGCTTCTAGAATGGAGGAGGTACTATGGAGGCAATCCATGGATAAAGGTTATGATTCCCCATCTACCAAACAGATATTTGGTGGCTAAAATGCTTAATTATGGCTTTTGGGAGCAATATTCTCACACGTCTCAACATTACATTGGTATAACTTGCAGACACATTAAGGGTTTTTTTTTTTCTAAATTCAGCCAAATATATTGGTAACTAAAAAGAGAGAGTTAGAGTATTACCAATTATATAAGGAGTGCATGTTTTAGGTTTTGGTCTCACGGGTTTGATATTTATATTAAAGTTGTTTAGATATATACTAGTTTGTAATTGAATAGTTCAATTAATTATTCTGAGATTGTAATAAATAAAATATATATTTTTTGGTGAATTACAATAATATGACAAAACTTGAACAACAAACGTGAATAACATGACTTGAACTCAGGTTACACCTAGGACGATAAACACCCTTAACTATCAGGCAATCACATAAGATTCATTATTATAATATATTTTAATCACATGTGAGCGGTATTTTTTTATCAAGTGATAATATATATATATTGCAAGGTTATTAAGCTTCTAGTGTTTTCACCTACAAAAAAAATTGAGTTATGACAAGAAACCAATCATTTTTTGAAGGAAAAATTGTAGTATCAATCCCTCCGCCTTTTTTTATATAATTTTTAATGGTGTTTTGTAAGTTATATTTTTATAATACGTCCCTCCCAATTGGTTTGTATTCAATAATTCAACTTACAATTATACATAATAAATTACCTTAAATTTTAAAACCGGTTTAAAAAGCCTTTTTAAGTTTATCACTATTTTTACAAATTAAATACACTAATAAAATTAAAATAGATATTTAAAAATATAAATAATGTTACAATAAATTATTTAACAATCACAATATTTAAATTTAATTAACAATCTACATTCACTAATTAATAATTAAAATTAAGTTAGAAACTGTATATAAAAATAGAAATTCACACAATCTACTACTATAGTATTTATATTTTCAAAATAATTTTAAAATATCATTTAATTAAATTCAGTCTAATATCAATTATTATGTTTTAAAAATTAAACTTATATTATTCTGTTTTAATTTCGTAACCATATTATTAACCGAAACGTTACAAAATCTATAAAAACCCTACTTCTTTTATTTTATTTTCTTTTTTTCTGTTCCTCCTTCAGGTGTTTGATTATTTGCTTCTTAGAACTTGTGTTGTATTTTATTTTGGGCATTCATTGATCTTTAAACCCTTAAGAAGAGATGTTACTAGAATCAGACCCCATCTCAATACTTACTGGGATCTTCTCTTTTTCAGGTTTCCTTTGTTTTCTTGTTAATGTTGGATGACTGTTGATATGAAAATTCCAACATGAGATCTATTAACAATAATTGTAAAATCCAACTAGTTTAAAAGGAATATAAGAAAGGTGGCAAGACCATGGTAAAGGAAAAGTAGCAATCACTGTGATAAATTGGAAGTCCTTATATAGTAAATAGGGAAGAAATATGAGAAATCCAGATCAGGTGAGAAAAGGGAATAGACCCAAGGAGATTCCTTAAATATCTTGATGAATATCAAGGTTGGTGTCACTTTAGGATTCGTTTAGGATCTTTTAATATTTTTTAGGTCATTGCAAAATAAATACTAAGATAATATTTAACTATTAAATGCTTTTTTTAGTTGTTTCGTTAAAACACATTATGTTGCTTTTGACTTCAAATAATATGATGATTGCAATAAAAATTTAGTGAGAATTAGGCGGTGAACCTACTTTTCGACAGAAGCTGTGAGGAAATTAATCGTGTATTCAAAAGGTTAAAAAAGAAAGAAGATAAATTATATAGGTGTCTATGTTGGAACGAAAACGAAGTTATGCTCAGTGTACGTTTAACAAAATTCTGGGATTCAATTGGGATTGGTTACTAAAAGGTAAATGTATAAAGTTTCTTTATGTGTCAATGTTCGGTGGTCCTGGTCACCTCCGGCCCCGAGGATAGTGGAAGAGTTACCAACAAGGTCCGACAACGAGATGGGGACCTAGTTGGTGGAAAGGATGTGGTTATAGATTCCATCGATGTAAGAGAACCTATGTCTTTTAAAAACAAACTCCTTAGAGTCTAGGGAAACAAAAAGGACAACGATGAGGGAGTTTAAGATTTAGATATTAAATTTTTGAATGGTGAAGTACTAACCGGTTTTGTGGAAGGATCCACCAACTGATGGAGGAAAGTATGTCCCCTATGGTTGTGATTAAACTCTATGGGAGAAGAACTGGTTTCAACACACTATTAAATACAACATATGCTCTCTGGAAGTCATCTCAGCCGTTTCATTTGATGGGCTAAGAGAAATGATTATTATCTTGCAAAATTGAAGTCTCAAGAAGATTATACTAAATTCTTTTCAAAAGGGTCATAGGTAATCTTTGGGCAGTATTTTATGGTCCAACCATGACATATCTTTATAGGGTGGATAAGATTGTATGGATTATTTGGTGCGATGTACAATAAAAGCATTCTACGAATCATAAAAAAATTATGAAAAAAGTAATTTGAATTGATTATAAAATTAATAGTGGCTCAAATGGCTATACATGTTTATCTGATCCAACAGTAACCGAGAATTCATATTGTAATCAATTCTAAAGGGTTGAACACAAATCTCATCCAATGATATACAATTAAACCCAAGTGCCTATGCAAATCAACCTAAAAATAATTTGTGCTTCTTTTCCATGGAAAGTTCAGTCTATCTCATTTTTTTTTCCTTTCATTAAAAAAAAGTAATAAATAAGGTATTAAGATTAAAACATGAAAAAAAGAACAAATAAAATCTCAAACACATTTTCTAAAATATATATCATATTCATAAAATCATCACACTTAAGTTAAATAAAAACATAATATAACCTACAATGCCAAGCTTTTTTCTTCTCCTCCTTTCTTTTCTCTTTCTCCACTGCTTCTGCTCCCTTGTGCCACTCTCCCCTCAACTCTCTCTCTCTCTCAAGGATGACCATGGCAACATGGTGAGAGCCACGCCCCACCAATCACCTTTTTCCTTTCTTTATTTTTATTTTTACAAAAGAAAACTAAAAGGTCATCCCTAACAAAAATAGAACATCAAAATGGTAACAACATTAAATTTTGTGTAATGCAAATCTGTTTAAGTATGAGACGATATTTGATTTGCAGAGTCCTTGTAAGAAGATGATATTTGAATAAATATTTATTTTGAAAGGTGAAGATTTTATATATTTTAACAAGCATCGGGAACTGGAGTTCTGCGAGCATCCGCCAGCAAACGAGACGCATACAATAGACCAGGCTGAAACAAAAATAACAAGAGCTGATAAAAGAAACAGGAAAAATGGAGCCAGCAATAGCCAACAGACCAGGAGCCAGAATTGATAGCCATATCACAGAACCCAGCTCAAAGTGCAGCCATCACGAGTAGATCCTCAACGCGACCAATGTCAGATTTAGCCAACCGACAACAAGTTATTGTCTTCTCTAGGGATGAGCTAGAAGTCAATGTTAATACATGAGCATTGTCTTAGGCAGGCTCAAATCATGCTTTGGATGCCAGCGGATTGCACTGTTGTAGTCGGATTCAATGATTAAGCTAAAATTGTGCACCCAACTGACGAAACATCTTTAGCAAATAAATGTATATATAAATATATAAATATTTATAAAAAAATAATTTATATTTAAAATATTAGATACGAAAATAAATAAGATAATGAAAATTAGAAATCGAATAAAAGAATCAATTTTTACTAAATGTTAAGGTCTGTTTTACACAGTTTTCTTAAGGTACAGATTTGGCTGCTCCTATGGTACTTGAAGAAATGTTGGTCAACTATCTCCCAAGATATAACAACAAGATGATCGAAGCAGTAGTACCTCTGTAGTGATCAACGAACAAATATTATCTTCTTCTATCACCGAAACGTTGGAAAATATGAAGAGAAAAAACGAGAAGAATTTTCCCGAGCAAAATAAACTCGTGTGAGAGAGTTAAAAAATTTTGAGGACTTAAGGCTTTTATAGACATTTAATATGGAAGAATTTTAGAAATTTTCATGAATAAAAATACAAAATCTGCATTAAAAGAGCTATTAAATCAAATTGATTGGAATCAAATAAAATCAAAATAAATATGATCTTAAAACTAGATTCTATATTATTGTTGAGAAAAAATAACTTTCGTGTTAGGTTAAAATATTCGCAGTCTACTATGATCCAGACCAGTTTAGACATTTCCCGTTACCCACGTTGTGCAAATGCACCCCAACCCCAATAGGTTTGGATCTACACCCTTTATATGCAAGGGAAAGTTTCAAATTTAATCATTCATTTGCCTTTTAAGTGGGTGTTTAGATATACACACAACTCACATTTGGAATTTAACCAATATGAGATTTAAGCTTTTCTTTCTCAACAAATATTCACAAGTAATTTACTTTGAATATCAATTTCTCATTTATTACTCAACCATTTTAAGTATATGATATACTGTTGTAAAGGTCTCATGGAGTATAATGTAAAACCATAATTTTATGATTCAACTTTTCACCTTTACCAATCGAGAATATGCTTCGAAATTTTCAAAAAATTACAATCTTTCCAACCGATCAACAACTTATTGGCTTCCGAGCTAAAAGTCAACGTTAAACATGAGCATTGTCTTAGGCAGGCTTGAATCATGCTTTGGATGCCAGCTGATTGCATTGTTGTAGTCGGATTCAATGATTAAGCTAAAATTGCGCACCCAACTTGAAGCACAAAAAATAAAACATGCTTCCTTGATTGCCAAGGATTCAGCTGAGGCAAAATATCCAATATCCCAATGCTCTTTGAAAAAAGTAACAAGAGATACACCCTTTTCCTCCCTGATGATTCCTCTAATAACAGCGTCCCCAGACTGGCCACTAATAGCCCCATCAACGTTAAATTTAAGGCAGCCAGGAGGAGTAGGGCGCCATTGACAATTTGAAATATTCATGTTCGGTTTACATGGAGGACTGAAAGAAGGTGAACACAGCAGGAACTCATAGGTGGAAGCCACGGAGCCTGGCCATTCAGCATAACACCACCCGATTCTTACAACAGTGAGGTCATAGAACTGATCAAGATCACACAGTTTGGCGTTAAACACAACCTCATTAAGATGCAACCAGATTGTCCAAGCAATAGCAAAGAAAGACATATTCCACACAGGCTCAGACTGGCAATGATTACACGCATGGATCCACATACTAAACAACCAACGAGGATCCTTAGGCAAGACAAGATGGATACCCCGCGCAGCACACCAGTTTTGCCAAACTCTTCAAGTGATCCTACACGAACAAAGAGGTGGTGGACCGATTCCTCCTCATCGAGACAGAGAGCACAAATAGTAGAAGACAAGGAGGTGATGCCTTTTTTCAAAAGTTTAAGCTTAGTAGGAATTCTACCATGTAGCAGCTTCCAAATAAAAAATTATACTTTTGGGGGGGGAGCAACCCTCACCAAAGGTGTCTCCAATATCATCAGGGGGAGCCCCTCTCATAGCCAACATATCACAAAAATATTTGGGATTGTAAAAGCCATTGGCAATAGGTGACCACCTCAAAATGCCAAAGGGGGGCAAGTCCAATATTACAGCTGTTTAAAGTTTGCTGAAAGTCATCCCAGACTTGGAGTTCCCAGTCAAATAGAGGCCTTCGGAGGGGAATAGACCACTGCCAATGGTTGCCAACTCGAGAACCAAATTCATGGATATTGCCTACCTTTTTGCGAGCCAAAGCAAAAATTCTAGGGAAAGCTTGTTCTAGCAGAGTGCTCCCAATCCGTATATCAAACCAGAATTTAATAAGCTTGCCATCGCCAATATAAAGGTTAATATCCTTAGTAAACGAGTTAGAGGGAGAGAAGAGGGGTTTGATGGTGCTCCTCAAAATCCACGACTTATTAGCCGCAGTAGTATTAACAGGAAGCAACGGAGCAGATTAATTTTCGTATTTGGTTGTCATGACCCTAGTCCAAAGGTGACTCTTCTCAATACTAAATCTCCAAAGCCACTTGTTGAGGAGAGCGCCATTCTTAACCTTCAAGTCAATAATTCCTAGCCCGTCATATAGCTTAGGTTAACATAAGTGATCCTATTTTACCCAATGAATCACCCTTTTGTGCGTAGCCTCTCCAATAAACTCTGCAATAAGATTGTTGAGTTGAGAGTTGACTGAAGTAGGCATTTGAAAGAGAGAAAGATAGAAGATTGGAAGACAGGAAAAAACTGACTTTACGAGTGTCAATCTGCCCCCCGTGGAAAGGAATTTTGATTTCCAATAAGCCAATCTGTTCTGAAACTGTTCAATAATGGGACACCATAAGGAAGCCGAGTTATTCCTACAACCTAGTAGCAAGCCGAGATAATCAGTGGGAAAGGTACCAGGAGTGAACTTAAGATTCGAGGCCCACCTTTGTATGTGAGAATCATCAACGTTGACACCAAAAATTCTAGTCTTCATTAAATCAAGCTTGAGGCCAGAAACCAACTCAAAGCATACAAGGATTCTTTTAATGCTAGTCACCTGCAGAACAGAGTCAAGTCATCTGCAAATTGCAGATGAGAGATCTGTAGCCCATCAGTGCCAATCGAGACTCCCTTAAACATTCCAAGAGAGAGCTTTGGAAATAACTACCCAAATATTGGAACATTTTTAAATATTTATTGTATTGTAGTTATAATTTGTCGAAACCAACTTTCAAAATTTTAGATTTAACGAAAAAAATGGGGAATCAACTTTTTGAAAATAAAACATGGAGTCACCACCGATCTTTTTGTTTTGGTGTGATCGGATCACGTAAAGATTTGGTTATTTTAATAAAATATTTTTGGTTTACTAAAACAACGATTTTGGTCTACGAACTTTTGAGAAAACGGGTTCGGGAGTCGGTTACGCATGAGGAAGGATTAACACCCTCACTACGCCCAAAATTAGTACCAAATCGATTAAATACTGTCATTATGTCTAAGATTTAAAAATATTTTTTGAAAGGTGGTTCCTTTTAATAACATTTGAATAACCAGAGTTGGTCATCAAAATTTTCTCGCTTAAGAGGAATATAGCACCACATCCAACACGATAGGACATGATCTTTTATGCCCTCGAAAACATGATAAATTTTGACTTCAAAAAATTTATATGTTGAAAACCGTAAAAGGATGCCCAATTATTTAGTCCAACGAAAAAATTTAAACCCAGCATAGTAAGGCACAACTCCTCGAATTTCTAGATATCAGACATTGTCTTATTTTAGAATTTAGAGAGTATGAGTGAAATTCTAAAGGAATCTTCGATCATTTTGAACAAACAGGAGATCGCAACCCAGCACGATAGGGCACGATTTCCCGAATTGCTAAACATCGAACATTGCCTTCGTTTTGGAGAATTTTTAAACGCATGAATGAAATTCTAAAGGGACATTCAATTATTTTGAGTAAACGAGAAATTGCAACCCAACACGTTAGGGCACGATTCTGTGAATTGCCAAATATCGAACATCGCCTTCGTTTTAAAGAATTTTAAAAGAATAATGAATGAAATTCTAAAGGGACATTCGATTATTTTGAGCAAACGAGAAATTGCAACCCAGCACGTTAGGGCACGATTCCGGGAATTGCCAAATATCGAACACCGCCTTCATTTTAAAGAATTTTTAAATGAATAATTGCAAAAATAGCTTAAAACGCGTTAGTGCGACTTGAACTAAAACGAAATCGATCTTAAAGATTTAGACCTTATAAAACCAATTTACGTAAACCAAGTGGAAAACCATGATATGGGATAATATACACACATAAGATACAATACTTGATGAATGAGGATGATGGGTCTTATTTAATCAACTAACAAAATGAATAATTAAATTAAAATTAACCTAAAAATATGATCCAATCAATCATGCATGAATAATAATTGATACAACTATACCAAAGCAAAAATTATAACATACTAATACATCGCACAAAACAAAATAAAACAATACACACGATAGTGTGCCACAATAATGTACAAAACCTATTATCATATAATCAATACAAAATATGCGAAATAAAATGAAAATAAAGAAAATGTGGCATACGACTAGTTTGAAATAATAATAAACACGTAATGTACAATACACGAATGGATGGATTAAAAAGCTAGAGATACATGTAATCTTTTAAATAAGTGTTATAGAACGAATATTTTAAGTCGAATAATACACAAGATGTAAAAAAAACATTTAAAGAAATATGCAATAAAGGAGAATTTAATAATGTATAAACATATAAAAATAGTATTAAAATGTGAGATTCTAAATCAAAACAATATGTATAGGACAACACGTTCAAAAAAAAATGGCTCATATACATAAAAAAATATATACGGATAAATTCAAAAGGATTTATAAAATAAATTAGCATGGGACTTAATATGTATGTAGAATTAAATTAATTTTATTATAAATTTTATATATAATGGACAAAAAAAACACACTTATATGCACAAAGTATTTTTTGATGAAGTATCTATTTAAAAATGACCACATACATATAAAAGAGAAATAATTTCAATGACATATACGCCATGAACTTTTTTTTAAAACAAATAACAACAATATTGTATAATAAAATGTGTTATATATAAAGTTTAAGAATGTACAAGTAGATTCAAAAGAGAACATGTATATAAAGTAACATGGAATTAATAATATATGTAGAATAAGAAAACTAAGTTAATCATGAATTCTATAGGTATAATAGTATATAAGAATATTCAAAAAAGTATTTGTACAAAAATATTTTAAAATAATACGATAAAAAAATTAAAAATAAAGATTTTATGTAAAAGAAGAAAAAAAATCATCATGAAAACTCAAAAAGTGTGCATTCACATGTATATAAAAAAAATTTAAACGAATTAAAAAAGGGTAATGAACTATGCAAGTCAATGGGATCTAATTAAAATTCAATTAAGATGAATGGGCTATTTTATAAATAAAATAATCAAATAGAGGACCAAAATGTGAAGCACACAAATGCGTGAGGACTCAGACTGGAAATAATCCAGTTCCCAAAACGCAGTGTTTAGGCGCGGATCAGATTGCAACAAAGCACAAATTACAAGCCCAAATAAAAAAAAAGCAAGGCGCATAAGGCACAATCGAAGGCTCGCGTGAACATGGGGGACCTAGCACGCAAATTTCCCATTCATAATGAAAAGGCGCGGATCCGAGCTGCTATCTGGGTTGACGCGCGGACCCTCAATGTCCTAAACAGCGTCGTTTCGTTGTATGCTTAAAATTTAAGAAAAATGAATGGTTTGAGCCACAAACCAAAGACCCAAGCATTAGGGTTTCAGCATATCAGACTATAATGCTTTTCTATCCCCTTTCCCATTCGGTTTAATTAGGAGAGACCTTTGGACTGCCGTTCGACCTCCATATCTAGCCGACGGTCATCACTCGAAAGCCTGATCTGGCTCCGTCCAGCCGCGGATCCAAGGTTTCGCTCTAAAGCTTCAAAGTCCTCGCCTAAACTTCGATTACAACGAAGTGGCTAGGATTCGAAGGAGCCAAATATGAAGGTAAGTCTCTTTTCCTTACTCTTTTTTTAAAAAAAAAACGAATATCAATCATGAAGAAAAGCAAAAAGAAAAATAAGTGAGACGCTAGATTTAAAACAATCACCTTTTCAATTCGTGATTTCTGCTTTTTTCTATTTGATCTCTTTTGTAATGGCCTAAATTCAAGATTATCGGAATAGTGGTTTCGTAACCACAAATCTGATTTAAAGATAAATTTATTTCAATATTTTTGCATGAAAATTGATATGATAGGAAAATCGTATGAAAATATTGATAGAAAAATTTTACCGATTTAGTGGTTAGTTAGAAAAAGAAATTATTGAAGAAATTGGGTAAAATAAGGTATCGGGACCTATATCTCGTAAAACCGACTCGAAAATAATTTTATAAATATTTATGAAATGTTAGTAATGTGGTATTAAAATTTCGTTAGGAAATTTTAATGTTTGGATAGTTAATTAAATGAAAATGACTAAATTGTAAAATGTGTAAAAGTGGATGAGATAATTAAATAGCTTAAGTGTCTAATGAGAGAGGATTTAAAAGGATATTAGACCCAAAATTTATTTGGGCTGGATGGAAAGGGCATGAAATCAGCAGGGAAATTGATAAATTAAGGGCAAAATTGGAATATTACAAAATTAACTAAATAAAACTAAGACTAAATAAGAAATATCTAGATTTCTCTTCATTTCTCTTCAATTCCAGCAGCTAAAAACGCCATATAAGGGTTATCTAAGCTGGTATTCCATAATTTTTTCACCAAGTGAGTTAATCCTTGCCTTTTTTTTGTAATTTTTGTGTTTCTAAGACTTTTACAACTAGGTCCTACTACTAAATTCATTAGTTTTTGATTTCATGGATGAAATTGAAAGTCACCATGGTTGAGTGCTGTAAGTTTATGATGAAATAGAATGAAATTAAAGCTTTAATTTGTTTATGAGATGATTTTATTAGGTAAGTTCGATAGAAATTGATTTTTAGGACATAATTGTGAAAATGTTTGGAATTAAAGTCTATTGCTGAATTTTTTATTCTTAAAGGTTGTAAACTAGTTTAAGGTGATAGAATAAAGTATTAATTGAGAAAAATCAGCTCAATTGAGAGGCTAATTAAGTAGGGATGAAATTGTTATTTATTAAAAGCTTAAGGAAAAAATGGTAATAAACAGCTTGCACTAAACAATATTGGACAGCAGCAGTAGACTAACTTTGAAAAATCACCATAAATTGTAGAAATCAAATTAGAAGATGAAAAAAATATGAAATTAAATATTATTGAGTCTAGTTTCTTATAGAAGAAACGGTGTAAGCAATTGAATTGTAAATTATGAGATATAATGAATTTTGTGAGACAAGGTCAGAATGAATTCGGGTTCCCCTGTTCTGACTTTGCAAAATCACCAAAAATTGGAGAAAAATAATTAGAGGCTTAAAGTTATATGTTTAGAATCCCTAATGAGTCTATTTTCAGTATAAATCAACGGGAATATTATCCGAGTTCTGTACTGTGAGATAATTAATTTTTAGTGAAGAAGGGTCGGAACTGTCAGACAGTAGAATAATGGTGACTTTAAAGAATAAACTGTACTTATTGGCTGCACCAAAAATTCTGAAAATTTTATGGTAAGAATATATATGAGTCTAGTTTCAGGGAAAATTAACGGATCTTAATTTAGAGTTACGTAGCTCGATTTATAAATAATTTAGTGACTATGACTCAAATAGACAGCTTTGAATAAACTATAAATAATAATAATAAAATTATAGAAATTGTTGCATATGAACATGAAATGTATTAAATTGATAATTAAATTTATTTATTTAGATCCAGAAGATTCAAATACGAAGCTAGATCGAGGAAAGGAAAAAGTTCAGGATTAGTAGATTTTTGTACACGAACAAGTATTAAGGTAAGTTCGTGTAACTTGAATTATATTCTTAAATTGCTTGAGATTGTATTTTATTGATATGAATATGATTTGAATGTTCATTATATGGAAATTTATGAAACATTGATATATTTGATAAAATGGGAAGAAATCTCGGTTGAATGAAAGGAAAATTCGATGGATCTCTGAAAAGGAATTGACGGTAAAAAGGAACTAGCCCGGACGAGTGATCCTATCCTGATATAGCCCTCCCGAAGAATATGTGGAAAATGGATTTAGCCCAGACGGGTAATCCGAATTAGGGTCTGAATTTAGCCTGGACTGGTAATTCAGATCCAAGCTCATTAGAGTAATTGTCATTGCAGGGGATTTAGCCTGGACTGGTAATCCCGACAATACTCGATGAGTTTATATTGCAGGGGATTTAGCTTGGACTGGTAATCCCGCTGCAAGGTTGAGGTTCGCGGGAGTGTGCTCTCTGAAATGGAAATGTGCGCACATGAATATGAATTGACGGACCCAGAATTGTACACTAAAAGTGTACCTCTGAAAATCCATCAAAATTCCGATAAATTCAACGGGATAAATTTGAAAAAAATAACAAGGAAATGGAAATTATGATATTGATAAGCTCATCAATCATGGTATATATTATGGGTACATGGAAATTATTGTACTAACTTGAATGTTGAGTTTGTGCATATTAGGGTAATAATGCATTGAATGGATATATGAATGTTTATTGTATTGTATTGAATATATTAGGTAAGTATAATTCTTGTTACATGAGCTTACTAAGCACAAAGTGCTTACCCTGTTTCCTTTTCCCCTGTTTTGTAGTGTTAAGAGCTCGGAGGTCGGATTTGGTCGGAGACACATCACACTATCAACCTCAGAATTTCGGTATATAAATAAAAATTTATTTTGGAAATCAATGACATGTATAAGCTAATAAAGTAAATGATTCTGTGAAATGAATGTAAGGTCAACCAATGGTATGGCTAACAAATCTTGGTTTTGGTATGCGATGATGTTATCTTATAAATATGCGTGAATATATATGCGTTAACCTATCTTGAAAATATGTTGAATTGGATTGGTTGATGTGGATTATTTTTGGTCTCGATTTAATATTATAGGCAATGTTAGATATTTATAAAGGGGCTATATTGAATATATAAAAAAAATCGTAAACTCCGGTAATACCTCGTACCTTATTCTGGCAATGAATACGGGTAGGGGGTATTACATCTTTGTTGTATTTGTGTGTTCGTAAAAACCTCACAATCGAAAAAATACAAGGCTTTATAGCCTAGAGAAGAAAATAATAAAAATATACAATTTTTTTTTTATTTTCTTGCGTCTGTTGTCTCTTTGTGTTTAGTGTGCAGGTACGGAGTGTGCTGGCGCTCGGGTACGGGGTGTGGCGTGGCTGCTGAAACGCTCGGGCGTACGGAGGCATGGAGGCCGGGGCTTGGCTGCGGCACAAGGTGGACCTTAAGGTTTCTGCCTGATCTTTTTTTTGGGGGGCTGTATTATTGGGCTTGATGTATTGGGTTTTGGGTTTAAGTAAGGATTTTGGGCTTCGGATTGTTTAAGGACTATTAATATTTGACTTTTTTTGATTTTGTATTTATTGTTTGTTTTTGTTTTGTTTGTAATGGGTTGGGCAAATTTGGTCCGCTACATAATTAATCAAAAAATTATGTCTTATGATTATTGATCAAGAATTATGACTACTCATGATAATTCAAGGGATGTTACTTGAATAATTGTAGCTCTTACTTTAATAGTTATATCTATTTAAAATATATTAGTTGAATAATTATGCCAATTGAAAGTTATCTTTCTCGGAAGAGATATGAAAGTTATGTCTTTATTTTTTTAAGTTATTTAAAATTGATAAAATTTCAATTTATGTCCCTATACTACGCTCAAATTAGGTATTTAATTTTTATATTTTAGTTTTTAACATAATTTGGTATTCCAATATTTATAATGTAATTAGTTAGCCTAAATACATTATTCTAATTAAAAAACTAACATGAAGTTTAAGAATTTTTAACATCATCCTCTTTTAAATTCAGATCCATTATAATGACATTTTTGTCATATGATTAAATAGTGAGTTTTTTTTTAGAATGCCACACTAGCGAGTTTAGCAAAAGAAATCTAGCTATATTAATATTTAGACTTGAATTTTTAAAATTTTAAAGTAGAATATAAATTCTTAAAAATAAAAGTATATGAATTAAATTCTAAATGTACAAAAAGTATAAAACTTAGAACATATTATGTGCTTGTATGAAGTCTCCTCGTTAGAGGGAACATAATAGTTTTTGTAATTAGTTTAAAGTATATTTTCCTTTCAGAGAAAAAAAAAATACAACAGTTTTCCACTCACTTAGTTCTTTTGAGGTTGCCTTTTTTTTTCATTATAAGATAATAATCAAATTTTAATTTTAGCCCCACTATGATGCTACTATAATTTATTATTTAATTTGATTCTTCTATTTTTACAATGTCACTAGTTAACATAAATAGTTAATATGGTCAATTAGTTAAATCAAAATGTTAAACGTCAATTTTTTTTAATAACATTACAACAAAAAAATATTTTATCATAACGAGTTTGAATAAATTTTTTAAGAAAATTCTTAATTAATATTTTTAACATTATTTTTATTGGACACGACCAATCTAAAATTTTTAATGAATCTATAGAAGAATTTTTATGATAATAACTATTAGACCTAAATTTTTAAATTCAAAGAGTAGAGAGATAGACTTCTTGAAAATAAAAGTAAGAAATTAAATTCTAAATATATAAAGTTTATAAATTTAGAATATATTTTAACCTTCAAATTTTTATTTTACAATTTGATACAAATTATGAACCCATCAAAAGCCATCAAAAGCCAACTATTGGAGGAAGAATATTTTAAATATAAATAAAGAAATAAAAATTAAATTATTTTGAATTTATTATTTTGAAGTTTTTAAATTTTGTTGAGATATTTTTTATGATTTTTTTAATGTTTATTAAATTGAAATATTTTCAAATGGAAATAAAAAATATTAGATTTAATACATCATGGTGAATGAAAATATTTTATATTAAAAATATATTTATAAAATTATATCAACGATCTTACACTTATATCCAAATAATAATTTTTAATTGTTTTATTTAAATATAAAAATTATTTATAATAATATTAATCACCTGAATTAATTTAACTTATCACATCACTCAAACAATAAACAATAATTTTATATATAATATAAATTATTTTTATATAATAATATAAGTCTGAAAAACTTACAAGGACAGAATGTAAAATGGATGTTAATAATAAAATATACAGGGAGAATCTTCCTCGGATTAAGTTGACGTCAATACACATCTAAAAGGAGTACGTCTCGGTCCAGTTAACCGAAGAGGTTGTATGTTTTGACAATCAATCATTTCAATTGAACACTTGAACCCGATTAATATTTTGAACTTTCGATCTTAGGCAGGGCTGATTTATTTCTGGTTTTACATCCTTATCAAAATGGGGTCTTTGAAGAAGGAAGAAGAAATGGGGCAGATTGGGGAGGAATTCAAGGAGGCTATCGTATACGTTAATGGAGTCCGCAAAGTGTTGCCTGATGGATTGGCTCACTTGACTCTGCTGGAGTACCTCAGAGGTAATAATATTTTTGTTCGATTTTTTTTTTTTTGGTTTTCCTTGGAAGTATCATCGGAGAAAAGAATCGGAAAGCTTTTTTTTTTCTCTCTCTTTTTCTTCCTCTCAATCTTGCAAGCTCAGCTCACTTCAAGTTTGGGTTCAAACTTACTTCAGTTTTTTGTGTTTTTCGTTTGCTGAAGTTCTCTCCACCCCCCCCCCCCCGGTTATTTGAGAGTGGGTGGAGCTTATTTAAGCTTACTACTTCTATGTTAGCCTTATTGGAAGCATCATGAATTTGGATTGCGTTATTGCAGTACTGAACTTTATTTACCTTTTCTGGAGATACTGGAAATAGGAATTGAAGTTTAAAACTTTTGGGTCCAAACCGATAAGTTAAAGATATTGAACTTCGTTTCATTTCATGGCGTGTTGTTAGTTTTCAAGAAATCAGAGAAAACTGAAAGAAAAGAAAAGAAAAATTAGTTCAGAAAACTATAATTAATTCTATAGTTAGTCATAAGATAGGTAGGGCGTAGTGCTTAGTTCATCGGTCTGCTAGTTTCTTTTATAAGAACTAGATTTCTCTTTGAATCAAGTTCTGGTTTCCAAGTCCATGGATTGAACAAGAATCGTAGAAACCTCGATTACATTTTTACATTTTTCTAATTTGCGCATCTAGGGTAACTTGGATTCACCAGTTAATTAACTAATCAGTCTTTCTCGTTACTTTTCAGTCGAAATCTTGATTAGGTTCATGAAAATGTTTGATTGCCTATAAACTGGAGTGAGAGAGATGGATATTAAAATGAGAATATTCTTTGAATCTTTAGTTACCTGCAAGCTAAAAGAATCTGCTAGGACATTTTTCTTCTTTTTCATCAACTGTACCTGTTACTCAAGTTGTCTATAAAGTGTTTCACTATGTATACTTTCAATTCATCACCTATTTTATAGGGAAGATTATGTCTTGTTCACCATGCTGATATTGTTGGGGTGCTGGAGGGATATATCATTCTGGAATAACAAAATACATGGAAGACTTATTTATGGGATTAATTGCGAGATTCTTTTACTTATCTTATAAACTGACTTAATAGCTCAAGTTAATCCTACCTTTCCATTATGTTCTGCTTGCTGTGTCAGAAGCTTCTAATATTTTGCAAATTGCCTTCTAACAGATTTTTCTTTAGGCAGAGAGCTTAGTGTTCTGAATTTTAATGGTTATTTAATTTGAGATATATATATGGTTCTCCATTTTTACATTTCAACTTTTACACTTTTTCTAATGGTTAATTTGGTTCTTTTGATGGTTATGGGACTGTAAAAACAGTTTACTTTAGAACCTTAAATTACTTTGCATAATTCCTTTTCATTGAGGAAGTATATCATCTGAGTTATATCTTTGGTTAGTGGTTACTAAAAGTTTTCAAGAGAGGTTTTAATAAAACATAAAAGAAAATAGTTCTCTTATTCTAATAAACTACTAAAAGATAAAATAAAAATATTCCTAGAATATGAATAAAACTTATTTACCTAAATAAGATTTATCTAGCTAAATAAATTTAAAATATATACATATTTCAACACCCTCCCTCAAGTTGGTGCATATATATCAATCATGCCCAACTTGCTTACAAGAAAATCAAACCTTGTCTTAGAGAGTCCTTTGGTAAGTATGTCAGCAATCTGTTGTTTTGAAGGAACAAACGGCATGCACGCTTGGCCTTCTTCAATCTTTTCCTTGATAAAGTGTCTATTAATCTCAACATGTTTAGTTCTGTCATGTTGGACTGGGTTGTGAGCAATACTAATGGCAGCTTTGCTATCACAGTACAACTTCATTGGTGAAGTTATTGGTTTCCTCAGCTCTTCCATAATTCTTTTTAACCAAATCGTTTCACAAATTCCTTGAGCCATTGATTTAAACTCAACCTCTGCACTTCTTCTTGCTACAACACTTTGTTTTTTGCTTCACCAAGTCATAAGGTTTCCTCAAACAAATGTACAGTATCCTGATGTAGATCTTATATCTGTTATTGAGCCTGTCCAATCTGCATTTGTATAAGCTTCAATTCCTTTTTGTTCGGATTTCTTAAAGAATAAGCCCTTTCCAGGTGAACTATTCAGTATCTTAGAATTCGAAACACTGCTTCTTCATGTTCTTCCATTGGGGAGTGCATAAATTGACTCACTAAGCTCACTGTAAAAGCTATGTCTGGCCTTGTATGTGATAAGTAAATTAATTTACCAACTAATCTTTGGTACTGCCTTTTATCAACTAATCGACCTTCTTTATTTCCGAATTTTACATTTGGATCAATTGGTGTGTGAGCTGGGTGGCAACCACTCATCCCAGCCTCTTTTAAACGATCAATCACATATTTTTTCTGAGAGTCCGCAAGACCTTTTTTTGATTGAGCGACTTCCATTCTAAGAAAGTATTTCAAAGGACCCAAGTCTTTGATTTCAAACTCCAATGCTAGATGCTCCTTGAGACACTTTATTTCATCCACATCATCTCATGTAAGAATGATATTATCGACATAAACTATAATAACTGCTATTCTACCTTTTTGTGAATGTCGATAGAACATTGTGTGATCAGCTTACCCTTTTGAGTAAGCTTGTTTTTTAACAATTTGAGTGAATCGTTCAAACCAAGCTCGAGGAGACTACTTTAGACTATACAAAGATTTCTTGAGTTTACATACTCGAGTTCCAAATTTTTCTTCAAAACCTGGAGGAGGATCCATGTAAACTTCTTCTTCAAGTTTCCATTTAGGAAAGCATTCTTCACATCTAGCTACTGTAAAGACCAATCAAGATTAACAGCAATTGATAAAAGAACTCTAACCGAATTTAATTTGGCCACTGGAGCAAACGTTTCAAGATAATCTATCCCGTATGTTTGAGTGTATCCTTTAGCCACCAACCGGGCTTTGTATCTATCTAAAGATCCATCTGGTTTGAATTTGGTTGTGGACACCCATTTACAGCCCACTGTTTTTTTCCCTACAGGTAATTTCATTGTTTCCCATGTACCTTTTTTTTCAAGAGCACGCATCTCCTCTAAAATAGCCTCCTTCCACTCAGGAACTTGTAAAGCATCGAGACATGAAACAAAGGTTGAGAATGTCGAAGACAAGGCTTTATAGGATGCAAAGTTAGACATGGGATATTTGACAATATTTCTAACACCTTTTCTTTTGGCAATTGGAGTATCTAAATAAGAAAAATCATTGGCTGGATTATGAGCTTTACCTGGACTTTTGATAGGATTTTGTGGGTCGGATTCTTGGTGATGAATCTGGTGGATTCCACTTTCTTGATTTCGATTTCTTCTTGAGTAAACAATTAACTCCTTTGTTTGTTCTTTATTCTCATGATCAGACTCTACACCTTCATACTCTTTTTCATTAACATTAACATCATTAATTTCTGTGTTAATCATAAATTCGTCTTCCTCATTATTAGAATCCCTATGTTGTATATTCCTAGTCTTTTCATGATCAATTATAGAATCTTCCTTAGTATAATTCCTTCCCTGAAGATTAGAATCAAAATAAGATTGTGTTTCAACAAATGTGACATCCATGGTAACAATAATCTTCCTATCAATTGAATCATAACATTTATAACCCTTTTTATTAGAAGCGGAACCAAAAAAGACACATTTTTTTGCTCTAGGATCTAGTTTACCTTGGTTGTGAAGATGAAGAAAAACACTACACCCAAAAACTCGGAGGGATAAATCTGTGATCAATTTAGAGTTAGGAAAATTATCTTTAAAGAGACGAAAAGGAGTTCTATAATTTAGAGTTTGCATTCTATTAATAAGATATGTACTTGTTAATAAGACTTCGCCCCAAAGATAACGTGGTACCTGACTAGTGAACATCAAGGCTCTAGTTACTTCCAAAAGATGTCGGTTTTTTCTTTCTGCAATCCCATTTTGTTGTGGTGTATTTGTACAAGAACTTTGGTGGACTATTCCATTTTGGTTAACAAAACACCTAATTGGTCACTAAAAAATTCCCCACCATTGTCAGTCCGTAATACTTCTATATTCACACCAAATTGTGTTTTCACCATAGTATAAAAAGACTGAAACACATTTTTAACTTCAGGCGTATCTTTTAATAAAAACACCCAACAAATTCAAGTATAATCATCAATAAATGTGACAAACCAACGTTTTCCTGAAATAGTCGAGACTCTTGAAGGTCCCTAAACATTACTATGAATTAACGAAAAAGGTTTGGAGGCTTTATATTTTTGAGGTGGAAAGAATGACCGATGATATTTAGCTAATTCACAAAATTCACAATGATATGAAGGACTTTTATTTTTAAAGTGACAAATATCTTAAATAGTAAAATTGAGGATGTCCAAGCCTATAATGCCAAATCATAACCTTATCAAAATCAGAACCAGAATTTAAATATAAAATAGTTGTTGGCTGACTTAGATGGTCGTCTTCAAGAAATTAAATTCCACCAAATTCTTTAGCATTGCCAATCATCTTCCCCGAGACCATGTCCTGAAACTTACACATAGAGGAGTCATATATAACATGACAATTTAAGGATTGGGATAATTTACCGACCGATATGAGATTAGAAGCTAGATTTGGCACATGTAAAGCATCATGTAAAACCAAGGAAGATGAAATTTTAACAGTGCCTTTCCCGGCTATTGCCGAGAAAGGCCCATCTGCTACTTTGATCTTTTTGTTTCCTAAGCAAGGTGTGTAAGTTGAAAAAAAAAATGACTACTAGTCATTTGATCACTAGCTCGAGAATCAACGATCCATGTGTTTGTTTTACAAGGCTTGACATTGAAAAAAACAGAAAAACCAGTACCTGATTGGGCAAAAGAGGAAGAAGGATTATTGGATGAGTTAGGAATAGAAGAATTCATCCGAAATTGTGGTGATTAAAAAAACTTGTGTAGATGCTCTAATTGTTCCTTAGTGAATGGAGACCCTTTAAGAGAACTTTGGCCCTCATAATTTTCATTAGTTGTTTGGAAAGCTCTGCTATCTCCTGATTGTGAACCACGACCATTGCCACTCTTTTTCCTTCCATTTTTCGATTTCCCATGGAGCTTCCAACATGTTTCTCGAGTGTGCCAATATTTTTTGCAGTGATCGCACCAAGGTTTTTTCTTTTTTTCACTATCATCATTATTTTTAATAGTTACAAGAGCAGAATTATCATCATTAGCTTCAAACCCTGGCTTTAACATTACTTTTCTCTTTGTCTCCTCTCTTCTAACCTCAGAAAAAATCTCACAAAGTTTGGAAGCGGTTTTTTCCCTAGAATGCGAGATCTCACTTTATCAAATTCTTTATTTAAACCAGCTAGAAACAAATAAGCTCTTTCATTCTCTTCTTTTTCATAGCTTTTACACCATCTCCGGGATACTCCCATTCATCATTATAACACTGATCCAGTTCTTGCCAAAGAGACATCATCTCGTTATAATAAAGAGTAACTTCTTTTTCCCCTTACCTAGCTTTCCAAAGTTTTATTTTTAACTTAAAAATCTGTGAAGCGTTTTCTAAATCTGAATAGGTGTCTTTCACAGCTTCCCAAACATCTTTAGCAGTTGGGAGAAAAAAAAAGGTTTACCTACGGATGCTTCTATGGTATTAATAAGCCACGCAATTATCATAGAATTTTTTGACCTCCACTTGCTCATCTTTGGATCGCCCACCTGTGGTTGCTCAACTTCTCCTTTTAAATGACCTAGCTTGTCGCGCCTATCAATTGCTAATTTTACGGACTGCGATCATTACAGATAATTCTTGCCATTCAACTTGTGAGATGTCAGTTGAAAAGAAAGGTGAGACGCCTCTGTCCCTTGAGTCATTGTACTCTCGGTAGTTGTCTCAACGGTAGAACTTTCTTCCTCTGTTTGATTGCTGGACCTCTTATCTCCAGTGAAGGTTGTTTTAACCATGATGTTACTAGAGATTTAACCTAACTCAGATGCCATGAAAGTTTTCAAGAGAGGTTTTAATAAAACTGTTCTATTATTATTAACTAAAGAACTGAACTTAAATAGAGAAAATAGTTCTTTTATTCTAATAAACTACTAAAACATAAAAGAAAATAGTTCCCTTATTCTAATAAACTACTAAAAGATAAAATAAAAATATTCTTAGAATATGAATAAAACTTATCTATCTAAATAAGATTTATCTACCTAAATAAATTTAAAATATATACATATTTCAACAGTTACTGCTAATTTATGTCTCTTGTAGATTAATAGTTTTCTGAGTTTGTTGGTTCCTGTTGAGGTCTTCACTTTTTTCCCAACTTTGCAGTATCCTTTGATTCAGTATGAAGATGAAGCTGAATTATTTGGTGGAAAATGTACATATCATTTCCTCTGGAACCTCATATATATATATTCTGTTTAATTAAACATTTTAATACTTGTAAGGACTAGATTCTGGAGTAGGATGTTCCAGATATTCTTTCTCAACATAAGTTATTAGTTTCTGTTCTGGTTTCTCTTATTCATTTTATTCTCTTCATTCTCTCTTCCTCTTTTATGTGTTTTTACTTTTTAATGTTATAACCAGAAAGTAGAGTAGCAAATACCTAATCGGGTTCTTTTGGTAGGTAAAGACATTGGATTGACAGGAACGAAGCTTGGCTGCGGTGAAGGTGGTTGTGGGGCTTGTACAGTGATGATTTCTCATTACGATAGAAAGACAAAGAAATGCACGTGAGTCTTTCTATCTGCCTTCTTTCCAAATTTTTATGATGATGTAACTAAATGCTTTCCTCCATTTCTCAGAATCTATATAAGATAAATGCTTTGAAAACTTATTTCAGGCATTATGCTGTCAATGCCTGCTTGGCTCCTCTTTATTCTGTCGAAGGAATGCATGTTATTACAGTGGAGGGAGTTGGGAACCACAAATGTGGCTTGCACCCCATACAAGTAATATATGTTCTTTCTTCTGTTGGCCTGCTCTTAATGGTTCTTCCTTTTTAATTCTATTTATAGAAATTGGCTTAAATCTTTCGTGGAACTCTATTTTATTTGTATGGCATGTAGATCATGGTTGAAGAGTGAAGGGGTATTTTGATTGCTTGTGGTATATGTGAGAGAATATCTTGTATTCTTCTGTTGTTTTGGGTACACTATACAATTCTTCATCAAGTTTAACTTTTCTTTTGTAATCAAGATTGCTGATTGCATAACATGAGCGTATGTAAAACTTCCATGTTCCTAATTCATCTGGTGTCTAATTAGATGTAATATATGGCAATGATGCTTCTAAATTCCGTTTTTTCCTAAAACTTAGCTTGATGAAAATATTGTTAATGTCATGGGAAAGATAAGGGGAATTAAAGTATGTCTGGTTCAAATTATTGGAACTTAAGAGATGAGCTTTAAAAACCAACTAGAATCCTTAAAGGGAAGAATGTTCAGCTATTTCATTGTGACTTTCATGGATTTCTGCAGGAATCATTGGCACGTTCTCACGGCTCCCAATGTGGATTTTGCACCCCTGGATTTATCATGTCATTGTATGCATTATTGCGGTCTAGTGAAACACCTCCTAATGAAAAGCAAATTGAAGAATCTCTTGCTGGAAACTTATGTCGTTGTACTGGTTACAGACCGATTGTTGATGCATTTCAGGTTTTTTCCAAAACCAATAAGGCATTATATGCTGATATATCTTCACTTAGCCTTCAGGAAGGTGAGTTTATTTGCCCTTCAACAGGTAAGCCATGTTCATGTGGGTCAAAAGCTGTACATGATATAGGCACCAATGAACAACCTACTTGTAGTACTAGATATAAACCTATCTCTTACAGTGAGGTAGATGGAAGCGCATATACAGACAAGGAATTTATTTTTCCTCCTGAGCTGTTACGAAGGAAATTAACTCCTTTAAATTTGAATGGACTGGGAGGGCTTAAATGGTACCGTCCCTTAACGGTGAAAGACGTGCTTGAGTTGAAGGAGAAATACCCGAATGCTAAATTGTTAGTCGGTAATACTGAGGCTGGTATTGAGATGAGGCTGAAGAGAATGCCATATCAAGTTTTGATCTCTGTTGCACATGTTCCTGAACTCAATATTATAAATGTTAAGGATGATGGAATAGAGATAGGTTCTGCAGTAAGACTGACTGAACTCTTAAATTTATTTAGAGAGGTTGTAACTCAACGTCCTGCTAATGAAACATCAGCATGCAAAGCCTTCATTGAGCAGTTGAAGTGGTTTGCTGGGACTCAAATAAGAAATGTTGCATCTGTTGGAGGAAATGTGTGTACAGCTAGTCCAATTTCAGACTTAAACCCACTTTGGATTGCCGCTAGAGCAAAATTTCGAATCATTGACTACAATGGAAATATTAGAACCACTCTGGCAGAAAATTTCTTCCTTGGCTACCGTAAAGTGGATTTGACCAGTAACGAAATATTATTGTCAATATTCTTACCTTGGACTAGGCCCTTTGAATATGTCAAAGAATTTAAACAGGCACATAGAAGGGATGATGATATTGCCATTGTGAATGCTGGAATGCGTGTCTGTCTGCAGGAGAAAAGTGAAGAATGGGTTATTTCAGATGCATCAGTTGCTTATGGCGGGGTGGCACCACTCTCTTTATGTGCAATTAAAACAAAAGAATTTTTAATTGGAAAGAAATGGAACCAGGATGTGCTACAGGGTGCTTTGAATGTCTTACGAACTGATATTGTGCTCAAGGAAGATGCTCCTGGTGGGATGGTGGAGTTTCGAAAATCTTTGACCCTTAGCTTCTTCTTTAAATTTTTCCTTTGGGTTTCACATCAAATTGAGGGAAAGAAATCCATTAAGGAAAGTGTATCATTATCAGATTTGTCAGCTATAAAGTCATTTCACCGCCCACCACTAGTTGCAAGTCAGGACTATGAAATCAGGAAACATGGAACATCTGTAGGTTCACCTGAGGTTCATCTATCATCCAGGCTTCAGGTATGCAAATTCACAAGCTATACTTCTTACTACTGGGTTAGTGGTTTCAAGGTTGTTTAAACCAATTTTAAGTGGAGAGTTCAAAATGAAGGGTTCTGGTTATTTTTTCTTTTAGAATTATGGTAGTTTCTGATGTTTTGTTACTGATCACATGTGTGTACCCTACTGTTGATGTTTGCATTCTTAAACCTATGCGTATGAATTTTTTTTCTTGTAGTGGACGATGGCTGACAAAATCAAATTTTACTGTGCCAAGCTCTATTTGGTTCCTGTGCTCTCTTTATTTTTTTTGTATTAGACCACCTGGACACATCATTAGCAACATATTGCATAGTACTCTCTCCTGCTGTTATACATCTTCTGACTAGGTCTTAAATTTTTAACAGATATTGACTAAGTGCTTTTGATTCTTACTTTTCACCGAGTTTTATCTCCAGCATTATCTTCGTGACAGTGTTCATGGTATCATGTCATAAGGTTACTGGAGAGGCAGAATATGCTGATGACTCACCAATGCCTCCTAATGGTTTGCATGCAGCATTAGTTTTGAGCAAAAAGCCTCATGCTCGAATATTATCCATAGATGATTCGGGTGCCAAGGCTTCACCCGGATTTGCTGGCATCTTCTTTGCCAAGGATGTTCCTGGTAGTAATAAAATTGGACCAGTTGTCTTGGATGAGGAGCTATTTGCTTCAGAATTTGTCACTTGTGTGGGGCAGGTAAAAGAGCTTATTGAATACAACTTATTTTGTTTAATAATTCTTCATGGCAATCCTTCACAAACCTTGAGAGGATAGAGGCAGGTTTCCTTATGTGCTTGAGAAAGCAGCTGAAACCAACCTTTAGCCTTTCACTACTAAAGGTACATCAGATGTGACATCCATGCAGTACCAGTGGAAGCTTGAGATAACTCTTAGGCTAGACTTCAATAATCAACTCATACTAATCTGAGGAGAGCCAACTGAATTGTTTGGTTTGTTTTTTAAACACATCGCATTCAAACTGCTTTTATAATTTATACAGGTTATAGGAATTGTTGTGGCTGAAACCCATGAGAATGCAAAACTAGCAGCAAGAAAAGTTCATGTGGAGTATGAAGAGCTCCCAGCAATCTTGTCAATAGAGGATGCAGTCAGAGCAGAAAGTTTTCATCCCAACTCACAGAAGTGTATGAAAAAAGGGGATGTAGATCTCTGTTTCCAGTCAGATCAATGTGAAATGATCATAGAGGGGAAGGTTCAAGTGGGTGGTCAAGAACACTTCTATTTGGAGCCACATAGCAGCTTAATTTGGACTCTGGACAGTGGTAATGAAGTTCATATGATTTCATCGACTCAAGTAAGAATACCAAAACTTATAATTTCGTTGGTTATATTTCTTTATTCATCTGTCTTGATTTGATTGAATTAGATAAAAATTGATAAAGCATAGAGTCTCTTTCTTGACTCAAATTATTTATAAAATTCAGTATTCCACTTTTGACAGTTACCAATTAGATTATTAGAAATGTTCTGCTATTTCATTTTTCATGAAATAACTGGGAATTCTTATGTGCTGGAAATGTGGATAAATAATAGGTGAGAAGTTCAAAAATGACATATTATATAGCATGTACTATAGCATGTACCGTAGTTAGGGCATTTTAAAGTATGAACCAGTTCTCCCATCTCTATGCAGGGATATTGTTGATTGATCACTACCTTTTATTCAGCACTCAGCATTTCTAAACTCAGTAATGTTGATTGCAACTGTTGTGCATATGAAGTGACTCATAAAACCAGTAATTATGTACCAAAACAAAACCAGTAATTCTCCTCAACGTGTTTTTGAGCCAATTAATTCAAGATATAAAACTTGGTAGAATCTAGGAATGCTTATGATGACATCAGAGGCTTTCCAGAGTTTCAAAGCAGCAATGTTATTTCAGAACCATACTTTAACTAAAGGCCATACTGCTGTAGTAACTCTTTGGATAGAGGATCCAATACCAGGCTTGTAATTTTTCTCTTTGATATGCTTGTCTTATTTAGTTTCCTTTGTTTATTTGTATTTTCTTTCCCCATTGTGTTCATTATGTGCATGTGGGTTCTGCTCATATTGTTTCCTAACCTAAAAGGTAAGTAGGATTGATGTGGTTTGAGGGGGGAAAAAAACAGCCGAGAATCAATGGTATTAGGCTGAACAAACAAGTAGGAAACAAGTTGAAACTCCAGAAAACTTAGCGTTATAGAAAACCTCTAGGTTTCTTTATTAATTCAAAAATAATAATCAGAAAAGTTGTTGCTGGAAATCTGTTACGGCATATATATATTAGACTTTCTTGCAAATAAAGCTTTATTATTAATCCTAGACTTAACCCCCTAGAAATAATAATCCTAGCTGTCCAAAAATGATATCTAATACTTTAAACTAAATATTATGAAATATAGTGAAATAATAAAATAAAACATTATAAAATTAAGCTCCTGCGTCAAGGATGCTTTTTCATGTTCTTTGTCTACTAAATTCTTTAAATTATGGCTTCTCTTTACATCTTTTTTATTATATTTTGGGATATAGTGTGATTTTGTCATTATTTATGTGTAGGCCCCTCAGAAGCACCAGAAATATGTTTCTCATGTTCTCGGTCTTCCTATGTCTAAAGTAGTTTGTAAAACTAAAAGGATTGGTGGTGGATTTGGTGGAAAGGAGACTAGATCAGCTTTCCTTGCTGCTGCTGCGGCTGTGCCATCTTATCTGATGAATAGACCCGTGAAATTAACACTAGATAGAGATATAGACATGATTACAACGGGCCAGCGCCATAGCTTTCTCGGAAAGTACAAGGTACTGACCACTTAGTTTGGTATATTTATTTTTCTTCTTTTTTTTTTAAATTTTATTTTATTTTATTTTTATGGTTTGTGTTTAAATCTTTTAATTGTGAAAATAAGAGGAAGTGAAAAAGCCTTTTGGCCTTGTGCAATCTTTGAATAGATTATAGTTGTTTACACAACCCAGGTGAATTCCACCAGTTGCACTCATTTTATTTGCACGTTTCTGTACTTGACTTTATGTTTATGATCTCATAGCTTAACGGTAGATTAAAATTACTTCATCTAGGTTGGATTTACAAATAAGGGAAAGGTCCTGGCTTTGGATCTTGAAATCTACAATAACGCTGGAAATTCACTGGATCTGTCCCTTGCGGTACTTGAGCGTGCTATGTTTCACTCAGACAATGTCTATGAGATACCAAATGTCAGAATTTTTGGAAGTGTTTGCTTCACTAATTTTCCAAGTAACACTGCATTCCGAGGATTTGGTGGTCCTCAAGGTATGCTTATAGCTGAGAATTGGATTCAAAGAATTGCTTTAGAACTTAAAAAGAGTCCAGAAGAGATTAGGGTAAGTTTTATATTTATGTTGCTTTATTACTCAATCATGGCGCAGTTAAAAAAAAAGAAGATATTAATGACTCATTATTGGAAATTGTATCAGGAGATTAACTTTCAAGGTGAAGGATCAATATTGCATTATGGTCAACAATTAGAACACTGTACTCTGGCTCAGATCTGGAATGAGCTGAAAGTATCTTGCGACTTTCTGAAGGTTCGAGAAGAAGTTGATGAATTTAATCTTCATAATCGGTGGAAGAAGCGTGGTATTGCTATGATTCCAACGAAATTTGGCATATCCTTTACAACTAAGTTTATGAATCAGGTAACATTTGAAACTTCCTATTTAGGGTTGTCTTTATGTACAGATTGCGTCTACAATTTTTTTTTGTGGGCTATATTTGTTTTATTGATATCTTCCTAGGAATAATATGCGTGTAGTTCCTCTACAGCTAATGCATAGCAGGGAGCAGGCATACATGAGGCCAAGTAAAGCACATTTTGAGCCTCTTTCTAATAGATTCATTTATCCTGGACCATACAATATATGTGTCCCTGTTGCATGAATCATGAGTATATCTGCTGCTACCTGATTCATCACAAGTCTAACCTTGCCCCTCAACCATTTGTCTCCTAATTTTCTGTTTCTAGGGGATCAAGAATCAATCATGATTTTTGGTTTTACAGTACTTTAACCTAGTGAATGACTTTGCTAACTTTCAAGCTCTGCTGCTATGGCTCGTTCCTCAGTCACTCTTGGTTTCAACTATTTTTCTATATGTTTTAAATTTTTAGGATAGGCATCTAACCTAGAACCTAATGGCAGCGGGCAGAGGCTCTTGTTATATTTATGTGATCCCAGATTTAAAAGATGTGAGATTCTCTTAATCACCACTTCAATACATGTAGCTAGGAATTTATGTGTACTGCAGCATCTCAAAATTTATTCTTATAATTTCTTTATTAGTTGCATAGTTTTTCTTGGAGTGGTATCAAATATGGTTGGGGTCCTGAATTCCGATTTCAACTTTAGATATTTCAGGCATATGATAACATGCATGTATTTCTGTTGCCCGTCAAGATCAATACAATTTTCTGCTTAAAAGTAAACAATATATAAAATAAAGAAAGGTTATACATGTACATAATATGAAAGAAACAATGTGTTTGCTATGTAAAGTATGGCCTATCACTATGTATTTCTTTCAGAATCATGTTGTTATCTCAATGATCATGAATTTTTATTGTGTAAATATGTTTCCAATCACTGTAGGCGGGAGCTCTTGTTAATGTGTACACTGATGGAACTGTTTTAGTTACACATGGAGGTGTTGAGATGGGGCAAGGTTTGCATACAAAAGTTGCTCAAGTTGCTGCATCTGCCTTCAATATCCCTCTCAGTTCAGTCTTTATATCAGAGACAAGTACTGACAAGGTAGAAAGCTAAGTCTGCAACATTGCAGTTCTTTCTTTTTTATATTTACCTGAATTACCATTTGCTAACCCCAGGGGAAACATTGCAGAATTATCTTGGCTGTCTTCACAAATTTTTAATTTACGTTTATGTGGCAGCCTTTCATGGGTCCTTGGCCTCAGCTAGATGATAACAGAACCATGAAATAAGAAGTTACTAAGACTGAATCTAAACCAATTTATAAAGCATACCATTTCAGTGTTCATGACACTCAAAATCACAGATGTATTTGAAAGGTCAATGATGTCACCTAAAATTTGATGATAGAAGTTTTAACTGAACCCTAACATGAAGAGAGATTTCTAATAGTTTCCCTGTTTCAAATATTCAAGGATACATTTCTGTTGATCCATGACATCTTTGCCTCGTTATCATCAACTGCAGATATATTTAATCTTCAATTTTATTGTTGAAACATGAAATGGTATATTGATGTGTGGGTTACAAATAAATGTAACAAACTAGTCTGGCAGCCTAAAGCTTGCATTATCAGTAATTCCAGGAATACATAAAAGATTGGCTTAAGTCGAGAACTGTGTTCTCTTGTCATTAGATGATATTAACTTCTGTTTATGTTAGTCACCTGTCTTGTGAACATTGATAACCATTTCCATAGTATACTATTTTCTAATTTCTTGTTGCATCTGTCTTATGCTGGATAGGTTCCTAATGCTTCTCCAACAGCAGCTTCTGCTAGTTCTGATATGTATGCCGCTGCAGCTTTGGATGCATGTGAGCAGATAAAGGCACGTATGGAACCAATTGCTTCTCAGCGTAATTTTGGTTCTTTTGCTGAGGTATTGTCTTTTCTGCATTTTTCATATAAATTACTGCATACTATTGTCTACGCTACTGTTTTAAAGAATAATTTATTTTCTTTAGAACTTCTTCCCAGCCTTCTCCCATTGAATAGTGGTAAGCATTTATGAAGGTTGTGGCCAAAGTTGATAGGTTCCTTTCCTTTTGCTGTATTTTGTAAGTAAATTGTACTATCACAAAGTTAATAAAATGGGCTTTAGTATGATTGATACTCGTTATCTTTGATATAATTTAGTCGATTCCGTAGTTTTTCAGACCAAATGTTAAGCTGGAACTACTTATCCAGAATGGTTTATTTTGTAGGGAAAGTTGAGATAACAAATTTTAGATTTTGGTCTTCTACTTTTCATTCCACAAATCACTTACTTTCTCATATTGATGCGTATGTTTTCAATTTGAGGGCATTGGCATTTAAAAAAAAATCAGTTAATTAAGGCTTATTTGACTGAGCTTAGGGGAGTTTGATGATGCAGTTATTTGGTTAAGTGATGGTAGTCGATATTTGATGTCTATTTAGTAAAGAAACATAAGTTAATGTTTGTGACATGCTTTGGTTTTCTTTTAATTTTGCCTAGCTGGTCACTGCATCTTACTTGGAGCGAATAGACCTTTCTGCCCATGGATTTTATATCACGCCTAATATTGGCTTTGATTGGAGCACCGGTAAAGGAAAGCCGTTCAGTTATTTTACCTATGGAGCTGCATTCGCTGAGGTTGAAATTGATACATTGACTGGAGATTTCCTCACTAGAACCGCAAATGTTTTCATGGATCTAGGATATTCTCTCAATCCAGCAATTGATGTTGGCCAGGTTTATTCCTTTGCTTCTTTATCATACTTTTCAAATTGAAATGTTTATTCACCATGAAAGAGCTTAATATGACTGTCTCTTTAGCTTTTCTTGGATATGTAATTGTTCTGAGATTCTGAATGTTTATGTCATATTACAAATATAGTTTTCAAGAAGTAACTTAAACATACTAGCATATGATTGTATTTATACATGTATAAAGCGAAGAAATATTGGTTCAGAGATGGATGGAACATAGAAGCAATGAGAATGGTGTTTTATGTGCTTCCTTTATTAGAAAAGTAGTCATACTGTGTCTCCCAAAGCAGGTTAATGTGAACATGGTGTTCTAGTAATAGCTAGTAGCATTGAGTCCCTCTTCAAAACAAGAAACAATAAAAGGAATTTGTTAACTAAAACTCATATATGTTATTTCCCCCTTTATTTGTTTAATTACTGGTCATTGACTTCCAGCCTTTAAGTTTTTCTTATTGACCAGCTAATGTTTTAACATGTTGATTTCTTGGCGCAGGTTGAAGGAGCATTTATGCAAGGTCTGGGTTGGGTTGCCTTGGAAGAACTTAAGTGGGGTGATGCAGCTCATAAATGGATTCCACCTGGCTGCTTGTATACATGTGGGCCTGGAAGTTACAAAATCCCTTCTCTTAACGATGTTCCGTTCAAGTTTAATGTTTCTCTATTGAAGGTAAATTTGCTCCTAACAACTTCTAAAGTGGTGTGTGTCCATACAAAATTGTTTGTGTTCATTTTTGTTCTCTTTCTGAACACCATATCAGTGATTCATCTGAAAGCCAGATTGGGAACTAGGAATTAAAAGAAAATTTTTACTCTTGTAAGGATGTTAGTCATTTGCAAAAATGTTTAAAGGGATGGTAGAACTAGTGAGAGTTGTCTTTGTTTAACTTTACACAGCCCATGACATAGCTGCTATCATGGTAATTTTCCATTTTACAGGAAAAATGAAGATTGATGGAGCAATGTTATTGATGCAAGTAGAATGTTTAAAAATTCTTTTTATATTTTCTCAGATACTAAAATAGATTAAAAAAAAAGACTGCTTATTTGATTTATCATAGATAAATTGTAGAGTTTGATTGGAAGAGGAGGAATTGAAGGCTTTTCAGTGTGGGACGTGTCCCATGTAGAATATGAGTAGCTGTGAGATATACGTGTATAATATATATATTCTTTTTTTTGGATAATTACTGAGAGACTAATCAGTGTGCGATGTATCTGATTCCATTTGCAGCTGAACTTTGTGCTTTACGACCATGTAGTTCACTCAATTATAGATAATCTGAAGTCTTTTGTTTATGTGTTTATGCGCTGATGGGCAGGGTAATCCAAATGTAAAAGCCATTCACTCATCGAAAGCTGTTGGAGAGCCTCCGTTTTTTATGGCTTCATCTGTTTTCTTCGCCATCAAAGATGCCATTTTAGCTGCCAGAGCAGAAACAGGTCATACAGGGTGGTTTCCGCTTGATAATCCTGCAACACCGGAACGAATCAGAATGGCATGTCTAGATGAATTTACAGCACCATTTGTAAGCTCTGATTTCCACCCAAAGCTTAGTGTTTGAGAAATTATGTAACTCTACTTTAAAGTGGGTAGAGATTTCGTGAACGCATAATTCATGAAATTAAGGGATTTAAGATCAGATGTTGGTGTCAAACGTGCGTGAACCATGGAAACTGAAGAGAGAAAGAATCAAATTCTCTTTAAAATTGAAAGGAAAACGTATAAGGATGTTAGATAAATTATAACATGTCCAAAAGAAAATATGGCCTCTGATTTCAGAAGTTGAAGCCCAACATCATATTAAAATGACAAATCAAACTAAAAAGTTGGATTGCCGCCCAATTATCAAGATTTGAAGCTAATTATCATTACAATTATGGATGGCTAATCAAATCTTTTTGTTTTCTGAAAACTAGTCAAATAATTTAAATCTTTGAATTCACAAACACAGCTTTATATTTATTTCTTGTAATCTACGAATAAAATATCTTTGTAAAGAGTAAATGAAAAGGAATGAGTGCAAAGTAAGTGCATTTGAGATTCTTGTTGTAACCTTTCCTTAAACATATGTGAATTTACATTGATTCTACTTGGGGAAAAGTAAAAAGAGAAGCATCTTATTTAAAAGTAAGGGTGAAATTATTTTAGTTAATCTCCAATTTAAATTACTTTACTATATATATATATATATATATATATCTTTTGAACATGATGGATTGATGCCTAAATTTAGAATCTGTTATATATTTTGGTTTCTTTTTGTAATGTCGTCAAAATGCAATGATGCAACATTGATAAACAATAAAACCTCATGTAGCAAATATTAAAAGAAAGATAAAAAAATATATATTTAAAATATATAAACTTATACAAAAATAAAATTATAAAATACTTAAATATAAATTACTATTTCACATCAAGAATTAGATGAATTTAGACGTCTAATTATCCAAGTTTGCTTTGAATGTATTTTTTAAATAATTTTATTTTTTTAATTTTTTTAATAATTTAATTATATGAACTTCAAAATATAAAAATCAAATGCTAACAAATCAATACTTCACAAAATCTCAAAGAACTGAAAATAAAGGTGACATAATAATATATAAACAATAACCAACTAAAATGTTTTCTTTTTCTAAATATTTTCCCCCAAAATAAATAATGGAATTGAAAACCTAGAGAAATTCCCGCCAATTCTCCTCCTTTTTGCCCTTCAAGTTCATGATAATTATTAAAATAAAAAAAATTGTTTTTAAACCAAAAACATTTAAAAGTAAAAAATATATATGAAAAACTGTTTAAACCACAAAATTTTCAAGCAAACTTTAATGTCCCGACTATAGCTAGTGCCCAAAGACGTAGTTTTGGAATTGAATTCCGTAAATTGAGTAATGAATTTTTGAATAGGAGAATTTTTGTATTTAATTTGAAAATATATTAATGGATAGTCGAGTAATTAAATTGAAAAAATTGTTAATTATAATATAAAAGCTAACTTGTAAAAATACCATCATTATTAAATTTTAAATTATAAAATCTAAAGAGCTTAAATAGCAATTATGCAAAGGATCTAATGGTTATTTAACCATTATTAAATTAAGTTAGTGGAATGGTGTGAATACATTCATCCATTCCCTAATTTGCCTTATTGTTAATAATTTTCTAATATTAACTAGTTAATTATAATCAATTAAATTTAGTTATATTATTAACCATAAGAATAAATATATAATGGTAGTGAGAGAGAGAAAAGAGTTATCATCTTCTCCAACTTTACCGTCCGAGCTTGGAAGAAAAGAAACGAAAATTTGTTTTGTTTCAAAGCCATTTTCGGTTCATAATTAAATAAGGTAAACATGTGTTTTCTTTAAGATTTTTATGTATTTGTGATCCTTTGAGCTTAAGCTAGAAGACCTATGTAGCAGATTATCAAATTATCAAGCTTAACAAAAGTTACCATTATAGGGGTTTAGAGAGATTAAGTTTGAAAATGATAACTTTATGAATTATGAACTTAGATTATGTTAGGACCAAGTTAGAAAGTAGGGAAAAGTGTTGGACTTTATTAGAAATTCAACTAAGCTATATAGTTTATTTATGACATTAGAGACTAAATTGAATAAAGTAAAAATTGTTAGAAAATTTTGTTATAGATTGAAAGCTTGGGGTCTTTAATGAAAGAATATGAAACTAAATTTTGATTCAATACTAAATATCAAGAAATACGAAAATTTCAGATTTTAAGGCTTATAGAGACTAAAATGAATAAAATGCAAATTATGTTAAATTCTTATGTTTTCATATAATTGGGTGAAAACTAATACTATTTCTATAATTGAATTATTATATGTAGTTAAAGATGAAGTCAGGACATCATGGGATAAAGAAAAGGCAAAGGCCGTAAACAAGTAACCCTATCTTGATTTGTGCTTTCATGACTTTAAATTCAATATGTATATGTCTTAACAAATATAGCTTAATTAAGGTAACAGCAATGCTTGTCTCGTGACTAGGTAAGTCTTTGTGTTATGGTTAAATTTAAGATATGTGATGTATTGTGTAAATGCTATGTAAAATGAAATGTGAAAGCATGAAAATGTTATGTAGTGATATGCAAATGGTTGATTGATATGAACTTGCTATGCAAAGGTTTATAATATGTGAATTATGTATCCTTTGAAACATTGAATATCTTACTAAAGGTCTTGGATAGAGTAGCGTATAGTTGGCATGTTATAGGATTAGAGTATAGGGTTTATTTCAGTTTATACTAACGAAACGCGTAGTGCATTTTACTTTGGACGTACCAAGGTGGTGCTAGACACGTTCATATATATATATTATTTTCGTTTATATCGATGAGGCTCGAAGCGCATATTACTTTGAACATATCGATGATGCACTTATGTGCCAGTTATATTGGTGTGATGGTTGGTTGATCTGTATATCCTTCTTGAGTTCGTGTCCGGTTAATAGGGATTATAAAACATGTAATTTGGTTAATGATATTGAATACTGGATGTTTATTTTGGAATTGTACATGAACATTATGACATTGATGATAGCATGTGAAAGACCATGCGATTTGGTTATGATGAGCCTAGAGAGTCGATATGGATATAAAACAAATCAATAGATTCAATTATGAGATGAGGAAATGAGTATATTATTATGAGATACTTTATGATACACGTGATTGAGTTGTTATGATAAATGAATGCAAATCTTAATAGGTAGCTTGTTACAACAAGTATGAATGCATAATCATAAGGCATGAGACAAGAATGGTTGGTGTAGCCTAGTTAGTTATGAATTACATGTTAAATGAGTATGATTAGCTAAATTATGCTTTGATCCATTTTGTTTTCTAATCATGTTATCACCACTGAGCCCTATCGCTCAGTGTACGGTTTATTTATTTTTGTGTGCGTAAATAACGTTAGATCTCGAGGACTCGAAAAGTACAATAACATCCAATACTCAATTCTCAGCTCAACAAAGTTTGTAAAGCTTTTTGTTATGTTTTATATAAAGTTGACATGTACCAAGAGTCATAGATTAGTTCTTAAGCTTATTTTGGATGTCTTAATCACTTTTTATGTTGGAGACTTGTAAGTATTATATTGTGCGTGTGTGTGTCAATAGATATATGATGGTATAGTGCTCATTTTGGTGTGTTTATATTAAGTTTGAAGTGTTGCTTATATAGAAAGTAAGTTGTTTTCATATATGGAGTTGTTATGATGTATATATGTTGTGACCATGTGTTTAAAGATGTTTAGATATGCTTAGAATGGTGTTTGGAACTTGTTTATAATGTCCCATAATGTACTGAAATGATTTGGTAATGTTTTGGACTAAACTAGGTGAATTTTGGAGTCATTTTTGGGTTATGGAAAATTTCTACCGATATAAGTGGATAGATCTATTGGTATAAGTAAGTTAGTAGCAAAAAAATGAACAATAGCAATGACTTCTATTGGTAGAAGACAAACTTCTACTGATACAATAATGTCAAAACAATGTCCTTCCATTGTTCTAACTTGTTTTGACCCCTAAAGACCCGAACTTGGTCCTAGTCATCCCCAAATACCTAGAACTTGACTAAAAATGTTTTGAAAGCGTTAATTTAACTTGAATTTGATTATAATAAAAGTAAATTTGAGTGAACCAGTTCTAATTATTTAATTAATATCATTGAACTTGTTTTCAAGTAGTTTCTAAAATGATAAAATGATGAACTTGTTTATAGTTGAAATGAATAGATTGTATAATATGTTCAATGTTTGATGTTTGAATTGATTATAAAAGAAAAACTACTCTATATGACTTCGGCAATAAAAGTGGTGCTTCGCATTCAAACTTGAGTGTGAGGTGCTACACAAACCTCATAATTATTTGAGCAAAAACAAAAAAGAAAGCACATAAACCAAGTGAATTTAACTTGCAAATGAATAATCTATTTAGAGAGTATATATATATATATATATATAAAGAGTGAGAGATGAAAAGAAATTTGAGCAAAAATGTAGTGAAGTTTGATTGCTTTATTGAAAATGGAAAATTATCTCAATTTTTTTTAAATACTTGAGAATTTTTTCTAGACATTTTAAAAATAAATAATTTTTACAATTTTTTTATAAATTTACATATTAAAAAATATTAGATTTTATATATTTTTATTTTCAAAATAATAACAATATAAAAAATTGATATTTTATAAAATTGCTAACAAAAATCAGAATGAGTCTAGACAAGTGGATGTTTAGGTTCAGATGAATGTGGACAATTAAACTTAGACATTCATTTGTTCAAATTTATTTTGGAAGTGAAATATTTTTTTATTAATTTATATATATTTTTAAAAAAATTAAAGATTATATAGTTTAGATTCAGATGAATGTGGACAATTAAACTTAAGCATTCATTTGTTCAAATTTATTTCGGAAGTGAAATAATTTTTTATTAATTTATATATATTTTTAAAAAAATTAAAGATTATATAATTTCTTTTTAGTTTCAAAATTATGATGATATGAAAAGTTGGTATTTTATAAAAAAATTTAAATACATATAAAATTATTAAAAATGTAGAACAAGATTGAAAATTGATTGTCTAGATTCAAATAAATTTAAATAACAATTTGTTCATATTCATTCTTAATGTAAAATAATTTTTATAATTTTTTATATTTATATCTAAAAGTTTATATAAAATTTTCACATGACAAAATTTAAAATCACAAATCAGTTAAGTATAAACAAAAGATTTAAGTACCAAAACTGAGGACAAGTAAGGACAATATATATAGGATATTTTACATTTTTGTCAGAGAGACAGGTAAGATAGAACAGCGGGGAATCAACGTGCCGCCTCTGCCAAAGTTTCGATTAATATCCCTACTAAAGCACAGCTCTTGACTTAATAACACATCAACACATCCAAATCTGTATAACCCTCCATCTTTCTTTGCTGAGTTTTCGTCTGCCATGTCGTCGTCGTCGTCGTCGTCGTCGTCGTCGTCGTCGTCGTCGTCGTCTTCCTTGCCTCCGCAAACTCTGAAAATAGGCATCGTTGGTTTTGGTACATTTGGGCAGTTCCTGGCGAAGACAATGATCAAGCAAGGCCATACTACAAGGGCAACTTCTCGGACAGATTATTCCCAGCTTTGTCATCAATTGGATGTTCCCTTCTTCAGGTAGATCCTACTCTCAACTTCAATTAAACGCAAAGCCAACACTACACATTGATTCTTTTGTGAAACCCTTGTTTCTGCATTTTTAGGGACGTAATTCCATTTCTTGAAGCAGATAATGATGTGATATTGATATGCACGTCAATCCTATCTCTATCGGAGGTACTCAACTCAATGCCATTACGTCGCCTCAAACGCCACATGTTGTTTGTCGATGTGCTCTCGGTCAAAGAACACCCAAGAAACGTTTTATTGCAAGTATGATATTATGATTTTGCTTCAACCCCCTTGATCATATTTCTTTTGTCCAGGTTGAAAATGGTGTTTTTTTTTTTCAGGTTTTGCCAGAGAATATGGACGTGCTCTGCACTCATCCAATGTTTGGACCTGAAAGTGGGAAAAATGGGTGGAAAGATCTTCCTTTAGTGTATGAGAAAGTTCGGGTGAGGGATGAAACTAGGTGCTCCAGCTTCCTACACATCTTTGAATCTGAGGTAATCTAAATCAAATGCTCTGAATTAATGCAATTTACAGAGTGGATGCATTGGTTAATTAGAGAATATATTGGAAAAGGGTTGCAGAATGGTGGAAATGTCTTGTGAAGAACATGACAAAGTTGCCGCTAGAAGTCAATTTCTTTCCCATTCAATCGGCAGGTATGTTTTACTCATCTTTATCTTATTTCAATGCTGGTTCATCGGGTAAACCAACTACAATGGGGAGACTGCTTGTGATAAAAATTTTTGCATCTTACTTTGATAGGATTTTGGCGGAAATGGGAATTGAATCCACATCCATGAACACCAAAAGCTTCGAAACACTTGTTAAATTGGTAAGCTCAATAAGATGTCTTAAATTAATGCAATTTTCATTTAGCTTCTTCAACATTCTCAAAGAGGAGATGCATTAATATGATAATGATTGCAGAAGGAGAGCACTACCAATGATAGTTTCGATCTGTTCAGTGGGTTATTCATCCATAACAGGTTTGCTCAACAAGAGGTACGTAGGTAGCTATCCATGTAGCCGAAAGCAAGCATCCAATCTTACTATCAATTAGTTTAGGAACACTAATGCTTTCTACAATGATGCAGCTGATGAACCTAGAGCAGTCTTTTGAAAAGGTCAAGCAGAGGCTGCTTAAGAAGATGAGCGAACAACAAAGTCTTAGCTCGGTCTGATGATGGATTGGCATGGACTTTACGCTAACAAAAACCTTCTAGTAATTATCAACTCAGTAGATTCATTATTTTTCTCAAATTCTATTCTTTAAATGCATTGCTAGACTGTCATTATGAATGCAAAATATATAAAGTGACCTCACAAGGCAATGTTCTTGATGCCAAAATCTACCTTGAGAAAAACCTACCTTGAGAAAATTAATATGCAAGAGTTCTTAAGCCAACACAACTTGTTTTCGAGAAAAGGTCTCAAAAGGATTATGTTGTTCCTTCTCCATTTAGATAAATTCTATCAAGTTATGATGATCTTGCAATAACATGACATGATCTAAAGGATCTAAATATAATATTGAACATTAAGATTAATAATCCTAAGGAAATGCAAACAAGAGGGGCAATGTTCAACTTGGACAATCTTTGGACAATTTCTCCGAAGAATTTTTTCTTTTTCAAATTGCATATGGCTTATTATCCGCACAAGAGGTGCAATTTTATGAAACTATGATAGACATTAATCTACAATAATAAACATAATTGCAATAAATTTCATTTCTAGAAAGTAAATATACCTGGAACCGATGGGTGAGCTATGAAATAAGAGGATATTGCTCCACATCAAAAAAGTTGTACAGTACCTCTGAAGGTCAAGCCCCATATGAAGGTCCTGTGACACATTATTCACAAATAATCCTTATGAGAAGAAGATATTTGTCCTTGGGAATTAGATAACTGATAATTATAATAATCAAGAAAATATAGAGATTCTGCGTTGAACAATTTCATGTAAATCAAAACCATAATAAAAGGTCAAGGAACTTCTAATTAAAAAACATCATCAAACAACTTATCCTGTTTCATCCTGAACATACAATAATTTCATGGAAATATTCTTCCAGCAACAAGAAATGAGAAAATTACTTGAGGAACTCTGTCTGTTTCTTAGATTGTAATGTCATTTCAAACGAGACATCCCAGGAGCTGCTGTTAAATGTAAAAAACATCTGGGGAACTGTTATACTCGGGGGGAAAAACGGTGTTTTCTACTTGTTAGCTGAGGCACTTTAGACTTGTAATAATTAAATAAAATCAACTTCTTACTTCTGAAAAACATGATAAATTCAACTCAATGTATAGTTGACTCATTAAATTTTGCAAAAATGCTGACTTTTCAAGTAACTTGCAGAAAAACATAGGAAAGATTGTCATTTCAAAAACTCTTATCTCCTGATATTTTTCAATAATCTAGAAGGTATAGAAACCTTACTTTGCAGCTTAAAAATAGGCCAAGCATTGTCATTTTCCTATAAAATGTATAAAAAAAATTTCATCAAAAAAGTGTATAAACTAAACTTTCGTACATGTTTAAATAATCACAAACTGATTTATTAAATTAATTCTGTGTGTCTTTGTGCATGTGGTTCTGTGTGTGTCTTCAGTATAAAAGTGTGACAACATCAAGATTTTCTTTTGAACCACAACTGTGAAAAAGAACTTGAGTTACAAGAGAAGTTCACAAACTGTATTTAGTGGTTGATATTGATGAAGCATAGCACAAATCGCTTCTTAATTTTACAGTAAGAAAAGGGAAACAACCTTAAATCAATCCAACAATGCATCCAAAAAGAGCTTAAATACCAATTAAGTTGATGAGATAAAAATATGCACTTCATGAAGACTGGAGCACAACTAACCTCCGGTAGAGCATCTCGCTGCCTGCCTGCCAGCTGCATTCATAACTCGAGCAATTTCAGTATGATTAAAACAACTTTCTACTGCATGGTCTGGCAGCGGAATACCACACTTAATTAGCAACAGCGACCTCTCCTCTTCCTATGTACTGCCTTTCAGGATTAAGGAGTATAACCACTTGACTTATCAAAAAAAAAAAAGGAGAATAACCACTTGGTTCTTCTTCTGAATCTTCATTGAAATCCTGGCAGGCGCCCCTGTCCCTCTAGAACCAAATTGCACCTGTCACAACTATTAACAAACCAGAACCTACCCTATCTGCAACTTCTTTTACAATAATTTTAGGACATGTTATATTCCTCAACCACTCTTGCTTGTGCAGATAAATATGAACTTGGACCAAATGGAATCAGTTGAGTCAGAAAATGATTACCCATTGATGATCTGCATGAAATAGAACTAAAGCCTGAACCATCTGGAGGAGCATGTATACCTTACACACAGCCTTAGAGAGACCATGAATACCTTCAACTTGCATAGTCCTCAGGATCATTATTAAAATAATTAGGATATACCATATTCACTATATGGCCTTGTGCACAAGCTAAGATGATAGAATGGTAACATCATATGAACTAAAACAGAAAAAAAAATTTAAATTTTAGTCTTATTCCTTTCATTTTACCTATGAGATCACAAATATCTTGGATTACACTATTGAAGACTGCAGAGAAAACCCTTCCCATCCCCAAAATTCAAACTTAAAACATGCAAGTAGTATACCCAAATTTGAAAACCGAGTCTTATGAACATAATAGAAACCAATAGGATCTATCACAATAAACTGACAAGACGTTCTAACCGTTTAGAACCAAAAATAGGTGAAATTACATTAATCATCAGTTTTCAACAAACTCTACAGGGTGATAGACCAACATGATAACACGAAAAGGATGATGACATGGTTAGTGGAACGAGGATGGACGTAGAATAACTGACAATGTAGAGTACCTTTAATGGAGTTCCACAAGTAACAAGGCGAACTTGATTATCGCGACAATAATTGAAAATGGGCTATTACTCCTGCCACCTTTGAGCTGGCCAATGTGAAACATAAGATTTCCAAGTCTTCCCCATCTATCCTGTAAACAACAAACGCTGAGAATTATAACTATTGTTGACACTTCAATGCACAGATGTATTGCAATTTCTTCGTTGAAACACAATGTTTCTATTTTAAACAATATTGTTACGCCAGTGTTCAATAACATTTCGGAATTGCAAATTATTAAATTAAAAAAAGAACAGAATAAATAGAAAAGAACCTTTTATGCACCAACTGATTGAATTGGTTTTGTATGTCGGAAGGAAAAGCTTCAATAGCCAAAGCAAACGGCCCTCGCTTCCTCGTCGACACCGCTACTTCCTATTCCACAACCTTAGACGGAGGCGGATGCCAGCGAATACGGAGACTGTTGGAGGCAAGAGCCAGCGGCGGCGAGGAAAGGAGTGAGTAAAACGGCGTGTAAAACCATGGAATATTCCACGGAGCGTAGGCGAGCATCCTGGTGGTGGTTATGAGAGTAAAGGGATACGGTGACGTGGCGGTCAAAAGGAGGGAGACGACGTCGTATTAGAAGGTGAGATGGAGCTTTAGGCTTAAAATTAGAATTGACGATGTGAACGGATAGTTCGTTAAGGAACGCATAGGGTCATGCATCTGAGTTTTTGGTGTTTATAGAATTTTGGTAAAAAAAACTTCTCCAATTCCTTCCAATTTCGATATTGAGCAAAATCAGAGGAGGTCCACAACTATCGGTGGGCCAGACAGAGGGTACCCTTGCTTAATGCCTCTAGCGCCCCTAAAAAACTCTACCAAACAACCATTTAGAGAGATTGAAAAACTTGAAGTAGTGATGCATGCTTGTATCCACCCTACAAAAATATCAAGAAATCTCGTGGTAGTCAGAATATCAAGCACAACCCTTATTAAGTGTGTCGAAAGCTTTTTACAGATGCACCTGGGGGGCAAGTTCTTCCTGCTATAACCTCTAACAATCTCCTGAGCTAATAAGGTATGGTCAATAATGTGTTTTCCTTGTATGAAAGCGCTCGAACTAAGGGAGATGAAATCAGGGAGAAAAGGAGTGATCCTTTTAATTAGAATTCTAGTGACACATTTGTATACTACTAAACAATAAGAGTAGGATTAAGACACTTAAGGGACTAAAATTCTTAACTTGATTAGGATTAAATGTTCCTTATGTTGGTGATGAATCAATGACTTTTTTTATATAATTGAATGATAAAAATTTTAATAAGAGTTAAAATGTGTAATTTGCGCTTTTATTGGCATGCATTATCAATTGATTCTAAGTAGATTATTTTTTGAAGTGACAATGAACTGAAAGCCTAACACCATCACCATCATACTGAATTGAAGTATGACAGACTTATTAAGGGCTATTCTAATTGGTTAATGATGAAATATTTTGTCAACAAAACCCCTGCTCTGTTTAAAATAATGGGTTTAGGAAAAAATAGATATAAATAAGCAATTAAATTACAAGTTTAATGAATTAAAGTTAGTGCAAAGTTTATATTATTTAGCAATGATTTATCATATATATACCTCTTACAGACCAAAACAATAAATTAAGAGTGTCCTCAAATACATTTTGAGGCGACTTGATACGGGGTTGCGCGCGGACCAAGATCGAGTTGCCAAGTCACGAGAAACTCCTACGAAAACCCTAAACAATTAGATCTGAAACGAAACAGAAAATTAAAAGATTAGATTTTTGAATTTTCAGATCTGAAATAAAATCCCCAAAACAGTAAAGAATCAAATAGAGAATAGAAATAAGTGTTAATAAGGAATCTTGAAACCCTAGAAGAGGTTGCGATTCTGCCCAATTGAACACCCAGATAGTTTTCCCCAAATTTCGGCAATCTAATTTCTCCCAAAAAGAGTATGGATGAATCGACAAGAACCCTAGAAATTGGGGATTTTTGGGCTAATTCCTTAAAATAGAAAACGGCTGAAAACACAATAAGAACAGAAAATAAATTAGATAAAGATTCGGCACAAGCAGAAATAAAGAAAGAATTGATAGTAAGAAATTAAAAGATAAGTCCTAAGAAGCCTTGAAATCTCGAAAGATCTCACAACTCCCTTCAAACGGCTCTAATCTCCCCTCCAAAGAATATCAATGGCAAGAAGAAGGTTGAAGATGGCTCCCACAATCACAAGATTGTTAAAACAACTTCTAAAGAAAACTCAAGAGAAAAATCTTGGAGAAAACTCAAAGAAAATTCTGCTCTCAACAAATCTGAAATTTTAATAATAATGATAAGTGTTTAACAAGGTGGACAGCCATGCCTTTAAATAGGCCTTATAACTAGTCCTAATCTAATTAGAAAACTAAAATAAAAAAAACTCCTAATTATTTTAATATGGAAATTCGGTCAAAGGTCATTTTATCTAGGACTCTTGGACTGAATATTGACATACAAATTTAAACTAAGTAAATAAATAAATAAATAAATAAAAATAAAAATAAAACTTTACAACTTGGGCCACTTTGACAATTTGGCCTGATTTTCAACTAAGTATGGATGGATTTCTTGATTGGGCTGGGAATTTGCTTATTGGGCCTCGCCTTCAAGAATTTGGGCTTTTGTGACTCGTATCATTCCCCCTTCCTCAAAAAGATTCGTCCTCGAATCTAAAAAATCAAATGAACTCGACTTTCCTCTATCGAACGGGACTAATGGCAATTGAGTCCACTGAAAAGAATAGCCATGAGATAGTAAATAGCAACGGAAACAAGCTTGTAGTCCAATCATAAGCATAACAGAACAGGTATAACGCATGTGAATGGACAGATTCAGATTACCATGCAAACAATCTAATTTACTCACCACTGCCTCGTCAAATATTTGAAACAAAGATGGACATGTTTTAAGGCATTCAGTCGTCTCACATTGTTCCCACAAACCATGAATAAATTGCGAGTAATAAATCAAATGGTAAACATAATCGTCACAAGTAGGTATTTGAAAAGATTCACATGGTTCACAGAGTTGCATAATCATACCATGCATTAATCGACGGTCTATAGATTCACTCACACATGCATTATCAAAAACAAGAATCTTTTTATCAACCATCAAAACAGATAGATCATCAATAAATAAAATAGGACAGTCAAGCACGTTTCGATCTAAGTGTTCATCAACACGATCTTTATCACTATCCGAGGAGTACAAAAGTGTTTCAAAGGTTTCAAGCATCTTACCTCGATAAGCAGAAGAATAAGGGTCGATTTTACCTTTTTCATTTAAAACAAACCTTCGCTCATCGGGGGCATAGTGTAGTCGAATCTCCGTTGTTGAGTTAACCTTTGTCAAATGGAACTCAAACTTCATGTACAACCACATAAACTGTTTAAGGCACGAATATAAATTGAAAACAAATTTGGAAAATTTCGTTACCTTATTCTCCAAAACAGATTTGGACAAATTCGAGGATTTTACACAAGGTAAATCAAGAGAATAACAAATCACGCTTCTTTTCGTAATGACTTTATCAACCACAATCGAAGAGTAACAATTAATCGGATCAAAATGAGGGGATCTTTTAAGAACTAAGTCACCAAAAGTTTTATCAATAATTTTCAAATCTGCAATGGACTCGGTTTCTAAAATTTCCTTACCTCGCTTACCTTCGGGATCATGTAGTGTGATTTCATCTTTGCCTAAGTTGATCGTATGAAAGCGTCTTTCATTTGAGAGGTATTGAAGTTGAAAGTTATCTTTCGATCTTTCAGGAACCTGAAAATTAGCAACACAAGAAAAATTCATATCTTGGTTAGTGGAAACATTCCTCACTAGCCTTTCCTCGTCTTTTTCTTTTGTTTCTTTTTCTAACTCATTTTCTCTTCTTTCTTCAACTTCTTTTTCAAATTTCTTTTCTGTTTCACATTCCTTTTCACTCGCAATCTCTTTTTGCTCTTTTTCATTCTCTTTTTCTTTTTCCTCACTTGTTTTAACAGAATTTCTCAGTTTGATTTGGTCCTCATGGACTTGTTCCGGAGTGAGCGGCACTAAGGTAAGTTTCTTTCCTTGATGCTTGAAAGAATACCTATTGGTACGACCATCGTGAGTGACTTTTCGATCCAGTTGCCATGGTTCTCCTAGCAATAAATGGCAGGCTTGAATAGGTACTACGTCGCACACGACTTCGTCTTGATATTTACCGATAGAAAAGGCGATGCGCACTTGTTGAGTGACCTTAAATTGGCTTTCGTTGCTAAGCCCTTGTAGTTGATAAGGTCGTGGATGCTTGGTAGTGGTTAAGCAAAGCTTTTCCACCATCGTCGTGCTGGCTACGTTCGAGCAACTTTCACCATCAATAATAACTCTACAAAGCTTACCTTGTACATGGCAGCGAGTATGAAAGAGATGTTCTCGTTGCTGCTCGCTCTTTGGTTTTGCCAAAGAGGGTTGTCCACGATCATGAAGATCATAATCAGTTCTAGGGACACGCCGAGGAGCGCGCCTATGAGCAGGAGGCTGGTTATCCACATCGTCTTTAATTTGATCTCGATATTGAGGCTCTTGATTCAACCGCACCTCATTGATAGTAGCAGTCAACGCTCGAAGTGCAGCAGCCTGTTCGTCCAACTGTTGTTGGAATTTTTTAAATATGTCACTAGTATTATCACCTGTAGACATTTTTTTAAAACCTGCAAAACACTCAACACTCAAAAATAAAAGTTATCAAACCTCACCGTTAATCACTCAAAAAGAAAAAATCAAATTCTCAATGAGGTCGAATTCAATCTTGTGAGTTCTTTATCAGAGTTTATATCAACCAATTAGAGAGTGTGAACCAAACTACCAAAGAATCCTAATTTGCACTAGGATGCTAAAAACTGACGAGACACCAATTGATTCGTGTTGCACCGAGGAAGAAGTTGTGCACACGTTTAAATCCTACTAACACAAGAAACAAGAAGGTGTTAGATAACGTAAAGGAAGAATAAAGGGAAACAAATGAAAACCTACAGCTAAGAATCAATAAAAATTGCTGAAAACAGAAAACCTGAAAAACTGCGGAGTAACTTGACAACTTCGTTCGAGGTGTTCCCGATCTCCAAATATCACGAAATTAAATCTGGAGTGTCTTTATATATTGAATTTTTGATCTGGAAATTTTGGGCACCAAATTCAACCCGCTAAATCTTTTTTTAAATTTTTATTGAATTTCGTATTTTTTGATTTTTTTGACTTTTTTGACTGATTTTTTTGCGGGAATAATTTTTTATATTCAATCACAGTGCCAAAAATATGTATGTAAAATTTCAGATCAATCGGACAACGTTTACCCACTCAAATGAATTTTTTTAAACAATTTTTCTGGGTAAAACTGCCGTTTATGCTTTAAAAAATAGAGATCAGTTTAGAAATCAACCAAGAACACCCAAAACGCCCAAAATCTGATACCAAATGATACGGGGTTGCGCGCGGACCAAGATCGAGTTGCCAAGTCACGAGAAACTCCTACGAAAACCCTAAACAATTAGATCTGAAACGAAACAGAAAATTAAAAGATTAGATTTTTGAATTTTCAGATCTGAAATAAAATCCCCAAAACAGTAAAGAATCAAATAGAGAATAGAAATAAGTGTTAATAAGGAATCTTGAAACCCTAGAAGAGGTTGCGATTCTGCCCAATTGAACACCCAGATAGTTTTCCCCAAATTTCGGCAATCTAATTTCTCCCAAAAAGAGTATGGATGAATCGACAAGAACCCTAGAAATTGGGGATTTTTGGGCTAATTCCTTAAAATAGAAAAAGGCTGAAAACACAATAAGAACAGAAAATAAATTAGATAAAGATTCGGCACAAGCAGAAATAAAGAAAGAATTGATAGTAAGAAATTAAAAGATAAGTCCTAAGAAGCCTTGAAATCTCGAAAGATCTCACAACTCCCTTCAAACGGCTCTAATCTCCCCTCCAAAGAATATCAATGGCAAGAAGAAGGTTGAAGATGGCTCCCACAATCACAAGATTGTTAAAACAACTTCTAAAGAAAACTCAAGAGAAAAATCTTGGAGAAAACTCAAAGAAAATTCTGCTCTCAACAAATCTGAAATTTTAATAATAATGATAAGTGTTTAACAAGGTGGACAGCCATGCCTTTAAATAGGCCTTATAACTAGTCCTAATCTAATTAGAAAACTAAAATAAAAAAAACTCCTAATTATTTTAATATGGAAATTCGGTCAAAGGTCATTTTATCTAGGACTCTTGGACTGAATATTGACATACAAATTTAAACTAAGTAAATAAATAAATAAATAAATAAATAAAAATAAAACTTTACAACTTGGGCCACTTTGACAATTTGGCCTGATTTTCAACTAAGTATGGATGGATTTCTTGATTGGGCTGGGAATTTGCTTATTGGGCCTCGCCTTCAAGAATTTGGGCTTTTATGACTCGTATCACGACTCCTCCCACCATTTCTTGGAATTGGAAACTCTTAAAAGGAACTTTTCTATGGATTCTGGTTTCTTTATTTTATGTACTTGAATGCCCCATCTTCCTCATTTATATGTTCTTCATTTCCTTTTTCTAAATTTTAACACACATGGGTTAAGGATTTATATTCAATGTTGCCCACTAATTCAAGCATAGCTTTCAGTTTCACCAAAGTTAGCCTCTCCTATATTCTTTATATACTTGAAATCAGTACTGTTCCTTTGATGCTGGTATACAATTTATTCAACCTTGAATTTGGTACCACTATCCTTAAACTTTTTTTGTCCTCATAAGTTTTGAAATTTGTCAATTTCATTAAAATCAATACTGCTTATGTTCCTTTGATGTTGGTATTCAATTTATTCGCCCTTCAATTTGGTAATATTTTTCATTTAGTCTCTAAATACTTTTTTTTGTTCTCATTAGTTTTGGAACTTACCAATTTTTCCAGTTATGATTTTTTATAAAAAAATTTAGATAATGACATGACAAAATCTCAAAGTGTCACATCATCGCATAGACCAAAATTAGTAAAAGTTTTCAGGTTCGAGAACTAACGTGGACAAAAAAATATTTAGGAACTAGTTGGGAAAATATATCAATTTGACTTATCTCTTTATTTGAACCAAAATAATATGTATGGGTTAAGATAATATATTTTTTTAAAATACAAATTCTAAAATCTGAAAATTAATGAATTGGCCAATAAGGCTTTGGCATTGTTGCCAAAGGCTAAGGTCCTAAATTCTTAAGTATTTAGGTTCGAGTCCTACCATGCACAGTTGTTATGTGTGCAGTCTCCTGTCTTCTTAATATATGTCTTCCTATAAGCTTCCGTATAAAACAAAACTTGTAATCGATTATTCTCATAAGCTTCCAAAATTTATGATGGGATACCGATATTTCTAAGGTGATACCAAAATTTGTAAGCAATATCAAAATCTAGAATCCATCAACCATTGAGGCGGTCGACTGACACCAAAAATTCACCTTAACATTATTTGAACCTTCTTTTTACAAATCTAACATCAATTTTACCAAAATAAGCTCTGATTTTCCTAGATCTATAAGCAAACATCCAAACTCTCCCTCTCCGATCTTCATTTTCGGTTATCAGATCGGCCTAATATTTAAGTATATTACTCACCTCCTCTTAAATTATCATTCATTATTTGGATTTGTGAAAAGTGGCCCAAATTTTGCATGAGAAGTAACTCCCCCTCTCTCATCCTTCGAGAAATAAGAAAATCTTCTCTCTCTTTTTTTTTTATTATTGAACATTTACTTTTCAACTTGAAAAAAAAAAACACTTTTTCTTTGATTTCTTTCTTCATTAATCAAAACTCATTTCCGTTCTTGCCTCAAGAATCAAAAAGATTAAGAGAAATTTGTTTGCATGGAAGGATTTTCATCTCCGTTTTTGTTTGCATGAAGAGATTTTGGTTTTAAAAAATTCTAAAGACTTAAAAGAAATTCTTTTGAATGTTAGTTTTGATTTGAAAAAAAAAATTTATTGGAGTAGTTTTGAAAACTATGATCAGTGTCGAAACCACCAAATATAATTCCTACAAAATAACTCTAATTAGTAGTAAGAGTGGTAGTAAGGTCGATATTGGATGCTATAATCAACTTCCGTGTATAGCTTATGATCAAATTGTTTGTTGTGTCGAAGGTCGTGGCAATAGTCGTGCCCACGACTCCAATCGTACCTGCAAAAATTAGAAATAAAAGTAAATCGGGGATTTTTGAAATGTTTAGAAACTAGATAATTGAAACAGCATAAATAATTAATTAACTAAATTAGAAAATAAATTTAGAATTTTGCAATAGATAAAATAAGTTAGACTCGGTAAATTTCGTATCAAGAATCGATCATTGAAAATTTATCTTCTCCTCCAAATGATAAGCTGGTTATAGTAGTTAAGAACGTCCTAACCACCAATTCTTCCTCTCGTAACTGGTTCCGATACGACCGGCAAACTAACCCTTACCGATTATTTAACCGAGATACACGTGTTCCCGATTCAAGATTCCGGCAGCCTTGCATTCTGAAGAACCCAACTCGAATTAACGGCCTCAACCACGTGGGTCGTTTAAATCTGATCACCTCTTCCTCGATTTGTTCTCGGAGATCCGAATACAGCACGGCTGACTTGTTTCTCTAACTGTCAGCTAACACGATTCCAACTCAACGTGCACTTTTTGACTTGTAATCAAGTTAACCTTAAGGGATGAGTTGTCAATCCCGATACTTAGGAAAAGAATGAATACCGATTGGACGGATTTTAGCATGAATTCGTATCTCATGATTCCCGACCGGAAAGAACATCGACCTAAAGCTAAGATGAAATTTAGTAAAGTATGAATTTATTCATGCTTATAAGTTGTGGAAGGTGATTGAATTTGTATGATAATGGAAGAAATTGGAGGATAAAAGGCTTGGGAAGCAATTGGACGAATTTAGAAAAAACAAAGAAATTGAAATGAGATGGACAAAATTCTCACGTCAAAGTGAAAGAGAAAAGAAAATAATTCAATTCCAAATGGAAATAGGAAAAGAGAGAATAATCCAATTCCAAGTAGGAATACAAAAGTAATGGATGATTTTCTAAGAACATAAAGCCCCTATTTATATACATGGGGTTTACTAAATTTAGCCTAAACTAATTTAATATAAAATCAAAAATAAAATAAAATAAAATAAGATTTTCCTATTTTTGGCTTTTACAAAGTCAAAATATTTGATGTGTCATTGGCTTCCTCCACCTTTTTTATTTGGCCCCATTTCAATGATTGTCTTTCAAATTGGCCCTTTTTAGCTTATTTTTAACTAATTGCATCCCTGACAAGATTAAATTATAAAAGCACTTAATTAGCAGGGTTCAATTAAAAAATAAACCAAATTAAACACAAAAAATATGCAAATTAACATGTTTATCAAACTATTTTTTGGGATTTAGGCTTTAGATTTCACAAGAGAAAATAAAGGGATCATGTCAAAAAAAAAAACCTAGTCGCCAAGAGTGCTTTGCTAAGAGTCCTAGAGAGAGCAATAGTTGTTGTAGCTTGGGATGGAGGAAAGTAGTGGTGATGATAGAGAGGGGAGAGATGAGATTTCCCTTTTAACAGAAGAACTTATTCAATTATCAGTTAAAGGTTTGATGGTGGTGCCAAGTGCAAAACCAACTTTGATTTGTACAATCTAGACAGAGAAGTTTTATAATCCTGAAAGTTTTAAAGCACAGATGAGAAGTATATGGAAGACAAGGAAAAAAATTGAAACTCTGATGGTAGGGCAGAATTTATTTTTGATAGAGTTTAAATTAGAAGAGGATCTGGAGACAATTATGGATGGTAGACCATGGTTTTTCCGTAAAAGTATTATATTGTTTGACAGATTAATTCAATCGATGGAAAGGGCACAGATTTGACTTACTTCATCACCGTTTTGGATAAAAATAGAATCGTGCTTACCAGAGTTTGATAAGAAGGATCTTTTACATGCCATTGGTGTCACGTTTGGTGGGGTAATCAGATCTGAAACCAATGGGGACACATGTCATCTGAGGGTTAATTTGGATGTGCAGAAACCCCTTCGACGAGGTATTTTTGTCTCAATTGATAATATTAATCAATTGTGGATTTCCTTCAAGTATGAGAAACTGCCGATGTTTTGCTTTGGCTGTGGAAGAATCGGGCACGGTCTTAAAGACTGCCTTGAGTTAAATCCTGTAAAAAAGAAAAATTTAGAGAAGATCCACCTTACACGTTGGCTTTAAAAGCAGAATTTAATTTAATTGGGAAGGAGAGCATGAAATTTAATGCTTTTTCAAAAAAGGTGGGAGTTTAATGCTCTTATACAGGTGGTACAGAGTTACTGCCAACTAGTATTAAAACACCTATTGAGGGAAATAACAGGTCTTGGAGGTCACAAAGGATTCTGAAATAGACTGAAGTAGAAGAGGCGATCGAGAAGCAGGAGGAAGCATCTCTAATAAAAAAAGATGAATAGCTAGATGAAAGTAAGGATAAGCAGATTAATATTTCAAATTTTACCAAGAAGACAAGTTGGAAAAGAATTGCACCAGTAGTCATGATAAATCAAGGAAAAAGTAATAGCAGTACAAAGAAGAGGAAAACCCTTGAAGAAGGAGTTGAAAGTTGTTGTCTAGAGTTTGTATATGACAATGGAAAAAAAACAATTGAAAAAAGAAGGAAAAGAGGGTAGTGAAAAAGTAAAGAAGGTCGTGAAAAAGTTTTACCATAAGCAATGATTGAAATTATAGAGCAGAATGATGTTTCAAAATTTATGGGATCGGCGGCTGCCAGTAGGCAAGCCGATTGGATGCAATGAAAAGTATAAGCTGGAATGACTATAGATTGGGAGTCCACGAGCAGTAAGAAGGCTGCGGTACTTTTTACAGCAGCACAATCCTCACTTGATCTTCTTAATGGAAACAAGAATTGATAAGCAGCGTATGGAACAGGTTAGAATGAGATGTGGTTTTTTGAATGTGATTGATGTTGGAGCAGAGGGCTCGCAAGGTGGACTATATTTAACATGGAAAGATGATGTCATAGTTAATTTAAGAAGTTTCTCTAAGAACCACATTGACGTTATGGTTAAAGAGGAAAATGACAAAAAAAGACTGGAGATTCACGGGTTTCTATGGTTCACCTTATGTTAATAACAAAAATGTTTCTTGGAATCTGCTAAGGAAATTGGGGCAAGATCAAACACAGCCATAGTTGGTGAGTGGTAATTTTAACGAAATTATGTATTCTTTTAAAAAAAGTAGAGGAGTACCAAGTGAGGAGAGGAGAATAGAGGCCTTCTGAGAGACTCTAGAAGAGTGTCAGTTAGAAGATATGGGATATTCGGGGGTTTGGTTTACATGGAAAAGAAGAAATTTTCCAGAAACAAATATCAGAGAAAAACTTGGTAGGGGAGTTGCAAATGACAAATAGCGGCATCTTTTTCCAACAGGTAACATTCAACATTTATTTTATTCTATGTCTGATCACTGTCTACTTCTTCTAAATACAAATAGTAGAAACATTTATTTGGGAAACCTACGTTTTAAAATTAAGGCGTGGTGGATCATGGAGGAAACGCTGGAGGAAAAAATTAAAGTATCATGGGGATCAACGACAAAAACAATAATGGAGAAACTTGAGAGATTACAATCTAATTTAACGGCATGGGCAAGATCAATTAAAAAAAGGCAAGAGGGATTAAAGAAAAAGCTTACTAAGAAACTGGATAAGCTGATGTCAGAAGAAATGGATGATGATACGATAGCAAAAATTGTTGGCACCAAGATTTACCTTAATATGGAAATTGATAAAGATGAACTCTATTGGGAGCAAAGAGCAAGGGCAAACTGGCTTAAAGTAAGGGACAAGAATTTAGCCTTTTTTCATAAGTATGCTTCTTTTCGGAGACGAATAAACACAATCTCTAGGTTGAAGCTTGATGGAGGAGGGGAGACTACTAGAATAAGTGAGATCAACGAAGCTGCTACCTTATTTTTTCAGAAGCTATTCACATCAAATGGAATTAGGGATCTATCTTATCTCTTAATGGGCATAGAAAACAATATTTCGTCAGATATTAATATTGTTTTATTGTCAACTTATACCGAATAAGAAGTGCATTCGGCTTTGAAAGGAATGAGACCTACTAAAGCACCAGGATCTGATGGTTTTCCAGCACTATTTTTTCAAAAATATTGGCATATAGTAGGGAAGGATGTTAAAGTTTTGTTTGGGAATTTTAAATAGTGATAAGAGTTTTAGCCCTCTCAACCTAATAGATATCGTGTTGATTACAAAAACCCCAAATCCTACAAGTCTAGCCAACTACAGACCTAATAGTTTGTGTTCGGTCCTATATAAAATTATGGCAAAGACCATTGCAAATCGACTTCAAGCTGTAATTGGGAAATGTATTGATGCGGCCCAAAGTGCCTTTGTCCTAGGCAAGCTGATTTCAGATAATGTGCTTTTAACTTATAAGGTTTTGCATAGTTTTCGAAAAAGCGCATAGGAAAAAAAGGATATATAGTATTCAAGCTTGATATGAGCAAAGCCTATGATAGAGTTGAGTGGGGTTTTCTTAAGGAAGTAATGCTAAGGATGGGTTTTGCAAAGGAATGGGTGGATCTAATCATGAAATGCATTACCACATCATTCTATGCAATGAATATAAATGGGGGAAGAGGGAGAATTTTTTAGTCCATTAGAGGCTTGCGTCAGGGAGATCCTCTAAGTCTTTTCATTTTTCTATTATGCAGTGAGGGTCTTTCATCGCTGATGCGACTAGCAACGAAGGAAGGCTTGCTAAAGGGTGCTAAGGTTAGTAAGAGGGGTCCAGAGACATCACATCTACTTTTTGCAGATGATTGTATATTGTTTGGGGAAGTATCAGACAGAGGAGAGATGATACTAAAATGAATTCTGAAAAAGTATGAAATGTGCTCAGGCCAATGTGTAAATTTTGATAAATCTACTATCTTCTACAGTTCGAACACATCAGAAGAGAAGAAAGGTGAAGTATCGACAATCTTAGGTATAAGAAGATCAACAAACATGGAAAAGTACCTAAGTCTCCCTAATATGGTTGGCAGACGAAAGAATGAGTCTTTTCAAAATCTTAAAGAGAAGATTCACTCTAGAATTAAAGGATGGAGCACCAAACTATTATCACAATGAGTTAAGGAAGTATTCATAAAATCAATGCTTCAAGCTATACTAACGTATGCTATGTCTTGTTTTCTTCTACCAAAATCTCTTTGTGGAGAATTAGAAAGCATTTTTTCTAAATTCTGGTGGCAAAAAGCACATGGTAAAAAAGGAATTCATTGGTGCCAGTGGAAGTATCTATGTCGACCTAAGGAAGAGGGGAGAATGGAATTTAGGAGCATGGCCCAATTTAATGTCTCATTATTAGCGAAGCAAGGATGGAGAATCCTAAATAATCTAAATTCTTTAGTTGCACAAGTTTTAAAAGAAAAATATTTTTCGAGTGAAAGTTTTTTAGATATGCATTTGAGGAATAATTGTTCGTATACGTGGAAAGCATATGGGCAACGAAGGGCATTTTAAAGGAGGGACTATGTTGGAAGATAGACAGGGGTACGAACATTTCAGTTCTTAATGATGTTTGGATTTTCGATACAAGAAATTTCAGATTATCATCTTTAGTTAATAATTTAAGCAATTTTAAAGTTGTTGAGTTAATTGATACCAATAGCAGAATATGGAAAAATGAGTTGATAGTTTCTACCTTTACAGAGGAAGTAGTTAATAGAATTTTGCGCATCCCACTAATAGTTGAACCCCACGAGGATTTTCTAGCTTGGAGCAGTAAGCCTTCAGGAGAGTACAGAGTGCGTAGCACTTATAAACTATTACAAAGCATTGAAAAAGATCTTAGAGCTTATGCTTTACAAACCAACTACAAGAGATTTTATAAAAAATTTATGGCTACTTAATCTACCTTTAAAAATTAAAATTACAGTCTAGAAAATATCATGGAATTATCTTCCTATACGGGTCAACATGCAACATCGAAAGTTAATAAACACTACGATATGCCCCATGTGTGAAAAAGGAACAGAGACTATGGACCATCTCTTCCGTGAATGTCCTGCCTCAGTATCAGTACAGAGAGAGTTAGCATGCCAGACTTTTCTACTTGAACCTCATTTGGAGTTTTTACAGTGGCTTACCTGGGTTTTTGAGCAGAGCGCCTCATTCCAGTGTAGGATTTTTTGTTGCGTTTTATGGGCAATATCGGGAGACAGGAACGCTAGAGTGCATAGGAAGGTCAGCAGATCTGGAAAGAAAATAGTGAGTTTTATGAACAGCTACATTTTAGAATTAAAAGAGATTGAAAAGAGAAGCCCCAAAGTTTTCCAGTCATCAGTAAATGGCAGCACCCATCTGATTAGTTTGTAAAGATCAACTTTGACGCCGCATATAATTGGAGATCTTGCCATTCAGCACTGGAGATTGTGGTTAGAAATAGTGAAGGTAAGGATCTATTAGCATGTTCGGAGATCCATCAACAAGTTGCATCAGCTTTTGTTGCGGAGGCACTTGCGTGTCGAAGAGCAACACAAATCGGTATCGACATGCAATGGAAAAACATTATTATTGAAGGTGATTCAGTATCAATAATAATAAAAAATGCAAGACGCACAGTCAGGATAAATCACTGATAGGCGCTTATATACATGATATTCAACAGGTCTTATTTTAAATTTAGAAAGTGCAAATTTGAATACACTCCACGAACAGAAAAGAGCCTAGTAAACTCTATTGCAGCTGAAACACTGAAGAGTAAGAAAGAGATTTTCCTAATAGGAAGAGTCCCTGAATATGTAGAAAAACAGAAAGAAAGGGATAGTGTAAGAGAACCAGACTGAAAATGAAAGACAAAAGATGAAGAATGGAGAGTTTGAATTGGAAATCAAAAAGATCGGTGGAAAAAGCTCTTCTTAGAAACTGAAAGCGTCTTCAATAAGCAGTGGCAGATGATAAGACAAAATGAATTCAGAATGTTTTTCAGATTGGGCAGAGTAATGGCATTTAATGCGGATTCTAGAGTATTCTGATTTTTTCTTTTGTTTGATTTTTCTGGGTAAACATTTTTACCTTGGGCTTTTGTTTCTTTAATTTTGCTATTAGGATTTGGTTTTAGTTTATGTCTTGGTCTCCTGTTTTGAAATTTCCGGGCCCTACTATATTCCCGAGCTTCTTTTTCATTTTTCTTTCCATTAGAATTATTGTCTTGTATTATTGATTTTATAATAAAGCCTAATCTGCATATTAGCTTCAAAAAAAAAGGATCATATCTTGAAGGAAAGCCGAAAGGATTTAAAAAAAATTCTAATTTTTTTTCCAAATTTCAGTTACCAAAATCTGAAAATTTTGAGTTATTCGATGAAAATTTTAAATTTGCAAAACCAAATTTCTAAAGAGGGAAGAAAATGAAATTTTGGTATCACATTGCATATATTTGTATTGTATTAGAATAAATGCACTTCTCAAAGCCAAACCAATTTTCTTTGATTCCAAGACATAAAATTTTGATTGATCAACGTTGGTAGATTGGAATTTCGAAATGTCCACGCTCGAGTTGCCCTCAACCTCCACTGATCTGAAGCCCATATCCTTCACAAACCGAATCGTCTGCAAGCCAGCCCAAGCTTCTGTAATCAACAACGATGAAACATACTCATTCCAGAAATAAGTAAACCCCATGAACAAACCAGAGGCATTGCGAATGAAAACTCTTGGCCTTGCAGCACCCAGTTGGCTGGAAAAACTATTATTGAAGTTAACCCTAACAAAAGGGTCTACAGTTGGCCACCAAAACCCCAATATCAGAGTGGGTCAGACAATTGAAGCTGTGAACAGCCATTCCAACTGATGGTCCCAAAGGTAACAACATCCTGTCTTGATTGTCATATCCTCTCATGTGTATCATAATGCCCAAATTGTGACTAAAAGGGTCAATCGTGTTCTAGAGGTACTTCTGGAGAAGAGAAGTTGCACCCACCCTGCCAAACCCTCCTAAAAAAGGTTCAGTTGCTAGAAGAAACTCAGGTCCAACCACACGGGCAAACCTTCCTCAAAAAGGTAAGTCATTTTACAGGAATATTGGTTTATTTTACCTTGATCTATAAGTCATTTTCCGTTGACCAAACTATTTTCAATGAAATAAACACAAGAAAATGCAGAAAACATTTTCTTTAAAACCTTTTACATGTAAACAAACGAACCTAAGTTGCAAATAGCATCCTAAGAACACCAATGAATTCCACGTTACGAGTTGTATTTCTACCACCAATATCGATAAAGAATAAACTCCAACTCCCTATAGAAAGAACTTGACAAAAGAAAGCAATACATAACATATGTTGGAATGGCTTGTAGAATATACTTGATAAAGATCTCTTTACCCCCTACGACAAGCACCTTGTACACCAACCATCAATTTGTCCCAGAACCTATTCCTTAATGTGGCGAAAGGCTAACTTTTTATTGCACCACACTGTAATTGGCATACCAAGATACCTTTTCGGGTCATTCGAACTTCGTACCCCTAATTCCAGCACAATCATTCCCTTGTATTAATACCATCATTCAGGCTGAAACAGATGAGATATTTGTCATAGTTAACAATTTGTCCCAAACATTCCTCATACTCATTGAGAAAAGCCTTAATATTCGCAGCGCCACCCAAAGTAGCCTCCCCAAAGATTAAACTGTCATTAACAAAGAACAAGTGGGAAATCACTAGACCAATTCTGGACACCCTAACACCTTATACCAAACTATCCTGAATAGCCAATTGTAACAAAAACGAGAGCCCTTCACTATAGAAAAAGAACAAAAAATGGCTCAAAGGATCATCTTGTCGAAGACCTTTCATCGAAACTATATGCCCTTGCACTGTTCCATTAATCAAAACTGAATAACTAATTGATCGTACACAACGAATAATAAGATCCATCGACTTGGAGGCAAATCCCAACTTTAAAATAAATGCTTTTATGAAATGTCACTCAACCCTATCTTATGCCTTACCAATATCCAACTTCAAAGCATACAAGCCCAATTGACCTCGTCGACATTTCTAAAAGGAGTGTAACACCTCAAAGGCCACCACAACATTATCGATTATCACTCGACCATGCATAAAAGCACTCTGAGCCTCATCGATTAATGGGGCATGACAACCTACAATCTATTTACAATGGTCTTTGAAATAATCTTAAATAATATGTTTCAAAGGCTTATAGGCTGAAAGTGGGACATAGTTGTAGGTTTGGCATGTTTTGGAGTCAACACTATATTGGCATGGTTATTGCCCGCCATAAACATCTCATCGTTCAAAATACCTGAGCAGAATTGACTAACCTCTTTACCAACAATATGTTAATAAGTTTGGTAAAACAAAGCAGGCATTCTATCTTCACTCGGTTCCTTGGTAGAACCCAAATCATTAAGGGGCAACTACAATTTCCTTTTCACAAAACCTCGAACAAAGAAAAGCATTCATATCCTAAAAAATGTGAGGGTGAATACCCGAGAGAATATGGATCAAATCCCTTCAACCTTGTGAAGTAAAAAGATCCGAGAAGTAACCACACGCCACCTATCTAACACCCTCATCCACATTAGTAATTCAACCAATCATATTTTCAAGCCGTTCAACATGTTTAAGTCTATGCCGAACTGAAGCAAATCAGTGAAAAAATTTCTTTTTGCGGTCCATGTTACAAAGCCAATTGATTCGTACCCTTTGTTCCCAATACATCACACCCTTATCAATTTCCATATTCATCAACAACCTAATAATGACCAAATCCCCTAGCACCCCATCTTTCGAATCTACCTTACTCAACTCTTCAAGACACCATAAAGACATTAGAGATAGTGGAAGTCGAAAACAAGTCACGCCATACTGAGGTAGCCATTCCTCAATCGAACCTTTCTCATATATGTTTGGCCCTACTCCCATGTATACCAACGACCCTCAAAACCCAAATTTGAGAGATTACAATCAGCAAGGATCAATCAAAAAGCCTTTATCCCTCATTCACCACGAAGATGACCACCCTATTTTCCATGAGAAAATGCAATTTCATTGAAATCCTCCATAACAAGCCACAGAGTAGGATCCTTAGAAGAAAGTCTGTGCAATAAATCCCAAGATTGACAGTGATGAGCCTCTTCAAGAAGACCGTAAAAGCTTGTGAATCTCTATCTATTACTGTTCGAATCATCCTCAAATGAAACATCAATATAATTTTTGGAAAAAGACTAAAGTGAAACTAGACTCCCTTATTTCCAACACAAGGATAAACCACCTCTTGAACCATCACTACCCACATCCAAACTATCAATATTCCCCCAACTCATTCGAAGTTTCTCCATACGCGAACTCTGTAAGTTTGTTTCCATGAAAAAAGCTACAGTGGTATTTTCCTCCCTCAGCACCAATCGAAGGCAACGCACAGCCCAGGGACTCCCCAACCCCCGAACGTTCCAAATAAGAATCATTATTACAGTCAGCTTCCCTACCCTACAGGGGTAGCCAAAAATTCTGTAAATTGAACATGAGTTTGCTCAGCAAAAACCCTCTCCAAATTTGTCACAGAAGAAACGAAAAAGAGCAGAGACATACGTGGTTGTTTTTTCCCTTCTCCTAACACCTAGGAAAATCTTCTACCATAACAGGGCCATGTGAATGTGCAACCTTCATCAGTGTCCCCTACTTCCTCGGTACAACCATCCAAATTAATCTTAAGAATTATGCCAACTCTATCATGCGTCCGCACTCCAGTGAAGAAACCCTAGATGACATCTTGTCTAATGGGTTCATCTTGAAGAAGTACCATTTTACTATTGGGAACCCACAAAGTATCCCCATCTTCCCGAAGCCAACAACTTGTAGCCACCCATGCCCGTCGAGGTATCGCCTTAATGGAAAGATCCCACTCAAACAGTATCTCTTTCTTGCCATATACGATCTGAACAGAGCAGAAGCCCTCACCGTGCCCCAAATAACCATATAATAAACAGAAGAGAGACAGTCGTTCATACTAGAATTTGACAAACATAATGATTATGTGACAAGGCAATCTTTTTATTCCTTTTCAAAGGCTCTCGAATGTCAATCTATACCCGAATCCGCCTATACCCTTCAAAACACTTACTAACTGACTTCGTATCATAATCCACAAAAGATCTCAACAAAGCTCCAAACTACCTCGTCATACTTTCAAACATCAACCCCGTCAGAAGATCATTAATCTAATACCAATAATCGACGTAGTACAATGGCACCCTCAATAGATCCTCCCTCGATTTAAGCGTATGAAAAACTAGGGGATGATTATTGAACGTCCATGGACTGCCATCTATCACCCTATCGATATTAATGTCATAGTAGAATTTGAATAGATATTGTTTCTCACCCATATCCGCTATTGGTATTCCCCCCACGAGGATGCCAAAGATTGGCCAAAGTCGTGCGCATAGCTTGAATTGAATAGCATTAGTAGTCAAGAAAGTTGTCAAAGTTTTAGGTTGTCAAATATTATTACTAAATAAATTATTTTTAGTACATATATTTTAGTATTTTATTATGCTTTTTAGATTTTTTAAATCATTTTTATCTTTTTCAACCAAAAATATATATTTTTTAATATTTTTAAAATTTTTTTATTTAAAATTAAATTATTAAATTTTATAAATGTTAAGGAATAAAATTATTGAATTTTTTATAATTAGAATTAATTAATAAAATTTGTACACATTAATAATTAAATTTATTATTAGAGTAATAAAAATAATAAAAATAACGAGCCTAAAATTTTAAAATCTAAAATGATAAATTAAAAAAAATTATATTAGGTCATCAAAATAAAATCTATCCGAAAGCTAAATGTAGCTTAAAAGATATTAGTAAAGATTGGTGACAGTTTGGGCGGTAGAGCATGTTTATTTGTGCAAGCCTGGAAAAACGAATAATTGGTTCATCTGAGACCTGCCTGCTGCCTCAGTCTGAACCTTTTGAAAACAAAAGGCTGCAAAAGCCTAAACAAATTACTCCTAAAAGTTAAAAATTGTCATACTGTTCACAATTTTAATATAATCTTTGTAGCTTTATTTTTTGAAATTTAGTATTTTATTTCTAAATTTTAAAATTTAATCTAATTATTATTGTTATTATTTTATTAAATTTATTGGTGTAATATTTTAAAATAAAAATATTTATTTCATAATCTTGCTATTAAAATTTATAAAATTAAAAATTTTAATTTTTAAAAATAAAAATACAGTAATCGAAAAAGTGGTACATAATTAATTAAAGCATAATAATTTATTTAGCCCTCTAATTTAAAAAAAAAGTTTTTTTAATTTTTTTATTTTTAATTCTTAAATTTGTGTAATTTATCAAATCACCCTAAAATTAATAAAAAAATTAAAATTTTTTAACTTTGCTGACATGGTATACGCGTGAATTGCTATGTGGATAATACGTCAACCTTTAATTAATTTTTTAAAAATTTAAAAAACATATAAGAACTATTTTTTGAATTTAAGAATCATTAAAATTATTAAAAAATTAAAAAAAATATTTTTAAAATTTTAAAAAATTAATTAATTATTAACATATCATCCACGTGACAATCTACGTATATGACACATTATTAATATTAACATTTGTTAACTTTCTTTTTGCTAATACTTATTTTCATCTATTTTTAAGTAATTTGTCAAAAAATATAAATTAAAATATTAAAAGAGGTAAAAAATTAAATCCACAACTAAAATAATTTTGGGTAAATAAGTAATTATACTTTAATTAGTGAGTGAATCAATAAAAAACAGAAACGTGTTGGTGAAATTGGACGCTAATATCTGAAACGACGTGACACTGTCTCCATTTAATTCATTTACCACATGTGGGCGGTGGCTGATCCCAATTCCAACAAATTAAATATCTTTTCGTTTTTTTAATTACAGACTAAATTTAATATTTTATCATATTTAAAATATAAGAAAATTTTGATGTATTAATAAATTTTAAAAAATATTTTTTGAGGATTTGTATTTTTTTTATATGTAAATCTTGATGTATAAATAATTTCATTTATATAAGTTTTTTTTGCTATAATCACTTAAATAATCATGAATCATCATCTTAATTTTCGTATTACATCATAATATTTACTATTTTTTTATTATATTCAAATAATATCTAATGTTATCAGAGACTAGATGAATTGCTGGTCGGCTGTTGTGCGTTGGGTTGACCGTCTTAAAATAGTTACAACATTTTGGCCTCTGGAATGGAATGACAGGTAATTCTTCTTATTTTATCAAGGGTGGAAATTAAATGTTTTTATTGTATTTCATATTAATTATATTAATTTTAGGGTTCACCATATCATACCTTTTAAGTCTACAATAAATAATTATATATATAGAATATAATGGATTAATGGTATGTTTAACGATAAATAATTAAGTATATAATTTAAAACTAATTAATAACAATATATATAATATGTATAATATTAGAGTAAAAAAATTAAATTGTGAGTAAAATAAAATTTAGACATATTAAGAATATTAAATGTACTACAATTGCTTCTTGTAGTGTTGTCATCAATATTGAATTGATGTCGAGTTAACTTGTGACACCAACTCAATTAATAACATTATAAATATATACAACTGATAGAGGTAATAAAGTATGCATAATAAAATTAAAATGTACAAAATATTTTAAGATAAAGTATTGGTTGAGTGATAAAATTAAAGTTATATTGATGTAAATGTCATGGATAAAGCTACCATAAAGGTAAAACATAAGCATGACGTACATCTGGCCTACCACATGTAACAATCTAGTAATTTTGTTAACCACACGAGTTTTTAATAGTAAAAGTAGATGGAAATTTTTAATATAAATGACTAGTTTGCTCTTTGATCTAACATATAGGCACTAACTATTCATTTTAGTAGAGGGGGAAAATACAATTTGACACCTAGTACAAGGGTCTCCATGACAATTTTACCATTAATATCAATGGTTCAAATTTCATCATATGCAACTTATTTATTGTTTCTTTAAATAAAAAGACTAACATGCCTTAGAATAATACAACTTATTTTATATACAAAACGATATTTTTTAATAATTTCTCTAATGAGTTGGTATCCAGTTGACTCGTTACACTAACTCAATCAATGGTTTAAATAATAGTATAGATGATTATTGTTGTTGTTGTTAGGATTAATGTCACAATTCATCCTTAAATTTTCAATCAATTTGCAATATGGTACTTGTACAAAGAAAATATATAATTTAGCACTTGTACTATTCTACCATGTATAATATACCCTAAAGCTTTAACCCCGTTTAATTACATGTTAGCTTAACAACAACGAATAAATGAATGCCACATGTTGTTATATGATTGATTTTGAGTTTTGAATATGATTTTTATAGGTTGATCAAATTGTTTGATATTTATCTTTTATTTCTATTTTTAAACAATAAATAAAAAAAACTAAAACTTTTTCTCTGAAAACTAAAAAAAAAATTATATTTAAAATTTAAAGTTAATCGTCTAATGGCAACCGGCATTCATTTATTCATTGTTGTCTAAGTTAGCATGTAAATTAAATGATATTAAAGCTGAAGGGAATAGAATTGTACTAATACTAAATTAGACATTTTTTCTGTATAAATATCATATTACATATTGAATAAAAGTTGAAGAATCAACTATGACATTAAGTATTATTATTATTTCAGCAATGCATAATTAATTAATTTAAGAAGTTTCTCTCCTCTTGGACACACTCAATAACTTTGATAATTTTTGAGTTTCCAAATGGTAGGGGCATAGATTTACTGACAAATAATTGCTGAACCAACTGACTAAGTATAATCACTTAAATAATGGATCAACCTTTTATAAAGTAATTCAACATGCAGATCATCCATGTGACAATATTATAAATTTCTTTAATATCATCTTTTACAACCTAATCTCCATATATGTATATAATGTAAGAAATATATCCATATGAAAATTATTTAATACATTTTCAAAAAAAATTAAAATTTAAAAATATATTTTACACATCTAATTTGATTATTAGTATAATAACATGAGGAAAAGACATAGATTATAATAATTAGATATAAAATGAAAAATAGTTAATACAAATTTAAATTTAGAATTAGGAATATAAGTAAAAACTATGGTAAAATAATTAAAAAATCCTTCTCTTTTTCAAACAAATCATGTGAGTGGCTAAAAATTATTAATTAATTTATTAGTAACTCATATATTAAAATATAGTGACCAAACATAAAAAGGCAAAGAACCTTTAAGGTGCAGTGAAAAAAAAATAAAAATATTACTTTAAAAAAGAAAATAAAACATGTAATTGAAGTCCATTTTTAACTTCATCAATAATGTATTTATATACCACTTATTGGGGGCAAAAGAAGATAAAATATATATAAATAAAATATTGAAGTCCATTGATATTTAAAAGGAATTTGACCAAAGGCAATTTGTCTTTACATAGTGTGTAAAGCCATCTTAGTTCATTTAAACTAAAATAATGAAATAGTTGATGGAATTGGATTACAGAAGGCAACTATACTCTAATCCACGTTATCATTTTGCTTTTTCACGGGATGCGATAACCAATTACAACATACTTTGATTTGGGAATCTAAACCAAATCTTTTAATTAAATCCTTCTTTATTTATCTTTAATTAATTTAAACCCATAATTTCCAATTTTATATATAAAAAAATCATTTTAACATTTCATTTATTTTTTAATCTTTTTAATTTTTGAATTTGTGTTTTTTCTCTAATCATATTAAAATAGATGGAAAAGTTAATATTGTTAACTTTACTGACACGGAATACACGTGAATGATATGTCAACATTTAATTTAATTTTTTTAAATTTTAAAAAATTGTACTTTTTTATATTTTTAAATGATTTTAAATTTTTAAAAATACTTTTTTGAATTTTTTTCTTTTAAAAATTTAAAAAATGAATTAAATACGGACGTGGCATCCATGTGTATGCCATGTTAGTAAAGTTAAAAAATATTAAATTTTTTTATCTATTTTGGGATGATCTAATAAAAAATAAAATTTAAAAACCAAAAAAACAAAGAAACAAAGAAAATGGAAGACTAAAATAAATTTTTTTTACAAAATTGAAGGGCAAAAAAAAATTCATTTACATTAATAAAAGTAAATTAATTTTAATACTTTCATAATATATTATACAATTAATATTTTAATAATTAAACCTTTAAATTTATTCATGTAATTATAGTTATTATATATGTAAATTTTTAATAAATTTAATATATCTATTATATTAATTTAAAGTATTGTTTATAATTTTTCTACTATAAAAATTTTAATTTTATGCGGATGAAAATAATATTTACTCATAGATCGCATAAATCAACCATATACTAACATATTCATAAACAATCCTTTGCACCTAATTTAAAAATCTTAAAATTAATAATTCAAAACAGCTTAAAATTTTAAAAAATTATTTATTCAGCGTATAAATTTATGCATTAATAGAATATATATGTTTAAATTTTGTAAGAGTATATATTTAAAAATATATATATTTTTTGAAACTTTTTAAATTTAAAAAATAATAATTAATTGCTAACGTGACATTCACCTATACGTCACCTTAGCAAAGTTAACAGACATTAACATTTTTATCTATTTTGGGGCGATTTAACAGACACCACAAATTTAAGAGCTAAAAGAGGCGAAAAACTAAATTGATGGTTAAATTTTTTTTGTAAAATTAGAAGGCCAAACAAGTTATTGTACCTTAAATATAAATCTATGTAATACATATAATTTTTTTATACGAATTAAAGTATTATCCACATTTTACTGTTGACATGAAAATTAATCTTTTCAGGGATAGTAACATAATTTTAATAATAAATAAATCAGATTTTTTGGCATTGATACACATATTTGAGAAAAGATTGATGAGTTTTGATCTCATCTCTTCAAATATTTAGTAGTGATTGTTATGAAAGCAAAGAGAAAGGAGTAGAGAGTAGTCAATGTATTGAAATTAGAGTAAGATCGAGATGATTTGCAGAGTGTGGGAATGCTGGGCTTTTGGGAGTCATGCATTCCTTAGAACGAGGTCCCCGAGAGTTCCAATAAACCCAAGTGGGGGCAATGCAAAGATTAATCTGCATACTTAAGCTTAAAGGGTAAGGGGATTTTCCCACTTGGAAATGTGGGTTTGTCTTGCTACACTAGTAACACTACAAAGACTCAATTATTTTGAATTTCTTATAAAATACCATTAAACAATTATTATTTCATGCTCAAGTGTTGGAAACCATTGTTTCTACACTTGAAATGACCCTTGCAAAACGGGTCTCTTTTAAAATGTGATGTATATAGCAAATACTACACTACATCTTCTATATGATTCTTTTTCTCCCTTCACTCATGTTTGCTTTCTTCTAAAATAGCCAATGCCACCAAGAAAGAGAGAGGGTCAAAGGCTAGTCAGTAATCACTTCGGGAGCCCTTCAATACTCATTCTCTTTGGTGTCTTTTACTTGCACTAGATTTTTGGAGGGGTGCAAAGCACAGTCTTTGATTTGGAACATGATATTGGCTCCATGAATTCCAACAACTGGCTTTCTTTTCCTCTTTCTCCCTCTAATTCTTCATTACACTCCTCTCAATCTCATGATCATCATCAATTCAATGTAGGGTTAGTGAATGATAATATGGAGAATCCATTCCAAACTCAAGGTATACATATCATATTCTATACCACTATTCTTTTATCTCCCTTGTTGTTTTTCAATCTAATTCCTCCTTCTGAAATATAAATATATATTCACAGAATGGAACCTGATAAACACCCACGATAATACAAGTGAAGTTCCAAAGGTTGCAGATTTCCTTGGAGTTTCAAAATCCCAAACTCCATCCTTAGATCTTGTGGCCTTCAACACAATTCATCAATCTAATCATCCTGCTGACTATTCATTTCAACACAACAATATCGTCCAAGTGCAAAACAGTACTACTGTAATAGCTTCCAACAACAACAATGAGTTGCTAGAGAATGCTACCAATTTGCAGTCACTAACATTATCTATGGGTAGTGGCAAGGGTTCAACCAGCGCTGAAAACAGTGCTAATATCGTCGAGGCTCCCCCTAGAAGAACCTTAGACACTTTTGGGCAAAGAACCTCCATATACCGTGGTGTCACAAGGCGAGTTTTTGGATTATTCCATCAACCAAGCAAAAAGAATACTTATATATGTTATTAATTTAGATTTTGAAAGGGATATATGTATATGTATACTTGTTGCAAGTGCAGGCATAGATGGACTGGAAGATATGAAGCTCATCTATGGGATAACAGTTGTAGGAGAGAAGGGCAATCGAGGAAAGGAAGACAAGGTAGAGCCCGGACTTCTTCTAGGGTTCCATTGACATCTTCAGCTATACTATAAGCACCAAGTTTAATGTTTCCTAACCCATTTCTCTATTCTAATTTTTTCATGGTTTACCTTTGATTGATGACTTGCATCATTGATATACCAGTATACTTGGGTGAGTACAGTACTCCTCTCTCTCTCTCTCTCTATATATATATATATTCTTCTTTAAATTTTGGTTTCAAAACTGTTTTAAATCCATGTTGAGCAGGTGGATATGACAAAGAAGAGAAAGCAGCTAGGGCTTATGACCTAGCTGCACTCAAGTATTGGGGAACATCCACCAGCACTAATTTCCCGGTATATAAATACCGCTGCATATATAATTAAGTGAAGTAGTGCAATTAAAGTTAAATCTCTAGTTTTAACAATGAAGTTTCTTGTGTTTTTCAAGATTAGTAATTATGAGAAGGAGATAGAAGAAATGAAGCACATGACTAGACAAGAATTTGTCGCTGCCATTAGAAGGTACATACATATGTTCAGTAAGAAATTTTGTTTCAAACTGAAGGTGAAATCGGTGTTAGACAATATAAATACACATGTTTAATATGTTTGTAATGTTATGATCAGGAAGAGCAGTGGTTTTTCAAGGGGTGCATCCATGTACCGTGGAGTAACGAGGTATATTATATATATACTATCAAAATGAACAGGTAGCGCCTATGCATGGCTCTCCCTCTCTAACAAACTTGGTATCTTTATACAGACATCATCAGCATGGCAGATGGCAAGCCAGGATAGGCAGAGTTGCAGGAAACAAAGATCTTTACCTAGGAACTTTCAGTAAGTATCATTTGCACATCATTATATATAAGTTGATAGGATATATATATATCATTTGCACAGCATTTTGTTACTAATTAAAACAAACAGGTGCCGAAGAGGAAGCAGCGGAAGCTTATGACATTGCAGCGATTAAATTCAGAGGACTTAATGCAGTCACTAACTTCGACATGAATCGGTATGATGTAAAAGCCATTCTAGAGAGCAATACATTGCCAATAGGGGGAGGAGCTGCAAAACGGCTAAAGGAAGCTCAAGCACTTGAATCATCAAGGAAGCGTGAAGAAATGATAGCTTTGGGTTCAAGTTTCCAATATGGAAGCTCAAGCACCAGTAGGTTACCACAAGCTTACCCTCTAATGCAATTTGATCATCAATCGCAACAACAACCATTGCTAACATTACAAAACCACGACATTAATTCTCAATACACTCAAGAAGACACCTCCTCCTCCACCTTTCACCAGAATTACATTCGAACACAGCTGCAATTGCACCAGCAGTTTTACAACAATACCTACATTCAAAACAACCCAGCTTTACTTCATGGTTTGATGAACCTGAGCTGTTCTTCACCATCTGTGGTGGATAATAATGGCGGCTCAGGCTCTAGTGGAAGTTACAGTGGAGGTTATGTGGGCAACTCGACGGAGGAGGAAGGATTGGTGAAGGTTGATTATGATATGCAGTCTGGGGGATATGGCGGCTGGTCTGTGGACTCAGTTCAGGGCTCAAATCCCGGAGTTTACCCAATGTGGAATGAGTGATAGTGACCATGTTTGGGAGGAAATGCGGCTGGAATTATATTATTACACAGATCCATCATTAGTTCTGTTTCAACTAATAACACTTAGAAAATTTTCAATGCAAAACTTGGATAAAAAGGCTTTTAATTTTTGTTTCTGTATTGCTTGTTGTTCTGTGCGTCTTACTAAAAATTTCTTATTCCAAATCCAATTCAATTGGATATATGTTTATGGGTTGAAGTTGGACCCAATTTTGTATTCGGATCTGGAAATATCAAATTAGTCAATTTGGAGAAGACTCACTTCTATTCAATCTAATTACTTATGTTGGATCATGCGTTATCTATTCAAACTTGTTGTCATTAGGTCATTTAATATCAATTTTACTATAAATCTTTTGATGGCAAAGTATTCAACAGCAACAATGGTTGGCGACCCTTGAACCGATTCCAGTCAGTGTGCCTTGCCGAGTTGAAGATTTTCCGTTACAGTTATGACATCCTACTGTGTTCCAATCTATTGGTGATGGATGAGGTGAAGTGATTAAAGTGGAGGATGACACACAGAGTAAATCTTAATAGACTTGTTGGTTGATTGTTTGAGTGCATGGTATTAAATTGAAGGGAGATCAAAACCATGAGGTGGAAGGTGGCAAGTACCTCCCTCCTCATTGGTGGAAAATACGTACTGAAGATGATAGGCAGGAAGAAGTGGGGCTCATTTCTGAAAACATTGCTGATTTTCAGCCCATTTCTTTCGCTTTTAACAATGAGGATAAGCAGTGCACTTTGGGTCCTTGTGTTTAGAAAGAAGAAGGGACGAGAGCTGGCAACTTTAAAGAAAGGCCCACGGTTTAGTAATTCTTTGTTAAATCCGTCTCCGATAGGAAAAGGGTGTGTTAAGAAACAAATGAGATCACATATTTTGAGTGGCATCAAAGGGGGAGTGAATTGGGAGTTTGAAAATTTTTTATCAAATTTTTTTAAATAAAAGAGAAAGGAATAAAGGATTTGGGTACACTATTATATCGGGTTAGGAAATAGTAGGAAATTTTCGAATTAGGCAAAGTAAAAATTTTGAGTGATAATTTAAGAAGTGATTAGAGGTAATAGAAATTAGAAAAATATTTCTTACATAAGGAAAAAAATATTTGAGACAATGATTAAATTGTAATATAATAGAAAAATTGAGACAAAAATAGGAAAATTAAAAGTTAGGAAATTTTATGGAATTAGTAAGAATCAAGGAAAGACCAAGAAGAAACTTTATCAAATAAAATCTGATTCATGCTTGGTATTGGAGGAAAGTTGAAGGATAAAATGGTTATTAATTAGATGAGATATTATGAGACATAATGATTAGGGTCAAAATGTAAAGATGTATAGATAGAGAACTTACTAGCAATTTGATCAATTCTTTTAAATAGTGAGATATTTTTGAGGAACTATGTAGAAATATGGAGAAAAGATTAATAGCTCTCATCCTTTACTTGAGATGCCAAACGTCACTCCCATTTCAACTTTCACTTTTATTCTAAAGAAGTCCTTCCACCATTTTTGAACCTTTTCAAACTTAAACCTTCAAGTTTTTTTAGAAGAACTAATAGAAAAGTCTACTAGTCAGCTTAACTTCACAGGAAGGGACTCCATAATTGCCATAGAGGAGAGAGAGAAATTTTAGTTTCAAGAGATTGAGATAAGAAATGGTGAAATCTCCACGACATACATGTTTATTTCAATAAATAGTATAGAAACGTTATTTAATTGTGATTTTAACATGTGAGTTTTATATGTTTTGATATGGATTGAAGAAAAAGAGAACAAAGTTGAGGACCAAATTGAAGGAAAAGGAACAGAATATGCCAAGGATTGAAAATAGAAGAAAGTATATTATATCAAGTTTTTGTTATAAGTACTACATGTATTTTACGTTATTCTCTTAAGATGTTTAATATAATTGGATATAATTGGATAATTAATTAGATTAATTATGAATTTATTATGTGAATAAGAATGGATTAAATTGTGATAAAATCATGGAATATGTTATGAACATACATGTAAAGAATTTTAAATAGACATAAATGGTGTATGTCTCAATCTTTTGTATTTTGTGTGGGAAAATTGTAGTAAAAATATGTTATTTATGTGTGTTTAACTTAAGGACTAAATTGTAAAGAGAAGAAAAGTGAGTATAATTCTTCACAAGTATATTATTGCCCAAGTAGGCAAAGTTAGAACTATTAGAATATTAGTGGCATGACATTAAGAAATTTTAGCGCGCTCTCTGATTTTAGCATGTTAGTGCTCTTCGTTTAGCACATTCTGCTCTCTGCTCCATTAGTGCATATCGATGCACCTCTATATTTGTTTCGTATATCCTGAATATTCTATATAGTCTACCATGGGTGATTACAATAATGATAGGAAGCAACGCTAAACGTATCATGGTAAGTAATAATATCTTCAATAAAAGATTTAGATTTAATGGGATGAAAGCTTATGTAAGGTTGAGTTCATAAGTGTAATTATGTTATGGTTAAGTTATTTGGATTATTATTTATTGAGTTTTGATTACTTCTACTGCTTACTAAGCCTTCACCGGCTTAACATATTTCTTTTATAGTGTAGGTAAAGTTATATCCGAAGGGATGGAATTGAAGTCAAGGGTTGCTCATCTCATCACATCACCAAGCCCAGGAAGAGTACGAACTAAATTTTGGACTTTAGTTATGACATGTACAACACGATGATGTTAGATCTATTTTGGATGCATGTTTTGAAAACATAGATGTCATGACTTTAAATTGTAAATTTGCATTTTGGATATCTTTGAAGTTTTTTATGGTGATTTGAGTAAGTTTTTATGTTGGTAATTGATATATTTGAATGTGATATTGGAAGGTTATATGGCATATGGAAGTAGTTTTAGGTGTTAAATAGCAAAAATATGCAAGATGTGAAATTGCAGGTTTGACATCGCGACAAGAAACTTTATGTAGTCGCAACGAGCACTAACGTTGTGACGATAGGATGTTGTAGTCACAACGAGCTCAAGACAGTAAATCATGTTGTGATGAGGGATATCTTGGACGTCATGACGAGGAGAAACTGACGTCGTGACGAGCTCTTGAATGCTTGACTTTTCATCATTTTGTTCCGATTTGAGTTTTGTTTTGCCCGAAAGTTTTCTAAAGCTCGTTTTAAGCTCAGCTAAGCTAGAAATCATATTTTTAATCAATATGAATGTTTTATTGATAAGATGTTAACGTAGTTGCTTCAGCAATAAATGTGACATCCTGGTACCTTATCCTGACAATCGGGTCGGATAAAAGATGTTACAAATGTATAATATAGCTTAATCTAATTTTCGTCTTATTTTTATCATAATTAAGGTGTCCGCCACCCGCAATGATTTCTTCAATTAACTATAAAAATTGTTAAGTAAAGAAAAAAATGTTTTAAGTAACAATCGAAGATAATACTAATCTACGAGAAGCTGACAAGTTACAAAGCTAAATTCACATTTAAGCCATTTATTTTTAATGATTTATAAAAATATTTTTATATTATCAATAACATATCACTATATGATGGCATAATGATAAATTTAACTCTTAACATTTATATTTTTTTGTCAATTTAGCCCTTTTTTAGCTAAATTTAACTATTAACCTTTCTAAAAAGTCAAAATTGACCATTAACCTTTAAAAAGTTGAATTGTTGTTATTTAACCAAAACACTAACTAAAGCCTTAAAATTTTTAAACATAACAATTTATATATACTTCGTGTTTTTTTTTATGAACATTTTATAGCTTTTTTTGGATTTTGGACTTTTTTATTTTTTGAATGTTTTTATAAATTTAAAATCATTTGTTGAAGTGTGGTATATACGATAAATAATGTCTTCTCAACATAAAATACATGTAAATTTTTATACAAGTTACCATGCCAATATTATTCAAAAATTAATGTGTAGTCAACATTTTTATTAAAGAAAAATAATTTTATTTATTTTTGAAAGGTTAATAGTCAAATTTAACTAAAAAAGAATAAATGTCATATTAACAAAAGATATGACCATTATGCCAAATATGATTCACCATCCACATATAAATCCATAGCGAGCTTCAAATATAAGAAAATGCTAACAAAAGAGGGGGGGGGGGGAAGGCACTTCAAAAGAACAAACCATACAAAAGACAGGCCATTCAACGCCCCAAAGCTCCTGTATGATGTACACACCGACAGTATAAAAATGCGTCATATACATGTAAAACATGTATCTGTTTCTAACTATGATGTGCGAACTATATCTACGAGTTTATTCGGGATTTTCTAGATCAAGCCTAAGCGTACGTAACTAGCTTCAATCAATGGACTCCTCTACTCCTTAAAACTTTTTGATATATACACACTGAAGCAGGAAATTTAAAATCATACCCAGTTGTTAGGAAGTGAAAAGTTATGAAATCTGAAGGAGACCTCGCCAGCAGTATCTCGCTGTAATCGGCGGTCCGGCTGCTCACTTGTGGTTATGCTTTCATTTGGTTCACCAGGTGGCAGAGGCAGTACTTGATTATCATTAGGTTGGTGGGCTAATCTAACTTCCTGGGGCAATGGTAACACTAATGGAGAGGGATCCCAATTCCTGGCACCGCTAGAACCTCGAGAAACCAACGATTGATCCCAAGAGAAGACGTGCATTAGAATCGGAATGCTGGCATGTCGGTGTAGTGAGAGCTTCTGACTTAGGGAGACAGTATCAAAGCATCGAATAGCTCCGGTTGAAGAAACCATCCATGGAAGCACCTTCTGATTTGATAATCTTGAGACAACCAGCAGCCTAGATGCACTCACTGATTCTTTGTAGAGTGTGCTGAGTCCTGATCTTGTCGAAGGCACGTTTTCATCATCATCGATTACAGATGATATATAGATGAATCCCTGTTATAACAGAGAAAACAATATATAAGCAAATTCTGTAATAGTCACAATTATTGAGAATCAGATGGCAGACCTCTTCTGTGCGGCTAATGGCAAAACCGAGCTTTGTGTCATCCTCTTTTAGTTTGATCTCAATTGCAACTTCTTCCACAAGGGGGGAGTACCATAGCCGAACTGCTCGAACAACTCCAATGTCGATTCCATGGTAGTCCTCAAAACCATATAGGCTTGCATTGGCTAGGTTGGATAAATCAGATAATGAGCCAGCATTTACAGTAGCTGAGGCTGTTTCGCCTGAGATCTGCTTAAAAAAATTAAAGAAAGATTAGTTCCCAATAATCAGATGAACATGAACCGGTTTGCCTAACCGATCAACCTGAGAATCTGCAGTCCTAGGAGTTCAGATAAGAGAATTGCATTGAAGGCTTGAACCTTAGCCTGTCCCTAAGGTCTAAAACCGTTGATTGCAAATGTCGGTGGTGAAACAATTCCAAAATACTTCAATTGAAGATATTTACTTGCTACTGAGGTTTTAAGTCTTTTGCATGGTACCTTAGTGAGCAAGGATTCAGTCTGGATATTCATGAAAACAATAGGGACCCCAGAGGCCTGAGATGCAGAAAGCCAAGCATTTGCTCGAGCAAGGGTATCCTCCAAGTCGTTGTATCGAGAGGCCACTCGGTCTGAAGCCTTTGGAAGGAGGAGAATAGAAAGAAAGCTGCTTGAGTTGGGAACTGCTAGCACCTCCTGCATCCTCCTCTCCCATGCATATGAGACATATCCATCCTGAAGCCTCGTCCTCGATAGTTCACTGACCATCCTGGAGCTCCTTGAAGCTGCAATGTTATTTTGTTTAACATTGAATTAGAAACTAGAAAAAACTAAAGACAAAGATTCAAACATCCGGTTTCAACAAGTTATGGCCCAGTGCATAACATTTATTGATGCTTATAGAGAACCTCTTTGCAGTAATTAAAGATTATCAATTACCATGGGCCAAATGGAGTTAAAAAGAAGGGATCATCAACACTCCGTTCATCTACTCAAATAGACTTACTGAGTTAATTATTCTATTCAAAAGTATACATCCAGCAACGCATATTATTGGATAATCTGAGAACAGTGACCTTTAAGTGGCAATAGGCAAGGACAATGTATGTCTGCTCATTTAAAACTTATAGAAGCATATTTTGTAGATTAACTCGTGTTAGTATACTAGAATTTCGAATATCTTTTTACCCATTGATGCCGTAGAAGTAAGGAATAGTAAAAAAATCAGTAAGGGGGCAAAATGTAGGCTGTTTCTACTGCATAAGTATTGCAGGATATTTAAATAGCCAGACGATTAAACTAACTTGTACAATGGCATCCTGTCCCCTATATCAAGGAATAAGGACAATAAAATGTTAAAAGGAGAGAAAAATATCTTGAAAATAATAACAAATCCTACTGGTGCCATCTAAACCACAACAGTTTGCAGCTTTGCATCAGGAAAAAGAACCATCTAGATGGAAAAGACAAAGGAGCTCTTTACCCTTACAAAAGGTGCTTTTAAATTAAGAATCATAGTATTTGTGGGCTATGTTGCTCTAACTCTTTATTTTTCTTGAATTACATATATCTTCGAACATGATACAAGAACATAACCCTACAAATACACAGATAAGGCTTAGAAAAAAAATTGAGCATACCCGAATTGAACACATATGCATCTGACACTCAAACCCAAGTCCAGTTAACATAGTTTGTGCATACCAATCGTCAGCTTGAGGACATAAGCCATCTTTCAGGTAACATGAACTAAAATGGTCACCAAGGCTGTCCCTACTCACATCCAAAAGGATTTTTCTTTTCAGTTGCGAAGTTAGTCTTTCATTATTTCAAGTTACGAAATTCTAAGCCAAAAAGAGACTAAAAAGATATTGATAAATTCCGTTTTCGAATAAGTCCCAAGAGAGAAAAGATCCAACTAATTATTTGGTGGTGGGAGCAAGCTTTTTCTCAAGTTGCTATACTTTCTAGTCTGAACTCTAAAGCCCACCAATCTAACTCGGGTACGAATAAATAAAAGCTAGGCTTGTCAGTAGTTGAGCATTAACGGGTAGAAATCAAACAAAAACAAAGACTTTTGGTCAATTAACGTAAAAAATATATATAAATATCCTACTTGAGGAAAAACATATCTTTGGGATTACATTATAGACAGATACACCACACCAAAAAATTTAGAATCTTTTTACAATTCTAAAGTTGATTTCTAATATAAAATGATTTTGTTATTTTCAGACATTTCAACTTATATAATTTTATGCATATTCTTTTTCACATTTTAATTTAAAATAACATATGAAACTGCTTTCCCATTATCACCCACAACAAAGCATGGACTTTGAAATATTTCAATTTAACAAGTAGATTCCAAACCTTAATATATATAAAATAAAATAATATATCAACTAATATATCAACTAATTTTATAATATATCAACTAATTTTCTTTAAAATAAAATAAAAAAACATTTTATTTGTAATATATAAATAATGAATATTCTAAAGATTTTGAAAGAAAATAAATTACTATTACACGTGTCCTAAGACAGCATTTGTACGGAACAGGAATCTAAACAGCAAAATCGAAAAATCTAGTCTAAACAGAAATTTTCAGAATTTCTTTTTGATTCTTTTTGATTTTTTAATATAATAAGGAAAGAATAAAGAAAAAAGGAAAACAGAAATCAAGAATCGGGTCGACGGGCCAACTCGGTTGTCGAACAAAATAGTAGTAAAAAGAAAAAAGAACTCACCTTGCAACTCGAAGCACTCGGACTCGGTGCGATCCAAGAATCCAACAGCGTAATTGGGATCCGCTATAGACCTCAACATATATTGCTTTTTCCCGCCAGACTCGTTCGGCACGATACAGGCTTGCAGCTGAGCGAACTCGTCGTTGCCTCGCCGGACTCGGACGAGAATCGAGGTCTCTTTGTTCTTATAGGAGCTATGAAGAACCCTCTGAACTCCGCTCCTGCCGCCTTTAAAAGGTGCCTTATGGGCAAGTCCTGAACCGGATCCAATACGAATCTCTTCAACAATATCGCCAGTCTGGAGCATGTCTGCGGTCCATTCGTCAGCTTTTGAGCTCCCTTTTAGACATTCGATTGAGAGTACAGTCGGCGATCTCATGCTCTCCGATTGTAGGGTTCGGTCCATGGGCATTTTCCGGGTCGGGCAAAACGCTATATAATCCTTACAGAAATCCTGTGGAAGGTCAACACCTCATATTAAAGAGTCAAAGAGAGAGAATTTTGGGAGAGAGAAATGGGAATATGACGATGGAGAGGGGATATTCAATTAGAATTGTTTTAATTTTAAAAGGGTAGATATGGTGCTCGAGAAGTTGAAACCAAAGACGACTAAAAGGGAAAAATGGAAGGGATGGGACAGAGGAAGGCAAAGTCAAGGAGGAGAATGGAGGATTGAAAATGGAATTCAATAATATTAAGCTATCGAACATTGAATAATGCTAAGCACGGAATAGTAATTTCGACGAATTTGTGCAGTGGTTTTTCTATAATTAACCAATTCTTTTATTACTATAATTTTTTTAATTTGTTATTTTAAATAATTTTGAAGTCATAATTGAAGCTTTTATACCTTACTAACAATTGATATACCTTAGTAAGGTTTTCGGGTCAAAAAAGAAATTAGTAAAAACTAAAAAATTAATTTAACCCTAAAAAAATTATATATCCTTAATGACAAAAAAATATAATTAATTAAATTCTTCCGGTTAATTGATCGATTTGATTATTAAATAAATTGACGTGATTAACGATTTGATCATTAAAGAAGTTGATGTTTTAATGATAATCATCAAAAAATGACACGTGATATGTTATATTGAAAGAATTAAAAAAATATTTTTAAAAAATTTATAATAAATAATTAATAAATTTTATATATGTAATATACATGAATATAAAATTGTCTATCTTCATTTGAATTTGGACACTCTTTTATCCATATTTATTTCTAAATGAATTCAAAAGTGTAAAAAGTTTAAAAATTATAAAAAAATTATTAATAATTACTTAAAGGATAAACAATTAAAATGGTCACTTTTATTTATCTCATATTATATTTTAGTCACTTATGTTTGAAATGTTACATTTTAGTCACTTATGTTATATGTTATAATATTTTAATCACTGAGCATTAATTGTTATTAACGGTATAACGGCAAGCTAACGTAGCACGTTAAATCATCATTTCAAATGAAAAATTTAGGTTAAATTATATAATTGGTCAAAACGAAAATGGAAAATAAGAAGAAAAAAGAACATAAAAGAATAAAAAATAAATTACTCAAAACGAAAAAAATACGGGGACCAATTGTATAATTTAACCTAAATTTTTTGTTTGAAATGATGATTTAACATGCCACGCTTACCGTTAATAAAAATTAACTGCTCGGTGACTAATATGTTACAAAACATGAATGTAAGTGACTAAAACTTAACATTTCAAACATAAGTGACTAAAATGTAATCCAAGGTAAACAAAAGTGATCATTTTGATAGTTTACCCTTTATAGAGTATATAAACATATATTTGAATTTGTAATAATTATTTTTTAACACTATATGATTTAAACCTAGAAGAAAATTTTTACAAAGAATTCATAAAAATTGTTTAAAAAATATTTAAAATTTATATTTTATATATGGGCTGACTTATTTTTTATAAACCAAAATTTATTCGGTTAAAGATATTAATATTTAGAATTAATTAATTAATGGGCTGACTTATTTTATAATTGTGTTAGTTTTTATAGGAATCATTGAGCATTGAGTTTGATATTAATATTAGTATTTATTCCATTTATTTAAATTGAATACTCAGAACCGACCATTTATTTATGAAAAAAAAGGTTTTGCTTTAAGCGGTAAACCCCAATGGCGGGAAAAAGAAAATGCAACATAAGTAGCAAATCCTCATTGATTGATTGTTCACAATCATTCATTTGTTCATTGTAATGGATAATTATTTGGTTACTTCCAAACCCTCATCTGAAAACCCTAAATTCAAACCAAGGTAACCAACTCTTTCTTATTTTCTCTTTTCTATTTCTCTGATGCTTTTATAGTGGGTGAATCTCAAAATGTTCTTTCCAATACATAGGCCGCGTCCATGGCGGAGAAGCAATCTCGAATTGAACGGAAAATTCGATCCCAAATACCGCCACAGTATCTCTGATCTCCTCATGCACTCTTATTCTGAGGTCTTTCAAGTCTTCTTCTTCTTCTGCGTTTTTCTATTTTTACTTCTTCTTGACGGTTAGTTTTGTTGAATTACTGAGCTTTGCTTTGCGATGACTTAGATTGGGGCGTTTTCGCATTTTTATCACATTGATGGAAAGCCATGTCAAACTCATGTATGCATCAAATTATTTTGGGTCATTAACAATTTGTTCTTTTGCAATCTATTTTGTTCTCTTTTCTTCCTTTGTTTAATCCGTTGGTTTATGACTCTAAATATCTGTTTTGAATCAGATTAACAATGCTGTGAATTCAGATCGCCAGCTTCAGTTCCGAATGTTTGTGCTTCTTACCTTTTTTTTTTTTTCGTATTTATCTAATGAAGATGTACATATATTTATGATTTTTATATTTGGTATCAAATGTTTACAAAATTTTCATTTAAGATCATTTGTTTTGCTTTCATATTTTACTTTTTCTTTATACTAATTCTTCAAAAAGCGAAATGCATAATGATTATTAATCTTTATTCAAAATCATAATTTCTTGTAGAATCACTCATGGAACATAACCCATCTGCTAGACAGAAGTACAACTAAGAAAAATATTCATCCGGGAAAAATCAGTAATAATGATGCCTATAAATTAAGTCTCAAGCTTTCTTTTTCACCTAATGTTGGTAGAGTTCTAGTGTTATCCATTGTTAGAAAAAGCCAATGTTTCAAGTTGCATTAGGGATAGTTAGGCACAGTGCTGAAGTTTTGAGAAGATATCATTAAGATAGTTAGAAACTCAAATTTGAGAGAATAAAGTTTTAGATATACGAACTTACAACATAGTATTTCAAGTCCCAATGTTTGCTTGGGCTGAGTTTTAAAGTGCAGTTTTTTTTCTCTTTAGATCAGAGGTGCTTGTTAGACATTTTAATTTAATTCCGAATTTATTTTGGTTTAGAATTAAGAACCAGTGATAATTTGATTTGGCCTTTCTTTACTAGGTTTATTTCCATCTACAATTTCTAGTTACTACAAGTCATACTCTAGAGAATTCAATTCATATAATCAATTATTCATCCTTTTGTTTTAACATTCAAAAGTGCATTTTCAAGTTCCTTTAAAAATGAAATATGTTAGTGAAACCTTTTAATATTCTCTCTCAGATTTTAATTTATTCATCCTTCTTGTTTCATTTCAAAAGTTAGCTTACTAAGCTTCTTTTTCAGGCAAGGAATATCTGCAATTGACTTAGACAATAAGGTGAAGCCTACCATTCTAGTCATAAAATTACAGCTTCCAATGTGTATTCATGATAATTTTCCTGCTAATTGTGTTTCTTGATGGTCTTTTGGTTTATACACATTTCTCATGTTCTTGTATAGCTTGCATTTTAAGAATGACATATAAGTCGATTTAGATAGTTAAGAATATTTGGACATAAAATCAAATTTGAAACAGCATATATAGACCTAGTTATATTGTTTAAAGTTTGGCTTGAATACATATTTAGAACTTATCAAGCCATGTTTTGAAGCAGAACTTTGAGTTTAAGGGAAGCCAACATTTCAAGGTAATAATACCTCCCCTCCAAGATTCGAACTTGAGGTTTCCAATTTGGAAATTCAAGTTCTAACTATGGTGGTGTCCAATTGAGGACAAATAGGCATGACCAAATTATAACACGTTTTGAAATAATGTCAATCTGGATCCTGTTGTTTAGGGTCTTGGGGCATGTAGAATCATTATGGATTGTTGTGTCCATTAGTTCAGGTGATATCTTTTTCTGTATTATAAAGTCGCTCTAAGCCTTTATACTGATTAAGGCTTGAAAACTTTGGTTGTGGCTTTTAGAGTCTTGTGTTATGTGTATGAAATGCCTATGCACCCCCTACTGAATAACTCCTCTAATTTTACATGCTATGTTGCACTTTTTGTGACAAATAGTTAATCAAATTAACAAGAGATACTTCTATTTCTTAATTTTATTATCCTATCTACCTTTTTCCTTTTCACTGCATTTTTAGTCTTCCTTTTTTTCTCTTCTTTCTTTTCTGCTCACTCTAATACTTTAATCAATAATTGTATACAGGGAATATACATAGTTTCTGTGACAAAATCAGGGTGCTTAACCATTCATGACTTTGAGACTCTATATTGCCAGAGTACTGGTTCGTTGCCACGTAAGTTTAATAAACTTGCTTTCCACTTTCCCCTTGCACTAACATGTTTGCATAAACGTCTAATGTACATTATATCATGAGTTGTGTACATTAGTCTAATTGAAAATTGAAATCATTAAAATGATTTTGTGGCAATGTACTTAAATTTGTGGGTACAAGGAAGTCATGCATGTAGAAAATGTAAAAGAAATTCTGGTATTTAAAATTGTGGTTTTGCACAAGGAGAGAGACATCTCACTAAGATTGTTCATTTGGTATGCCTCTTTAAACATGGTGCCCATATTCCTAGGTAATTGATGCTGATGATTCAAATTATATATCCAAAAACATAGTTTGAACTTTGACGTCTCCCTTTTTGCATATTGTTGTGTTAGGTACATAAAACATGCCTAGTTTGCAATGTTTAGTGGTTGTTTATTTGTAGTTACACGCCATCAATGGATTGGTTTAGGAGTTAATTCGACGGCCTGTTTTACACTCGTTTTTCGTGGCCCTTCCACGTGGTTACTTTATGCATAAATAATAAATATTTATATCCTTCTAATAGTGTTCTTGACTGCAAAAAAGGCCATATTTCAGGTGTATTGTAGTTTGCATTAAGCATCCAATGTATAACTAATTGATTATGTGCGTGCGCATGTACGTGTGTGTTGGGGGGGGGGGTCCAATAATATAAGACCACAAAAAATCTAATAATTAACAGATGTGGGATAACACCACTTAACACTCCCTACTAGTTCAACAATTACAAAATAAAAAAGAATTTCAGAAAATTTTAAAAAATTCATAAAAATCAGAAAAAGGAAAAAAAGGAAAAAAAATACTGAACACAAATAAATAATAATAATAACATAAACATTTATTTTATAATTTATAATAACAAAATTAATATTTAAACTAACACAAATTTGGTCAAACAGTCATTTAACCCTTTTTTTTTGTTTTGCTAATTTGACCAGTTTTAATATTATGTTAAGCAGCCACCTAAAATCAATTGGTATGAAGGGATTCAACTTTAATACAAGCCCACAAGAAATTTAATAAAATCATGTTAAGCATTCAGTCTAAAATCAGTTGGTTATAGGTTGAAGTGTCCCACTTTAATATAAGATTATACAAAATCTAATATTTAACAGATGCTGGATGACACTGGTTAATACTCCCCTCACATTTAGCTCAAAGAGGCTACTCCTGGACAACCTCATTAGGGCTCACCGATCTCACTTGGATTAGGAAGAACAACATGACAAAATTTGAGCTCTGATATCATATTAAAAGTTCAACCTAAAACCAATTGGTAATAATCGGAAGGGGTTCAACTTCAATATAAGACCACCAGACATTTAATGCTTAATAGGTGTGTGATAAAACCACTTAACAGTTTGCATAATATTCTCAACATCTACAATGGTCATGCGTAGTTGATTAATGGTTTTTGTTTTACAAGGATAACTTTCACTTCCTCTTATTATTCAATAACCTTGAACCAAGGATGACGATAAACTTGGTCGGATTGAAGAATTCTTATTAATTACTCCAAACTCCTTATTTCTTCAATTGCAAGTAAACTGTGCATCGTCTCAGTTCTTTTTGAAGCGTGTAAACATGTTTTACATTTTTTTGCTTGTTTCAAATTTAATTACGATTTCCTATATAAATTCATACTTATGTTTAGTTATGATAATTTATTATGCTTGCACCTTACTTTTGTTTTTAGTTATTTCTTTGGAATAGGCTTACTTGAAGATGAAAGTAAGCATTTAATGCACCTCAATTTGCAACGACAACTTGATGATGTTCGGTGGAATCATGCTAACCAAGATGAGGTTCTATTCACTTACATATCTTCAAACTTTTATGTAGTTAGATGTTGCATATGGTCATCAGACATTTTACTTTTTTTCTTTCTTTTTTGCACTTGCCATATGCAAAAGGTAGTGGCTAGCATAATGTTCTTGTTTACTTTGCTAGGTTGCATGTACTTCTGTGAAAAGTAATGAAGTGCTTATCTTTGATATTGGTTACATCTCTTCTAAACCGGTTGAGGTAAGTTTCTCTCTCATGTTTGATAACTCTCATTATTGGAAGTGATAATTATCAATGTACCATGTGGATTAGCTCCCTGTAGGTTCATCATGTCTGTGTGATTGTTGGCATTTAAATGTAATGGTTGGGTTATTTCCTGAACTTTTTTTATTTTCCCCAGCAAATTGATAATCCAATTTAACATGCAATCAAAGCTTTCAAGTTTGAACTCTGACAATTATTTCCCCCCTTTATACATTTTTACTTTGTGTCTCACCCATCAATCTATGCATTTCTGTTCTAGTTCTTCAGGTTGCACTTTCTCTTTCTACTTGGTTTCACATTTAAACCCATTAATCATTCATCAAGTATGTGAGCGATAAATAAACTAATTGTTTCTTTTTCTTTTTATCAACTTAAAGCTTTTGGAATAAATAATCATTCATGTAACATTGATATGGTTCAAGATAGTTAGAGTATGTCAATTTATTGTTGATGATCAGAATATTATGAAAAATAAAAAGAAATATATGTGAGAAATAATTCACTTGTGCATTGAACTTAACATTTACATTGGTATTTATACAAGTTGTATAAACCTAACTAAGGAAATTGTAAAGATGTAAATCTGGAGAAATCCATTAAAATCAGTGATCTAAGCCCTATGATTCAGACTATAATCATGTTAAGCTTTAAATTTAGTTTGCTGTAATTTCCATCACAAGCTTTCAGTGTTAATTTGGTCAGTTGTAAATTAAGTTGTCAATCCCCCTCTAGTTGTCCTATGGATATCATAAATGCTCAACTTGCAAACCAAATTATGATAGGAAAAATAAAGCATGAAAAAAAAAAAATACAACAAGCAAATTTCCAGGAACAGAAACAAAGCCAATGGTGATCATCAGAAGGCAAAATCTGGTGAGGTGAGCTTTGGAGAAGTACACAGATGCTGTTGTTAACACAGAAGACACACATGCAGGCTGGATTGCTGCTGGACTTGCAGGGTTGTCCAGCAATGGGGCTGTGAGTCCTATGGCGTGGGCAGTGAGACAAGAGAAAAGGCTTAAGTGGATGAGTACCAAATTTCGAATTCTAGGGTTTTGAGAGATTTCGAAAAATTAGAAAAGAAATCCCTAGTTTTGGAATTTCAGCTTTGATACCATGTTAAATGCAAAGGAATGGTGACTGAAAAATGGAGGAATTTTACTATCGTAGATGATTTCATGAGAAAAATATACATAGGTATTTAGATAGAAAAATAGGAAGAAAAAGGGAAATTGAATCCTTAAACATAAGGTAATTGAATCAATTAAATCCCTAGAAGTCAGCTATATACACTGTCAAGGGATTCTTACCGTTTGCTTATCTCTGATTATACCTTTCAATGTATCATGACAATTTTCTTCTTTGTTAACCCAGGTATTAAGAACAAGACGCACTCTGTCTGTTCTTGGTTCTGAAGTCTATAAGGGTCTATGTGAGATAGCCTTTACAACAACTGATAATTCAAGGTTAGTGAAAGGCTTAGAAAACTATAGTAATTGTTCAGGCTTATCTTTAATAAATATGAGCTTGGTTTTTGAAGTTATACTATTGAATTAGTTAAATTGATCCTTTCATATTTGAGAAACCACCTTTGGTTGTAAAGTACAAAAGACATAAAAGCATTATCATTTTGGGAAGCAAATTTGAGTGCCCTGTTATCAATGGATATTATGTTTTATTTATATATACTTTTTCTATGCCATAAATAGTTCATTAGAGGTTTACATGGAACATTCTGTATGCCTTTCCTTTGCAGGTTCCTTCGTATTAAACTTAAGCTTTAATCTTGGGCTAAAAAGAAACTTGATGTTTTTGTTCTCAACAAGAATAACTGAATTTCATCTTTAGGATAAGAACATGAAGGTCAAGACAACATAGTCTAGTTTCCACTAGACTAGAAACATGGAGAGCTATTATTTTGAATAATCTTATTTAGGTCATTTTAAAATTTTCATATTGTTTATATTTTTCTAACAAAAAATCTAAAAAAAAGTTGGCCTTTCTTTTCATATTTGAACTAGGACTAGAATTTTAGGTACAAATACATGTTGGTAACAAATTTCAGGAACTTGTTTAGCCAGCTTTGCTGTGGAAGAGAGTCAAAAGGCTTTGTTGGTGAGAAACAAGCTAGTTACTGCCCCTTTGTTATTAACTTCTTCATCTTTTTGGTGACATGTACACTCATAAATATTTAGAGCTGTGTTGCTTGGGCTCCGATTTTCTTGAAATATCCATTTTCGAAACTCATGTTGGCCTTCAAGGATCCTCTAGATACATGGAAAACTTAGAAAAATCTAACCATATTCATGTTAGATACATATGCATATCCGACACACGCTCAAGTTTGAGCAACATAGCTTTAGATTGCTGAGATCTATAATTCCCTGGGATTCGGGATCCTAACTGACCTAGCAACAAACTAATTTATAATTCAGCTGCTTTGTGACCTGGCATAACTTTGGAATTAGTATCATCAAGGAATTGAACCCACTTTTTGTGTTCTAAAGTCTAGTTAACTAATATATTATTGATTCAAGCAGCACTTATTTTACTTGACACGGTATTTGATTTTTCTGATGATTCATGGATCTGTAATGTTTTAGTTTCACTGCTGATGTTTTTTCTGTTTCCCTTTTTTTTCTTTTAGTTTCCGAAAATGTTTATGAAACACATAATGGCTGTCATCTTTTCAATATGCCAATTTTTGTGTCGAATTGATTTAATTTTTTGTTTCCCTCGTTTTCTTTCCCGATGGCTGGTTGCTATAGGTTAATTGCCTCTGACACGCATGGTGTAGTCAATGTATGGGATAAAAGAAAGAGCCCTCTTCCTTCTCTTGAACTCATTACTGGTTCTCGTAGCACACTCAATACTATCCAACTACATGTGGATAATCAGGTTAATAAAATGAAGAGCTCTCAATCTAGTTTTGTTAAGAAATCTATGTTTGGTTTTGGTTTATTTAAGTTTTATACTATATTTTGTAAATTTCTTCCCATAATGCAGTGCTGGCAATAAATAATGTGGAATTAGCAGAATAGAATAATTTGTGAAGTTATTAAATTACTATACTTTATTTTTTAGCTTTTAAATTATCCTTACGGTTATTAAATGATTTAAGCAGACCATTTTGGGGGCTAGTAAGGATGGAAATATCTATATATGGGATCTTCGTGGAGGAAGAACATCTGCTGCTTTTCAGTGTCATAATGAGGTAAGACAATTGAAGTTCTAACTTTGTTGCATAAGGGAATAGTTTCTTTAGATATTTGAAATTCAGATGACCTAATTGGAAATGCCACAACATGGTTGCACCATATCCTTATTGATACTAGATAGTGAAGTCACACAAATAGTAATGAATTAAGGGTTATATCCTTGTAGATAATAACTGAACCTATATTAGCCACCTTAGTGACCCATCAAAAGTACTTACCATTAGATTATCATGATATGGACTATATTTATGAAACCTAGTAGCATCTCCTTTCATACGATTAGATGCCCTTAAATCCACAATCCGCATGCTGGTTTTCTTGTGTCTTTCTAGTTTTGGAATGGGAATATTTACGGAATCCCCATGAATAGGATCAAACCTTATTCCATGGTATTTACACGAGATTCCTCTTCCTTATTCTTAAGCAAGTCCCCGAGAGGGCTTAGTTGATCCATGATTTATGTTTCAGCTTTCGTTTCCTTTTCGTTTGTTTCGAGAAATATATCGATCAATTCCGATTCTTTATTTTTCTATTGATTCTTTTCCGATCGAGATGTATGGATCTATGAATCTATGTGTCTATATTGATCCTGTTCATGGATTAACGAAAATGTGCAAAAGCTCTATTTGCCTCTGCCATTTTATGAGTCTCTTCCTTTTTGCGTATGACATCGCCACTCCCTTTGGCAGCATCCACTAATTCGGAACTTAATTTGAAAGCCATATTTTGACCCCACTTTAGATTACTCGGATAATTACCTTTTCTTAAGTAGGATGTTACCTTCAAAATTGAGTTTTCTCTACCGCTTGCCATGGCTGATTTGGGAGGTTTCGTATCTCCTTTTTCTCTTTTAGAAATGGTTTAGAACCTGCTGCTTTGATGCCATGTTGGGAAAGATATTCTAGGAGACAGATTCATTGAGAACGAGAATAAAACAAAATTTTTGAGAGAGAAAATCTTTATGCTTTTCTATGCTTCTTGTTAGTTACAACAGCCTCTATTTATACATGATAAAATTCTAAAAATAGAAAGGTATCACAAAGCATGACATTAGGCCCCAATAATGGGCATTATTACAGAATGCAACAATTACACCTAAATTCTCTGTGCCAACCACTATTCAATAAATTATTGCCAAAGTATCTCTACCAAACCTCAATCAACACTGTTACTCCTAAAATATTTGTACCAAATACTAAATCCAGCCCTTTGATAAATATTCATTTAAATAAACCTAGATTTCAAACTTAGAGAAAAGGTTTGGGTTGTACTTTTAGGGTGCATTTGTTTCATGGAAAATGACTTACAGAAAATATCTTCTGCATTTTTTTATGGTGTTTTGTGGAAAACAGTTTGGTCAACAGAAAATAACTTAGTCAACGGAAAGTAAACTCTTTTCCTGACTTATCATTTTGAAAAGTGTAAGTTATTTTCTGGAAAAGAATTTCTTTATGAACATTTTTATTTTTATATAAAAAAACTTAAAATAAGGCCTAAAATTATTATATTAATAATAAATTTTTATTTTAATTTTTAAAATTTTAAATATTTAAACATATTAAAATAATTAATATAAAATGTTATAATGTTTAATATTATTAAACATTCATATTTAATTATTTATATTTAATAATATAATGAATTATTAATATAACTTAATTTTTAATAAATTATTTAATTTTACATTTTGATTTTAATAATAAATTTTAACAATAATAATCTTACATTTTAAATAGTATTCTTAATGTATTATTGAAAATTAATTATATTAATATTTTAATGATAAATATATATTACAATTTATAAATTTTTTATAATAAATTTGTTATAGTATAAAATATGAATATTTTAATTATATAAATATGAGTATTTATTTAAATAATGCTTAGCTTTATTTACCTCTTCCAACTCTAATGTGTCACTATGCATTCTCATATATTTAATATATGTAATTTAAACTTACTAATTAGACATTATTTATTTTTAGGTTTATATATGATATAGTTGGCCAAAAAAGTTTACATATGATATTAAATAATATAAAATATTATTTTATTATAAAATAAATTTTTATTATCAAAAGGAGATGTTACTATAATTTTTTGTAGTAAATATATTTATGTTGTGTTTATTTCACTAGGAACAACTTTTAGAAAATGATTACATGAAAATTTGTCAAACAACGGAAAATATTTTATGTAAAATTATCCAAACACCAAAAAATATCAGCTTTTCCAAAAAATTAGTCCATTTTCCAGAAATCATTTTCCGGAAGTTATTTTTAGTGAAACAATCGCAGCTTTAAAGTTTTCCAAATCAATGTTCCTACTTTTGTAAGTTGTCAGATCTTTTACCTTTTATATGATGTAGTTCAATATAAGTCGAAACCAAACCATGCTATTAGCATGGATGATTGAAATAATACTGAATTCAGAATATTGAACAATTTTAAAACTTAATTATAATAAAGCTCCACAATAGATATTAGTCAGCTTTTAATTTTGCATTTACCTTATGCCAGATCTCCATGATTTTATATATGGAGTAGCTGTTTGTACTTCATCAGCCACCCCTCTATGATTGAATCTTTGTTTGTCACCTGCTTTTAATATGTGGCATATTGGAAAAAGTCTTCCAGACTGTTGCTGGCACTAAGACCCAATCTCAAGAAAAACAGCTCAAGCATACAAAAGCCATCCTAAGCCACCTTTTCTTCACTGCCAGGACCCAGTTATTGATGACATATCTTTATGCATATGGTTAATATAGCTTTGGAAGTTGACAAATTTGTAGTATCTTATTTATTCTTGTAGTGACATTAACAATGTTTTCCATTGTTCAGGCTGGCCTCCCACCTCTAATATCTTTCAAGTTGGCCTCAAAGCTGGCAAAGATTGGATCTTTAAAGGTATGCTGTGATAAATTTCCAGGCCATGTTCTTTTTCGTCAGGAAACACATTTGCTTCTGTTAGATTTTTCTTTCAAAGGCCCCTTAGATAATGCAATCGCCTATGAAGGACCATTTTTATGAATGTCCAATAGCCTGACATGTACCTTGACGGAACACTGAACTGCATTTAACATCTCTAATGAATTGGGATTGCCCTTTTTGATCAGGAACTGCTAGAAATATCAGTAGTTATATGATGTGAAATAAGTTGTTCATGTAACAATTTGTTGACTGAAGAGTTAATAGGTTACATGGAAGCAAACTATCATGTTAAAGTAAAATCAGAATAAACCCAGCTCCTTGTTCCTTTTCATAATGTGAAACAAGTTTTTGAATGATATATTCCCTTGAATTTTCAGGCACAATCAGATATTGTCCCAAAAGAAATACACTCTATTGATCTTGATCCTTCTTGCCCGTACCAACTGGCATTCCATCTAGATGATGGTTGGTAAGTTGTGGAAAGAATGCATAATTAGTTTCCTTAATTAATAATTTAGTTTGTATTGTTGATTATGCTTATGACATTTATTCTTGTGATCTATCAGTTCTGAATAAGCAAATAAAACAAAGTTTTTAGGGTTAATTACATGTGGTACCCGAACTATATTGAAATTTCTGATTTGGTGTCTAAAGAAAAAAAAAACCACAACTAAGTACTCAAACTTTCATTCCTTAAACAAATTGCACCTCTTGCATCCTCTGTTGTCAAATGACAATGATCTGTCTCGGGCCAGCCTCCCCTGCTTTCTCATTCCTTCTCTTTCCTTTCTTTCCTTGATTATTTCTTTATTTTTCTAATCCAGAAATAAAATGTAAAAAAATGACATGGCATTCGTAGACTCATGGAAGATGATTCCGCATACCTATACATCGGTGTTGATCTTGAATCTACTGATTGTGCTCATAACTGGCCAAAGATTTTATTCTCGAGAAAGAAACATTTCTAGGAGTGACTTCTGTTTTAGGTTGAAATACCAAGAAAGCATGAAGAGTTTCTTAAGGTCCTTGCTAGAGTTTCTGTAGGGAACTAAACATGTTCAGAATCCATTGCGTAAACAGCTAAATTGGAAAGTCATAACTAAATTACTGTCGGCCTCAGGAGACAACCTACTCTGTGTTTATGCATAATTCAAATGTCCTTTTGCTTCTATCATGATGCATTGGAGGCAAAGAAAATTCGAAACCCAACTTTGACGTTTTCTTCTTTTCAATTCCTCATGTCATGCAGGTCTGGTGTTTTGGATATTTACAATTTAAGAGTTACGCATGTTCATTGCCCTCCTCCAGCTTGGTTGTAAGTAAAGCTGTATAAACTTACAATTTTGTCCTATTTTTGTGACATGATATTGGGATGGGAACTTGTATATGATTACTGGACGTTTATTTCTTGTTCTTTACTTTGCTTTTTTAATTTGATTTGTTAGGAATGGAGCCAGCATATCAACTGATCTACTGTACTTGAGAAAACCATCATGGCTACCAACATCTTCTGTAAGGATGTTTTATCACTGGTCCAGTTAGCTATTACCACTATGCATAACTGTTCACTGAACTCAAGATAATCATCAAGTTCCTTTAAGGGGAAACAATTTACCTGGCTCATTAAAGGACACCCAACTTTTGAGCATTGTGCAATAATCAGCTAAATCATCTTCATATAAGCTTCAATTTTTTTGATTATTTGTAATAATACTTTCGTACTTTTGGCGACTTATTATGATTGTTTCCTCACATACAGTTTTAAGTAATGCAGTACTATTTTGATTAACAGCATCCTTCAATACTTAGCAGCATATGCATCAAATAGCCTTTTTCTGGATTTCTTAACAATAGGGACCCAAACGATTATATATATTATCTCACACCATTATTTGTTTACTGCAGATTTATGCGGTAGGATCATCATATGATTGTGGCATACATATTTTAGATTTCTATCCTGATACAAGCTCTCCTAGCCATGTGGACTACAGGTAAGGGGCTCCTTAAGGCTTTCTTGCGTGAGTCATCTGATACTCTGGAGGATGGACAATTCATATTTGCTTGTTCAGTCAATGCATGTCAAATCTTTAGTATTGTTCTTGTATAAGATTGAATCAAAACAAGCTGTTCTGCATGTAGTCATAAAATTTTTCTAATATTTTGCGGGTGTACTCCCTGCTGTATTCAATGGTGTTCTTGTTAGGCAATATGTTGTTTTCTCACCATGGTCCAGAGGAAAGGTGCGGGGTGCAATAGGCCTCGCTTTTTTATGCTACATTAGATATTTAATATTAACAGCACTACTTTCATGTAGAAGGCACCACTCATGCAAGGGTGCATATTCATGCTTGTTTTGATGTATGTACTAACATATACACACAAGTCCTTGTATGCCATATTATGTATGTAGTCAAAGAAATAATCTGACTGCTGTCCATGTTGCTTTCAGGAGTTGATTTTCTTTTTCAACATTTTTTTTGTTTATCTTTTCTCGTTCTAGGGAGGATGTGGAGAGTTTGTCTAAGATGAACCACCAAAGAAAGAAAAATATTTTTGTTCCATTGTCTGAAGGTGTTACCACATGTGCAAGTCATCCTCTTAATGGTACCATCATAGCTGGGACAAAGGTTAGTCTTTTATTTTGATCCCCATACCGTAATTATAAGGTGATTGATTTAGCTTCTTTTAACTCTTAGCCTACCTCCTTTCTCTCGTATAAGTTACTGAAAGTAGAGCATATATGCATGAGTTTGATGGGACTAAAATTAGATATTCCCACAATGACATGAACAAGGTCATCCGTTTAAAAAAAAAAAAGGAAAAGATAACTTTTAGGAACTAAAACTTTAAGAGAGAATGGCCTTATGCCGAAATTCTAATCAGAGAGCAAGGTAGACCCTTTAACCTTATGGACTCTTGTTTTGTTATTGATCATGGTTGGTTGTTAGAAAATAAATTAACATTGCATCTTCTTTCTAGTAAGCAAAGCTCTATTCTTTCCATCACCGACTATTGATTTATAAAAACCAAATCATTATATGATCATTTATTCTGTCTGTCGGTACCAGGTCAATTGATCATTTAGATGTTGCATGTAATAAAAACAAACCTTACAAACTCTGATACTAACGAGAACGCAACCTTCAGTTGTTTGAGTTTGTTTCTGAAGCCGTTTTACTCCATGCTTGGGAATTGGGATGCAATATAGTTGGTAACACTTTGTGTGGCAAAAACAAAACATTCAATTTAACGAAATGATTTGTATATGAAGTCCGCTCAAAGCGGTAACATAGTTTACGCCATTTATTATTTGTTGTATTGAAATCTTTGTAGGCTTATATCATCGACTTTAGAGTTTCAATTTCAAAATTCTTATTGAATGTTATCACTCAACCTTCCTGATTTTATCGAAACACGCAAACTGATTTTGGTTGAATGACTGGTTTCAGCATTCATCTTTGCTCGTCGTATCTCAACCACGCTGGGCATTTTGAGGCAAAATTTTGTGTAAGTGACAAAGAAAGCCCTTAAAGTTAGGTAACTGGTCCCTGTTAGATACAGATTTACAGCACATCAAAGGTGGTGAGAAAGCAGAAAAACATTGAAGCGGGTAACTTACAACCGTTAAATGGATAGATCCAAATTTGGATACACATCATCTACCTGCTTGATTGAAATGCATACTAGTTTCATAGACAGAAGTCTTGAATTCGAAGTCCAAAGGAATAATTGGGCCGGGCACTAGTCTCTTCATAAACACTAGTTTTTCTTAAACACAAGCACTACTGTATTATGTGTAAATACTAAATACTCTTTATCAACCATTTCTTTCTTCTCTAGCATTTGATTGGTATAATTATATGGAAACTAAATGAACATGTTGATGCAAGTACCTATTGCTTGGTTGTAGAATATGTTAGATTAACTAAACATTCCTTTATGCTCAGTAATTGTGCCAATATATTGTAAATTAGTTTGGGATTGTCCCATTTTTTTTTATTCCTTTTGCTCGAGTGACTAGTCTTCTACATGTCACTTTTCTCAATTTCTTTCAAAGTAGTTATCTCTTAACCAAAAGGTTAAATTTTGTTAAATGTTGTGGAAATTTCATGATTTTTAGTTTTTATACTTTGAGTTTTAAAATTTTAATCATTTTAATTTTTATTTTTTTTGAATTTTAAAATTTCAATCTCAATCAAATGATAACTATTAAATTTATAAAGCTAAAGTTTTATTGTTTTTAAAATTTAGTACATCAAACATATTAGTGTATATGTAATCTTGCATTGACTTGTTATTATCACATTTTATTTATATTAAAAAAAAAAGCTAGCTAAAACATTTAACGATTGTAACTTACATCAAGATTAAAATTTTGAAATAAAAAATATAGTGATTAAAAATGATTCAATTAGAGAACATGAATAATTTTACATATATTAAAAGATTAATAGTAAAATTTAATCAAATGGATTTAATTATTATTTGGTTTGAATTAAAATTTTAAAATTAAAAAAGTATAGTTTAAAATTGATGAAATTAAAATATAGATGTTGAAAGAGTGTAAGAAAAAAAATTATGAATTGGGAAAGTTAAAAGAATATAGGTAGGTATTCATACCACCACTTGAAATCCTTTGATTTATATCCATATAACATATTTTTAAATTTGTTTTTAAAAATTAAAACAATATTTTGGGGAATTCTAAGTTATTGATTGGGTGTTTATTTATAAAAAATTATATTTTTAAGTAAAATAGAGAATTTACGACCAAATATGCTCGGCTGGACTCCTTTCTCGTATGTCCGGAAACTGTTATATTTTCAACCTTTTTCTAAATAGAATATTAGAATGTAGAATCTAAGATATGACAAGAATTTTAAGTACCAATTTGAGAGAGATGTCAAGTTCAAGGGCTAAATATGCATTTGAGCCCAAATAACAAATGCTATCTTTGTGGAAAAATATTTAGAAGTTAAAAGCACCTCAAATCCCATATCTCAATTTTTATTTATCTCTTGGAAAAATTCATCTCTGATCTCCTCGAGGTATCTGCATATTTCTCTAATGTCTCATCTCTGATCGATTACTCTCATGTTTTCCTTCCTTTATTCTCTCTAATTTTTGTTTCATTTAATACAGATTTTTTTAAATAATAAAAAAGAAAAATCGAGGCCCTTCGTTTTTCAACTTTGTCTTAACCGATCAATTTGAGCTACGGTTTTGTGTTATGATGTGGATATTAAGTGTTGGGTTTAAATGATTGCTTGATCTTAGCTTGGACTCACACTAACTTAGTAACTGTTAGTATTTAAGATGAATTTTTTCCTTAATTTTTCTTTCATTTGCTTTCTTGATCGTAGTTAACCCTTGAAGAAATTATTGCTGAATAAACAAGGTTGGTTTAATTCTAAAGCAAAAAAATAAAAGCAATCCTTTTCTTCGCCTTTATTTACTTTTGTTAGGATTGAGCTCTGATTAGAGATTTTGTTTTGGGTTTAATTGTTGATTCATCTTTTTTCTATTATTTCTTCTTCGCCTTTATTTACTTTGTTAGGATTGAGCTCTGATTAGAGGTTTTGTTTTGGGTTTAATTGTTGATTCATCTTTTTTCTATTATTTCCTGGCAGCTCCTTTGTTAGTGAATCTTGTTTCCATGTCTATTTATTGTACGTTTTAGAAAGATCAGAAATCAGGGAGCATGCGTTGTGTTATTTAATCAAGAATTGAGAAGAGAGGCTAGAAAATAAGAGAAGAAAAGAAGGGAATATGAGTTTGTTCATGTACAGTATCTGATAATAATTCCTTAGCTAACAGCTGAAAGTAATGGCCAATAAGAAATTAAGACTTGGCCAATATATGATCTGTGTGGTTACAAAAAAGAATTTAAGCTAACTTTCATCTCAGCAGGTTGCTATGCCTGATTCTCTCTCCCTTTAGCTCCTTTTGTCAATTTCCTTCTTGTTTATCCAACTCCTAATGGTTCTAATTTCTTTCTATGCTTGACCTCCAGCTATACATTTCTTGCTGTAGCTCCTTTCCTAGCCTCTGCCTCAGCATTCTTACTCCTGTTAGTGGCCTTGGTTGATATTTTCATAAGAGGTTGGTGTTGAGCGTCTTTGGAATGTCTTCTTTCTTGATTCTGGTCTGCCAATAGCTAGATCTTAAATCTGTTTTTGCGAAAAATGTATTACCCTTTAGCTGATCTAGCAAGTATTCCACCTTGGGAATTGGGAATTTATCCTAAATGGTTTTGGGTTGTCTATAATCAATGCATAATCTTCATGTCTCATCTTTTTTCTTCCCCAGCAAGTAAAGATTAGCAAACGGAGCTCTTTTTGGTTTGTATTTTTGAGGACGACATCATGTCTGCAACTTGTTTCTGCTCTTCGACCTTATGGTAGTAAGGAAATCTGTAAGGTCTGAGGTTTACAGGTTTAGGGGTTAGGTAAATAGTAAGGTCATGTGACCGTGCAGGTGGTAATTCTGAAGGTTCCTTGAACTCATCTGAAGATTCCTTGAACTCATCTAAGTAGGAAGGCAAGTACTGGCAGTAGCTCTGCTGGTATTTCTGCTGCATTACATTTAGATGTTAACATATACAATCCTGCCGTTGATTGTGGTTCTTTTCCCATCAGCTTTTGTAATTTCTCCCCAAAAATCAATTTGAAGCAACTCTGACGCTTTTCTCCTCAAAGCTGTGTCTGTTTTCCCTCCTTTTGAAAAGCTAACGAAAGAGATAAAAGATTTATTATCTATACATTTAATCCTTACAAATCTACTCTTTTTATGCTCCTATAAATATGTTAACATTTATGGAAATACAACTATACACAACAAATACTTTCAAGTAGGAGCATAGATATTGATCATACCCAGCATGTTACACAGATAGTCAACTTGATTTCCATCCTATGCTTTTGTAAACAAATTAACAAGTTCTTCTCTTTCTTCACATAGACAATGGAGCTTAAATTTTCTAGAATCTTCTCACGAATGAAGTGACAATTAATCTTGATGTGTTTGGTTCCTTCATAACAGATTGGATTCGAGGTGATATGAAGAACAGTTTGATTTTCACACTATAGTTTTACTTATGATGTTTCCACATGATATCACACGTAGAATGTGTCATTCTTGTACTCAGATTCTACATCATATCAAGATACAACATTTTGCTTTTACATTATACGAACTTTTCACCAGCAAAGACACAATAAACAGTAGTAGTCCTCATATCAATCTTGGATCCAGCCCAAGCAACAGCGCCAGAACTCTCAATGCGATTTTGTCAATGATTGTTTTACAATGTGCCAAGCTTAGGATCCTTTCAAGTAATATAGGATCTGTTATAGAGCTACCCGCTGTTTGACTGTCGGTGTGGACATGGACTAGCTAACAACACACAATAAAATCAATATCCGAATGAGTCACAATGATATAGTTTAGTCTCCCAACTATCCTCTCTTAAGATCATTGAATGGCTCACCATTATCCCTTGTAAGATGTGCATCTGACTGAATCATGATATATTGGTCTCATTGTTCTATAAGCTGGTTTACTGGTTTCAGGTAAAGCATGGTTGTCTAGTAAACCAGAATCATGATGCTTATAGGTATATTTAACTTGTGCATCAGTGACTGTAACTTCTACAGATTTCTTGCCTTCACCTTGACTGAGTAGTTACAGTGGAATCTAAATCAACATAGGTACTGTGCTCCCAGGATTCTGCTTTGCTAGTAGTCCTTTTTTATCCATTAGCTCCAAAATTCTACTGATATGCTCTTGATTTTCTACAAAGTTAGCATCTTTCTGGTTGTTAGATGCGTTAAGTGTGTCCAGTTGAATCTAGAAGGGGTATTGAGTCTAGTTCCTTCTGCCATTTCTTTGTATTTCTTGTGTTTTTCCAGCTTCTATGGCTGAATCTGGACTAGCTCTGAACCAAATTTTTACTTAATCAAGAATTGAGTAGAGAGGCCAGAGAAGAAAAAGGAAAGTTGAGTCTGTTCAGTCATAATCTCTTAATACAGAAACTATACATATATAATATCTAACAATAATTCCTTGCTAAGAGTTGAAAACAATAGCCAATAAGAATTTAGTACTTGAACAGTATATGATTAGTGTGTTTTGAAAACAGAATTTAAGCTGACCATTAAGATCTTTCTGGCTCAGCAGGTTGTTGTACATGATTTTTGCTCCATCCATCTACTTTTGTCAACTTTCTCCTGAGTTCATCCATCTCTATCAGTTCTCCTTTCTTGCAATGCTTGACCACCAGCTGTACATTTCTTGCTGTAGTTCCTTTCCTTACATCCATCTCATCACTCTTGCTTCTGCTAGTAGCCTCAGCTGATACTTTCATGACAGTTTAGTACCGACTGCTGACACTGAAAACTTTTGTCAAAAATAAATAATCAATTTACTTTTTCTGCGTCATTTTTTTTTTTGGTAAGAGTAATTATGTATTATTTAGGAAAGAGAAAGAAAGAATTTTTATTCCATTTTGCATCCAAATCAATGTCGTCTAATTTTGCCAGAATGCTTTGTTTGTACCTGTTGTAGCATGAATCAGATGAAGGGTGTAATGCTAATTCTCTGGAATCTGTGTATCTTCATTTTTGTGGTGAAATAGAAGTAAAGCAAATGCTATTGTTCTTTTTATTCTTTGAAGTGGACATAAGTCAATATGATAATTTCATATTGGTACATCACTTTGCAGGTTGTACTAGGTTATGCTGAAGAAACAGATAAACTGAATGTGTAAGGACATTTGAGGGATTTTCTCTTTCAGACTTTCTCAAAGAGAGGAAAATGTCAACTGGAAGAAATACCCATTGGTGTTATAGATGCAGGCGCCCAGTTATCCTTCAGGGGCATGATTCAGTTTGCTGCTATTGTGGTGGGGGGTTTGTTCAAGAACTGGATGAAATGGTGCCTATCAGTCCCATGGATTTTTTCGGAGTTCCTGGTGATGAAGATCGTGGTCAGAGATTTGGTCTCATGGATGCTTTTTCAGCCTTCATGAGGCAGAGATTGGCTGATAGAAGTTTTAACCATAATATCAGGGGAGGAACAGATTCAATTCTTGAGCATAATCCACCATTTGGTCCTTTGTTGGTGTTTGGTGGCCAAATTCCTTTTAGGTTGTCAGGGAATGGTGGGTTTGAAGCTCTGTTTAATGGGGCTCCTGGAATTGGCTTTACAAGAGGTAATGCTGGAAATTATTTCATAGGTCCAGGATTAGAAGAATTGTTTGAACAGCTGTCAGCTAATGATCGTAGAGGCCCTCCCCCAGCAACTCGATCTTCAATTGATGCAATGCCCACTGTTAAGATTACTCGGAGGCATCTTCATTCCGACTCGCACTGCCCTGTATGCAAAGATAAATTTGAATTGGGGTCTGAAGCAAGACAAATGCCATGTAATCATTTATATCATTCGGATTGCATTATCCCATGGCTGGTGCAGCACAACTCGTGCCCTGTTTGCCGTCAAGAATTGCCACCACAAGGATCAGGTAGCAGCCAGAGTTATAACCCCAGGGGTCAAAGTAGGAGCAGCAATTTTGGAAGTAGTTCCAGTGGAAGGGAGAGCCAAAGCAGCAGACGTAATCCATTTTCATATTTCTGGCCATTCCGTTCATCAAATTCAAGCTCTAGCCATAATGGAGCTGCGGGAAGTAGTTCCCCACGGCATGTGCATGAGAACAATCATTCGATGGGGTATAATGGATGGCCTTTTGACTGAGGTCTGTAGTTGTGTGTACCTGTAGTGTTTGGGCAAAAATTAGTTGCACTGAATGTGGATTGAGGGATCTTAAAAGAGTCTGTCTCTGTAAAAGTGAATGAGGTCAATTTCGTCCTGCAAACTGTGTTTCACTCTTTAGCCAGTACTTGTGGGTTTTCAATCTACTATGAGGACTATAACTCAATAACTGCAGTCTTGATGGCATGCTATGCTATGCTATGCTTCCATGTTTCAATAAACTAAGCATCATGTATGATATGGGTTTACAAGTTTGGTTGAGTTAATACTAACCAAGATTACATCATGAGCTTTATACTCTTTGCTTTAATCTATGAAAACACACTCTCTATCCCACCAATTTATTTAGGGTTTAAACTTGGAATTATAAATTTGAGGGAGTCTGTGGGTGATAGTTGTAATTGGATTGTTCTACTGAATTATTATTATTTTTTTATAATTTTTGATAATTTATTTAATTAAATTTACTGAAAGGCTGTCCAAAATAGTAATATAAGCCCCTAAAAATATAATCCATCTAGAATTTGGTTTAAAAAAGATCCATCTAGAATTTTGACAGGTGAACGATGCGGCATGCATTTAACTTTTAAAATATTTTATATAAATTCTTTTATATATTTGTTTAATTTCACATTTTAATTGGTTTACTTTCTAAAATACAAGCATTCAACCCCTTGATTTAATTATCATTTTAACGGATTCACCTTTAAGTTGGTAATAGTTTAAAATTATGGATTAATTAACGTAATATAGATAAATTGAAAAATTAAATGTTAAAAAAAAATTCAAGGGTTGAATTTAAGTTATAAATTTTGTTAAGTATATTAATTAAAACTAAATACTAAATATAATTAGATTATTTGATAAGATAATATAATCTCAAATGAAATATAATAAAATAAAAAAAAAGAATGGAATTTACTCTCTATTAAATGATAAATAGGTCATTATCTACTTATTATTTTCTACATTTTTAAAAAGAAAATTTTATCTAATAATTTTCATTATAGGTTATCAAACATATTTAAAAATTTAAATTGATGAAAATATTAATTTTTAAAAAAAATTTCAAACACTCTATCATCAAACAAGGCTTTAGTAAAAAAACATTACCTGAAAAGAGTTTTTTTTTTCTTAAGGACTTAAAAATAAAATAAAATAAAATAATACTACAATGTAGACTTACAAGTTACAAATGGTGTGCGAGAAAGTAAGCAGTGGGAGGGGAAATTGTAATATAAATCCCTTTCCCTTTAAAATTATTTCAATAGCATTCAGCTAAGTTATATTTTCACAATAAGTCATTCCAATTTTCTTATATTCAACAAACTTACAATTTTACTTAATAAAGTAGTATAAATTATAAAACCGTTTAAAAAAGGTGTTCTTAAATTTATCACTACTTTTAAAAGTTAAATCCATTATTTAAATTGAAATAGAAATTAAAAAAAGTATAAATAATGATACAATAAGTTAATTATTGGTCATATTATTTAAATTTAATTAACAATTCGTAAATTAGTGAATATATATAAAAATAGAATTTCACACAATTTATTATTATAATTATTGTATTTTAAAAATAATTTCAAAATATTAGTTTTAATTCATTTTAATATCAGTTATATGTTTTTAAAATTAAATTTATATATGTATTATTTTGTTTTAATTTTATAACCATACTATTAATGAAATGTTGTAATTTTTAAAAAAAATAATTAAATATAATTTAATTAATACATACAATTAACCTTGCATAAAACTACCGTTTAATATTATAATATAATATTATAAGATACATATGCGTTTTTTTTTTAACTTTGTGATGTTGAGGCTTTAATTTTTTTTTTTGACAAGTGGCATTTCTTTATAATTTGGGAGTATTACATGATAAGGCATTTTCACTTTTTGAATTACATAAATAAGCGTTTTTATTGTATGATATATTTTATTTTTAGGTTATTGCTATTTAATTTCATTTTTAAGCTTATTTTTATTACATATATCTTTTGTAATTCAATTCTAAAATATTAAATGATTTATTTAAATTTTAAATCTATTTATTTTTAAGTCCTACATAGTTTTCATTTCTTTCAATTTTATCTCTAATTTGAAGTTTTAAATTTTTTGATTTAATACTGAAGTTTAATTTTGATTTTTATAATTAGGTCATTATGATTTAGGTTTTAATTTCTACATGTTGCTTACTAATATTTATTAATATATTTTACATGTTTACTTTTTTTTAAATGATTCATTCGTATTAAATTATAAAGTGTGAAACAATGCTAAAATAAAATGATTTAATTTTTAAATATATTATTTTTCAAATGTTACAATTTTTTAAATATATTTTAAAGAAATATTTTAATGGATAAATACATCTCATCTGTATGCAAATTAGTTATCTATAAATCTGACTAAATCAATATAATGAGATTTCAAAAAAATTTAAGGTTATTATAGTTTTTGAAGAGTGCTTTAGAAAATATTATGAAAAATGTTTTTGAAAATTTTAATTTAAATACTTTTTTAAAATTTTAGTATTACTGTTTGTTTTTATATAATGTCTAGATTAATCATTGAGCTCACTCTAGTGGATATTTTGAGAAAATAAAAAAATATTTAAAAAATAAAATAAAAATTTTATTTTAGGTGTGATGTTGTAATGTAAAAAGCATGCATTTAAAAGATATTTAAATTCGTTATTATTATGATATTTCAATAAAGATATAAAAAAATTTGTAACTCATTATGAGTCAAATCTTGAAATTACACATTAATTTTGATTTAGTGTGCAATTTGATGCATGAAATTTGATTTGATACAATTATACACATGAAACTTTTATTTGAATCAAATATACACATTTAAAGGAATAAATACATCAAACTATATTTATATTGGATAAATATAATTATTTGTGCACGCAATAGATAAGCAAAAAATGATGCTATATTAATAATTGTATTAATAATTTGTCAAAATTTGATCAAATCAAAATTCCATATATAAAATTGCACAAAACCAAAGTTCATGTATAGAATTACACATTAAATCAAAATTTATGTAAGTGTCACGGGTCTAAACTTTAGTGTAGCAAACCATGTGGCCTTACGTAACTTCAAATTGCCTAAGTTAGCATGAACCCTCAAAGTTTAAGAGTACTAAGAATTCTTTAAGGCATTAATGACAAAAGACAACTAAGTGAAACAAGCAGAAATCTCAAGGAAGGAAGCACAAAAAAGCTCTAAGTAAACGATTTCAATTGTATTACTAAGTAATGAATGATACAGGACGCATGATCATAAATGAGGTAGGGAAAGTTCTATTTATAATTGAGCTTCCTTATATCTAACAGTGCAAATTAAATTAGATCAACAATTCAAATTCAAGTCTATTTCAATAATAGTCTTAAGAAATTTAAACTCTCATTAATATTGTTTTAAGATTACAAATTAACCTTACAACTACAATTTATTAGAGTGTTTATTGAGTCAACAGGCTTTAGGTAGATAGATTTTTCACAATTTTCCAAAAATTGAGGCAATCTTAATGGAAAATAAGCCCAATTTACTCAAATGATTGCCTTGAGTTGTTCTGCGCACCATGGTCATGATCCTTTGTACATGGATTATGCCATTTTCGCCCACCTATTCTAGCATCTCCTCATCATCTAAGAAATACCACAATGCCTCTTTCGATTTCCAACTAGCTTTTATGTCAAATAATCTCTTTCATCAGACAAATAGTCTCAACTTATAATTTTGTCGTCATTTAATTCAATTTAGTTTATCACATTGTACATCTTTGATAGTAAAAAGCTTTCACTCTAATTTATCTTTTGAAAGACTTAATAATTACGATGATTACTCAAAGATATCACATATTTATAATTACATCTAAAAATAGGTTGTTTTCGAAAGTCACATGTTAGGAAAGGTTGAAAATTAAAGGAATTAGGTGGAGAATTAGTGATGATGGGTAATTATGTGATGCAAAGTAGCAATCGTAAAACGAAAGTTTGAGAAGATCCTTTTATTGGAGGGCCTTTCGGTGCTAATTGAAGAACCTTCATTGTTTTTTATTATTTTCATATTTCTTTCCGTTAAACATTGAACAGTGGAATCAATTGGTTCTCCGCCTTAATCTGAATAATTGATCTCCCAGTTTCCTACATAGACAGAAAAAGAAAAAGTTAAAGCCTGCAATTGCTGGCTTTGTATGCCCCATCTCTCTCTTTCTCTGTCTTTTCATTTTATTAGCACCGAAACCGCATTTACTCCATTTGATTTCATGACAAATAGTCAGGTGTTTGTCTAAGGTGCAGGTAACAGTACTATTCACTATGGCAATTGAAGTAATCAGCCCAAGAATCTCGTTTTCTTACTATCTCAATGCAGAAGCCATTGAAGAACATCATCATCATCATCATCACCAGAGTTCCGATTTCGTTTTCAATTTTGGCGATAGTTTTGTCCAAGAATTGTCTTCAGCTGATGAGCTCTTCTCTAATGGCAAGATTCTACCCATGGAAATCAAGAAAAAGCCTGTTGTCGCAAAGCCTGTTCCTGTTCCTTCTCCTCCCAAGAAAAGATTGAAGGAATTTTTATCAATGAGTATTGATGATGCAGATGACAAGCCTGCATTCAAATCTTTGTGGCAGTTCAAGAGAAGCATTAGCCTCAACTCTGGAACCAAAACCCTAATCCGCTCTCTTCACTTTCTTTCCCGGAGCAATTCAACTGGTTCAGCTTCAAATCCAAAACCAACAATGCTTTCGAAAGAAACCGAGAAGCAGCATTTGCAGAAGCAACCATCTTTGTCAACAAAATCATCGCACTCACATTCTTCTGGTGCATTTTATGCTTACACTAATTCTACTACACACAAGTCTCCATTAAAGAGCAGCAATTGTGGATCATATGGAAATGGAGTTGGAGTCAATTCTGTTTTGATTTCTAATGTATCGGTGGTGAGTTTTTTTGGGTTTGGTTCACTCTTCTGTAACCCGAAGGGTAAAAAGAAGAAAAAATGAATACATTACTTCTTAGTTGAGTTTAGCTGTGCATGAACTAGCATATCTGTAAATTGAAGAGAGCAAGAATCCTAATATTCAAGGTACCATGGGTATCCATCTACTTTTCTGAGGGTGAAAACAACAGTAAAACAATTGATCAGATGGATGGTGTTTGTCATTTTTCATGCATACCATAATGATAATGGTTATGGATCTAGCAGACAGGTAAACATGGTATTTCTCTTTCATGGCTGTCAATTCTTTCTTTTCTTATTTATCTATTTATGTTTCGATGAATAAGTTATTAGTGGCTATCTTTAATTCTCATTGTTGTTTCCTTTGATTTAAAATACGTAAAAGTAAATAGATTAGGCAACTGGGTCGAGGAGGGACCATGTTTTTGTGTCTGTTATGTTGTATCTGGGTTAAAGACAAACGAGTTCCTAATTGATTGGCTTTAGAAAGTAAAAGGTGATGATGACTCATGGTTTGGCTTTAGAAAATTAAGAAAAAGGTGATGATTAAGTGGTCCTCTCAGCTTCCAATCTGCTTATCTATAAAAGGATTTGCTAATGAAGGACAACATCCTTGTTGCTGGCTAGTAGCAGAGTTCTGTTTCAACCCACTTAACTCGATCTGTGTTATTTGCTTTAGTTGGTTTCCTCATATATATAGCCATTGGTTTTGTTGCCTACTGTAGCTGCTATTGGTTGTTATTTCCTCGTTCTCCTCCCGGTTGCCTCTTCTTACTATGATGCTGCCTACTACAGTCTGCTGCTGCTTCATTCTCCTCTTGGTTGCCTCATCCTCCTGCAATCTTGCTGGCTACAGTTGCCTCATTCTACTCTTGTTGTTGTGTTGCCTTATGCTAGTTGATGTTGTTGCCATGTTCGCCTCTCTATTGTCTCCTCTTACTGCAGTACTACCTGGTACGCTGATAGTTGTCTCCATGCCTCTGTTGAAAAGGAAATGGCGGATACAGGAAAAATGTACTTCAGAAGGCAGGGTGTTTTGGAGAAGCTGTCCTTAAAATAGCTTATTTCCCGCTCTCTCTAGTGCATGACAACCAGGAAATGATATTTCTAAAATACAATGCATTAATTTCGAGTTAGATAAATATCGGTTGCACTCAAAATTTTTAAAATATTAGAGTAAAATCAAACTATAGAGAGAGCAAAACCAAGAAATGTTTCGTTATTGGACCAAGAAATGTTAGCAGTGTATGAACAACTTAAATACACTTACTGCACTCCACCAATTCCAAAGGCATGTGGTTCCAAAACCCTAAAAAATCTCCATTTAGACTTGGACTCAACTTCAACCCTAATTTGGATCTAAGAAAATGACTGATTTTGGACCCAAAATAAACCAAGCCTTAAAATTGGGCCTTGACCCTTTGTTTTAGATTCGAACTTGATGCCTGATTCATGCTTGGACCTAATTCTTGACCTAGGCTTGGACTTGATTTTTTAACATGGGCTTACATATTGAGCCACAATAATAATTAAATCAAAATTTAATTTTGTTTTAAAATTACATTAAAATTTCGATTTTACTCAAGAAATCCAAATAAGTCCATTTCTAATAAACTTAAAGCCCAATTAGCTCAAGATTGAAATGCTCAGATAAAATTAGGTGTTTACACTTGTCGCACAAGCAAGTAAGGTGGACATCGTAAGGAGTCATTGTTGGACTCGGTTTGTCGTCCATATGGTTGTTTCAGCCCAGAGCTCTTCATTTTATTTGTAGTTCTAAATAATAGGACTTTTAATCAACTCTCTATCAATATCTTATATTGGTTGAAGAGAAAAAGATTGATGAATATTAATGAATTGATGAGAATTACAAAATCTTAGTTGTCAATTCACTTATTTGGCTAAATATAGTCGGCTCAGAATCACTTTTCTTTAAGAAATTCTAATTTAATACATGTGTTTGTGTTTGGAATTAAGCTAAATTCATCATACGATCTGCGAGTTAGAGGGTTGAAAGTAAAAATTGAAGTCATGTGAGAATTTGAAATCAATCTCATAGGATTCTATAGGGTTGAATTCAATTGGACTTTTAAAAAATTTTCGAATAGATTTTGGAGTGATTTTAATGTCTAATTGTTGATCTTTGAGTTATCTTTGAAATATTTTTGAATCACCTAATTTCATGGATTCTAGCTTGAAATATGTTCATTTTTGCAAAGCAATGCACTTCTCTGCAAAAAGTTTAAGACTAATTGTTGGGCTTCATAAGGGTATCTTCGACTAGACTTTTTTAGACCTTTTGATCACCTTTTGGGAAAACTCTTGCTCCCAAATTATAGATCTTCAAGTCTTTTTCGCAAAAGTTTTTGTATAATTGAATTTACAATTTTGTAACTCAAGATATGGTTATTTCTGTAGAAGGGTGTAGTTCCCCGCAAATAATTTGAGTTAAATCATGAAACAACTTCTCCAACTTGTCAAAGTGGACAAAAATACATCTACGTACTAGATTATCAATGATCTATTGTTCTTAACTATTTGAGTTGGTTATGAATGTTTCAAAATTTCGATGCACACACCTTTCATGTTTTACCAACTTTTTACTTCCTTTCTTAGGGAATGGACTATCTTCTTGAGTTTGATTTCTAGATTAAACTTGAGTGTACACGTGCCTTCAAATATGGTCATCAAAAGAAATTAAAACTAATTACTACCAATCCCTAACAATGACGTTAAATTTTTATGTGTCAAATCCATCAATTTTAATTTTCTATGCCTAAAATTTAAATAAATTTGTAAATAGGGAAGTACGGTCGAATCCCAGATATACTAAATAAAAAGCATTAAAGTCTACTGTGATTAAAACTTAATCTTGGGCACGACTAAGTGATCTATGAGAAAAAAAATAAAGAAAAGTTTTTTAAAATATTCCAAAAAATAAAATAAAAGAAAACAAGATGTAAATAATAGCAATTCAAAATAATAAATAATAAGTCAATATGTTGAAAATTTCAATCTCAGGTGTGATGATAGTCTTGGGTGTTGAATTAATCACAAGTTATAGATATTTTCTTATTGAATGATAAGTTGGTTATAGTGATAAAAAAATAATTTCAAACCACCAACCATTCATTGGATTGTAAATTAACTAGGAGAACATCTCTTTAATTAACCCTTTTCAATTGAATAATCTTAAGAAACATTTTTAAGATTTAGTTTCCCAATAGCTTTATAGATTCGAAAGACTTGACTCAAATTAACAAACTCAACTATATAGTTCATAATCTGATTGCTCGATTCAATTATTAGAATAAAAAAATTAAAAAATTAATTACTCTAATTAAATGTTTATTATTTTAAATATTGAACAAAAGATCCTACCTGAAATTACACTAAAAATAATAATAAGAGACCATACAACCTATTCTATAAAATAGAGAATGAGAAAATATCAATTGAATATGGAAATATGTCTAGAAAATGAAAATGAGATGGGTATGAAAATATATATGAAAATAATTGAGAGAATAAAACAACATTTTAAAAGTAAAGAAAAGGAAAAAGTGAAAAACAACCGAAAGTAAAATATCAAGTAATTAGATAAAATAATCAATGGTAAACAACATAATATTATTAAAATCACAATACATTTATATTATGTAATATTATTAAAATCAAATAATAGTAAAATTATCAAATATTAAATTATAATAATAATAGTTAAGTATCTCAATTAATAATGAAAATTTTTTGTGATCAAAATAAAACCTATTAAATAATGCTAAAATATGATTTTTTTTAATAAATTTTTAGATGTCATTTGAACGAAAATGCTTTGCTAATGTATTTATTTATAATGCTAAATATTAATTTTAATTGGTATGTAATTGTAACAGCAATTTAAGGATATTTAATCTAAAATAATAAGTGTAATTTAATATAGATCCAAAGTTTAACGAAGTAATAACAATCATCCGTTGATAATAAAAATATTGTTAATAAAATAATTATAATTATAATTTTTAAATTAGTAATTTGTTATCAATGTAATTTTATATTCAAGATTTAATAGAAACATAGATTTATAATTTTATTATACAAAGTATTATGATATTATGCATGAGAGAGGAGATTTAAGGTGTGTTTGATAAACTGAAAATTTAAGTACTGGATTTTACTGTTAAATATTATAAGAGCTAAATTTATATTAAAAAAATTGTTTGACAATTTAGTAAATATAAGTCTTTGATAAGAGTAAATATTGATTTTTAAAAGATTATTTATTTTTTAATTTTAATCTTATTCATATAATATTTTATAGGGTAAACTATAAAAATAGTCACTTTTAACTACAAAAATGTTTGGCAATTAGGTATCTGAGATTGTTGTTGCATTTAATAGTTAAAAATTAAATCTTTTTATTTTTATTTAAAAAATATCAATCTAATCATTAAAATTGTAAATATTTTCTGTAAAGCCCAAAATCTGCCCGGGCCCATACCAGCAAAATAGACCCAAATAATAAAAACAAAAGCAGCCCATTTTCAGCCAATTTAAACCCAAAAACTACAAGCCCAAATGCCCAATATTAATAAAAACCCTAGAGGCCCGAATGGCCCAAAACTACACCAACTTTCAAACACAAAAAGAAACCCCAGCCGCATGTTGTTGCTGCCACCTCCTGCGCACGCCCACCACCGCTACTCGCCAATCGCTGGCTTCGCGTGTCCACGCGTCTGACACCATCTGCCGCTGCATGCTCCTCCTCCACTACCAGCACCTCCATGCCCTGCAAGATCAAGACAAAAAAACAGGATAGAATAATAGAAAAAGGATGTAAAAAGGGGTTATAAAACCCGAAATGAAGGACTGAACGGGGGGGGGGAACCTTTGAATATACAAAAATCGTATCAAACGAACATTGGAAATAAAAGAAAAAACACAAAAGGTTGATCTCTTATTCTACTTTCTTTATTTCCATTTCGTTTTTCATCTCTCTAATATTTCCTTTTTATTTTAACACGAATCTATTAAATAAGAGTAGCCATAAAATAAAAAGAAAAGGAAGAGAAGAACCTTACCGGAACCGCCTGTGGTTGCTTCGCGGGAGGTCTCTCCTCCATCGTCGGGGCTAAAAGAGGGGTGAGGGCCCTTTCTTTCGGTTCTTTTCGACTCAAGAAGGCTAGGCCTTCAAACTCTTTTGGAACAAGGCCGAATGGCCTATTCTTGTGCATTGCCGGCCACCGAGTATGGTGGTGGTGCGGCGGTCAGACGATGGCAGCGAGGATGGGTCTCGAAACCCTATCTGCAAGGGAGGAAAAATAGAGAAGGGAGAGAGAGAGTAGGAAGACTCTCTGTCTTTTTTTTTGAAAGAAAATGAAGTTAAAAATGAAAAATTTGGGGCTTTAATGGCCATGCAAAACACTGCCGTTTTGCACCCTCACACACACACCCCCACGCCCTAAAACGGCGCAGTCTAGGGGGAACCTGTGTGTTTTGAACCTATGGGCTATTCGCTCCCATGGTCCCTTCAATTTTGGGCTTGTTTACCTCGGGCCCCTTTTATTATTTTATCTTTTCATAGATTTAACTGTTTAATTTTCTTTTGTTTTTTGATTAAGCCCTCGGTTCTCTGGTGCTTCGAAATTCGACATACATCTTCAGAGTTGGGGAATAATTGCATGTTTAACCCCTGTTCTTTCACGTGTGCCTTATTTTAGGCCCTGCGTCCCTTTTTATTTTTTTAGATAGGACCCTTGATTTTAATCTTTTCTAATTCGATACTTAATCTTATAACATTAATATTTTTATATTTATTGATTTTTCATATACATATACTTTTATTTATTCATTTATCTCAAACAGTTTCACATGTTATTTATTTTAGATTTTTATTAATTCTTTAAGCTGACTTATGTATTATGCATTTAAGATTGCTTTACAAATTCGTTTTACCTTAAACTTAGCCCTTTTTTTAAGGAACTTGTCTCATTTCTATTTTAATGCTTTCATGTGTTGTTTGTTAACTTTCTACACGTTGTTTACTTTATATGTTTTTATATAAATTATTTATATTAAACTATTACATATTTTATATTCATATATACTTTTAATTCTAGCTATTCTGTAGGTTATTCATTTTAAATTTTCTTTTATTTTTTGTAATACTTATTTTAAGCCATTTATTTATATATATGTATATATGTATATATATATTCTTTTTCTTTTATACATCATTCATTTGAAATTATTTTTACCGTAACTACCTTAAGTCGTGTTATTTATCATCCATTTTAAATCCTTTTTATTTATTTAAATGATTCTATTATTATTTATTTTAGGTTTGTTTGCATATGGTTTTTTTTACACTTTTGCATATATATATATATATATTTTTTTGAAGGACAGAAATTATTCATATATATCATCTTTTTAATTTGCCTCGTGTATTACGGATTTTAAAATTCTTTTCTACATTATTTATTTTAAATTCATTTATTATCATTCTAAAGTTTGTTTACATTTTTATTTGTTTTAATTTACTTTATATCTTCCTTATTTTTAAAGATTGTTATATATGATTAAATTCATTGGTTATTTGTCGATGTTATTATTTAAATGATGTATTGTCGTGATGTTTATTTTAATTTGTTTACTTGATAAATCCATGTATATTTGTTTCATGCTCATTGTTATCTTTTTTCATATCATCGCCTCACGAATCAAGCCTCGGTGCATTTATCCAATAAATCGTTTTTTTAAATCCAAAAAATAATCAACGTTGTTTAAATATCAGATTCGCTATTATTCCAAAGCAAAAGTTTCTAAATAAGGCAATATTTCGCGTTTGGAAACTCGAGAAAACGTGCCCTAACGTGCTGGGTTTCGATTTCTCGTTTGACTAAATAGCCAAATATCCTCTTAAAGCTTCAAAGTATGGTTTCATTAAACTATAAGGTGATCTTGGTTCGATGGTTTAGAGTATCGGGTCCTAACGTGCTGGATGTGATATTCCTTAAGAACAAGAGAATCTTATATTTCAATTCACGTTATCAGAGTTTCTTTTAAGGATCGTATTTTTAAATTCTTTTCGAGTTTTTATTTTCGACATCAAGACATTAAGTAATCAACTAGGTACCAATTTTGGGCGTATCGAGGGTGCTAATCCTTCCTCGTGCGTAACCGACTCCCGAACTCATTTTTCTAAATTTCGTAGACCAAACTCATTGTTTTAATAAAATTAAATTGTTTATTAAAAAAAGCTGCTTTTAAAGGTGACCCGATCACACCTCATCAAAAAAGATTGGTGGCGACTCCCGTTTTCATTCTTTTTTTCAAAATCCAAGTCGACCCCGTTTTCATCCAAAAAATGGTGTCAACAGCTTGGCGACTCCGCTGGGGAAAATAAGAGAGTCAAGCCACGTGTTGATTATTTCTTGTCTTTTTGTTGAAAGTGGAAAATTCGATTTAAATTTACGATCCTCTCATTGCATCTCTTTTGTTTTGAGTTATATTTTTTTATCGTGTTCTGTATTTTATTTTATACCCCTGCACATTGCATTGCATGACCGCTGGTCATACCCTTTTAAGTGGGAGAGAGAAACTACGCCTTCGTGAGGTTTTCACCTCCGCATGGGATAGTGAATCGCTTCCGGGATACATCCGTACCTATGTCTTCGTGAGATTCTCATCTCCGCATGGCCATATGGAAATGTATTCCCCTGAACTGAACTCGGTCCATATGAGCCTATAATGGGTGAGGATCGAGGAATCTGCTGGTTCAGGTACCCTTACTTTAGAACCAAACCACATATAGCGAGCCGTAAGAACCCACCGAGATAAAGCTATTCCAAACCCTAGTACTTACCGAATAGATGCTTTATTTATTATTGTTTACTTTAAATCCTAGCTCTAATTTGCTTTGTTTGTGATTGCATGGCATTTTCATTTCAAAAGAGGTGTCGATTCACGTTCAGTATAGATAGAAAGCTTATCATGGAAAAGAGGTTTCTTGATAAAGTAGAAGACAATGCAGCTGTACGAGTGTGGGCTGAAACGATGTAGAGAGAAAAAGGCGATAGTCTTGCAGAAGGGTACGTATCAGAGTTATGGGACTTCACCCGTATCAGCATAATCCAAAATGATCTTCGAGAAATGAAGGAAATATGGGATCAATGGGACGACGGGACCAAGCAGATGTTTTACTGTGACTACGGGGACTTGCCTTACCTACTTGGTGTCAAAGTGGACAAGCATTTATTCCGAGCCCTAGCCCAGTTTTGGAATCCTGCTTACAGTTGTTTCACTTTTGGAAAAGTGGACTTGGTGCCCACCGTGGAAGAATATACGACCTTGCTTCGGTTTCCAAAGATTCAAATTGACAAGGCCTATTCTAGAGCTGCTAGTGTCCCGACATTATTAAAAAAATTGATGAGCATTACAGGGATGAGCGAACAGTGGGTCGCTGGCCGGATCCAACAGAAAGGAGACAGTAAATGCGTTCCTTGGAAAAGCTTGCGAGATTTAGTATTAGCACACCCTGATGTGAAGAAAAGAGTGGATGTCTTCGCTCTAGGTATCTATGGATTGGTAATTTTCCCTAGAGCTTTAGGGCACGTAGATGAGGCCGTCTCTAATTTGTTCGATCGGCTTAGTAAAGGAGTCACGCCCATCCCGGCAATCTTAGCAGAAACCTTTAGATCTCTAAGTGCATGTCGAAGAGCAGGGGAGGGAAGGTTCATCGGATGTGCACAGCTACTATTGGTGTGGTTCCATAGTCACTTTTGGAAGGTGGAAAATGTCTTCTATCGAGTCTTCTCAGAAGACTATTCCCCATTGAAGGAACAAGTTGCTACACCAAGACGAGACGACATCACGGAAGAGAAGTGGATGACGATTCTCCAAAATCTTCAGGAGGATGACGTTGAATGGAAAGCCCCTTGGATGGTACCCGACGAGATCCTGTATCGATGTGGGGATTTCGACTGGGTCCCTTTACTCGGAATTTGGGGAGCTGTCGGTTATGCCCCTTTACTCGTATTAAGACAATATAGATCAAGACAGTTCATACCAGCAACACAAGAGCTGGCTCAATGTGAGTTTTCTTATAAGGATGAAAACTACAAGAGAAAAACTCAAAAAATATCTAACGCTTGGAAACAGGTTCACCGAATGAAAAGATTTACCGTAGGAGCGATGACAACTCCCGAATATTATGGGTGGTGGAGTAAAAGAGTCAATGACAACATCCCTAAGCCGAGGGAAGATTGTGTTCAGTCTATAGAGGAGCATCTACAAGTAGCTCCGTCAGAATTAGAGATCATCAAACGAGACTTTGAGAAAAGAAATTCTGAGTTGGAAAAGAGGATAGAACAGCTAGAAGAAGAAAGAATGCATTTGGGATTAGACATCGATATCCACAAGCTAGAAGCCGAGAAATTAAGGAAGGGAAAGAACAAGGCTGAAGAGGATTTGGATAGTCTAAAAACAGATTACAAGAAGCTGCGATTGTCAATGAGAACTGTAGGTTTGGGTAAAACGTCAGAGCAGTGGCGACAAGAGATCAATGAGGAAAAGAATAGGGCCGATCAGTGGGAAAAGAAATTTCAAGATGCTCGAGCTCGAGAAAACGCTTTGGAAAGGAGTTTCTTAGAGTGCCGAAATGAAAAGGCAAGATTAAAGGCTAAGGTGGCAGAGCTAGAAAAGTCACTTCACTCGTACCGTAGTCGCAACTCCATGATCGAATTAAGAGCGAGCTTAAATAAGATCGAAGAACTGAAAGGAAAGATAGGGGAGCTTGAGGACGCATTACCCAATTCTGAGCTACGAATGGAGCTTCTTGAGAGGAGTAATGATCAGTGGCAAGAGCAATTCCACCATTCTCAAAGTCAGGTTAGAGATAGAGATTACGTTATGGGCGAAGCTATGACTCAGGTGCGGGAAGTGGCTGATCATCTGCAAACATTAGCAGTTCAGGCCGATGTATTGAGTTTAAAATATGAGTCAGAATCAAGCCGAGGTCGAGATTTAGCTTGTCTTCTTAGGAAGGTTAAGGCTTTGGGTATAAAGGCGAAGTCGTATATGTAATTTATTTTATGTAAAGAAATTTGCTTTTTAGTTGAGTTTTCTAATGAAATTGAATTCGAATCAATGCCTCTTTTTGCATTCATCTCATACATTTGCATTACATCATATGCAGTAAGTTTCATAAAATGACCCTAATAAAATTAAATTATGACAGTTACCCTGGAAAGCAACAAAAATCTAATCAAATATCACTACGGTACTCGTTGCCAAACAAAAGTAATGGATCAAAGGTTGGAAAGATTAGAACAGTTGCAACGAGAGATGCAAGATCAGATGCATGAACGACTGGAAAAAATCCAGCAGGACATGTTAGAATCCCAGAGCACTGTGATGAACCAATTAAAGCAGTTATTGGCTGGAGAGAATAACAAAGGAAAAGACCCCGTAGTTGATGCTGGGGAGGATCACGATGACCCTGTTTATCCTCCAGGTTTCACCCCAATTAACATCCAAGCACAACCAGAGGTGTACCCACAGAGGGTACCGGTTACCATTAGACCTCAATATCTGGCTGGTGCCTCGGTACCATTACATTTTCAAATGGGCTCGGGTTCTAATCCCGGGGATAATCCCACTAATCCTGTGGTCCCAGACCTCGATGACGTGGCAGAAACAGAAAAAACAAGAATGAACCTGCCAAAACAACTGGAGGACCGATGTAGATGGTTAGAGGAAAAATTTAGAGTCATGGAGAACATCGACCATCATCGCGGGGTTGACGCCAAGGATCTGAGTTTGATCCCTGATTTAGTACTCCCACCTAAGTTCAAAATGCCGAAATTCGAAAAATATAATGGGACTAGTTGTCCTGAAGCTCATATAACTATGTTCTGTCGAAGAATGACAGGATACGTCAACAATGATCAGCTGTTAATCCACTGCTTCCAGGACAGTTTGATCGGATCTGCAGCCAAATGGTACAACCAACTGAGTCGTGCTAAAGTTAGTTTATGGAGAGACTTGGCGCAAGCTTTTATGAAGCAATACAGTCATGTAACGGATATAACACCCGATCGAATTACGTTACAGAACATGGAAAAAAAGCCTAGCGAGAATTTCAGGCAATACGCCCAACGATGGAGAGAAGTGGCAACACAAGTCCAGCCACCCCTTTTGGAAAAAGAGGTCACCATGTTGTTTATCAACACTTTGAAAGCCCCGTTCATCAACCACATGTTGGGGAGTGCTACCAAGAGCTTCTCGGATATGGTAATGTCCGGTGAAATGATTGAGAACGCGGTAAGGAGCGGTAAAATTGACACGGGGGAAAACTTCAAAAGACCAGCCCCAAGGAAAAAAGAGGGCGAAGTAAACAACGTAAGCACATATAGCAAGAGCCATTCAAAACCGATTACTGTTGGCCCTCCAAAAATGATAACCACTAGTCACCAAGCCCCCTCAAGGCAGGAACCCAACACAAGGCCCAACACAAGGACTAACACAGAGAGACTTCAATTCACGCCCATTCCAATAACATACGGGGAACTGTATCAGAAGTTATTTGATGCACACATAGTATCTCCATTTTATCTAGAGCCCATGCAACCTCCATATCCCAAATGGTATGACGCGAATGCCCAATGTGAATACCATGCAGGGATACCAGGGTACTCAATTGAGAACTGCACTGGGTTTAAAAAGGCGGTGGAAAGGTTCATTAAGATGGGGATTGTGAAGTTTGACAACCCATTAGGACCAAACGTAGCAGCGAATCCGTTACCCAATCATACTGATAAAGGGGTAAACGCAATAATCGAAGGTGGGAGAAGGAGAATCAAAGCTGACATTGCAGAGATAAAAACCCCATTGAGTTGGGTTTGGAGACAAATGATAGAAGGAGGTCTCATCAAACAAGATTCAAAGGAAAGGCCCGAAGGAACAAAGACGTACTGCGAATTTCATGCTGAAGAAAACCATGACATTCAAAACTGCACTGAATTCAAGGCCATGGTACAAAATCTGATGAACAACAAAGAGTTAGAATTTTATGAAGAGATCAAAGGACTTGAAAAAGGAGAAGTTTATGCCTCGGAGGAGGGGCTTACGAGAAAGGCCCAAAATCACCCGGTGGTGATTATTTCAAGGCCAACAAGCACAGGATCTGGAATACAACTGGCGCCAAGGGTCATAATCCAAAAACCTGTAGCCTTTCCTTACAAGGATAGCAAAAAGGTTCCTTGGAATTATGACTGTAATGTGATGATCACGGGAGAGGAGAACCCGATAAATGCTTCAGAAGAGGGTAATGACGCAGGCTTCTACACGCGTAGTGGGAAATGTTACGACCCGGGAAATACAAAAAGGGAGCCTATAAAAGGAAAAGCCTTGGCGGTTGAACAAGATAAAACGAAGACGATCGGAATTGAATTGCATATTAACACACCGGTGACTGAAAATGAGGCTAGAGAATTCCTAAAATTCTTGAAGCATAGCGAGTATAGCGTGGTGGAATAATTGCATAAGCAACCGGCTCGCATCTCAGTGCTCGAGTTACTTCTAAGTTCAGAGATACATCGTAATACGTTAGTAAAAGTGCTAAATGAGACTTATGTTGCTAAAGATATCTCAGTGGACAAATTGGATCGCCTGGTTAACAATATAAATGCCGATAACTTCATATTCTTCAACGATGATGAGATCCCGCCAGGCGGTATGGGATCTACCAAGGCCTTGCACATCACTGCCCGTTGCAAGGGGTGTATACTACCGGCGGTACTCGTCGACAATGGATTGGCCCTGAATGTTTTACCCCTGTCCACATTAAACAGGCTACCTGTGGATAATTCTCACATGAAATCGTGCCAAAATATAGTGAAAGCATTTGATGGCACTGAGAGAAAAGTGATGGGGAGAATCGAGATACCTCTATTGATTGGTCCAAATACATACGAGGTGGACTTTTTGGTAATGGATATTAAACCATCTTACAATTGCATATTGGAGAGGCCTTGGATCCATTCTGCAGGAGCTGTACCATCGTCACTTCACCAAAAGTTAAAATTGGTGATAGAGGGTCGATTGGTGACTATAGGTGCAGAAGAAGACATCATTGCATCAGTCACCGATGATATGCCATACATAGAGGCTGATAGTGAAGCGATAGAATGTTCATTTCGATCATTGGAATTCGTAAATGCCATATTTGTCATCGAGATGAGCAAAATCCCAGAGCCTAAGATATCCAAAGCTACGTCAATGAGCTTACAGCTAACGATGGGAAAGGGAGCATTGCCTGGAAGAGGATTGGGAAAATACCTCCAGGGAAGGGTCGGAGTACCGATCCTAGTTAACAAACAGGACCGTTATGGTTTGGGATATAAGCCTAATGCGAGGGAAAGGAGGAAGGAGATGGAGAAAAAGCAAGAAAGGAGAAGAGCACATTTGGGCGGGATAGAAGCCAAGTGGGGACCGATAACCTTTCCCCATATATCTAAGACTTTTGTTTCAGGGGGAATTGCCCACCCTGAAGAGAATGATGAGGTTACAGAAGGAAGGATTGAGAGGTTGGACATCAATGCCATATCCGCGGAAGAAAGGGTGGAAAGGAATTTATCGGGCATTCGTCATTACGAACCTGGAAGTGTTCTGAATAACTGGACTGCAGAAGAGATCCCTGTAACATTTAGAACTAATTCAGAGTAATATTCAGAACACTTGTTGCCCTAAGCCTGGGGGTGATAAGAATCTTTTGTAAAAGGCACATGTCCAAAATCTAATTTCAGTGAAAACTTATCATTCAGTTTCATCTTGAGCAAATATTCTTTCATTCTTTTCATTCCCTTTATAATCATAATATGCATACAAGTATTCTTAGATCCTTTTATTTGGGCTTCCATTTGTTCCAATAACAGGTCTTCAGATATCAACGAGATGAGCGACTCTGTTACTAATTCAGAGTCTCTATTTGAGCAAGACATGAGTATAGATGATCCTCAAGATTTTGAAGGTGACCAAGACAACATTTTATCTCCGGATTTGTTAAGAATGATGGAAGAAGAAGAAAAACAAATTCTACCCTATAAGGAATCAGTAGAAGTTGTGATCTTAGAAGAGGGCAGAGAGGTAAAAATTGGCGCTTGCATTGCCAAGGAAACAAGGCAAGACCTTGTTGAGTTGCTTCAAGAGTTTAAAGATGTCTTCGCGTGGTCCTACCAAGATATGCCAGGGTTAAGTACTGATATCGTGGTACACCGATTGCCTATAAAGGAAGAATGCAAACCAGTCCAGCAAAAGCTCCGAAGGATGAGGCCTAATGTCTTGCTAAAAATAAAGGAAGAAGTTAAGAAGCAATTTGATGCTGGTTTCTTACAGGTGGTCAAGTACTCAGAATGGGTAGCCAATATAGTCCCTGTTCCTAAGAAAGATGGGAAGGTGCGAATGTGTGTGGACTACAGAGACTTGAACAAAGCCAGCCCAAAAGATAATTTCCCACTGCCTCATATCGATACCTTGGTAGACAACACGGCCGGATACTCACTGTTCTCTTTCATGGATGGTTTCTCCGGGTACAACCAAATTAAAATGCTTTCTGAAGACAAGGAGAAGACCACATTCATAACGATGTGGGGGACGTTTTGTTATAAAGTGATGCCTTTTGGATTGAAAAATGCGGGAGCAACGTATCAGAGAGCCATGGTAGCATTATTCCATGATATGATGCATAAAGAGATAGAAGTTTATGTTGATGACATGATCGCAAAATCCAGAACAGAAAGGGAACACGTGCAAGTTCTGAGAAAACTGTTTCTGAGGTTAAGGAAGTTCCAGCTAAAACTTAACCCAGCCAAGTGTACTTTCGGGGCTAAATCAGGAAAATTGCTAGGATTCTTAGTCAGCGAAAAGGGAATTGAAATTGACCCAGACAAAGTTAAGGCCATACAAGAATTACCTCCGCCAAGTACTCAAAAAGAAGTTCGGGGTTTCCTAGGAAGACTAAATTACATCGCTCGATTCATTTCACAATTAACCGAGAAATGTGACCCCATATTCCGTCTTCTTAGGAAACACAATCCAGGTGTATGGGATGAGGAGTGCCAGAAAACTTTCGAAAGAGTTAAACATTACTTGTCCAACGCCCCAGTACTGATGCCACCTTGCCCTGACAAACCACTGATACTATACTTGGCAGTATTTGAGAATTCCATGGGGTGCGTGCTCGGCCAACATGATGAGTCAGGACGAAAGGAAAGAGCGATCTACTATCTCAGTAAGAAGCGAGATATTCGCCAATTGAAAAATTATGTTGCGCATTGGTTTGGACTACTCGAAGATTGAGACAATACATGTTGTACCATACGACTTGGTTAATCTCAAAGTTAGACCCTCTGAAATACATGATGGAGTCAACGGCTCTAAATGGAAGGATGGCCCGATGGCAAATTCTACTATCTGAATTTGACATAACCTATGTGAATCAAAAGGCTGTAAAAGGGAGCGCGATAGCAGATTTTCTAGCAAGTAGAGCCCTGGACGATTATGAGCCTTTGAACTTTGATTTCCCAAATGAGGATCTGATGTATGTGGCAACTACTGAAGCAAGCACACAAGAAGGCAATACTTGGAAATTAAATTTTGACGGAGCCTCAAATGCCATGGGCAACGGGATTGGGGCAGTCTTGGTATCTCCAAACGGTGATCATTATCCTTTCACCAGTAAACTAGATTTTGATTGCACAAATAACATGGCGGAATATGAAGCATGTATCATGGGAATCCGCGCGGCTATGGAACACAAAATCAAGGTACTTGAGGTATATGGGGATTCGGCATTGGTAATTTATCAGCTCAAAGGCGAATGGGAAACAAGAGACCCTAAGTTAATTAGTTACCGAAGGATAGTCCTAGAATTGATTGAGGAGTTTGACGACATCACTTTTTGTTATCTCCCACGAGACGAGAATCAGATGGCCGACGCTTTAGCTACATTGGCTTCCATGATCAAAGTAAATAGACCAGAGGATGTGAAGCCTATCCAAATGAGCATTTATGATGCTCCAGCCCACTGTTGTAACATTGACGAAGAAGAAGAAAAGGACGACAACCCTTGGTATCAGGATATATTGCGATACGTGAAAAATCGTGAATACCCAAACCAAGCAACTGAGAATGACAAGAGAATGTTGAGGAGGCTAGCCAGCGATTACGTCTTAGATGGAGAGATCCTGTACAAAAGAGGAAAAGATCAGGTGCTGTTAAGATGTGTGGACGCTGTGGAGGCCAAGCAGATCTTGGAAGAAGTCCATGATGGTATTTGTGGAACACACGCTAACGGTTTCACAATGGCCAGACAGATCATGAGATTTGGATATTATTGGTCTACCATGGAAGGAGACTACATCAAATATGCTAAGAAGTGCCATAAATGCCAGATTTACGGAGACAAAATTCATGTGCCTCCATCACCTCTTCATGTCATGACTTCCCCATGGCCTTTCTCCATGTGGGGCATGGACGTCATTGGGCCGATATCGCCAAAGGCTTCAAACGGACATCGTTTCATTTTTGTAGTGATTGACTACTTTACTAAGTGGGTAGAGGCTACTTCTTACGCCAACGTCACAAAGGCAGCTGTCAGCAAGTTTTTAAAGAAGGAAATCATATGTCGGTATGGAATGCCCGAAAGGATTATATCTGACAACGCATTAAATTTGAATAATAGCACGATAGTAGAGGTTTGTAGTCAATTCAATATCAAGCACCATAACTCATCGCCATACCGTCGAAAGATGAATGGTGTGGTGGAGGCAGCCAATAAAAATATCAAAAGGATTGTGGGGAAAATGACTGAGACCTATAGAGATTGGCACGAGAAGTTGCCATTCGCCCTCTATGCTTATCGAACGTCCGTCAGGACTTCTACCGGGGCAACACCATTCTCTTTGGTTTATGGAATGGAGGCAGTGCTACCAATTGAGGTTGAAATTCCCTCTCTCCGAGTTTTTTCAGAACTAAAGTTAGACGAAGCAGAATGGGTCCAATCCCGATATGATCAGCTGAATTAATTGAAGAAAGGAGGTTAAGAGCTATCCGTCATGGTCAAATGTACCAGAAACGAATGATGCGAGCTTACAATAAGAAAGTTCGTCCTAGAAACTTCCATGAAGGGGACTTGGTACTGAAGAAGATCCTTCCCATACAAAAGGACTTCAGAGGAAAGTGGATGCCAAACTGGGAGGGACCTTATGTAGTAAAAAAGGCCTTTTCAAGAGGGGCATTAATTTTAACTGGGATGGATGGCAAAAGCTTGCCCAATCCTGTGAATTCGGATTCAGTGAAGAGGTACTTTGCCTAAAAAAAATAAAAAATAAAAAATAAAAAGGGAGAGGCCAAGGCGAAAACCCGCAAAGGGCACCTTGAGACCAAAGGGGGTTTTGAATTGAAAACCCAGGAATGGGCAATTCAAATTTTCGATCAAAGATGAGGCATAGAGTAGTTTTGTCTTCTCCGAATTAACAAGAAGGAGAGATACTACAGCTTGGGGCATCAACAAAGTCTTTTAGGACTTCTAAACACAGAGTTTGTACGGAGAAGCTCATGCTGCGATATCTGGGGCACCTGTTTTTATCTTATTTACATCTTAGCAAAATTTACTATCTATTCATTTAGAGCTTTGCTCTCAGCAAATTTTCATCTTATCCGTTGTGATAATCTTTTTCATCTTATTCCTCTCGTATCTCAGCAAAATTTGCTATCTTGATTTGTTTGTTTAGAGCTTTGCTCTCAACAAAATTTCATTTTGTCCATTTGATAATCTTTTTCAAGCATTTTCATTGAAACAACGATTAATGGACTGACAATACACATGCAGAAGGAGTTCTGCATATTACTCTGAAAGTTTCTAAATAATACGAGGACCTGGAACAGGACTATTGTTTAGAACTAACCAAACCTAAGGGTTGGAAACATTTGAGAAATGATAGTCTAAATAGCATCTATTTCTTTAGGTTTTCTGTCAAAGGTACTGGCTGAACAAGAAGGCATCAGTGATAGAACCTTGATGAACAATGAGGAATGACAACCTAAGCATTAAAAATAGACCATTCTCATGACATTCTACAAATATGATACATACACATCTAGTTAGGAGCATTTGATTCATTCTGATCATGTCATCCTAAACACTAGGCGTAAATAGGTCCTATCTTCCTATATTGGTAGGAAGTGGATCAAAGATGCAGATCTTGTCTTCCCATATTGGTGGCGAAGTAGATCGCAGAAAGCAGATCTTGTCTTCATGTATTGGCGTGAAGTAGATCGAAGGTAGCAGATCCTATCTTCCTATATTGGTAGGAAGTGGATCGAAGATGCAGATCTTGTCTTCCCATATTGGTGGCGAAGTAGATCGCAGAAAGCAGATCTTGTCTTCCCATATTGGTGGCGAAGTAGATCGCAGAAAGCATATCTTATCTTCATGTATTGGCGTGAAGTAGATCGAATGTAGCAGATCCTATCTTCCTATATTGATAGGAAGTGGATCCAAGATGCAGATCTTGTCTTTCCATATTGGTGGCGAAGTAGATCAAAGAAAGAAGATCTTATCTTCACGTATTGGCGTGAAGTAGATCGAAGATGGCTGGTCCTGTCTTCCTATATTGATAGGAAGTGGATCCAAGATGCAGATCTTGTCTTCATGTATTGGCGTGAAGTAGATCGAAGATAACAGGCCTGTTTCCCTATATTGGTAGGGAGTGGATCGAAGAAAGCAAATCTTGTCTTCATGTACTGGCAGTAGAATAGAGCAAAAAATAAGTCTTATCTCCCTAAGCAGTAGTGGAGCAGACTAAAAACACAAATCTCATCCCCATGGAGTCGTAGCAGAGTAGATTGAAGCTACAAGGCGTATCTGAAGTTGCCGTAGAGTGGATCGAAGCAACAAGACGTAGCAGGCTGGAATGAGGCTACTTGAAGAAGAAAAGCACCAAAAGAAGCCAAGGCTCGGCAAGCCCGGGCAAATTTGGTCTTTCTTGGTCTTTTTTTTGTTTTCGTTACACGACAACGAGCAAAGAGGGGCAGCTGTAAAGCCCAAAATCTGCCCGGGCCCATACCAGCAAAATAGACCCAAATAATAAAAACAAAAGCAGCCCATTTTCAGCCAATTTAAACCCAAAAACTACAAGCCCAAATCCCAATATTAATAAAAACCCTAGAGGCCCGAATGGCCCAAAACTACACCAACTTTCAAACACAAAAAGAAACCCCAGCCTCATGTTGTTGCTGCCACCTCCTGCGCACGCCCACCGCCGCTACTCGCCAATCGCTGGCTTCGCGTGTCCACGCGTCTGACACCATCTGCCGCTGCATGCTCCTCCTCCACTACCAGCACCTCCATGCCGTGCAAGATCAAGACAAAAAAACAGGATAGAATAATAGAAAAAGGATGTAAAAAAGGGTTATAAAACCCGAAATGAAGGACTGAACGCGGGGGGGGAACCTTTGAATATACAAAAATCGTATCAAACGAACATTGGAAATAAAAGAAAAAACACAAAAGGTTGATCTCTTATTCTACTTTCTTTATTTCCATTTCGTTTTTCATCTCTCTAATATTTCCTTTTTATTTTAACACGAATCTATTAAATAAGAGTAGCCATAAAATAAAAAGAAAAGGAAGAGAAGAACCTTACCGGAACCGCCTGTGGTTGCTTCGCGGGAGGTCTCTCCTCCATCGTCGGGGCTAAAAGAGGGGTGAGGGCCCTTTCTTTCGGTTCTTTTCGACTCAAGAAGGCTAGGCCTTCAAACTCTTTGGAACAAGGCCGAATGGCCTATTCTTGTGCATTGCCGGCCACCGAGTATGGTGGTGGTGCGGCGGTCAGACGATGGCAGCGAGGATGGGTCTCGAAACCCTATCTGCAAGGGAGGAAAAATAGAGAAGGGAGAGAGAGAGTAGGAAGACTCACTGTCTTTTTTTTTGAAAGAAAATGAAGTTAAAAATGAAAAATTTGGGGCTTTAATGGCCATGCAAAACACTGCCGTTTTGCACCCTCACACACACACCCCCACGCCCCAAAACGGCGCAGTCTAGGGGGAACCTGTGTGTTTTGAACCTATGGGCTATTCGCTCCCATGGTCCCTTCAATTTTGGGCTTGTTTACCTCGGGCCCCTTTTATTATTTTATCTTTTCATAGATTTAACTATTTAATTTTCTTTTGTTTTTTGATTAAGCCCCGGTTCTCTGGTGCTTCGAAATTCGACATACATCTTCAGAGTTGGGGAATAATTGCATGTTTAACCCCTGTTCTTTCACGTGTGCCTTATTTTAGGCCCTGCGTCCCTTTTATTTTTTTTAGATAGGACCCTTGATTTTAATCTTTTCTAATTCGATACTTAATCTTATAACATTAATCTTTTTATATTTTATTGATTTTTCATATACATATACTTTTATTTATTCATTTATCTCAAACAATTTCACATGTTATTTATTTTAGATTTTATTAATTCTTTAAGCTGACTTATGTATTATGCATTTAAGATTGCTTTACAAATTCGTTTTACCTTAAACTTAGCCCTTTTTTAAGGAACTTGTCTCATTTCTATTTTAATGCTTTCATGTGTTGTTTGTTAACTTTCTACACGTTGTTTACTTTATATGTTTTTATATAAATTATTTATATTAAACTATTACATATTTTATATTCATATATACTTTTAATTCAAGCTATTCTGTAGGTTATTCATTTTAAATTTTCTTTTATTTTTTGTAATACTTATTTTAAGCCATTTATTTATATATATATGTATATATGTATATATATATTCTTTTTTCTTTTATACATCATTCATTTGAAATTATTTTTACCGTAACTACCTTAAGTCGTGTTATTTATCATCCATTTTAAATCCTTTTTATTTATTTAAATGATTCTATTATTATTTATTTTAGGTTTGTTTGCATATGGTTTTTTTTACACTTTTGCATATATATATATATATATTTTTTGAAGGACAGAAATTATTCATATATATCATCTTTTTAATTTGCCTCGTGTATTACGGATTTTAAAATTCTTTTCTACATTATTTATTTTAAATTCATTTATTATCATTCTAAAGTTTGTTTACATTTTTATTTGTTTTAATTTACTTTATATCTTCCTTATTTTTAAAGATTGTTATATATGATTAAATTCATTGGTTATTTGTCGATGTTATTATTTAAATGATGTATTGTCGTGATGTTTATTTTAATTTGTTTACTTGATAAATCCATGTATATTTGTTTCATGCTCATTGTTATCTTTTTTCATATCATCGCCTCACGAATCAAGCCTCGGTGCATTTATCCAATAAATCGTTTTTTTAAATCCAAAAAAATAATCAACGTTGTTTAAATATCAGATTCGCTATTATTCCAAAGCAAAAGTTTCTAAATAAGGCAATATTTCGCGTTTGGAAACTCGAGAAAACGTGCCCTAACGTGCTGGGTTTCGATTTCTCGTTTGACTAAATAGCCAAATATCCTCTTAAAGCTTCAAAGTATGGTTTCATTAAACTATAAGGTGATCTTGGTTCGATGGTTTAGAGTATCGGGTCCTAACGTGCTGGATGTGATATTCCTTAAGAACAAGAGAATCTTATATTTCAATTCACGTTATCAGAGTTTCTTTTAAGGATCGTATTTTTAAATTCTTTTCGAGTTTTTATTTTCGACATCAAGACATTAAGTAATCAACTAGGTACCAATTTTGGGTGTATCGAGGGTGCTAATCCTTCCTCGTGCGTAACCGACTCCCGAACTAATTTTTCTAAATTTCGTAGACCAAACTCATTGTTTTAATAAAATTAAATTGTTTATTAAAAAAAGCTGCTTTTAAAGGTGACCCGATCACACCTCATCAAAAAAGATTGGTGGCGACTCCCGTTTTCATTCTTTTTTTCAAAATCCAAGTCGACCCCGTTTTCATCCAAAAAATGGTGTCAACATTTTCTGTCAAATTTTTTTTACTTAAAATTTTAATTAGTTTGCCCTCATATGACATGATATATGATTGACAGAAAATAAACATGTTAAATTGACAAATTCTGACAGAAATTACCAACGATGATAATGATTAGACTAAAATTTTTAAATTAAAAAAAAATAGAAAGATTGAATCAAATTTTATACGAGTACACATGTTAATGGTAAGAACAATATGGAATCTAGATTAATATATCCAATTATTTTGTTAAAATAATATTCCATAAGTTTGAATTTTAAATTTTCTTTATCAGTTGGCAAATTACAATCTATTTTATAGTGATAAAAAAAAAAGTTGTAGGGTTTAAGAAAATAAAATAAAATAAAAATTGATTCCATAACTTGAGGCTTAACCAAAACTAAAATAAAAAGCAAAGGAGGGTGATTATCCATAGCATTATTATGAAATGGGTTTTAACAAACATTTGACCAAATTGCTTCTATTTAAACATCTGTCCCCCATGTTCTTCCATGTTAACTTATGATTCTGCCTAGTGTTTTTTTTATTAAAATAAAAACAAAAGGAATTTCATTGCCTTAACATTACAAATATATATAATATCTCTAACAAAGCATCAACTTTATTCTATCACAAAAGAAGGGGTGGAGAAGAGGGTATCAAAGAATAAGAATAATTTCTCTCTTTTTTTATCTACCACACTGCTTAAAGGAGAAGCATCCATTCTCTAACTTGCCCTCTGTTTTCGGTGTTACCTGCACCTCTACTATAATAAAACTCTTCACCACTATCATACAACAAGTATTGATAATAAACTCCAAGGGCCTAATATGTATTGTTTTTCATACTTTTTCTTTTCACTTGTATCATGGATGTCATATAATTTATATATTACATGAAAAATATTTTAAAAAATAGTTTCGTTCTAATTGTTGTTAGAACAAAAACGAATAGAAAAGTTAAATACAGAGTAACGCAAGCAGTAAAGTTGTAAGAACGTAATTAACATACAATATTTGTCAATGCAATTCAGACACAATAGTTCTACATCTATAAAGCCTCGCCAGTAGACAATTTTATTTAGCAATTTGCTGAATCACCTATCGACTTATGCTCAATCTACCTTTTTACAAAAAAGTAATTGCAACTCCAATACAAACCCCAATTATCACAAATCACTCACTCAAATACATCGCAGTATAATCCATCCAATAGAATTTTGATAAGCTTTAAACTTCAATTTAAAAGTTAAATTATCCCAAGTATTTACAAAAAAAAAGAAAAAGAAAGAAGAGTATTCATAAACCGGTTTTCTAACTGCTCAAAAACTAGATAAAAATAAAAATAAAAATAAATATTGTTCACTTTAAACTTTTCAATATGATCAATTAAAGAGCTAAAGAGTCCTAACTGGAAACCAATTATTGTTTTGTCGAACATGTCCCCTTAATAGACAAACAAAAATTTCAAACACCCATAAGTCAAAACTACCTATTGCCCGAGGAGAAATGATTGTATGAAACAGTGACGCCACGTCATTTGTATCCCTTTCCAATAGTTTTATGCTACATCAGTATTCTTATCCTGAATTTCAAGATTTTAATTTAAATTTGATTTTTTTCAGGATAAAATCTTTAACATTACATTTTATTTATGGTATAATAGAATATAACTTCATAATATATTTTTCATGTACTAATTTAATTCTTAAAAAATTGAAATTTAAAAGTAAATCACTAAAATAAATTATACAAAATATAGGATTGATTGCAGCACGTCACAAATATAACATGACAAAATAATTTATACATAACATAAAAACAATGAAAATGCATTATAAATACACAAATGTGTTGGTATTTACATAAAACAAATTATTGATGTGTAAAATTTGTAATGAATTAAGACGCAAAATTTATTTTAAGTTGAATCATAATGACAAGATATGCAAATACAGAATAAATTAACATATGACAGAAACATAATCTAAAAAAATAACATAAATATACAAAAACATATTAAAGAATACTCAAAATAGATTGCTGATGCATACAAATTTATACGGCATGAAAAGATACCATCTACATGAATACGCATTTTTTTTAATCTTTTAACTAAGGTTTAAATAGTAAGAAAAAAGTCATATAAATGAATAATCAATTGAACCAACTTATCACTAGAGATAAAAGAATATATATATATATATATATATTTCTTTTTATTTATAAGAGATAAAAATAACAAATAAAATAACTGTCAATTCATTTTTAGCTCAATTGGCATGAGATTTGTTGCCAATACAAAAGAATATAGACTCGAATGTGATGAAGCATATTATCTTCTTATTTATGTATTGAGAGGGGTTACGGATAAAATTCAAAATTTTAGAGATAATTATCTAAATATCGCATTTAATTTGAATACAATTATTCTCGGACAATAAAATGATTAAAACCATATCAAAACAATTTCTTGGTCATTATTTAATGGTGGCTTTTTTAACAATGTATCCCTCAAATTTTAGTTAATTTAAAGGTTGTTTAACTATTAAAATTTTGACCGTGTATCAATTCATGTGTATTTAATAAGAAATTTAAAGAATAATAAAAAATATTTTAAAAAATCATTAATTTTTTTTTAAAATTATCTATGTCAATAATGAAGTACACTTAAATTGTCACACATATATTACCATATCAATGTGATTAAAATTTAATAGTTGGGTAAGCTTTTTCCAACATAAAACAAATAGACTACAATTTAAAAGTTGAATGCCAAAGCGATCCAAGAAAAAGGGAAAAGAAAATAGGGTTAAATTGACAAAAGAGATAAATATTAAGGATTAATTTTGTCATTATGCCTTAAATTTGAATTTGAGTTTTACCATGGTAAATTCCAAAATTTGATAAGTGTTTTCTTTTCTGTATTGGAGACGCAGTTCTGAATAAATTCAGCAATTATGCTGTAGTTTTAATGTTGAATGAGAAGTGGTGTTTCTAGTTTGGTTTTATACTTTGTGTTCCGCTACTGGTGTGAAGTATCAACCTGTCTTTAATTTATATATTTTTCACTAACATGTATCTAATTTACTAATGGAATTTCTCTTGTGGTCCTAATCTAGTTTATCATTTTTCAGAAAGCAACAAGCGGAGGGAGTTGAATATTTTTGGTCTATCTTCTTCTTCTTCTTTTTTACATGGAAGAGATGAAAATTAAGGTCATAAAAAAGTATTTGACGCGCATTATGCCCAACTAGTGGCGTTCCTTCTTAGGTGAGGGTTATCGTTCCTGTCTTTGATGAGATTGACTGATCTGAAAAGCTCTTGTACATTATACATTGCCATCCTTCCAGATCTTTTGACATGAACCTAGAAATGGGTTGAGCATAGCTTGCGTGGAGTTTGGAGGTGGTAGACAAGCTGAGTGGATTGTCATTATTGTTTCGGATGATTGCAATGCCCCTGGTGATAGTACGCTTAGGATTCCAGCGAGCCTTCAGGGAATGTGTGAGAACACATTCTTCAAGGGTTATTTGGGGTTGATAACGAAGGTGACCAGGATTGAGTTGCATAATAGCTTCAATTCTATCACTAGTTCAAATTTATTGAAAAACTGCTACTAAATTCAAAAAAGAAATTCCACTAAATTTATAGTAATAGCGGCGTTTCACTCACAAAAAGCATAATACCACTATTTTAGCTAATGACATCTTTCTATTGATATTGAGGAGTGTCTTGACCGAAGCTCAAGGATGGAGTTAGTTGGAGGTTGATCATTAGGAGGTAAATAAGGATTATTATTGATTGAATGATCTCAATATCCGAACTAAACTACCAATTTACAAGATAAAATCTTTCTCTATATATAAAGATAGAGGTGAATTTAAGGGGGAAGCAGGTCTTTGAACCTATAAGTTCATATATAGTCAAATTACATTTTGACCTTCCCTAAAATAAAAAGTTTTCAATTCAATCCTCTTATAAATCCAGAAATTATAAACTAATATGACAAAATTACACTTTAACCCCTTAAAAATAAAAAAAAATTTAAAAAATGATTAAATTATAAATTAATAAATAATAAACTTATATTTTGATCTATAAAAGTTTATAATTAAATTCTGACCCCTGCTAAAGTATTTTTTGGATTCACCCTTGTATAGGAGAGGGATCCAATTACACTGATGTAAAACTAATTATATTTCTTTGTATAATTAGTATTTTAAGGCTCCAACCGTTGAATTTATTGATGTACTTATACCTGTCATGCATGTAGATTTTTAAACCAATCTATCATATTGAGCTAAAATACTATATATATATATTAATATTTATTGAACAATTAATTTTTTTATCTAAAACAAATAATTATAAAATTTTAATTTACATCAAATTTGACATGCATAATCTATATGAACGGAATAATAAATTCAACAATTAGATTATTAAAATATTAATTGTATAAAGAGATACGAAAATGTGATGTATGTAAAAATTATAACAAAAGTAATAGGTTGCTTACTTGGATCAAATAGAAATAAGAATGGGAGTAAATAGATATTTGAAATAACCAAATTAATTACTTTATATGATATTCAAATTTATTTATAGTAAACATGAATTCAAATATAATTTAGATAATAATACTAATAAAAAATTCAAAATTTTAACAAGGGCTTGTGTGCCAAAGGTACAATATCTGAAAACATTAAAAGTTAATTTATATTAGTAGTAATATATTTTAAAATTAAGTTTAAATAAACTATTTTTTAATTAATAATAATTTGTCTTAGATTAGAATTGCTTGAAAAAAAACAACTCTCTTAAGTCCAATATAATTAACCAAAACCTATTCAATGGGACAAATTTGAACATATCTATAATAATTTTACTAACATTATCTAATTCTAGTAACAAAAGAAGAAGAAAGAAAATTTAGGTGAATTTGAGAATTATGAGGTGGTTTTTAAAGGGAGTTTCTTGAATTCAAAATTTCATATGTCTTATAATTGTACTCGATAATTTTTAATATTAAATTATATTAGAAATATTCACTTTTTTTAAATTTTAAAAATGAGAAATATTCTTTGTTAAATTCTACTATCGGCTTTGTGCTTTACATAAGTTGTGAATTTTAGTCCATGTATTTTATTTTTGGTCAATTTTAATTCATATACATTTTGCATTTGGTCAACTTTCGTGTCTATATTTTTCTAAATTCTAAAATTTTAATCTTAACCAAATAATAGTAGTTAAATCTATGTGGTTAAATTCTACTTTAGTTTGGTGCTATTAGAAAAAGTTGTAAAATTTATCCATGTTCTTTAATTGAATCATTCTTAGTCTCTATATTTCTCGATATTTAAGATTTTAGTCTCGACGCAAACGAAAGTCATTAAATCCATATGTGAAAATAGCATATTGACATGATGTTACACATATGATAATATATTTTTAGCATTATATTTTGAAAATAATATAACTTAACTTAATGAATTATTTGGCAAGAACTGAAGTCTCAAAGTTCAAAAAGTATTAAGGATTGAAAATTATTAAATTAAAGTATATGAAGTAACGACTAGTTTCTCATTGCTTTTGGAAAGCAGAGTGAAAAAATGCTTAGTGTTTAATATTATAGTCAAAAAGTGCTTTTGAAAAATAAAATGTTCATTTTACACATAATGTTGTAAAGTAAAAGACATGCATTTAAATAAAGTTCAAATTCATTGATATTTGAATAAAAAATAAAAAAAATATTGTAACTGATTAATAATTTTTTAATATATAAAATATAATTTTTAAATATTTACAAGTAATTAATATTAATTATTTATAAAATTTAATTTGAATTTATAATCTATATTTTAATTATTATTAAAATATAGTGCTTATAAATTTCAATATATAATTTTATATTATTTTTATTTTTGAGTTAAAAAATACTTTTAAAAAGTAATAATTTATGTATAATACAGGGAATAATAATAAAATATAACGACAGCCAAACTATGAAACTAAAGCTAAATGGAGTAAAATTATATTTATAATGTTAAATTTGTATGGTACAAAATTTGCAAGTTAAAAGTTGGAATGATATGTTAAAAGGGTGAAAGTGAAAGGAGTTTTGTTTTGGCAAATGCCACCTTCCATAATCAGAACTTAAATAAAGATGATGATAATTGATGTACAACTCATAAAAAAGTGGCATTTATCTTGGAATTTCAATGTCACTATGGCTGACTCTAACTCAACACCGCCATTATTATTCAACAAATTGGAGCTAAGCATTCTTTTCAAACTATTACCACACCAAACACAATGAAAAAAAAAAGAGAGCAAAAATTTGACAAATTCTGCTGAGGATTAATCTGCTTTGACATTGCTTGTGAAGCTGGTAATACATTTTCATTCAAATCAACACCAATATTATATGTGAATGGTTTTTTCAACATTATTAGGTTGGCAAAAAGTCTATCTGCAAATTCGACCATATTGGGAGTTTGACAAACTGTTCATGCAACAATACTCATTATTTAATTGCGTCCTAATTATTATCACACATGCTCTCAACATTTTGATTTCTTCATAAAATTTTCATGTATTACAATTAATTATAAGAAAGAGAGACAAAAGGGGGAAAATAGCAGATGAACAAAAAAAGTAGGTCAAAGCTGAGATGAATAAAAAAGGGGTGTCGCATTCCTTCAGATCAAAACTCCCTGCACTTTTCACATACAATACTTCCAATCTGTGTTTTATGGATTTAATATTTTTAAACAATTTTAAACTATAATTTATCGAATATCATAACTAAAAAAAATAAATGTATTTCAATACGCTGACTCGAGGATGGTATGCAAATACATACCTAAATCATCGATAGGAGTTACTTATGAAATGTAAATGGGAAGCAAAAAGGACAGGCTGGATATATCCAAATACCCCAACCCTACCATTCAATTAATTGAGGGAAAGAAAGCGTATTATTCCACACCCAATGAAAAAGAAAAACATCCCCCATTAACAAAAAAATAAAGCTTACAAAAAGCACTACAAACAACCCTCCGTTTTCTTCCTTTTTTTTTTTTTTCCTCTGCTTTTCTTGCTGCCTCTGCTAAGCATCTTTACCTTACTTTCCCTTTTCCTTTTTTATTTCTTTCTCTCATCTTTTCCCTCCCTCTTCCTTATTCTTTCCTTGTTCGTGGAGTAATATTCTCTCTCTCTCTCTCTCTCTCTCTCTCTCTCTTTTTTTTTTACTCTTTCATTCTCTTCTTCTCCTTCTTCTTCCATCAAACAAAAATTCTGCTCCTCCTTCACTAGCTTCCGGCATTGTTTTTGTATGATCAGTAAAGTTGAATTGCTTTTTTTTACTTACTAGTTTTTTTCCCTAAAGTAAATTCTCCTTCTTGGGTACTCTTTTCTGTTTTTTTTTGCTTTGGAATTTTCTTGGGTTTTTTTTCCTGAAACATTTTTTTAGTGTGCTCGATCTTTCCCACTTATACATATTTTTTTTCCTTTCCTTGGATCGAACTGTGAAGCTGAAGTGTGTTTTCACCTCAAGAACACACCGGATTAAATCCCTTTTTCTCTCTTCAGTTTTTTCACTTTCCGTTTGATTTCTTGCCCTTTTCCTAGTTTTTTTTTCTTGATCAAAGAGTTGAACTTATTATTATTATTATTATTATTTGGTTCTGGGGGACTAATTCCTATAATGGGACTCTGCCATGGAAAACCCATTGAAAACCAACAAAAGCAATCAAGGGACATCTCAATCCCAGCTGAAAAGGATGCAGCACCAAATTCCAACTCATCAAAGTCATCAAATTTCCCATTTTACAGTCCAAGTCCATTGCCCAGCCTCTTCAAGACATCCCCTGCTGTACCCAGTGTGAATTCTACTCCTCTTCGCTTCTTCAAACGGCCATTCCCTCCCCCCTCTCCTGCAAAGCATATCAAGTCATTGCTGGCAAGAAGGCATGGCTCAATTAAGCCTAACGAGGCCTCAATCCCTGAAGGAAATGAGTGTGAGGTTGGTTTGAATAAGAGTTTTGGGTTTTCGAAGCATTTTACGTCTCATTATGAGCTTGGTGAGGAAGTGGGGCGTGGACATTTTGGATATACTTGCTCCGCTAAGGCCAAGAAAGGAAGCCTCAAAGGCAATGACGCTGCTGTCAAAGTTATTCCTAAGTCCAAGGTCTAATTTTCATCTTAACTTTACTCTCTCTTTTTTTTGGTCAAATTTCCATTTGCATTGATAAGTAATTTTCAGGGATTAAGGATCTTTTGATCTAAATATAATCTTACCACTCTATTAATTCTTCAGCTGTATCTCAGATATCCATTTTGTTGCTTTGATATCACCCGTTTAGCTATTGACTGTTGGCACGTATTTGCATTTGATGGATTTTGTTTATAGTTCCATTTATCATATGATCCTATTATCTTCAATCAGTTATATTCAGCTCGGTTCCTGATATTGGTAATTATATCCAATTCATGCTAAAGCAGTTTTTGTTTGCTAATATTGTATTTGTCTGTTAAATCAAGGGGTTCGCAGCATTCTTTTTGTATAGTTATTATTACATTTCAAATTAGTTTATAGTGAACTATGGTCTTAGACGTGTTATGTTTTTTATTTCCTCCTGCAGTCTTAGGACTTCGCAGGACCTATATATGCCCTCCAGATAATTTAGGATGGCTTGAGGGATGACAGTTTGTAATAGAGACAGTTGTCTTGGCTATTTATTCTAAAAATTAACGAGCTCTATTCTGACACAATGCAGATGACCACTGCAATTGCCATAGAGGATGTAAGACGAGAGGTGAAGATACTACGAGCTTTAACTGGTCATAAGAACTTGGTTCAGTTCTACGATGCCTATGAAGATGATGAAAATGTTTACATAGTAATGGAGTAAGTTTGACCAGATAGGATTTTCTTAATGTAGCTCTCATTGTCTTACATTTGTGCTTTTTTCTTATAATTTTGTAATCGTGTGATGGCCTGTTCTATTTTAGACTACATGGGAAGTAAGGCCTGCAATTCATATTGATGGATGCAACCAATTTTCTCCAAACTGATTTTCACTGTGCACTTCAGTGATCAGCAATAGCTTTGGAGTTTAACAGCTATACAGTCAATTTGTATGAGACTGTAAACCTTAAACGATATTAAAGCTTTTAACTAACTGCTTTAGATATTATTCATGAAATTAGTTAACCAAATAGTTCACATCTGGTCAAAGCATATCCTTCTACCTGGAAACATTCATTATAGCAAATCTCAAATTATGAAAGAAGGTTGTTTTGTTTCCTTTACATTATGTCTTGTTGTTCTTAATGTCTTCTTTTCTCCTGTTTCACTTTCTTCTTCTTTGGGCTGAAAAAATCTACTCATTACACTTCTGGAGCTTATTCCCTATTACTTTTAATGGTTTTCAGATTGTGCAAGGGTGGCGAACTTCTAGATAGAATACTTTCAAGGTACATGTGCTCCTCTTAGTTTTTCCTTTTATTGTAAAATGTTTGACCTGTTTTACAACTTTCTGAGAGTGTGGATTTTGCTTGTGCTCTCTAGGGGTGGAAAATACCCTGAAGAAGATGCTAAGGCTGTCATGGTTCAGATTTTAAGTGTTGTGGCCTTTTGTCATCTCCAAGGTGTAGTTCACCGTGACCTTAAGCCTGAGGTAATTGACTCATTCGTGTCAGGCATTATGACCCCGCTCTTTGTCACCCTGAACATCAAGTTTCATGATCTCTATCCTAGAACTAATTGAACTATTAAAGAAAAGTAAATAGTGTGGAAGCCTGATTCACCTTATTTATATCTCTAAATTTGCATTGGAACAATATGGTTGGCCTTTGTGAGAGTGGTTATAATATGCTTAACTGCTATTCTCTTCTACACCCTCTATTTAATAATAATGGAGTTTAATATTTGAATGCTTTAATCCTTTTCAGGATGAGTTGCTACTTCAATTTTCTGAAGAATTACTCTAGCGAACTGCTACAGATATATTTTTCTTGGTTGACTTTCATTTTAATCTCTTCCCTCCGTGTCATTCTTGGGTTTTAAGTGCACTTGCTTTAAAGTCCTGCCTGAAGTTCGCATAAAGCATCTCTTTATTCATTTGGCTATATTATGTTTTGAACTTCTGCAGCCTTTGAACTCCTACACATGAATGACGATGGCTAGTGAATTTGAATGTGATGGACAAAAAATAAGGGACAGGATCTCAACCTTTTCTTTGTCAGATGCTTATTAGTCACCAAATTAGAAACCACATGTTTACTTTTTCATCATCACTATTAGTGTTCAATTATCATCAACCAAATCTCTCATTTAAAGGGACATAAATTTTTACAGTATATTGTTTGATTTGAAAATTCCCATCTAGAATACAATGAGTGCATGGAGTTTCAGAACTGGATTGTGAAGTTATTTAATTAGATGTGTAATGATAAAATGTTCATTTTGGCGTGATAATTCTCAAATTATGGTTGCCATATATGATGGTGACACTAAGGTGCTATTTTTTGGTTTCAGAATTTTCTTTTCACTACTAAAGATGAGGGTTCTCCTCTAAAGGCAATTGATTTTGGACTTTCAGACTATGTGAAGCCAGGTTAGAACTACTTGTTGATGTTTCTCTGTTTCTGTTCAAAGGGTGGGTTTTGACCTATTGTAGGATTTTCCAGATGAAAGACTGAATGATATCGTAGGAAGTGCATATTATGTTGCTCCTGAAGTACTACATAGATCATATGGGACTGAGGCTGACATGTGGAGTATCGGAGTAATTGCTTATATACTTCTTTGTGGAAGTCGACCATTTTGGGCACGAACAGAATCTGGCATCTTTCGAGCTGTCCTTAAAGCTGATCCAAGCTTTGATGAAGCCCCTTGGCCTTCTTTATCCCCTGACGCGATAGATTTTGTAAAGAGATTGTTGAACAAGGACTACCGTAAGAGAGTAACTGCTGCTCAGGCTCTGAGTAAGTTGCTCAAACTATTTATATCGCTAATCCCAATTTGTTCACCTTGTATAGAGTAGCAACAATTATCTGAGGGCACTCGAAGTTCCAGTTGCTTTACTAGTTTCCCATCTTTCAAGGAAATGATATGAATATAGAAAGTACCCTTACAATTTTTCTTCCATAAGTAGACCCCACCTGAAAGTATGGTTATTTATAATGATGTTCAACTTGAGGGGTTTATCTTATTTTTTATCTTAAATATAACATTGTTCATGTTTATGCTTAGGTCATCCATGGTTGGCAAATTGTCATGACATAAAGATACCATCAGATATGATAATATGGAGGCTCGTTAAAGCTTATATAGGCTCCTCTACACTACGAAGAGCAGCACTGGGGGTAAGTATACCCTAAAAGGTTCATCTTTTGCTGACACAAACTTTCTAGATCATCTAACTCTGCAAGAACTGTAGAAATGCCCTTCATCAAAATTAAATAGATATTGTGGTGTTGTATCTTCAATTATAAGAACCTGACAATATCCATATTAATAGTTTGTCTCACTCTCTCTCTCTCTATATATATATGCATATATATCTTATAAGGGCGAACTTTAGCACCAATTTAGGGAGTAAGGAAATTATCCTGAAAATTGACTCATTAAAAAGATATTATTGTGCTCTTCAATACTTCCGGTACATCATTCTTGCTAGGGACAAAGCCAGAAAATTTTCTTGTGAGTCAAATAAATTATAATTTTTTTGGAGGCCAAAAATGCATCTGGTTTGCTGTTGGGTTTCCTAAGATCCAACGGAACCACTTGAAGCACTTCAGTGCTTCTGTTGTGCTCCTTCCAAACACTCGGCAATCACTAACACAGCTATAGGACAAAGTAAAATAAAATAGAACTTGACTGAGCTTATAATATAAGGCATGCTAGTTGAGAGATGCTGAATTATTGACATTTTGTGCACTAAATGATTCTATTATATTTCAGTTTAACTAATTAAATTTCTTAAGATTAGTCTCTCTTCTTGATATAAAGATCTAAAGACTAGCCTTGGTGACTATGGGTATGTTGGATGAAATTTCCCTATTATGGCAGGCTCTTGCAAAGACGTTGACTATTCCACAGCTTGCTTATCTCCGGGAACAATTCTCATTGTTAGGGCCTAAGAAAAGTGGATTTATTCTGATGCAGAATTTTAAGATGGTCTGGTTCTTTCTGTAATCGTTTCCTTTAATTGTTTATCCATTTTAAGTCATCCTAAATAGGTTGGAACTTGCAGGTGATGTTGGAGAACTCTACTGATGCTATGAAGGATTCGCGGGTCCTTGATTATGTCAACATGGTAAAGCTTCCAAGTTCATCTACTTCATCCTTTTCCCTGAGGAGAGCCTTTGATAAAATATGCTTCCAACATGTTCAAACTGATAATACTAACAGCTTGTTTTACTCTCTGTATTTTTGTAGATTAGTTCTATTCAGTATAGAAAATTGGACTTCGAAGAATTTTGTGCTTCTGCAATAAGTGTGCATCAGCTAGAAGGAATGGAAACATGGGAACAGCATGCAAGGCGTGCATATGATTTGTTTGATAAGGATGGAAACAGGCCCATTATGATAGAGGAACTTGCCTCGGTAAGTCTTCCCTGCTTGTCTCTCTCTGTTTCTTTGTCATAGTATTCCTGACTTAGGTGTTGTAAAATTGAAGGCAATTACCTATAACATGGCTTAGGATGTGGGGAACATAGGGATTTATATGCCCAATAATTTAGGGGAGGATATAAAAAAGAAATGGTTGAACCCTAAACTGGATTTCAGTATTTGAGAAAATTTTATTGCAGCAAAATATTAAGATGAGAGACATATAGAGCACTCAGTTGAGATTCTTCCATTTGTCCTATATTTTGATTACCAAGAGCATAGTTTGCTGATAAGTGCTATTGAGCTTAGTAAATTTGCCAGAAATTTGAAGAGTCTTATTTTTCAAATTTTTGAGGGACAGAACCAAGGCTTGCCGAATCTCATGTCCTGTAGTGCTAAAGGGTATATATTATTTGGGTATGTTCCAGGAACTTGGACTTAGCTCATCAGTGCCGGTTCACGTTGTTCTTCAAGACTGGATTAGACACTCAGATGGGAAGCTTAGTTTCTTGGGATTTGTTAGACTTCTACATGGAGTATCTTCTCGCACATTTCAGAAATCTTGATGTTGAATTGGACCACGTTTTATCTCTTCTCCTCACTATTGAGAAAACAAATGCGTGCTCAAATCTGAAGCAAAGCTAATGCGACATCTGAATTCAATCACGGAAGAAAAGAAAATAGAGCTTAAAGGCCAATCTGACATGCCCTTTATGTTTCTGCAGCAAGCAGTTTGCACCATCTTTTCTCATCGTCTCTCTCTTTTTGGGGGGTGTAGGTCTAGGATTGTTTTTCTTCCCACTCTTGCATATCTTCTCTCAGTTGCCAAAATAGTAAAACAATTATTATATATAATAAATTTGATCATTGTTGTTTAGTCTTTCTCCTAACCCTTAGATGTTTCATCCTATCCCTTAGTTCAATTTATGTCCTTGAAGCTTGAGACTCAAATTCAAATGGATGGAGACTCCATTGGTTTAACTATTTTTTCTGTGTTTAGGCTTGGGTTTGCTTTGTACCTGAAACAAATTGTAGTGGATGGATGGATGGAGTGTCATTTATGTATAAAATTCACCTCATTTTAAAGGTGTTTTGGGACGTGTGATTTTGGGGCTAATTAATATTACACATCTTAATCTGTTATGTGTATTAAGCATTGACAATTTTTTTATCAATAGGTAGCGAAAGGGAGGATTAAATTCGGAATATGAACGTTGACATACATAATGACAAATGATAAAGCATATTTGACATGCATAATGACAAATAAATTTAGTTTTTAATGCCGGTCACTTCTTGTTTTTCTGTTTTTTCATTTTTTAAGCACATGAACAGTTATTTTTTTTAAAAAAAATTCAAATTAATCGTAATCGAACAGAGAAGCTTATATTGTTAATGACTAACGATCAAAAGGACTGGTTTTATTTATTTATTTATTTTTTAAATTTAGGAAAATAGGTCGATTTTTTAGAGAGAGTAAGCGTGCTCAGTTGGATGTGTTTTCTCTTGGCAGAAAAGCGCGTTTAGTTGTATGTGCTTTCCTCTAACAGTCAAATTTCAAATCCGACTAACGGTAAAATTATAAATGGCCCAATGGTAACTTTTTTTTCTTATATGTACCCAGACCATTTTTCACTCAAATCTAATTCTCTTCATTCTCTTTATTCTCTCAAAATTAGTTCCAAATTTTACAATAAATTTGTATAAAAATATTCTAGTTTTACTTTATTATTTCATAAATTATTCATTTTGATTAATTTTTCATGAGCAAGTTCTCTTATTCGTTTCGATGACAAACACATTTCCGCTTGCGCAATTGACAATGGTAAGAATTTTTTTTATTTTTTTATTAATTTTAATTAGGTTAATTTTAAAATATTTTATTGATATAAGTAGGCGAATGATCAGTTTTGGAGGTGTTCATACAAAATCTATCAAAGAGCGCACCCAATGAAATTCATTGTCATTTGCAAGATGCGTGATTCTTACATGCGTTTCATATGCCCAAGGGCTGTAAATTGGATCCCACACTTATCAACGTGTTGGTGGAAAGATGGAGACCTGAGACATATACATTTCATCTTCCATGTGGTAAGTGTACAATCACAACTCGGTCTACCGGTGGATGGGCCAGTCACTACGGGGGCAATGGTTGTTCTTGATATGCGAGACACTTTTAGGGAAGGTGCCGAACAAGTTTCAAGGTGACCGGCTAAAGATAAATGATTGAAAGATAATTTTAATAAACTCGATAAGCACGCGACTGCCATCGAAAAAGAATAATACGCCTGAGTATTCATCCTATGGATAATCAGAGCATACGAATGCTCGATAATCTCAAACTTTAATACACATAAGGTGGCTACTACATCTTGTCTACTTCAAAGAATGCAGTCAACTGAGTTGGGGATTAACCGTGTTGTCTACGTTGTACCGGGAGTTGTGTTGGACGACAGAACCGGATAAGATGTCAATCAGCAATTGTCTGCTCCTACTGCAGTCATAGGCATGGTGGTGACTACCATTTTTACATCCCCGAGTGGACACCCTTTATACATTCCCACTGGTGATAAGGTAAAATTCATTTGATTATCATATATTTACCATAGTAAATTCTGTTTATTTATTATATGTTTGAATTAACATATTGTTTGTGTAGGTGGAACTTTGGGTCGAGTTCTGTGGGACTACCAGAACAACTGGAAAATATCTGGCTTTTGTTAGATCAACACTTAAAAACCTAGATTAGTTATTGAATTTTTCAAGCATATAATAATTATGCAATGATTTGGAATTCAATATTTTGTAAATAACAAAATTTATAATTATGTACTATAGTTTGAATGGATGTCATACGCTGATCCGACAATCGCACAATGCATCCCACTCGAATATTTGGCCAATTGGAGTATGTGGGATGCGAAGGTGCTATTGATAGTTTACATGACGGTAGAGATGCATGAATCTGATCAAGTGATGCGACAGTTTGGGTGAAAACAAAATATTTTGCCGCCATTGCAAGACATTGAAACACTGCAAAAGCTTGATTTGCAGGGGGAAATCAACGAAAATTGGTGGGAATTCCACAAAGAATATATCGACATTAGGGTTCATAGGAATGATCTCATACCCATGCGAGAACCTTTTTTTGCACCAAAGATGACGATCTCTGCGGAATACATGCCATGGTTTCGACACACCGAGAAGTCATACCTATTGTTGATGGAGGCGAGGAGTAGACAAATTCGTCTGAGGAGGCCATGACAACTGCCCCAGAATCGTAGGTCCGATGCACATCGCACGATGAGTTCATCATCGACTCCAACCTAACAAGGGGTACCGATGTTTGCACCACATCCCGATCAGTTCCCTCAATATTTTCCTGTTCTTTTCCCCAACCCCATTTATTTTACACAAGCACCAAATTATGCATCATCGTAACACCTTGTATCTACACCTCCTCTAGGTGTATTTTTGGCGACACCTTCGTCCCTAGCATATTACACCCTGATGACGATATCGATGCTGACACAAATGCCGACGTATCCACCAACAACAACGATTTTTGGATATTATGCGTTACTGGCTTATGCGACACCGTACACTTATCCATTGATAGTGTCGCAAACACCCCTATGTTATTGTTTTATCAAGGTGGTTTATCTTCGCAACTACCTTATTGTAGAATGGAGGAGACATGATGGATGACTAGGATGGCACCACACTCAACCACAGAGGAAGGAGATGTAGTTGAAGACAATGGTCGAGGTGAAGATGAAGACAATGAGGACGATGAAGAGGAGGAGCCGACACCTCAACTTGTACGAAGAAATCCTACCCGCAACTGTCAACCATCGTTCTGTTTCACACATTCGGTCCTACAATGCCAATGATTTTTTTCTTTACTTTTGTGATGTAAATATAAGTGGTATCAATAAAATATGGTCATTTTTTTTTATATTTGTGTTGCAACTCATATTTTACTTTGTTAAATTGTAATGTATATTGTGTAGAGATTTTTCATCCATAATATTTTGATATCAAACATTCAATGATAATTTTATAAAATTTTAGAGGTAAATTATTACAATGTAAATCAACTCATAATTTAATAATATTAAATAAAATATACTAAAAAATTAAATCCGATACCTTGAGAGAGAGCATCAACCTACCCATTACACCTGGTTTATCATTATTCGTTATTTCACCATAGCAAGCAAAATAGTGAATAGGGTAAAAATTATCTATCATTTAATTTCAATGAAAAATTAAAAGTAAAACATTTAATGTGACTAAACAATTTGTGAGGCATACAAAAGAATGAATATATTTTGTACAAAAAAGGATGAATAATAAATTTGTGTATAATAAAAATCAACAAAATTGTGAAAAAATGAATAAAATATTTTAACGAGGTGTTGTCCTAATGTATCCCCCAACTGTGGGTATGTTGCCCTAGTATGCCCTGGGTTCCTACAATAGCTGCATAACCTTGGTTGGTTTGTCCTGTAACAACCCATTTTTCATTGAAATCGGAACAGTGGTTTTGGGACCACAAATTCGATCCGAAAATAAAATTTATTTTTCTTTATTACATGGTCCATAATATGCTAGAAATTTCAGGTGAAAATTCTGATAATAAAATTTTATCAATTTAGTACTTAATTACGTGATGGACTAAATCGCATAAAATGCAAAAGTTGAATTCTAGTAGCTAGAAGGATTAAATAGCTATGGAATTCAAAACTTGAGGTCCTTATATAGTAATTAGACTATTAAAGAAAGTATGTAGATATTTTGGTGACTCATCCATGAAAATTTAGAAAAAGGGCAAGGACTAAATTGGAATTTGAAATAATTTAATTAATTAAAAAGATGATAAAAGATATCATCTAATTTTTCTCATCTTCTTCCCAAAAATTCTATCCCAAAAATTCTATGGAGACTTTAGGAGAGAGAGAAGAAACTTTCATGGCTTAATTGGGTAAGTTTCATTGTCCCACTTTTAGTAATTTTGATATTTTTGAAACCAAGATAGCTTAATCTATCTATTTGGGGGATCAAATTGAAGATTTATCAAAGTATGAAAATTAGGTCATGGATGTATATGCTGAAAATTAGAAATTTATGGCAGAAAATAAAATGTTTTTGATAGATAAACAACTTTTACAAAGTGATTTTTGATGAAAACATGATTCAGGGACTAAAATGTAAAGTTGTGAAAATTGATGAAATTTTTTAAAATTTATGGAAAATATGTGCTGTAAATTTTATGTTGAAATTTCGTTTAGGCTTGGAGTAGGGAGTAAATTTGCATAAATTTCACTTTCCAAGCCTAGGGACAAAATTAGAATTTATGGAAAAGTTAGGAGCAAAATAGTAAATTTTCCTAGGACATAAATTGAGTCCAAATGAATATGAAATGTGTGAAATTGATGATTAAAGTTATTTATATAGACCCGGACAACACAAAGTCGAGGTTAAATAGAGGAAAAGAAAAGGTTTCGGATTAATAGATTTTATATGCGAACCAGTGTCGAGGTAAGTTTGTGTAACTTAATCAAGCATGTAAATATGTTAACTTGAATTTTATTATTGTATGCAATATGATTTGTATTTATGTGAATATTATAAATGTGTGAAATGATTACATGTTCGGAAATGTTGGAAATAGGGTAAAGTCTCATTTGAATATTGAATTTCGATGGATAAATGTGATTTCCTTATAAAATGAGGTCCTGCATTTGTTGCTGATGAGATTTAGCTCGGACGAGTAATCTTATTGATATCATTATAGAAAAGATTTAGCCCGAATGGGTAATCCTGATATAATCCCTCTCGAGCATATGTTACAATTAGGGTTTGTCCTGAACTGGCAATCCTAATTGAGCCCTTATGAGCATATGTTACATAAAGGATTTAGCTTGGACTGGTAATCCTGAAATACGATATGTGGCTCGAGAGTGTGTTCTTTGATTAAATTCCCTAAAGGGATACTCTTGAATAAGAATTGACGAGTTATTGAATAGTACACCTTGAGTGTACTACCTGAGTATCCATCAGAATTTCAATGATTTAACGGACAAAACTCTTGGCATGATAAGAGAATTATGAGATGAAATGATAATGTCTTGAAAGAATATTGCATGATGAGCTCATCTATGATTACTTGGTGTATATGAAAGTTTTGTGACTAACATGTTTGATTGGATGCATGTGTTTAGGCAATTTTGCTAAGTTGATGGAAAACATGACTTTGTATGCTTAGATTTAATAAAAGGGATTGGTAAGTTTAGTTTCCGTTATACGAACTTACTAAGCATGTAATGCTTACTCCATTTTATTTTCCCCTGTTTTATAGTGCTCGGAAGCTTGTGAAGGTTGGAGGTCATTGGAGCATCGTCATACTATCCACTAGCTTATTTTCGGTATTTATAGTAAAATCAATTTGGTATAATGGCATGTATAGACTAACTTGGCCATAGATGGCTTAACTATGTTTATAATCTAGCCATTGGAATGGCTAGTAATGGTTGTTTTTGATATACTTATAATGTTATACTATGGTAGCTACATACATGTTAAATGGTTGTACAAATTATGTCTAACATATGGAATATACCAAGGTAAGATTATAAACATGTATGCATGTAATGATATGCCATGTTGAATGATATAGTTTGCTTAATTTGAATGCTTGAAATGGTTGGTATTTGGATGTGAGTTTAAGTGTAGGTTATTGGTGTGATTTTGGGTGAGAAATGAAGCCAGAAATGACTCTATTTTGTCTACACGGGCAGACACACGGGTGTGTGACACACGGCCTAGTACATAGGCGTGTGGTTAGGCCGTGTGTCCCCTGCACCTTAAATTTGAAAAACAGAATGCTCAGAATTGAGCACACAGGCAGAGACACAGGTGTGTTCTCAACCGTGTGTGCTACAAGGCTTAGAACACGGGCGTGCGTCTTGGCCGTGTGAAACCTGCACCTAAATTTGAAAAATAAAATTTACCACACGACCTAGCACACGGGCGTGTGGCATGGCCGTGTGCACAAGTCAGAGAGTTACACAGGGTCGAACATGGCTTGTGGCACGACATGTCCCTTGGACCATACGGGCGTGTGAGCCCTGTAACTTAGAAAACTTTTGAAATGTTCTGAAAAATTCTTAGGGTTTCCGATTAAGTCCCAACTTGATTCTAATGCTTGTTTTGGGCCTCGAGGGTCCATTTAAGGGACGATATGAATAATCTCAGTTAATGAATAGTAATTTATGTAACAACCCTAACCCGTATCTGTCGTCGTAGTAGAGTTATGAGGTATTACCGATCAATACACATCATTTAACATACATAACTCATACATTTATGCATTCATATTTAAATACCATTTAAGTAACAAACACATTATCCCTTATAATGGCCTACGAGGCCTTAAACATGCTTTAGAAGTGATTCGGGACTAAACTAATAACATATGAAGATTTTGGAAACTTAGAAAAAATTTCAAATATACAGGGTTCGCACGCCCGTGTGAACAGGACGTGTGCCTCACACGGCTCTAGACACGTCTATGTCTCAGGCCGTGTGTAAACAGGGCATACATACTAACTTGTATCACACGACCGAGGACACACCCATGTGCCAGGCCGTGTGAAAACTAGAGGGAATACTGACTTGGCCACACGGCCGACCACATGTCCGTGTGTCTAGGCCGTGCAACTCACTGACTTGATTTCTAAGTATCATTAGGGGATACATGGCCGTATACCGTGACCATGTGTCGCACACGGTTGAGACACACGCCCGTGTAGACAAAAATATGCTATTTGCAAGGCCAATTTTCCACCCTAACTTCAATGTACCTAAACAAGGCAAAATATACAATTTCCATACACAAAAGGGCAGCCAAATCAATCCCAATTCATGCACAATCCATGCTATACAAATACGACCATGTCACTTACTCAAATATATACCAAAACAATATAATCTTTAACCTTAATTCATACAATATGTATATATATACCAACTTAATATTTACAACCGAAAACCATCCTCAACTCAATCAATTTATTCACTGTATTACATACTATTTAACTACCAATTTGACATATAAATTCATGCCACAATAAGACCTTTCTCAAGCTTTCATCCACCATAATTCAAATAGCCATTTTAACTTCCATAATGTCTTGGTTACAACCATGGCAAAGCAAATTATCTCACAAGTCATTATAAACATCTTGCAAAAGTCATTAACAACCATTTCTAATAGCCAAACACATATCAATATCAACATCATTTACAAGCCAAATCTTATGGCTATAATCACAACTAAAATACCACATCTAGCTTATACATGCCATATACCATAATTGTATAATTCAAAAGTACCAACTTAGATGTTTGATAGTGCGATGATGTTCCCGATGACTCCTGGATCCAAGCTAGCCTTGATTCATTATAAAACATAGAAAATTAATATGAAGTAAGCTTCATAGCTTAGTAAGCTCGTATGTGAATAACTTAATTCATCGAATAAATGCAAATAACCAATTTGTGAAAAATAAAATAAAATAAAGAACAAACAAATTTTTACGTGGAAACCCTTTCGGGAAAAAACTACGGGCAGAGGAAAAGAAAATTTACTATGTCGAATTCGAATAATTACAAGAGGAATAGACTATGTTTATTTATAGGCTTGTAAAGCCATATTGTAGTAAGACTGAAACACCCTATTCTAATCAATATAAAATAGATGGAGTTTAATAAGGTTTAAAAAACCTTATTCTAAAATAAAATAAAAGAAGTGTAGTTTTATATGGATTTTAATTTTATTTTGTTTTATTTTATCACTGTATTTTATTTAAATAAGGATTCGGGTCATTTAATTCTAACAATCTCCACCTTGACACGAATTCTCAATGAACAAGTTCTTCATCGCGAACTCTCAACCAACAAGTTCTCCACCTCTTTCATAAAACCCCTTAAGGGTTTAACTTCAACAATGGACACCAACCAAGTCTAAGCAATGCTCAAACTTGGTTATAGGAAGTGACTTAGTCATCATATCTGTAGGATTTTCATGAGTACTAATTTTGCTCACAATAATATCACCATTAGAAATAATATCACGAACAAAATGATATCGAACATCAATGTCCTTTGTTCTCTCATGAAACATTTGATCTTTTGTAAGGAAGATTGCACTCTGGCTTTCACAAAATACTGTACTGATTTGAAGGTCTTCATTGAGTTCCCTAAAAAGTCCCTTCAACCAGATAGCTTTTTTACAAGCCTCATTAATTGCCATGTACTCAACTTCAGTGGTAGACAAAGCGATTGTAGTTTGCAAAATGGCTTTCCAACTGATTGCACAACCTCCGATTGTAAAGACATAACCTGTGAGAGATCTTCTTCTATCAAGGTCTACAGCAAAATCAACATAGGTCTACAGCAAAATCAACATCAACATACCCAATGACTCCATCTCTAGTTCTTCCAAACTGTAAGCAAACATCAGTAGTACCTTGTAAGTATCTTAAAATCCACTGAACTACTGTCCAATGTTCTTTACTGAGATTTGCCATGTATCTGCTAACTGCATTGACTGCATATGATAAATCTGAACGTGAACAAACCATAACATACATGACAGATCCCACTGCACTAGAGTATAGAACATGTGACATGTAGTCAATCTCATCATCTGATTGTGGAACAAAGCCAATGAAAGTCTAAAATGAGCTACTAAAGGAGTACTAACAGGCTTAGCACTCTGCATATTGAACCTGCAAAGAATTTTCTCAATGTACCCCTTCTGACTTAGGTAAATTTACTTGCTTTTCTATATCTGAAAATCTCCATACCAAGTATCTTCTTTGCTGGTCCTAAATCTTTCATCTCAAATTCTTCACTTATTTTGGCTTTGACCTTTCTTATCTCTCATTTATCTTTTACTGCTATCAACATGTCATCAACATAAAGAAGTAGATACACAAAATAACCATCACTATTTTTTTTAAAGTAAACACAACTGTCAAAACTACTTCTTTTAAAACCATGAAAAGTTATAAAGGAATCGAACCTCTTGTACCACTGTCTTGGTGACTATTTCAAACCGTAAAGGGACTTTTTCAGCAAGCAAACATAGTCTTCTTTTTCTGAGACTGTAAAACCCTCTGCTTGTTGCATGTAAATATCTTCCTCAAGTTTTCCATGCAAAAATGCAGTTTTTATATCTAACTGCTCAAGCTCCAAATCATGCATGGCCACAATACCAAGTAAAGCTCGAATCGAACTATGCTTAACAACTGGGGAGAACACATCTGTGAAGTCCACTCCTGGAATTTGACTGTAACCCTTTGCAACAAGCCTTGCTTTATATCAGGATCCTTCACTCCTGAAGTCCTTTCTTTCTTTTTAAATACCCATTTACAACGAACAACCTTTTTATCTTTAGGAAGTTTCACAATATCCCACGTTTTGTTTTTGTGGAGTGATTCTATCTCCTCTTGCATAACAAACATTCACTTTTCTGAGTCTTCACAGCTAACCGCCTTAGAATAACTAGATGACCCTTGATTCGCATCTATATCTTTAGCCACATTTAAAGCATAAGCAACTAGATCAGCCTCGGCATACTTCTTTGGAGGTTTATTTTCTCTTCTAGTTCTATTTTTGGCGATAGAGTATTACGGTGAAGAAGCAACTCTATTCTCAATTTTTGTACTGGCTTGAGGAGTCGACTCTGTATTAATCTGATGCTCCACCTGTTTTTGATTTTCTTTATTGGAAGGGTCTTTAAGAGATAAGTTAGGTAGCATAGAAGTTTCATAAAAAACAACATCTCTACTAATCACAACTTTTCTATTTTCAAGACACCATAACTTATACCATTTTACACCAGCTTTATAACCAAGAAAAACACATTTAATGGATCTCAGTTCCAATTTTTCATTATCAACATTAGCATACGCAGGATACCCAAAGATCTTTAAATCAGAATAATTAACAAGATTACTAGACCATACTTCTTGTGGAGTCTTTTTCTCAACGGCAATGGATGGGGATCGATTGATAAAAAAATATGCAGTAGAGGCTGCTTTGGCCCAAAACAACTTTGGTAAGTTGGTATTTGACAACATACATCGAACCTTCTCCGTAATAGTTCTGTTGATTCGTTCTATTGATTCGTTCTGCAACGCCATTTTACTGTGGAGTATGGTAAACTATCAAGTGTCTCACGATCCATTCTGACTAGTACAATTTATTAAACCCATCAGAACAAAACTCTAAGCCATTTTCTGTATGGAGGTATTTTATTTATTTTCCCGTCTATTTTTCAATCATAATTTTCCAATACTTAAATGCGGAAAACATATTGCGTTTCTGCTTCAAGAAAAACGCCCAAACTTTTCTGGAAAAATCATTAATAAAGGTTAGCATATAATTAGCTACACCTCTCGAAGGCACTCTAGATGACCCCCACAGATAAGAAAGAATATACCCCTTTGTGTTATGGATTCTTCTGGTGAATCAAACTCTTTTTTGCTTTCTAAAAACACAGTGCTCATAGAAATTCAGTTTGCAAATTCCTTGCCAATCAAGAAGTCCTCTTTTGCTCAATTCTGCCATGCCATTTTCACTCATATGCCTTAGGCGCATATGCCAAAGTTTAGAAATATCATCATCTGACAAGGAAGAGGAAGCGACAGCTGCATCACCAGTAACAGTAGAACCCTGCAAAACATATAACTTAACATTCTTTCTCTGTCCTTTCATCACAACAAGGGAACCTTTGGAAATCTTTATAACCCCACTTTTAGCTGTGTATCTGTACCCTTTTGAATCAAGAGTACTCAACGAAATTAAATTTCTTTTCAATTCTGAAACATGTCGTATGTCACTAAGTATTCTGACGACTCCATCAAACATCTTAACTTTAATTTTTCCAACACCTGTGAATTTACACGAAGCATTATTTCCCATCAAAACAACACCTTTAGACACTATTTCGTAAGTTGTAAACCAATCGCAATTGGGACTCATGTGAAAGGTGCAACCTGAATCAAGTTATTTTCCCTTTTGATTCGCAGCCTCTCTTTTAATCTTGTTCTGTAGCTTATAGCACTCAGATTTAATGTGCCCTTTCTTCTTACAGAAGTTACAAGTTTTACCTCTGTTTGAAGACTTTGATTTACCCTTAGATTTACAGCGAGGATTCCTTTCCTATGTCCTTCCATGATCATCATCAGCATTCCGATCTTGTCTCCCACAAACAATGAGACCCTCTCCCTGAGAGTCGGGTTTAACCATAAGATGCTTCATCTTATCATATGAGGTCAAAGAATCATAAACCTCATCAACTGTGAGAGACTCACGGCTATATAAAATTATGTCTCTAAAGGTTGAATAAGACGGGGGCAACGAACAAAGTAAAATTAACCCTAGATCTTCCTTATCATACTGAACCTCCATGGTCTCCAAGTTTGAGAGAATTTCTTTAAACACTGTTAAGTGTTTGTGTACAGACGCACCTTCCTCCAAACAATGAGCATAAAGATGCTGCTTCATATGCAACTTGCTTGTTAGAGTTTTTGACATACATATTTGTTCTAGCCTTTTCCATAATGTAGCGGCTGTCTTCTCTTTCATTACATCTTGCAAAATTTCGTTGGACAAATGTATATGTAATTGTGTTAATGCCTTTCAATCCTTACGCTTCTTCTCTTCATCTGTTAATGTCGAAAGCATCTTATCTATCCCTAGTAGGACATCCTCCAGATCCATTTGCGCAAGAACTACTTGCATCTTAATCTGCCACAATGAAAACCTGGTGTTTTGATCCAACAGTGAAATTTCATACTTCAAAGACGCCATTACCTTGATCGAGATAAACAACCCGGAAGCTCGGATACCAATTTGTGAAAAATAAAATAAAATAAAATAAAATAAAGAACACACAGATTTTTACGTGGAAATCCTTTCGGGAAAAAACCACGGGTAGAGGAGAAGAAAATTAACTATGTCGAATTCGAATAATTACAAGAGGAATTGACTATGTCTATTTATAGCTTGTGATGGTCGTGAAACTAACTAAAAATTCAACTTAAGGCAAGTGCACCTATCGAACAGTAGTATAGTTATGGTGAGACCAGAAATATCGTATCCACGAGGACTAAAAGTACTAGTAATTACTATTTTTTTATTATCTAGCCTAAAAATTAAGTGAATGTTTTATCTAAAACTAATTATCTAATTACCTAAGATTACAACAGAGATTAAGGTTGAAAAATACTTTTTGGAAAACCGACGGAAAAGACAATACCCAAGGAAGAATCCACCTAGACTTCACTTATTATGTTTGAGTTAAACGATTTATTCACTTGACTTAATCCGTAGAAATCCCTGATTTATGTTAATATCTCTCTCGAGACTAAAAACAACTGACTCTAGGTTGATTAATCGAAATCTCTTTCTAATTAAAACCTCTATTGTCGCATTAACTCGATCGATGGATTCCCTTATTAGATTTGACTCTAATCCGACAGATTTATGTCGTCTTATGTCTAGGATTGCATGCAACTCCGCTTAATTATGAATCATCTACTCTTAAAGAGGGACTTTTGCTCTACTGAATAAGAACATCAAAAACGTGAATTAATATCAGGGAATGTTAAAGCAAAAGTTAAATTCACAATTAAGAATAAGAACAAGTATTTATCATATAACTCAAATAATAATAAGATCCGTCTTAGGTTTTATCTCCCTTAGGTATTTAGGGAGTTTAGTTCATAATAATAATGGAAAACATCTCAAAGTTTGGAAAACAACAAAACATAAAGAAACCCAAAGACTTCTAGGAAATTGGATGAAGATCTTCAGTCTTGATGTAGATCCTGTCTCTGAGGTGATTCCAATGGCTGTCCTTGAGTATTTTCTGCCCTCAACTCTCAGTATCCCCTCTAATCATCTTCTAGGGTGTTTATATAGACTTTTGAATGCCCAAAATAGTCCAAAATTAGCCTTTTCTAAGTAGAACTAGACTTGGGCTCGACAGGGACACGGCCGTGTGCCACGCCCATGTGCAAGTGCTCAGGCCGTACGCAATTCTGATTTGGATTAATGTCGACACGGCCATGATAGACGGGCGTGTGGATCACCCATGTGGAAGTACCCAGGCCGTGTGAAACTTTGATTTAAGCCCAATTTGTTCGTTTTGGCCCGTTTCTTGCTCTTTTCGCCATCCTAAGCTCTCTTGAGTATAAAACATGAAATTAAAGGATTAGGAGCATCAAATTCAATGAAACCAAGGAAAAATCATCCATGACTATGCCAATCATAAGGTAAAAATATGTATATATTAGGGTTTATCAACTTGTAAAGCCATATTCTAGTAAGACTGAAACACCTTATTCTAATCAATATAAAATAGATGGAGTTTAATAAGGTTTCAAAAACCTTATTCTAAAATAAAATAAATATGTGTAGTTCTATATGGATTTTACTTTTATTTTATTTTACCATTGTATTTTATTTAAATAAGGATTCGGGTAATTTAATTCTAACACAATTACACATGCAAAACCATACACTTTAACTACAAACCTTTCTCATGTCTCAAAACAAGAACAAATACAAACTCATCAAACTTTTATTATTTAATACTCGAATAGGTTATGTACATACCTGTATCGCCTCGTACTAACCTCTTTCTCAACCACATCATTCGTTTACCCATTAAACCATTCGGAATAGAAATCAGATACTTAGGAGTCTCGTACGTCAAGTACCTATACCATGGCCCATAGCCAAATCAAGGTAACTTTCCTGAAGAACTATTATTATGGCTTGAATCCAAATCATCTGATATGCATAGCCCGAAGCCAATTCGGTAAAATACGCAGCCGAAGTGCTAATATCATGTCCCGAAGCCAACTCAACGTATCACTTACTAACATGTCAATAGTATCCAAAACTAATCTTAAGGTTCAACCGGGCTTTCACACTTTTCGTTTCTATCATCGAATGCATTTGTAGAGTCGTTTTCACAATTCATACATTATCCATAACCCTGTTTTAACAATTTATGCAATATTAAAGCATTTTAACATACACTTATTATGTAATCATCACATACAAACTTACCTCGTATTCGGAATTGACGGATCGGGTCGACTACTCGATAACCTTGCTTTTCCCCCGATCTAAATCCGAATTCTTTCTTTCTTGATCTATATGAATTAAAAATTAACTTATTTAATCAACTATTCATTCAATTTAGTCCAAAACATACATTTAGGCCTATTTGCACATTAGCCCCTAAACTTTCACACTTTTAACAATTTAATCATTATTTCACAAAACACAAAATTCACATAATTTCAATAAACCCAAGCTTGCCCGAATTATTTATAGGTCCCTAACAGCCCAAAACTTTCATTTATTTCACATTTCAATGACACAATTTGTACATTTCACAATTTAATCCCTATTATGCATTTTCATGAAAAATCACTTTACAAAACATGAAAATCTATCATCAAGCTTTCATATTTCAACATTAAACAACAAAGAACACATAGATTTAACAATGGTAACTCTCAAAATCTTTAACAGTTTCAAAATTAAAGGTACGAGCTAGCTAGATTGAGTTGCAACAATTATAAAAATATAGAAATCATCAAAAACTGAGCTAAAACCCTACCTTAATCAAGCTAGGAGTGTGTCGAAACTTAGAAAGATTCAAACCCTTTCTTTTTCCTTTGATATTCGGTCACCAAGGAAGAAGATGAACACAAATTCATGTTTTGCTAAATTTTAATTAACTTAATTTATCAACTTACTATAATAACCTTTGTTATAAACATATAAAAACATATAATGGATCGCCATAATTGTCCACTTACACTAACCATGGACTAATAGCATTATAAGGACCTTTGATTTATTAAATCATAGCAATTAAACACCTTTAACAAGTAGAGTGTAACTTTTTCATTTTACGCGATTTAATCTTTTTTATCAAATTAACCAACCAATCGATAAAATTAGCTCACAAAATTTTCACACATATCAAATAACATGCTGTAAATGCCAAAAATAATATTAAAATAATTTTCTGACATCGGATTTGTGGTTCCGAAACCACTGTTCTGATTTAGCTAAAACCGGGCTGTTATAATTTACGTGAATTATCTAAAAATGTTCTGAAAGTTCCAGTAATACTCTGTAACCCTGTTCCAGCGATAGATACGGGTTAAGGGGTGTTACAGGTCCTCTCCTGAACATCTATATTGTTGCTAGATTAATCAATCAATTTTCATAAGCAAATATAAGAGAGGGTGAATTAAATATATTCCTATATTATAATCACAACAATCTTATAAGTTATGCAAGGTGATTACTTTGCTTAATAATTAAGATCAAATTAATTATTTAGTAATAAAAGTATAAAATTCGAAAAAAAATACTTAGAACTTGCATGAATTAGTGCTCAAAAGGTGCTGAAAAGTCTATATAATTTTGTGTTTCCACACCCCAAACTTAATTCATTACTTGTCTCGAGTAATGCACAAATTGAAAAAGAATTTTAAAGAAATCAACCTGAAAAATTTCTTCAAAAATCATTTCCTACAATTATGAGTTTAGTGTAATTATACTCAAGAACAAAAATTCTGAAACTATGTAACCTAAGCATACATATTGCTCAAAATTATTCTCAATTATTACCATGACAGCAAGAATAACTAAACGTTTTCTTAATAAAATATATGCTAAATTCATACCATTTAACTCTTATTTCCTTATTTAAGACTAAGTTGCAATCCTTAAGTTTAATTATGCCTTCATAAGTTGCGTTTTTCAATTTCTCTCCACTAATGTAGTCACCATAGAAATTTGAATCAATAAGTCTTTTAAATAGGTTGTAACATAGCTTGGCTAAGGGTAGGTAAAAGATAGATAATTTTAAGCCAAGAACCCTAGACTCAGTTTCCATCGGACCTTCGGAATAAATACTTCCAACTTCACCTACTAATTTTGCACTTGAGTACACATGCTCCTTGTACGTCTATTTTTTTATTACATACACATTCAAGCATATTACCGCAGGTACTACAATTTTTTTGAGCATTTGATACTTCTTCTCAACTCTCTCAAACTTATTTTTAGAGAATATTCCAGATAAACTGGGTCTAGTTTTTGGGACAAATTTAAAGATAATTATAAGAGAATGGATGGCTTATTATTGCAAGGTTCGAATAAAATCAAGCCATATAGTCTCAAAGTTGGGTTTTAAGGGATAAATATTCATTAAGATTGACTTGAAAGACTTAAACGATTCAAAAAAAGTCTGTCTAAATAATTTTCAAAATTCCATGCCTCCTAGGATTTTGCCTCAAGAAATTACTAAGTCAATACCTAAACTTTCATGCATGCTTAGCTTTTCTAAGGAATTAAAAAATTCATGGTCTGATTTGCGTACTTTATTAAGAGTAACATTTATGTCATAATTCAGCTAACATAACAAATATTGAGATAATATAACTTTATTTATACTAAAGTTTAGCATAATTAACAAAAATTTAAATTTTTGAGCAAAATATAACTTAATCATAATTGGATAGGAAAAATGAATTCTGAAAAGAAAAAAAAACAATTTCAAATTTTGGTCCCCTACTTAAGATGAAAAATGTCTCAATTGTTAAAAACAATATATAGAAGAAACACAAATATAGAAGTGAATAGATATTGTACACCAGGTAGGATCCCAAGAAAATTAGGTGAGTCAAGTTTGACTACTTAAATACCAAGATTTTCCTAGATAGATCCAATCCTAGACATGTTCATATATATTGCCACACTTCTTATTTTGCAAATTGTTCAATTTTATTAATGATTTCAACCTCTTGTTTTAATATGCGAGAAAAAAGAATATCCTAAAAGCTTAAAAATAAAAACTTAAAATATCCTAAAAAGTAAAATAAAGTAAAGACAAGATCCCCCTTTTTATTTATTTGCAGATCCCTCAGAATTCGACCCATCTTTTTCTTTATCATCATTGTTTTTGCTTGAATTGCCTTGTTCCTTCCTCAACATTGGAGTCCATGGACTGAATATAAAGTCTAGAAATTAAAGTGCAAAAACAAATAGATTGTGAAACATTTTCTTAAAAGTATCTCTAATTGAGTAATCTTGTATTTTTTAGTATCTCCAATAAGCTTGTTGTTGCCACTACATATATTGTAATAAGTCCATCAACTTTGACAACTCATCTTGAAGATTTGGGCTAGGCGAATGAGTTCTAAACATTGGGGTAGTCATGTTAGGTTCAAGAGTTGGTTCAATATGTTCCACCAAGTCAGGAATTTATCTCGCTCTTTTTTTCCTTCGGGTTTTTGGGTTTCCTTTTCCTATTTTGTGGTTTCCCATTACCACCATTACCGTTGTTATACCTAGTTTGTCCTTCTTCATCGTCCTTCCCTACTCCTTGGGCTTAGAAGACTTAGACTTGTCTTTTCTCAGAACAAACTCGATTAAGGACTCTGCCATGATAATGGATTTGGACAGTTCTAAGACCTCTCGACGTTCCAATTCCTACTTCACCTACGGTTTCAACCCATCCATGAAATAAAAGAATGTTTTTTCCCTCAGATCAGTGATTTGGAAGATTAACTCACTAAACTCCTTCACATACTCCTTAACTAGGGGTGAGCGTTCGATCGAATCAAATCGAATCGAATGAAAAAAATTTCGAGTTAATCGAGTTGACGAATCATATTTTATCATCCTAACTCGATTTAAAATTTTCTCGAATTGAGTCGAGTGAGATGGAATTCGAATCGAATCGAATCGAATATATTTGTTTGAGTTAAATTAAAAAAATATGTTTTAGGTCATTGTAATCAATGTCACCCATTGTAATCAAATTTGTTATTAACTTTCACCTCATTATAATTTATTTGTTAATATTTTATATACAGGTCAACTTCTTTGCTTGCTTAGTTGCTTCAATTATCTTCTAATTCTTGGCACTATGTATTTTGAAATTAAAAAATATATTAAATGTAAAAAATGTGATTTTTTAATAAAAATTATCTTAAAGATAAAATGTGAAATTGATACCAATATAAAATTTTAACATGAATATTTTATGGCATTATCAATAATTTAATTTTAACAAAAATTTATAAAAATTCAATATGATAAAACAATTCAATAATATAAATAGTACAAAATGTAAAATTTAATTTAATAATATAAATAGTAGATATAAATAAAATTATTATTTAGATTTAGGAATTTTTTTTGGATGATTTTAATTTTTTGTTTGGAGGTAAAGGGTGAGAAGTAAAAGTTTAGGGGAAAAATAAAAAGTTTTGGAGGTTGAGGGAGAAAAATTTGACGGGGGAAATAAATGGGAGGGGAATATTCAAAAAAAAAGGGGAGGGGAATGGGTTTGAAGTAGAAAGGGGTGAGATGAGATAGGAGCAAAAGTTATTGATCGCGTGATTCGTAACAAGTAATAAATATTTATAATGAAGATCAAACCTAGACTAAATATTATCACGACGAAAAGGCAAGTGCACCTATCGAACAATAGTATAGTAATGGCAAGACCGAGATATTGTACCCAAGGGAACCAAAACTACTAGTAATGACTGCCTTTTTATTATCTAGCCTAAGAATAATGGGGTTTTGTTTTAATTTAACTAATTATCCAAACTAAGAACTCACAGAGAAAAGAGTTGAGGAATTGCTTTTGGAAAAATCGATTGACTTGAGACAATACCTAAGGAAAAATTCACCTAGACTTTACTTGTTATTCTGGCTCCGAATCGGACGATTTATTCATTCAACTTGTTCCGTAGAGATCCCTAAGTTATGTTATTATCCCTATTCAAGACTAATAACGTCTAATCCCTAGATTGAATAACCGAGACTTTTCTCTAATTAACACTCTAGGGTTGCATTAACTCGATCTATGGATCCCCTTATTAGGTTTCACCCTAATCCGGCAAAATCTTGTCACCCTATTTCTAGGCGCGCAATCAACTCCACTTAATTATGACAAAAGTACTCTTAGACAGGGTCTATTCCTCCTCTGAATAAGAGCATGTCTTGAATCAGTATCCTGGGATATCAAAACAAGAATTAAGAACACATAATTAATAACAAGTTAAATATTTATCATACGATTCAGAAAATAATAACAAGATTCGTCTTAGGTTTCATTCCCCTTACGTATTTAGGGGATTTAGTTCATAAGTCTCAGAAGAATAAAGAGTACAAACATAAAGAAAACCCAAAACTCCTGAAGGGAAATTGAGGAGAGATCTTCAGTCTTGATAATGAATCCGTCTTCTGAGATGGATCAATCGGCTTCCTTGGGGTAATTCCTTACCCCCTATTCTCCGTCTCCTTTTTCTCCTCTTTTAGGGTATATTTATAGGCTTTGAAATACCTAGAAGCCCTCAAAAGTGGCATTTTATGAATTGGACTTAACTTGGGCTCGGCAAGGACACGCCCGTGTGAGTCGTGCTCCAATTCTGCCAGATTGACACTGCCGTGTGGTCTGTTCGTGTGAGGAGGTCCAGACCGTGTTGATTTCGTACTTTGGTCTATTTTTCCGTTTTTGGCCCGTTTCTCGTTCTTTTCACTCTCCTATGCTCTCCTAAGTAAAAAACATGAAATTAAAGCATTAGAAACATCGAATTCACCAATCCTAATGAGAAATCATCCATAAAATGCATTAAACATGGGGTAAAATGGTGTATAATTTACTATTTATCAAATACCCCTACACTTAAGCATTTGCTTGTCCTCAAGCAAAATTCTCAACTCATAATCAAAATAAATCCTTCTTAACTTATAATTTCTATCAATAATATCTCAAATTAATCCATAGGTAATCATACATTGAGAATTTAACTAAAAGAACATAAAAGTTTCAATCATTCCAAGTTGAGCATTTAATTCCGAAAACATAGGTGTCTTCCCTCATCTAAGTAATTACCTTTAATTCAGAATATCACAGAGTTTTACATCCTCACCAAAGATTCACTCAAATCACTCGAGGTGTTTTAAGGACAATAAAGGAAGCACTCAATAGTCAATAATGGAAAGTCATTATCATAGGCTTGCATGAAAATCAAATCTCCACCACTTTAATTTAATATGATACATCAATCAAAAGGTCTTTAAAGGGTTGTAATAAGGCTTGGTTAGGGGGTGTGGTCACAAACTGAAAGAAAGGGTTAGAATCGAGATTGAATTGAAAAGTTGCCTAACTAAAAAAAGAGTTAATCTTCACTTGCGTACAAAAGAGCTTCTCTCAGAATAGGAAATTATAGATATGCATACATAGTTGTGTTTGTTTTTTTTTTTTAGGAACAAGTTAAATAATATAGACTAAATATAAAGAAAAAAACATAGCTAGGAAATCCATTCAACTCAAATCTTGACAAAAATAGGGATTAATTTAGGGGATTTCAACAATAATGGGTTAAAGATTAATATTAAGGGTAATACAAGAAATGGTTTGTTAGGCTCAAGGGGGTTTACTAGAGGTTAATCGTGGAGGTAGGGTTTTCATGGCATGAGTGGGTTAATCCTAAGTGCCTTAATCATTTTGATATATCAAATCAAATGGTGTGGTTTCGACATGCATAATCAAGCAAGTTCTAGAATAACAGTTCAATAGTGACGCACTTAAAGCAATAATAAAAGTGAGCATGAAAGGATGAATAGATGCTCAAAAGGCTCAAAAATCTCACAAAAATTATGGCTTTTTGATGTTTAGACTTGTGAATTCCAATTCAAAGTAATACCTAGACTTGGGGAAACAACCTAAGATTTTGAATTCTTAAAAATCAACTCATCATGCTTGATTCTCTATTGTCTTAAAGTTTAAATAATCAATGCATAAATTCCTATGTTTTAATTCAAGATATATCAATCAAAATCATAAATTAATTAAAATTTATCCTGAATATGATATGAGAGTTTTTTCAAGAGAACAAGATAATTATTCAGGGATTTTTCTGATAATGAAATAAATACGCCCCACACTTAAGATGCACATTGCCCTCAATGTACAAAGATAGATATTAGAGTATAAAAATAAGATAGGGAGAGAAGTGAAACTTCCTGTATGATGAATTCCTCGAACTAGAGTTTTGGAGAGTGATCAGTTCGAGAGTAGAGGAGGATACTCCGGCGGTCGTAGAGGCTCATTAGGCCATAAGTCCTGCGCCAAAAGAATACTATATCTAATGGTAGCTATGGTCGTGGTCGAGCAGGACATGGCAGTCGTAGAGAACCTTTCCCGGTGGAGTTTTAGTTCCTATGTGAGGATGAGCTTAAGAGCTCTATATAACTGTGATAAAATCAGGAACTTTTTAGGGGATAGTAGGAAGAATAAGTACTCGAAAAGAAATAACCGAAATTTATAACAAAATTTTAAATTTGCTAAAAAAATAAATTAAAAAATAAAAAGTAGTTCGAATAAAAATTAAAAACATAAAATAATAAAATAAATATTTCTAAACATCTTCATCACTGGATGGTTCGCGATGAGATGTGGACCCACGGAAGATGACGCTCCCTTCCTCTTTTTTGAGGCTGGTACGGCGGTTTTCTTTCCTCTTGAAGATGAAATTGAAGGCGCTAAGGGAGAGAGATTGTGCTTTAAAAACGGAATTGAAGGCTGCGCATGGGCGTAGCAGGGGGTATAGTCGTGTGGAAAGAAAATGGAGGGAAAAGATATGGGAAAGTGAGGATTAATGTAGGGGAAGTGGATTTTAGGATGGTTTGGGGGTTAGGGAAATGAGAATATGGGGAATGGTGGCTGGAATAGGGATTAAGGAGTGGAGAATGGGAGATTTCGGCTAGGGTTTTGAAAGGAAGAAGAAAATGAACAGTGACTTGCTTATATAGGAGAGGTGCACACGGTGTAATGGCCTAAATTCAAGGTTATCGGAACAATGGTTTCGTAACCATAGATCCGATTTAAAGAGAAATTTATTTCAATATTTTTGCTTGAAAATTGATATGATAGGAAAATCGTATGAAAATATTGATAGAAAAATTTTACCAATTTAGTGATTAGATAGAAAAAGAAATTATTGAATAAATTGGGTAAAAATAAGGTATTGAGACCTCTATCTCGTAAAACCGAGTCAAAAATAATTTTATAAATATTTATGAAATGTTATTAATGTGGTATTAAAATTTCGTTAGGAAATTTTAATGTTTGGGTAGTCAATTAAATGAAAAGGACTAAATTGTAATAGGTGAAAAAGTTGCTAGAATGATTAAATAGCTTAAGAGTCTAATGAGAAAGGATTTAAAAGGCAATTAGACCCAAAATTTATTTGGGATGGATGGAAAGGGCATGAAATCAGCAGGGAAATTGATAAATTAAGGGCAAAATTGGAATATTACAAAATTAACTAAATAAAACTAAGACTAAATAGGAAATATTTAGATTTCTCTTCATTTCTCTTCAATTCCAGCAGCTAAAAACGCCATATAAGGGTTATCTAAGCTGGTATTCCATAATTTTTTCACCAAGTGAGTTAATCCTTGCCTTTTTTTTTGTAATTTTTGTGTTTCTAAGACTTTTACAACTAGGTCCTACTACTAAATTCATTAGTTTTTGATTTCATGGATGAAATTGAAAGTCACCATGGTTGAGTGCTGTAAGTTTATGATGAAATAGAATGAAATTAAAGCTTTAATTTGTTTATGAGATGATTTTATTAGGTAAGTTCGATAGAAATTGATTTTTAGGACCTAATTGTGAAAATGTTTGGAATTAAAGTCTATTGCTGAATTTTTTATTCTTAAAGGTTGTAAACTAGTTTAAGGTGATAGAATAAAGTATTAATTGAGAAAAATCAGCTCAATTGAGAGGCTAATTAAGTAGGGATGAAATTGTTATTTATTAAAAGCTTAAGGAAAAAATGGTAATAAACAGCTTGCACTAAACAATATTGGACAGCAGCAGTAGACTAACTTTGAAAAATCACCATAAATTGTAGAAATCAAATTAGAAGATGAAAAAAATATGAAATTAAATATTATTGAGTCTAGTTTCTTATAGAAGAAACGGTGTAAGCAATTGAATTGTAAATTATGAGATATAATGAATTTTGTGAGACAAAGTCAGAATGAATTCGGGCTCCCCTGTTCTGACTTTGCAAAATCACCAAAAATTGGATAAAAATAATTAGAGGCTTAAAGTTATATGTTTAGAATCCCTAATGAGTCTATTTTCAGTATAAATCAACGGGAATATTATCCGAGTTCTGTACTGTGAGATAATTAATTTTTAGTGAAGAAGGGTCGGAACTGTCAGACAGTAGAATAATGGTGACTTTAAAGAATAAACTGTACTTATTGGCTGCACCAAAAATTCTGAAAATTTTATGGTAAGAATATATATGAGCCTAGTTTTAGGGAAAATTAACGGATCTTAATTTAGAGTTACGTAGCTCGATTTATAAATAATTTAGTGACTATGACTCAAATAGACAGCTTTGAATAAACTATAAATAATAATAATAAAATTATAGAGAATGTTGCATATGAACATGAAATGTATTAAATTGATAATTAATATATTTATTTAGATCCGGAAGATTCAAATACGAAGCTAGATCGAGGAAAGGAAAGAGTTCGGGATTAGTAGATTTTTATTGTTTACAAACAAGTATCAAGGTAAGCTCGTGTAACTTGAATTATATTCTTAAATGCTTGAAATGCATGTTTTTGATATGAATATGATTTGAATGTTCATTATATGGAAATTTATGAAACATTTATATATTTGATAAAATGGGAAGAAATCTCGTTTGAATGAAAGGAAAATTCGATGGATCTCTGAAAAGGAATTGACGGTAAAAAGGATATAGCCCGGACGGGTGATCCTATCCTGATATAGCCCTCCCGAAGAATATGTGTAAAATGGATTTAGCCCGGACGGGTAATCCGAATTGGGTCTGAATTTAGCCTGGACTCGTAATCCCGAAAAAACTCTATGAGTTTATATTGCAGGGGATTTAGCCTGGACTGGTAATCCCGCTGCAAGGTTGAGGTTCGCGGGAGTGTGCTCTCTGAAATGGATATGTGCATACATGAATATGAATTGACGGACCCGGAATTGTACAATAAATGTGTACCTCTGAAAATCCATCGAAATTCCGATAAATTCAACGGGATAAATATGGAAAAATAACAAGGAAATGGAAATCATGGTATTGATGAGCTCATCAATCATGGTATATATATTATTGATACATGGAAATTATTGTACTAACTTGAATGTTGAGTTTGTGCATGTTAGGGTAATAATGCATTGAATGGATATATGAATGTTTATTATATTGTATTGAAAATATTAGGTAAGTATAATTCTTGTTACATGAGCTTACTAAGCACAAAGTGCTTACCCCGTTTCTTTTTTCCTGTTTTGTAGTGTTAAGAGCTCGGAGGTCGGATTTGGTCAGAGACACATCACACTGTCAACCTCAGGATTTCGGTATATAAAGAAACTTTATTTTGGAAATCAATGGCATGTATAAGCTAACAAAGTAAATGTTAACGTGAAATGAATGTAAAGTTAGCCATTAGTATGGTTAACAAACCTGGTTTTAGATATGTGATGACGTTATCTTATAAATTTGCATGAATTTATCTTGAAAATATGTTGAATTGATTTGGTTGATGTGGATTGGTCTCGATTTAACATTGCAGGGAAGGTTAGATATTTATAAAGGGGCTATATTGAATATAAAAAAAATTTAATTCGTAAACTCTGGTAATGCCTCGTACCCTATTACGGCAATGAATACGGGTAGGGGTATTACACACGGCCTAGGGCCATGCCCGTGTACTCTGAAGGTGAGCTCATGTTTTTCGAATTTTGCAATTTAGGTCATACCCGGTTATTATCCCACGCCCATGTGGCTTGGACGTGTGTGGTACACGGCCATGTCGCACGGTCATGCCTAGCTTTGTTCACTTCTCCCACGCCTGTGTATTATTGTCCACGGCTTAACGGCACGGGCGTGTCTCACGCCTATGTCGAAGAAACAGAATCGAGCCTTGCCCCTGGTACGCCCGTGTTTTTCCATTCCCACACCCATGTTCACCTATCAAGTTCGCCAATGGCCATGTCGCACGGTCTTGGCGATTTATCGCATCCCATGTTTTGGGGAAATCATTTACCCTATTTTTACACGGCCGTGTTTTCCTTCGTGTTGGTCACACGGCTTTAAGCACGGCCATGTTATCGGCTGTGTGGAGCTGGGAACCTGTGCTTCAAATACCCTGTTAGTGACCTAAATGTTTAAAACTTGAATTTAAAATTATTTAAAATAATTTACAATCGTTAGTACTCGGGTTCCCCCCCGAGAAGCGCTTATTTATAGTCTAAACTCGTCTTACCTCTCCGGTGAATGGTCAGGGTGGTACGAAGAGTTTATACTCCTCATTCTTGCTATCAATCTCATCAAAATAGGGTTTTAATCGGGTGTTGTTTACCTTAAAAGTGCCGAACTTGGGGTGACTCACCTCCACCATACCGAATGGAAAAATACTGAGTACCGTAAGAGGGATCTCCTTATTCGGTGTGGAAGTGACAATGTGGGGATCTGCGGCTTCTAGTAAGACTTTATCGCCAACCTTAAGTTGATTAGGAGAGGCATCGGCTTGTTTTGGCGTAGTTTCGGTTTATCATGTGTTCTTAGTTAGTGTGCTCACCATTCGTCTAGCTCCTCTATCCGTAGCCTTCGTTCTTCATGATTGTGTTCTCTATCATTTCTGGAACATGACTCATGAACTTCTTTGAAGGTTAATTTCTACAAAGTCATATTGTCAGTTTTAGTATATTGGTGTGGACTATTACCTTCAATGTTCGATGTGATGCCAGAATTACGAGCTTAAAGGGTGACCGTTTCGTCTCCCATACGAAGTGTAAGCTCACCTGTGCCAACACCAATAATTGTTTTAGTAGTTGCTAAAAAGGGCCTCCCTAAAATCAAAGGGGTGTTATTATCCTCTTCTATGTCTAGAACAACGAAATCAACGGGGAATATGAACTTATCTACTTTCACGAGTAGATCTTCAATAATACCCCTAAAAAATCTTATAGTTTTCCAATTGAATGCTCATCCTAGTTTGTTTAAGTTTCCCAAAACCTAGTTGCTTAAACATTTTCTAAGGCATTACGTTGATACTAGCCCCTAAATCAGCTAATGCATGACTTATATCTAAACTACCAACTAAGCAAGAAATTGTAAAACTCCCTGGATCTTTCAATTTGTAGGGTAGCTTATTCTGTAGAATAGCTGAGCAGACTGCATTTAGCTCCACATACGATGCTTCGTCCAACTTCCGCTTATTTACTAAAACCTCTTTTAAAAATTGTATTGCATTTGACATCTGCGACAAAGCCTCAATAAATGGTAAGTTAATATGTAATTTTTTTAAAAGTTTAAGGAATTTACCGAATTTTTTGTCTGAGCGGTCTTTTCTTATTGCGTTAGGGTATGGCATAAGAGGTTTATATTCGACAGTCACTGGTTTGTTTGTATTTTGATCTACCTCATCTCTCCCTTTGCTTACCACTGTTTCTTACTTTGGTTCTGGTTCAGGCTCAATTACTCATTCGTCATTCTGGATATTAATTGCGTTGAGCTATTCCCTTGGGTTGGGTTCAATGTTACTTGGCTAGCTACCTTGTGGTCGTTCGGAGATTAGTTTTGAGCCCTTAGATTGATGCTTGTTGATTCTTAGGTGCTGTCTCGGTATTCTAAAAACAGGTTTCTAAAACTAATATGAACTTTGAGAACATCTCTTCAAGATTTGGCTTCTTTTCTTGTTGGTAGGGTGGTTGTTGTGGTCTTTGATTTCCTAGACTAGCCCATAAAAAATTTGGGTGGTTCCTCCAACCTGCATTATAAGTATTACTGTATAGGTTATTTTGAGATCTAAAGTTATTGTTACCGATATAGTTTACTTGTTCCTCTTCGGTTGTGGGATTGAAGGATTGATATTCTGTATGCACACCTCCACTTGAGTCACACCTCATTACTGGATGTACCTGCGTAGAACCAAGTAAACCATCAATCTTTTTATTGAGAAGTTCTACCTGATTTAACAGTATAGTAACTGAGTCGACGTTATAAACGTTGGTTGTTTTTGTTGGCTTAGTCCTCATGACTTTCCACTGATAGTTATTCAGTAACATTTCTTCAATGAATTCATAAGCCTCTTCAGGTGTTTTGTTGTTGATGGTTCCGCCAGCAGCTACGTCAACCAATTGCCGAGTCGAGGGATTCAGACCATTGTGGAATGTTTGTACTTGCAGCCAAAGCGGTAACCCATGGTGAAGGTACCTTCTCAGTAAGTCCTTGTATCTCTCCCATGCATCGTAAAGTGTTTCTAAATCTATCTGCACAAAAGAAGAGATATCATTACGTAATTTAGCCATTTTAGCTGGCGGAAAATATTTCAGTAAAAATTTCTCGGTCATTTGTTCCCAAGTAGTGATAAACCCTCGTGGTAACGAGTTTAACAACTGTTTAGCTTTGTTCCTCAATGAAAAACGAAATAACTGAAGGTGAATGGCACCATCAGAAAGGCCGTTGATTTTAAATGTATCACAAAATTCCAGAAAATTTGTTAAGTGAGCGTTGGGATCTTCATCCTGCAAACCATCAAACTGAACAAACTACTGTATCATCTGAATAGTGTTAGGTTTTAATTCATTTGCAGCTACAGCAGGTCTTACTATACTAGATTCAGTTCCTGTTAAAGAAGGTTTATCATAATCATACATCGTGCGTGGAGCGGGATTTTGATTAGTCGCAATTGCAGGAGGTAGCTAATTGCCTTGGTTTTCAGCCATTTCTTCGGTTGGGGGTTGAGTATCGTCTTCTTGCTCATTCTCTATGAATCGTAAGATGCGCCTTATCTCTTTTTGATTTCTACAAACTGTACGATCGATTTTTTCGTCAAAAAGTAATGGTCCCGATGGGTTTCTTCTAGTCATAAACTATAAAAACCTGCCAAGAGAAGGAAAAAAATAAATAAATAATAATAATAATTAAATTAAATTAAATTGCAAGAAAAATAAATGGCTAAAGTAATAAAAATTGAGCATTCCTAATATTTTAGTTCCCCGACAACGGCGCCAAAAACTTGATCGCGTGATTCGTAACAAGTAATAAATATTTATAATGAAGATCAAACCTAGACTAACTATTATCACGACGAAAAGGAAAGTGCACCTATCGAACAATAGTATAGTAATGGCAAGACCGGGATATCGTACCCAAGGGAACCAAAAGTACTAGTAATGACTGTCTTTTTATTATCTAGCCTAAGAATAATAGGGTTTTGTTTTAATTTAACTAATTATCTAAACTAAAAAAGCACAGAGAAAAGAGTTAGGGAATTGCTTTTAGGAAAATCGATTGAGACAATACTTAAGGAAAAATCCACCTAGACTTTACTTGTTATTCTAGCTCTGAATCAGACGATTTATTCATTCATCTTGTTCCGTAGAGACCCCTAAGTTATGTTATTATTCCTATTCAAGTCTAATAACATCTAATCCCTAGATTGAATAACCGAGACTTTTCTCTAATTAACACTCTAGGGTTACATTAACTCGATCTATAGATCTCCTTATTAGGTTTCACCCTAATCCGGTAAAATCTTGTCACCCTATTTCTAGGCGCGCAATCAACTCCACTTAATTATGACAAAAGTACTCTTAGACAGGGTCTATTCCTCCTCTAAATAAGAGCATGTCTTGAATCAGTATCATGGGATATCAAAACAAGAATTAAGAACACATAATTAATAACAAGTTAAATATTTATCATACGATTCAGAAAATAATAACAAGATTCGTCTTAGGTTTCATTCCCCTTAGGTATTTAGGGGATTTAGTTCATAACTAAACAAGAAAACATCTCAGAAGAATAAAGAGTACAAAACATAAAGAAAACCCAAAACTCCTGAAGGGAAATTGAGGAGATATCTTTAGTCTTGATAATGAATCCGGCTTCTGAGATGGATCAATCGGCTTCCTTGGGGTAATTCCTTACCCCCTATTCTCCGTCTCCTTTTTCTCCTCTTCTAGGGTGTATTTATAGGCTTTGGAATGCCTAGAAGCCCTCAAAAATGGCCTTTTCCGAATTTGACTTAACTTGGGCTCAGCAGGGACACGTCCGTGTGAGTCATTCTCTAATTTTACCAAATGGACACGGCCATGTGGTCTGCCCGTGTGAGGAGGTCCAGGCTGTGTTGATTTCATACTTTGGTCTATTTTCTCTGTTTTTGGCCCGTTTCTCGTTCCTTTCGCTCTCTTATGCTCTCCTAAGTATAAAACATGAAATTAAAGCATTAGAAGTATCGAATTCACCAATTCTAATGAGAAATCATCCATAAAATGCATTAAACATGGGGTAAAAATGTATATAATTTACGGTTTATCAGTTATGGAGGGAAAGTGGGAGGGAGTAAAAGTTTTGGGAGGAAAGTGAAGAGGTTTAGGAGTTTGGGGTAATAATGTAAATTATTATAGTTTGATATTCGGTTTATTCGAATTATTCGAGTTATTCGAATTCGAAAGCCAAACTCGACTCGAACTCGAACTCGAAATTCAAAATTTTTTTCGAGTTGAATCAAGCTTTTCTTACCCCTTTTCCTAACTATGCGTTGTTGTGTAAGCCGACGCAACCTAACTAGAGCCTTATCCTTAACATACTCTGGGTAAAAATTCCTCTTGAATTCACTATGGAAATCTTTCCAAGTCTCAATCACAACCTAACCACGTTTTTCATCTGTGGATGTACGTCTCCACCAAAGAAGAGCAAAATCAGTAAGATATTTAGCGATAATATTTACCTTAGTATCATCATACTTGATGCCCATGACACGAAAGTATTGCTCCATCTCCTACAAGAAGTTGTCCACCTCTCTTACGGACCTTGCCCCTTTGAACTTATTCAGTTTGAAAACATCTATCTCTCAGTTTAGTGTTGCACCCAACACTCCTCTACCCACGACGACTCGACACACAACAAGCTCTCCCTCGAGCTCTTCAATTCTTGTGCTCAAAGCCCTTATTGTGGCCATTGTTTCCTCTGCCAAAGCCATCACCATGACCTTAAGAGCATTATCCCTTACTGTTAGCTTATTCGTAGTAGAATTAAGCACCCATTGCATCTCTTTCACATTAGAACCGAGAGACTCTAACACCGTTTCCCTAAGTTACTCTTTCATCAGGTCTAACTTTTTAGTGCGTCCCTTGACTACCTCAAGTGTCTCCTTCATATCCCTCATGGACTCCTCGAGACCACTCATTCTTTCATAGCCAACAGCATGTCCTTCGGTCGACTAGTTTTCTTGGCCCTTCTAAAAGTTTCCATTGGCTCATTTTGCTCGTCTACTCATTTCGTCTTCTCAATCGGTGCCTTCAAAACCTTAACTTTGATACAAATTGTCACGGTCTAAAATTTTAGTCTCGCAATCCATACGACCTTAGGCAATTTCTTGGGTTCAAATCTGCCTAAGTCAGCCTAACTCTCATAAAATGAGAATCCTCAATGGAAATTCTCCAAGGCATCGAATATAAAACGGAAACAAATTCAAAACAAAATAGTAACAAAAGAAGAGAAAATGCCATAAGAAAACAAAAGCATGCCAAGTGTTTAAGTAAATGCTCTCAATAATATTCAATTACTATGGCAGATTACAACTGGGTATCTTGGGGTGATTACAAATAGGGGGAGAAAGACCTCTATTTATAGTTGAGCTCATCCAAAACTAACGGTACATATTGAGTTACATCGACAGTCGAGATTAAAGCCTATCTACAACTGAGATTCTTAAGGAATTAACTCAATCCTTTAAGATTATAAAATCAATCCATATCGGATTACATATCTTCTAAGACTAGTTTCCGTATTTGTCATGGTAGCCCTAAATGTAACAGCCTGATTTTCAATGGTATCGGAAACAGTGGTTTAAGGCCACCAAATCCGACGCATAAGCTTGTAAATGTGGTTTTAGAAAGATTTTTGAATTAGTAATTTGTGTTTTATAAGGATTTATTAGGTCAAGTGGTTTAGAAAATGAGGTATCAAGACCTCAATTCTATAAACCGAGCCATACATATTTTTATAAATATTTATGGAGTTTAATTAAGGTAGTATTAAAGTTTTGTTAGAAAATTTTAACAATTTGATAGTTAATTAATTAAAAAGGACTAAACTGAAAAAGGTGCAAAACTTGTTAATTATAAGAAATAAATGATTAAATGGCTTAATTATTAAAAATGGAGGACTTAAGGAGTAAATATGCCTAAATGGAAGGCATGAGGCGGCAAAAACAAAGAAAAATAATAAAATAATGTAATTTAATGGCAAAATGGTAAATTATTTGAAATTAAATATACAAATTAGAAATTAAAAGGGTTTCTAGGCAATTCTTCTTTAAATTTCTATCCAAAAACACAATTGAAGAGCTCTTAAAGCTTGTTTTCATATTTTAGCTCCATGTGAGTTTAATTCTTACTCTTTTCTTGTAATTTTTATGTTTTTGAGACTTTTACAATTAAGCCCAACTTAATAATACCTTAGTTTTTTATTTTATTGAAAATTTTGAAAGTTTAAATTTATGAGTATTATATTTTAGATGAATAACATGGATTTAGAGATTTAATTTTGTTGTATGATGATTTTATTAAGTGATTTTGTTAAATATTGATTTTAGGATCATATTGTGAAGAATTAAAGAATTAGGGTTTGGTATTAAATTTTTGTTTTATGAAGGGCTGCATGATAGCCTAGAATATTTATATAAATTATTAATTGATAAAAATGATTTAATTTGATAAGATTAATTAGTGAAGGACTAAATTGCAAAAGTTGTGAAAGTTTGGGGTAATTGTGTAAATTAAAAAAATTGAAGGGTATTAATTGTGAAATGAATTAGAACTCAAATATATGCTAATGAATGAGTACTTTTATATTTTAAATCAAGATCCCTTAAATACTCATGAAAAAGAAAAACTAGCGGAATAGTCCTTGAACTACTGCAAATATTACAATTTAACCCAGGTAAGTTCGTACAGTTAAACTTTAATATTTATATTGAATTGATGAATGGTATTATGTATTTATTCTATTGTTGAAAATGAAATATTGTTAAAGTTATAAATTTGAATTGAATATTCGAATTAAATGGAACGAGGGATTTGAGTACATTCGACATTCGGCAAATTGACGGCATTAGAGGAAAATGACAGCAAATTAACAAAGTAAACCGAGGTTCAGCATTTTTTGCAAACTTTTGTCTTTACTTTCCGTTTAGCTCTCACAAGCTTTTGTTTAACTCATATGAGTTTTCGTTCAGCTCTTTTGAACTTTTATTTAACCCTTATGAGTTTCCGTTCAGCTCTTACGAGCTTTCATTCAACACTTATGGGTTTCTGTTTAGCTCTCATGAGCTTCTGTTCAACCTCCGGCTTCTGAAAACGATGTACTCTTATCCGTAAGCCGTTCCTCAATTTGAAATAATTTGGTAAGTGATTATGTAATTGAAATAGAAATACATATTGTTTGTTATTGATATTGATCTAAAATAAGTGTATTCATCGATTGAAGTTGTGATTGGCAAGGAATTTACATTGAATGAATTTATTTAATTGATTTGTTATAATAGGTTCGATAAGATTTATGTTTAACTTATTGAACTTACTAATCTTTCTTAAACTTATTTGTGTTGTTTAATGTCTTTGTAGATTCTCGAAAGATCGAAAGACCGAATCAGCACATCAAGTCACACTATCCAGTTTACTCCGGTAGTTTTTTTTTAAACGTACACTATGGTTTATATGGCATGTATAAGGTTGGTATGGATTTGATTAAAGTTGGTTTGTGTAAATATTATGAATTATATTTTCTTTATAATTACAATCAACTTATATATGTATGTGTGGTATTGTCATGCTTGATATATGTTTGGCGTGGTTAAGTGGTGTATAGTTTATAGGCATGTTGGTGAATGAAATAGTATAGTATATTTGGTATAAGTGTGCAAATATGTGTTTTGATCAATATGGTAAATTTCAAATGCTATAATATATGAGATATTATGACATGTTTAGAGCTTGAGTTGGTTGTATTGAAGGCCTTGTTATGGCCTATGAGTGTGAAATTTGAAGTGTTTAGGTTGAAATCAAAAATGTGTGAGAAATGTGGCCATGAAATGGCCTATTTTCATCCAAATGGCCAGAGACACAAGTGTGTGTCTCAGTCGTATATGACACACGTCCTAACACACAAGCGTGTGGTTTGGACGTGTATCCCTGCATCTATTAAATTGCAAAACAGAATATCCAGGATTTTTTACACGGCCTAGCACATGAGCGTGTGACTTGGCCATGTGACCCCTGCACTTAAATTTTACAAGTCAGTATGCTCACATGGCCTAGCACACGGGCGTGGTCATATGACCCAAGTCAGTAAGCACCCTAATTTGGACGCGGGCTGGGACACGGCCATATGCCCCAACTTCGAATGCCCACACGGCCTGAGACACGGTCGTGTCTCTTGACCGTGTGAGCCACACGGCCTGGCCACATGGGCATGTGTCCCATGCTCCTTTGAAAATTTTTTATGTTTTCTTAAAAATTCTTTGAGTACCCGGCTTATTCTCGACTTATTTCTAATGTGTAATTTGGGCCTCGAAGGCTCATATAAGGGACTTTACGAATGATTTAAGATATGGTTCCTAGACAATATGAAATGATTGTTATTCGATCTGTAAATCCCGGTAATGCTCCGTAATCTTATTCCGGCGATGGATACGGGTTAGGGGTAAGACTTCAAGTAGATGGGTTTCTCCATATGTTCCATGAATCGGGCCAGTTTAAGCGGGTCAAATGAGCCCCATTTCATCAATTGACTTCCATGGGACGCTATTTGTGCATTCGTCACAGGATTTGATCTGCGACCTGTGACACAATATAGTACCTCGGCACATAAGGTATTGTATCTGTTATCTCAGTTTTAGCATCTTTTGTGATAGTGGCTATCAAACCGTCCTTGGCAACCAAAGCAAAACTTGCATATTCTAACTTCTTCTTTAAAGACTATTTCTTGGGCGAGGCTTCTAGCATCTCATCACACTCCTGCTTGATTAATGCTACTTCCGACATATAAGACTCTTGTATTCTCACTAACTCAGCAGCATGATCTCGCCCTATTGACTCCACCTCTGGCACATGCTTGTCTATCTTTTCTTTGTACATGGCCTCAATTTGTAACCCAAGTTTCTCCTTTTTGAAGGCTTCATTCTCAACCTGTAAATGTTCACACTCAAATTTAAAGCTTCCTCTCTCGCAGTTACTACCCTACTCAACTTCTTGAACAATTCAACATTTACAACAAACTTCTTGAATCTCATTTTTAACTTTAACCTCTCTTGGTTCAACTCAACTAAATGCTTATTAGTGAATGTTCACATCTTTATCCGTTGCAAAAAGTAAAAAAAAAAAGACTCCTTCAAGCCCTTATAACTTCTATTGGAACAGTAATAGAACCAACATCTCGTATCTCTTTAGGAATCACGGCTATTGCTCACATCATCACCTTATCAAAATTCAATGGAAAATACATCTCTCCAAGGGAAAAGATGTAACATTTGGGTTATTCTTACTAAGAATACAACCTAACATGTTTTTCCCCTTTTCAGCTCCCCTAACTATATCTGGAACACTAACACAGATGGCGTAAGTAACTTGAGCTGATGTGCTTGCATCATCATTACAAGTTGAATAGCTTGAAGCATGTTGGATATTGTTCACAAGGATATTTTTTGTAGTTATTTTTAGCTTAGCTAAACATAGGTGTCACAAGTTAAGTTTCACTTTTTTTAAGTCCAAAACATTTCAGTAAAAAATACTTCCAAAAACAAAAACATAAAAACTCAAATGTAAATTATACTAGCCTTTTGAACCCAATGCACTACTGTACTTTCTCAACTTAATTTTACTAGTCCAATTACTTTCTCAACTTAATTTTACTAGTCCAAGGCTTATAAACAAATGTCTATCAGTCGTTTTCAAGAAAGTGGAATTTGAGTCTTGAAATATCTCAAATTTTGCAACAGTGCAAACTTCATTGAGGTAATATCCACATTAGATAGACTAACCTATTGCGGAGGTAAAGGCTGATGAAGAGCTGATAGGAACAGCCCCATGCACAACTGGTTGTGAGGCCACAATTGTTAATGGAGGAATACTTCGCAGAGAGTCAACAATAATTGGATCCAAAGTGCTAGGAATTAAAAAACTTAATGAACCAACGGTAAAACTGGGAATCAAAGCAGGCAACAACCCAATAAAGGAGGTAGAAGAGAACGTAGAAGAGAAAGCCCTAGAAGAACTTTCTACCTCCACAAATAAAGAATTTGTACTTTATTTTCTTTCGTTAAGGACAAAAAATTGAAAAACAAAATTGTGTTTTCTTCGCTTGGAAACGGAGAGATCCCAATTCCTTGCGCCTATCCTTTTTCGTTTTTTTCCTATTTTTCAATAGAATTTTTGGGTATATCATATCCGTATCTATTTCATGATTCATTAGAATGGTTACTACCACAGGAAAACAAAGCACCATTACACCAACGACCAATGTATTTAAAGAAAACTGTCCAAGCATTTCAACATCTCTACATTCCTAAAGGTTAATAATGGTCAAACATTTTTACACGAGGCATCCTACGTCCACCAGTAACAGACACCTCTAGATCTGAAAAAAAAAAAAAAAAAAAGCTGACTAGCCTGATCCAGACATGTAGGACATGGCTCGCCGGAATTCTAGAGATTTTAGGGCGGCATCTGGGAAATGTTTTCCATCTGGTACCCATAATCCACCTGCATGAGGCAGTATAATCTGAGGTTGACTGCCCCCTTGGCCTTCTTCCCCAGCTTTAGTAGTTGAGATTTCTTTCTTTTTCTTCACAAATTCAAAGAATTCTGCAACTTGGCGTGCATACCTTCACCAGAGCCAGTTCAGGAATCAGTTAATATCTAAAGGCTAATATGACGAAAAATTAAAGGTCATGTTATCTTACTGTCTCTTTGCTTCAAAATCTCTGCTGAAATCTATGTTGGGCTCACAGTCAAGCACCAAAGCAGGAACCTGTTCATAGAAAAAGATTAACAGTTCAAATGAGGAAAGCAATCTAATCCAAATTCCACACAGAAAGGAAACCATCTTACCTTCTGAATGCTAGAATGCATAAGATTACCCTCTAAAAAGAACACTCGATCTCTGATATCAGGGTGCAAAGAGCTATCCACATGAATGGGTAACTTACTAACAGACAGTACTCCATGATTTCCACTTTCAAAGGGTAAAAGCCAGCTCTCATGCTTTTCATGCAAGTCACGCAGATAATCTAGGCTCACCCCACCCTCTTCTGCTCTTTTTCGCAGCATCATCCTCTTATGGCATGTATCAGGACTTGCCCTTAGATAGATAAAACCATCAGGAATAAGCCCGGCAAGCATGATACAACTGGATCAAACCATGAGTCATAAATGCTGATCTCCATCTCATTCATCCAATTTGCTTCATGAACAGCTCGTACAAACACCTTAATAGTAAAAACGAGATAAAGTTATCAGCCTTGAAACTCTTAGGTCAGCTTTCTTCCTCTTGATTGGAATAAACCAAAGGAGAAAGAGAAAACTGCAAGGATTAAAATCCAATGACTTTGGTCATTGTTGAACAGAAAATTCATAAAAAAAAAAACTTCTAATATTTCGCTTTCCTACATCAAGATAAAAACATAGACTAAAGAAAACTTCTTGAAAAGCAGAACATGACAACACAGAGAAACTCATCATCATATCATAATAACAGACAGGAAAAAAGGTAATAAGAAGAAGAAACTACTCTATGCTTACCATTCTGTCACTGAAAACGCTCCTTTCCATTAACCTGAGCGGCTTAAGACCACCAGATGACTCTCTCTCCTGCATAACCCTTGTAACAAAGACATAATTTTGAAAGGTATAGGCATACCTCTGTGGTTCAGCATAAAACGCATCTAATATATTGAAATGGTCAGGTCCAACATTCTGCCACTTATCAATGGGTTCTGGAACAATCTCAACAAGATCGCGCAGCTCCAGTGTTTCATTAGCTATTCTTTGAAGGAACGTCGTCTTTCCAACACTGATATTTCCTTCAACACAGAATGTTAACCGTTTCTTTGAAGCTGGCTTTGTATCTGAGTTCAAATCCTTCAGTTCTTCATCCACACTCTCCTTAATAAAAGTTGTTATACTCTCGGCATGATTTCTGTGGATAATCCCAACAGAACTTTGTAAATACTCAACCATCTTCTGACTAGCCTTTCCAAAAAACTGCCAAGGAGAAGGTAAAGTTCAATTCAACAAACAATCTAACCAAATAATCATACAAAAAATGGTTTCTTCCATGCCAATAAACAACACAAGTTTTTACAATCAATTAAATAAAAAATTCCGGTCCTCGCGTTTAGGGAGTCAACAACCATTGAACCATTTTAGATACAGATTGAGCTTCATTTAGTTCTCTATCCCTTGCTTTCCAATACACCCATAACTACCATTCACATAAGTAGAAAACATCGATGAATTGTGGAAGCCATGCCTGTGTATTATGATGAAAAAGGAACTGGAAAGTAACGGAAAGGAGTTGGACTCTCATGAAAAAAATGGGGAAAACTCACATCTTAAACACTAAAAACTTCAAACAAATGGACTTTAATGAAACAAAAACCACTATTTAAATCAATTTTCGACATCACCCGCATGAAAAACTAACCAAAACATACACATTAAAACCAGTATAAAATAAAAATAAAAACCGCAACTCCATTTAAACAGTTCGGTACCAAACAAGCTTCCCATAGATAATAGCAGGAAAAAAAGAAAGAGAAAACCTTGTCCTTGTACAACTGCTTGAGCTCAGCAACACCTTGAATCCCATTCTCCACAAGCTTCCTCAAATTCCTAGGTCCAACGCCCGGAATCGTCAACAAATCCGGACTCCCCACCAAAACCCCAGAACCCTTTTGCCTTCTATTCAACCTTATCGGCTTAGCTTCCTCTTCAATTTCATTCAAATCCTTGGAAGTTTCAATTGGACTCAACTGCTCCTCTATCCCACTGGAATGGCACCAAGCCGGCCGGATACCAACTCTCCCAGGCCAAGCCCGTAGAGAGTTTCTTGTATTTAAACGGGGCTGATAGAGATAACTAGCAGTAGTGTAGAATCGGCGGGAAAGAGAGGAAGTTTTGTTGGTAAGAGCGGCGGCGGCGGCGAGAGAAGAGCCACAACCTGGGAGAGTGGCAGTGGGCATTGAGAAAGAAATAGTAGAAGAAGAAGCAGGGGTGGAGAAAGGGAGAGGAAGAGAAAGAGAGAGAGAGAGAAAAGGGAGAGAGGGTTTAAGGGAAGAAGTGGAAAGCAGGGGAGGAGCAGAAGGGGTTCTTATCAGTTTCTGCATCCCTCAAAAGCATTTCACTATCTTTTTGTCTGATGTTAGGGTATCTATTGAATTCGAAAAAATGTAAAACTGAAGAAGATAAGACTAGAGAAAATAGAAAGGAAACCCTCAAAGAGAAGAGGCGGGAAGGAGAGGGAAAGAAAAACCAAGGGTTTTGCTGTTGGTAATGATGGTGCCAGCCAGCTCTTTTTTCCTTTTTGTTAAGAACAGGGTTTTTGAGTGAGTTGGTGGATTTATTTATTATTATTTACCGACATGTTGTCTTGAGAATCGGGAATGGTTGTTTTAGGGTTTTCTTTCTCTTTTTGCTCTGACCTACATACAAACAACATAGGTAGAGATACTCCTTAATCAGCTTAATTATTAAATTATAAAATTGAAAAAAAAACCATTTTTTACGAAGTAAGTGATTCATTTAAATTATCCACATAATATTCATGTGAGTAAGATCTTTAGAATACAAATATTCACATTGGAATCCGCATCCAGCAAATTAGAAAATTATCATTTCAAAGATTAAAAAAAAAATCAAAAGAAAATAAATAAATCTTACAAGCACAAGGAGAAACAGCACCATGTTGAGAGAGGATAAGGGATGCTCTCTACTCTCTATATAACAAGGTCTTGTAAATTGGGATGGGATTAGTCAAACATCTATTGAAGATATGGACCAAGTAAGAGAATTCAATTTACATTATCACATCAGCTGTTAAAGAACACGACGTAAAAGAAATGCTTCACCCTGTTCCCCATTTGCCGACCTTCTCTCCAAACAGCAAGCTGTTAGCTGCCTCAGTAATCTCTCAAGATACGACTGTAAGCACCCTTCCATATCTTGCGTGTTCGGATTTGTTGACAATATCATTGCATTAACTGTGTCTGCCACAAGATCACGTTGCGACTCTTCTAGAAGGTATCCCACACAGGACTCCTGTGGATGTTCATATGCCAGCAAAGCAACACAGTCCTAATTGAAAAACCAACTCATATATTAGCTTTGGGAAGCCTTTTGATCCTACATTCCTTCTTCACATGCACTACGTAGAAATAGATGTTAACCATGTCTAAAAGTACATACGAGAAATGACGAGCTTTTGTAAATCTTAATTTTCTTAAAATATACACAGAAAGGGAAAACAAAATTATATCAGCTCAGATGCATGTCAAAATGAATTAATATAAACTAAAAATAAAAGGAAATTAACAAGCTCGGCACATCCCTAACATAATGTTTGTCATCTCACATATTCAAAATGCAACTCTCAGTATAGACCAAAGGGAAAGTATAAGAAAAAGAATTATCAACCTGCACTAAATCATCAAATCCAGCCAACCGAAAAAATTTTGCCAATTCAATTCTTCCATACTTAACAGCCTCTTCAAGTGCTCCTACCTACACACAGGAAGTATCTCCCAATATATCAGAACCGAGAATTTAGGTTAGAAGTCTCAAGAAGTGAAAAAGACAACAAGGTATATCCAGTAAGATATTTTCCATCAGATTTCAAAACATGATGGATAAGAATTTTTCTGTAATTAGTGTCGTTATTCATACAAAAACTAAAGATGGTAATCACTAGATAAGCTAATATATAGGAAAGAAAATGTACCCGAACAAATTCGATAAATTTTTGGCAGTGCAGCAGAAAGCAAGTAGCAGATTTGTCATCCTGCATTTAGCATGACATAACAGAAAGGTTTGTGTATAAATCCAAAACACTAAAGCTATTTCAAGCATACATGGAATAATGAACAAGGGGACTGCCACAACACTTTCTTCACCACTTACAATTTATGTGCGACAGAAATTTGTAGCTAATTGAACATACATTAGTAGCAAACAATCAGAAGACAAGGAAAATCATAAATGTTGTGACTAATATCCAAGGCAAACCCTAAGGTTTGAGGAGAGCAATCATGAGTTTTAATGTAATTGCTGCTTTGAAAGTAGAATAATATACAATTCTTCCCTCTTTCTCTTCCAAGGATGAAATGACAAGAATATTAGCATATTCTGTTGTATCACTGGCTAACCTGACCCAGTTTAAACATCTCTATCCTAGCCATAATATAGGGACAGAGGAAAAGGGAAAGAAGGAATGACAAGAATTACTGAAGTAAAAGGCAAGAATGCAAGTTAAATTTGATATTTATAAATGCAGGGCACTCCTTGAGTTCCCAATGGCCAAAACAACAATAATGGAACCAGAAAAGAAAGAATCAAGAGGCAAAAAAGGTTAAAATATGCCATTAATCATTGTAAAGTACAAGGACTAACTGCATATTTTAACTGACAAAAAAATATACAAATGCTTTAACAGAACAAAGAAACAAAGTTCTAGAATGACATTAAAGGAGCCACATACAAGTCCCATTCACATGCATTGACAACATAACTTAATCCTCTTATGACAGTTGATATATGTTTTCACAACAGTAGACAAAATCGAATAGTGTACAGACCTGAACAATCTGGGGATACCAATCACGAAGTTTGCTAATTGCTGCATCAATCTCACCATTCCTGATGAGCTTCATTGCAATGAAAACACAATAATCACTAATTTAACCAGAACAGCAGAAGAAAGTGATCAAAGTAAGCATAGTAGATTACAGGTAACAAATATTCAAAAAAGAAAAGATAGTCTTATATATATAACATTGAAGGTGCTAACAGAAGAATAAATATTCATTAGTTGACTCTTGCTACTTCTTTTTCCTTTTTTTGGTGGGGCTTGGAGCAACAAAAAAAGTTTGAGCTCATGAATATGGTATTTACACAATGGGAACACCCATCCTTACAAAACAGTTAGCTTACGCCCAAGTTACTGGAGATTTAAAACTAACAGCAAAATGAGACCCTCGTAACCTAGGAAAAAATGAGTGAAGGATGTGACTACACCAAAGGCAAACTTAACTATTAATGCTCAAAATAACTGGCTTTAGCCAACTTCATTGGCCACATGTCTAAATTTTCTGTTCAATTATTAGAAAAGTTAAGGGAACAACTCCTACAGGAAAAGCATAACTAAATTACAACTATAATACAGCACTGTGAATTGTCAAACAATTACAAACCTGTCGTAGAATCTTTCTCTGATTTAGTGCATATCCGATATCCTGCTCGTCAAAGCCATTTTCTTGAGCTATATAGACAGGGGGGATAGTGCTTTTACTAGCCAAATCAAATGAATTGAGTGTATCTTCATAGCCATAATGTAGCAAGTAAGAGCGAACAAGTCTGTTCAATAATAACAGAAAGGTATATATTAAAATATACACTACGCCATACTAATAATTAAGCTTAATAGGATAAAGAGTAATAAGTTTTCTCAAGTTGACTTTTACACCCACCCAAAGAGAGGCAAATAGCCCCAGCTTAAGGCTCTATAACTAAAAAACTATTTTTTAAGAACTTTAAGCTATGGCCAAAGAGTAAATCCAATTACATATAACTTCTATGCATATACTTTTATTTTCTCTGATTTAACAGTATGACACTTTATCCTCCAAGTGCTAAAAATTTAACTTGTACTCAATATTTTTGGTGCTTCGAACCTTTTTAGAGTCCTCTAAGCTGCGGATGAAGACGAACAGAACTATTTTCAGCGAGCAACAGTGTGTAATTAGTATTTTTGTTGCGGATGCATTTTTCGGAAAAACATTTGTGTCGTAAGATGCACAAAAGTGGAACAACAGCAGATAGCGTTGGTAATTTTATTTATTAGGAATCAATTTTATGATTATCTTATTAGGGAAGTATTAAAGATTGTAATTATGAGTACTTCTTGCTTTCTTTAGGTCTTTCCTTAGTAGGATTACTTCCTTAGTAAGTCTTTAAATTGAAGTATGTAAACGCTATTTAAGAGGTCATTTGACAAGTGAATGATAAATATATATATCGAACTAAACAATTACAAGATTTAAGATTCTCTCTAACGAGTCTAAGGTCTAAAATTCCCTTCAACAAGTTCCACTTGTTCATTGGTCATTTGCGATATAGAAATAGAAATTAGGGAAAGAGCCCTGCTAAGATTAATGGTTTGCCTGTGAATCCTGTGACAAGATCCACCAGTCGGGACCGTAACAATTTTCATCATCGTGTAGCCCACAAGCTTCTGTTTTATAGAATTATTACATTATAAAACCAGTACCTCAAATTTAAAGCTGTCACACTTCTTTAACCACAAACATAAAAGCATGCAATAGTAATCAGACAAGCATGAGGCAGAAAATACTTTTAGCAGCAAAAGAAAAACTTACCCATAACTAATATTTGGTGGAAGAGATATCTTTTCAATAGTCATCTGCCGCTTCAACCTCTCTTGAGCTTCATATTCCTGATGCAAGGCATCAAACATATAAATTTGAAAATAAAAAATAAATAAAATAAGAAAAACAAACAAAACAACCTTAAGAAATCCCTTAAGGTGACAGACGGAGAGGACCAAGATATACTAAAATCCAAGTTACCATACATTCATAAAAAATAAAGCATGCTGCAAAATAAGGAAGCATAACTTGCCTTCAAATCAAAAGCAAATTTCTTTTGCCCAAAGTTGACATGAACCCTGCACATTTTGAAATAAGAATGTCATACAAATAATCATGGTTAAAAACACTATGACAATATCTATTTGCATTGTGATGAACTTTGAAATGATATGAGCCAATGGACAAGAAAAATTAAACAAGCAGATAAGATGCATCATAACTGCATTTTAGGAGTTCATAACAATCAAGGAACCGGTAGCCCATGATCAAAATGGACAATCTACTAGCAGAAATTGAACAAGAAGAGTGCATTTAATTTTTAGAACTAACATAATTATGACAGATTATTTTCAACATTTAAAGATAAAAATCATAAACATGTACTTCTAGCACAATACCATGAAATTGCCCCTTCATGATATTCCTAATTATAACATTCCCCGCCCTCAAAATATATATATCTAACATTCCCCAAGTTCTGAAAATATACATGTCTCTCACGGACATCACATCTGGTAGCAATCAACTTCTTAATATTTAGTAGGTATCAAGGGGAGTCCACATTATAGAAAACTTCAAATGGAATTACCTGTATGCAGGGCTTGTAGCAATTTACACTATCAATTCATATTCCAACCATCTTTTCTGGGGCTTAGTAAATCCAACCCAATGGCTACCAGATCAAGGAAATATCTGGTATATTGATGTATCAAAAGAAAATGCACTACTGGTCCAAGGATACAGCTTCAAACAAGATGAGCAAACAAGTATCAAGCAATTGCTCGATTTCAGTTTGACAATTTATTTTCGGGCTCAACCAACATTCAAGCTCAATTTGAGGTCTGGAATTTTTATTTCCACTTAATGCCATATAGTTTGTAACTCACTATTGTACCCCCACTATCAAGAAATAAGTTTGTACAATCTCCAGCAAGAAACTAGCTACATTCATGTATCTAAAAAGAATCAATTATCTACTCCCAACCTAAGAGGAAGTTTAAGCTAAATTTAACCCTCAAAATAGCTTTACTAGACCATGGACAATGCCAGAAATAGAAGTGCAATGACTAGCACATTACCACTCATTTATTGAAAGAAACCTCAATGTGTCAAGAAGCAAAATAGCAACACGGTCAATTAACTAAACGAGAGGAAAGAAGAGAATAAAATGATATCTCCATTATTCTTATTCCACACTCAAAACAAATATGGGTGTCTTATCACGACATATAAAAGAGAATTCATATAAGTAAACTAAACAGAAGGTATGCATACTCCTCATTTTGGCTGTGAACTGCAATTGTAGGAAATAAGCGACCCTTCATTTCCTTTTCCTTGCAAACTGTTCCAACTAACACCCCATTTTTACTGGCATCAACATAATGAGCTTAGAAAATCATGAGAATCTTCAGGAATGAATATACCTTAAAATTCAAGCAAATAGAAGCCCAATGACAATTGTATCTTACGTGAAAAAGAATTCCTGTGAAGCATAGTTAGTGCCACCCCCAACAGTATCTCCTGTTGTATATGTTGGACCAAAAGCATCTCCCTTTCCTTGTCCGCGATATAGCAATCCATCATCCCCATGATACCCACAACTGTTTACTTCCCATCTGCCATAGTCAAGAAGAATACTTTGATATTACATATAAGAAGTGAAGACAAATATTTTTTTCCTTAGTTTCAGAAAATTGACAAACCCAATCAAGAACACCTACACAAAAGCTGTCTTAATAAATTTCTTTCTCTGTTAAAAAACCTTTTGTTGATGACAGGGTCAAAAAATAGAATCTAAAACTGTAAAAAGGTATTTATAAAGACAAAGCTCATTCTCTCTTTGTTCCTACCCAAACATTCTCAAGCAATAAAAAGACATCCTCTCGCCTAAGAGGCGTTTACTCTTCCTTCCTCATTTCTCTCGATATCCTGAACCTCTCTTCAAAACCAGACAAAAATGCAACTTAACTGAATTAACAACAGAAAAGCCTCCATACAAGATCATTTCTTTTTCTTCCTGCAGTAAATTGCAGCACTTCCACGTCAAATAATTTATGTTTTCCTTTTTTCCATACAATTAACATATGTTCACTTACTAAGAGCTTCATCCTATCTTCCTTCTCTTTCTTTCCCTCTTTTTCCACACTCAGAAAACACCCGTTGAAACAAAAAGGAAAGAAACAAGAGAGTACCCAGGATTAAATGTTTTTCTTCCATTCTCAAGCAATACACAATCATACATACGGCGAAACTACAAACACAAACACACACACACAGTATAATTTTTTTAACGTTTTTTCTATGTTACACAGTAATAAATACAAATATAAAGTAGTAAAAACATTTTCTTGTCCCACATTTGTTCGCTTTTCCAACAACTAATCAGACATTAATTTAAAAAATAAATAAAAATAGTAAAACTATAAAGCAGCAGTAAAAGAAAACAAAATATCACTCTATCCTATTCCTTGCTTTTCCTCTCCCCTACTGCGTCATAACTCATAATCAACGAATTTGATCCCCTACCCCCCTTTTTCTCTTCTTCTTCTTTCAACAACTAAAAGAAAACGGTTTAAAACAACAACAGAACTCTTAACTTTGAACTATAATAATCACGAACACTTCAATTAAAACTCCTTCCTATCAACAACATTATTCAGTATAAAAAACGTAGCTTACCCGGGCTGCCTCCGCATCTTGAAGCCTTCATTGGTGAATCCAATGGCAATTTGTCCCTTAGCCCCAGCGTCCTTCACATAAATCTCGAAGTAATAAAGCAGACGCTTCACTGGAGCCGGCTTATTAGCTTGAACCACACCGACGTCGTGACCATGTAGGTTAACAGTCGTATACTTCACCGACAACTTATCAGGCGCCACCACCAGGAACCCTCCCGAGCTATTGATCGTGTTGAGCTCTTTCGGAGCCTCCTCCTCATCCTCCTCCATCTCCGTCGGAGCCGCAGAGGAGCGTAGCCGAGATAGCTCCAAGAAGTATAAGCCTAGATCTCGGTTTATGCCATCAAGTCTGCTGCTCTTCCCGTTGTTGCTTTGGCCATTGTTTGTATTACTGGAGTTCATTTCTATGGAAACCCAACCAAGGAAACCTAAATTTATTTTCAAGCAATCATCTGATTTTGAGCTGTTCCTTTTTCGTTCCTTTTTTTCTAAACGAGACTTAATTGAAAAGAAGACTTTCAGATGGAAATGGATTTTATTTCCTTCGATTCTACTTTGGGGAGAGAACTGACGAAGAAGCAACCAAAACTTTGGTGAAATTCCAAAATGGCCTCTTTTAACTTCATTTTACTGTCGCTACAGGTATCATGGCCGGATTCAGCCCAACCAAAATTCTATTCCCGTTTGTTAGGTTGAACTCGAAATATACCCGTTTGTTAAGTTTGATGGCTTGGATTCAAAAAATGAATTTAAAAATATTAAAATTTGAATTTAGCTTCCGCTAGTATTAATTTTTTTATATATTTTTATAAAAAAATATTAAAAATAAACATTTTTAAAGAATTAAAAATAAATTTAAAATATATATACTTAAATAATAATAAAATAGATACAACTTAATAAGTAAATGTCTTTAATATAGTAACAAAATTAACAATAAAACAAGAGTTATACAACAAAATAGTAACAACATAATAGTGAAATTGTAACAAAATTGTGAAAAAAATGAAAATAGCAAAACAACAAAAGAAACTACGAGCTTGGGCCAAAAAAGTCTTACCTATGGCCCAACCTATTTTTTAAACGGATCTTATTTTTTTGCCCAAATTCATTTTTCAGACTTATCTTTTTACCTAAACCCTCCCACTTTTCGGGCGAGCCCATGAGCAAGTCTAACTGCCGCTAACCAAGTTTATATATAATGAATTAACCCAATATTGTTAAATATGTGATAAATGTCCCTATTTGAGTTCATATATTTTTATCTTCAACATTTTTTTTTAATTTTAAAATACCACATCAATCAATTTATTCGGTTAATAATTATATTTGAATTTTAAAATCTGAGATTAAATTCCTAAAAATAAAATAAAATTTCAAATTTATGAAAATAATAAAAACTTATAACATATTTTAATATTTTTATAAACAAATATTATTGTAAAATTTAAATATCTATATTTATAATTTATTTCTATAATTTATAATCTTCTTATAATCTATAACTTATATAATATACATACTTGGAAAAACTTTTGGAGTGATAGAATGTTTTTTACTATTTATTATTGACTTATTAATAAAATAGCCTACAATGAAAAAAAAACCAATTAACTTATCAAGAAAAATTAATACCCAATTGAACCTTTAAAGATAATTAATTAACCAAGTATTTTTGTTAATGTTGACCAAGTTTAATTGTTAATTTTGTTGGCGTAGGTCAATCAAACGATACTATATAACTTTGGTTGAATTTTCTAAAAATGTCGAAATTAAAAAAATTACTAGATTAGGCTATTTTTGTAAAAATTACGGGACTAGGTTGATTTTACGAAAATGTTTCTAGTTGGAAGTATTTTTCATGTCCATTTTTTTAAGGTTAGGGTTTAGTTTTTTTTAAAAGTATGGTTAGGAAATACTTACTCTTAGAACCTAGGATAAGGGTTTAGTCTAATCCTAATATCCTGATTAAGACTATGAATCGCGCATACTAGCAGTGACTCCGAACACTCACCAATCATGATTCTGCTTACTAGCCGAAAGCTCAAATAAGTTTTTCCTTGCTTTTAGACTTGCTCAAAGTGACTCTTGATTGATCCGATACTTTACACACATAACAAACACATTCCAAACTCATTAAAAACAGCCTTAAACACAACCAAAGAGCAAGGAAAACACAAATCAAGTCTCTCATTTCTCACTACCGAAAAATAGCTAATTTTGCCGGAATTGAAGTTTCAACATCCTAATCTCGTTTCTAATCCTCAATTTCAATTTCAAACACCCTAATTATCATTTAATCTCAGCTCTAAACCACTAATTTTACCTAAATCCATAATTCTAAAATTTTCGAAAAATTAAAGCTCTCAATAACATGTAAAAGATGGAAAATGTTTGATTTTTAAAAATTCGGTAAGGACCTATCAAATTGAGATGGAATACATTCTAATTAGGTTAGAATGAACCAAAAATCACTTTGAAAACACAAGTTTACTCAAGATTTCGAGATTTGTCATTTTTTAATCCAATATTGCTTTAAAAACATTAAGTCTAAATAAATCTTCATACAATCGTTTAAAACTGAATTTGAATTAACAATACTCTTTATTTAATCCTAAAAAGTCAGAATATTACCTCAATTCGTTGAAAACAACAATCTACAACTCTAATTCGGGATTTGAACACAAAAGAACAATGACAAAATTAATGAAGAAAACATGGTTTTCCTTTTATATTGAGGGTTATTTTGGTGTTTGGGAGGTTAATAAATGAAAAATGGATAACTCTCTGATTGTGGTTTTGAGAAAATTTTGAATGGGTTTTGGTTTAAGAGAGAATTAGACTTGAATGACTCAAAGTAAAAACTAATTTCCAAAAATTGGGCAATTTTCACTTTTGGTCGCTCCCTATTTTTCTCATTTTCCAATTAGGTCCTAACTCAATTAAAACACACTATTTTCAAATTAAACCTCATAATTAAGTTTCGTTTAGATTAATTAATAAAATAAAAGCTGATTATTTTATTTTAATACTTTAATTAATTATTTATGACCTTAATTTCAGTATCCATCTCAAACTCTCGATTTAATAACCCGATTTTTAGTATGTGACATCAATAATAAAAGTTCCAGCAACATCTAGTAATGCATCCTCCCCTTCAACTAGTAGGAATGAATTTATCAATCTTTCAAGCACATCTTTTGTGATGCTTATCAGATACACAAAGGTTTAGTCCACTGGTTGCAAAGACACATAATATGCTTAAAAATTTTCCAACTCAAGTTTTCTACAAGTAGATGGATGAATCAAATTAACACTAGCTCTTAAATCAAAAAGTGCTCTTCCTACATGCATTCCTCCTATTATGTGACATTGAAAAACTAACCAGGTCTTTTGACTTAGAAGGGATCCTACGAGAAACTAAGGCACTACACTCCTCACTAATGATAATCTCCCTATTTAAGAAAGCTTCTTTTTTTCCTCAAACATTATCTTTCAAAATAATTTTTTATACTAAGACATTGTTTTAAACACTTCAAATAGAGGTGCATTAATTATGAAGCATTTGAAAACTTCTAATAATTTAAGAAATTTTGACTTTCACATTTCTTAACCGAAAAAGGTGGTTAAGGGTTTTCTAATGGCTCACCTATTAGTTTAGGCTTAATATAATTTTTATCACCATACTCAGACTTTAGTGGTGGCTTGATTTTGCTCTAACTATTGTTTACTTCTATAGGTTTAAATTTGTCTAAAGGCTCGACTTTACTCGTTTCTTCTTTAGCTTCATTTCCAAGTTCCTTAGAATTCTCTAAGTTCTTTCCAAATCTAAGAGTGATGAGTTTAGCTTGCTCTACTTCTCCTTTGTTATTGTTATTGGTATTACAAAGAAAACTCCTATGGGTCTAATAGATAATGCTAGGTTTATTAAAGGTAATAAAGTCCTTATATTGTTGAAAAACGCATTAGGTGTACTGCGAAATTTAAAGGTTTTTTATTAAATCCAAGATCATCTCGATTATTGAATGATAAATCTTAAATGATTTTGTACATTGTTACAGGCCATTTTGCCCGAGGCCCGTTAACCCAAAATAACCCAACTAGCCTAACCCAAATTTTACAGCCCAAATTCGGGGCCCAAATCCCCAAAAGTCAGGCTAGGGTTTCAGAAAAGAAACCCTAGCGCCGCAGCTTTCTGCCTCTAGCTCCGCCGTTCACCTGCTTTCTGCCACGTCCCATCGCCACCTGCAAGCGCGCAAAGAAATAGACAACAGAGAGAGCAGCAAATTTTTTTCTTTTATAAAAACCAAACAAATGTAATATCAAGGGGGGGTTCCGATCTTTGTAAGAAAAAAGGGCATTAATCCTATCTCCCTGAGGTTACAGCGGAGCAGATCAAAGATATAATCCTATCTCCCTAAGTTACAGTGGAGCGGATTAAAATCACAGATCTTATCTCTCTGAAGTTACAGTAGAGTAGATCGCATCAGGTCTTATCTCCTTGAGGTTACAGTGGAGCAGATTGAAGCCATAGATCTTATCTCCCTAAGGTTACAGTGGAGCTGGTTAAAGAAGCAGATCTTGCCTTCCTGCGTTAACAGCGAAGCAGATCGAAAACAAGCTTTGCCTTCATTGGTTACAGTGGAGCTGGTTGAAGATAGCAGATCTTGCCTTCCTACGTTAACAGCGAAGCAGATCGAAAACAAAGCCTTGCCTCTCTCGAGTGTAGAAGAGTTGGTTGAAGACAACTGATTTTATCTTCCTGCGTTGACAGTGAAGCAGGTCGAAGACAAACCTTACCTCTCTCAGTTGTAGTAGAGCTGGTTGAAGAATTGCAGATCTGATCCCCTTGAGATTACAGAAGAGCAGATCAAAGATAGTAATCCTATCTCCCTGAGATTACAGTGGAGCGGATTAAAACAAAGGATCTTATCTCTCTGAAATTATAGTAGAGTAGATCGCATCAGGATTTACCTCCCTGTGGTTACAGTGGAGTACATTGAAGCCAGTAATTCTATCTCCCCGACATTGCGGAGTGGGTCGAAGCGCCAATACCTATACCTCTGAAGTTGCAGTAGAGCAGATCGCATCAAGTCTTATCTCCCTGACGTAGCAGTGGAGCAGACTAAAACCACAAATATCGTCCTCTTAAAGTTGTTGCGAAGAAGATTGAAGCTGTAAGTCAGAACACTCTGAAGTGCAGTGGAGTGGATCGAAGCAACAAGACATAGTGGACTGGAAGGAGGCTATTTGAAGAAAAGAAGCACTAGAAGAAGTCAAGGTTCGGCAAGACCGGGCAAATTGGCCTTTCTTGGTCTTTGCTCTGTTCTCGTTGCACGACAACGAGCAAAGAGGGGCAGCTGTTACAGGCCATTTTGCCCGAGGCCCGTTAACCCAAAATAACCCAACTAGCCTAACCCAAATTTTACAGCCCAAATTCGGGGCCCAAATCCCCAAAAGTCAGGCTAGGGTTTCAGAAAAGAAACCCTAGCGCCGCAGCTTTCTGCCTCTAGCTCCGCCGTTCACCTGCTTTCTGCCACGTCCCATCGCCACCTGCAAGCGCGCAAAGAAATAGACAACAGAGAGAGCAGCAAATTTTTTTCTTTTATAAAAACCAAACAAATGTAATATCAAGGGGGGGTTCCGATCTTTGTAAGAAAAAAGGGCATTAATAGAGAAAAAAAGAAACAAAAACAGATTCAAGGTTTCTTTTCTTGTTTTCAGTTTTGAAGTTCTTTTTCTGTCCTCTTTTCTTTTTGTTTACATACATATATATATATAAATAAAAATAAAAAAGAAAAAAAGAAAGAAATGAATACAAAAAAAAACAAAGATTTTTAAAGGGTGAAATCTGATCTTTTCTGTTTTCTTTGTTTTTCCATTTTCTATTTCATTTATTTATTTATGCATTTCCTTTACAAATCGATTTCAAGGGATCTTAAAATAGAAAAAAATAGGTGAGTGAAACCTTACCTGAATCTCGCGCTCGCCGTCGCCCTCACCTGCTCTGTCGAAATCGGAGTTGAAAGGGGGTGTGGCTCGACTGAGAACGGCGGAAGATGGTCTGGTCTTCAGTCGGTTCCAAAGAACCGAAAATGACGGATGGGGGGCTCCCTTTTTATTTATTTATATTTGCACCTATGGGTTTTAAAACTTCATTAAACGGCACCGTTTAAACCCCCCATGACCCGCACGCGATCCGACCCGCTCCAGGGGGATCCACGTGTTTTCATGAAATGGGATTTTTGCGCCCAAGGCCCCTCCTCTTTTGAGCTGTAGCGCAATCGGGTCTTTGTGGTTTTTATATTTTGGCCGTGTAATTTCCTGATATTTTCATTTCAGTCCGTGCTGAAAAGCTGCGCATTTGGGGTTGGGAATATTTCCTGATTAGTCCCTCGTGCCTTCAGCACGTTCTATTTCAGTCCCGGGCCACTCTTTTTTAATTTATTTACGATTTAGACCCCAAAGTTCTGTTTTCAGTTTAAATTAGTCCCTTTTTTGTATATTGTTGCTATTAATTAATTTTAATAATGTTATCATTATTTTTACTACTATTATTAAGTTTAATACTGTTATCACTATTATTTTTTTTTATATATTTTGACTACTATTATTATTATTCTTATTTATCTATTTAATATTATTGTTCATTTATTAATACATGATTATTTATTGTATTTCTTATTTATTATTATCACCATGTATTTATATATATACTTTTGATCCCAAGCATCCTTATATACATGCACATACAAACATGTTTGTCTTTTTATGTTTTATATTTATATATATACATACGTATATTACCACCCATACATATATCTTTTGCATTTTTTTCTTTCTTTCTTTCTTTATAATTTCGAAGTACACGTATACATATATTTTTAATACACGTTCATGTGAATATTTTATACTTCATATGTTTTACCTATTTTGTAGCTTCAAAATACATTCATATACATACTCGTATATTTTCATACATTTCATAATTTTTATATATGCACATGCATTTTTATAATATGTCTATATAAATATACGCACATATTTTTTTGTAACTTATTTATATTTGTATGTGTATGTATATATTTTTATATATTTATATATATTTTTATATATATTTATACATATTTTAATACATATCTACATATATCTAAATACCCATTTTATTTTCATAAACACTTACGTATATGTACATATTTATATATCTTTTTATATTTTCATATTTTTATTCATTTTCTTTATTTATTTATTTATTTACTTGTCATCATTATTTTGAGAGAATGTTTAAATTTTATTTGTTTATTTACTTGTTATTTTATATGTAATCGATTTGTCTTTTTTTCTCTTTATTGTGGTTGCTCGTATTATATATGTTCACATCATCGTATTCATTATTGTCATTTTTAACATTACATCGATTTTTTTTTCTTCAAATTCGTAAGGAAGGAAAATTTTGAAAATAAAAAATACTCGATATTTAGAATCTTTGAGAAAATCAAGCCCTAACGTATTGGGTTCCGATTTTCTTTGTTGAATCTAAATAATCGAAACCTTTTTTTATATAAAACATAATTAAAAGCTCGTTATTGGGAATTCAACACGTAGTGTCCTAATGTATTGGATATGACGCGTTGTTTTCTCGAGGCGAGGATTTTCTTTTGTAAATACAATATTCAAGGTTTTTTTGAGAAAATTGTACCCAACGCGTTGGGTTGCAATTCTTTCACATGATTTAAACAATTGAACACCCTTTTAAATTTTACTATGCAAGTTTTTAGACTAGTTCATTTCTGAAGAGGCAAAATATCGTGCCCTAACGCATTGGGTGTGACATTTTCTCTTTCTGAAATGAGAGAGTCTTAACGAGTAACTTGATTTATATAAATTTTCTTTTAAAAAAAATAAGGATCGTATTTTAAATCTCTTCAAAATTTTTAATTTTCGACATTAAGTAATCAACTAAGGTACCAATTTTGGGCGTATCGAGGGTGCTAATCCTTCCTCGTGCGTAACCGACTCCCGAACCCGTTTTCTGAATTTCGCGGACCAAATTTGTTGTTTTAATAAAATCAAACCATTTATTAAAAACAACCGCTTTTCGAGGTGATCCAATCACACCTTATAAAAAAGGATTGGTGGCGACTCCTGTTTCATTTTTTTTCAAAACCCAAGTCGACCCCGTTTATCCAAAAAAATGGTGTCAACAGCTTGGCGACTCCACTGGGGAAAATAAGAGAGTCAAGCCACGTGTTGATTATTTCTTGTCTTTTTGTTGAAAGTGGAAAATTCGATTTAAATTTACGATCCTCTCATTGCATCTCTTTTGTTTTGAGTTATATTTTTTTTGTGTTCTGTATTTTATTTTATACCTCTGCACATTGCATTGCATGACCGCTGGTCATACCTTTTTAAGTGGGAGTGAGAAACTACGCCTTCGTGAGGTTTTCACCTCCGCATGGGATAGTGAATCGCTTCCGGGATACATCCGTACCTATGTCTTCGTGAGATTTTCATCTCCGCATGGCCATAGGGAAATGTATTCCCCTGAACTGAACTCGGTCCATATGAGCCTATAATGGGTGAGGATCGAGGAATCTGCTGGTTCGGGTACCCTTACTTTAGAACCAACCCTCATATAGTAGACTTAGGAACTTAACCTAGGTAGAGCCACTCCAAACCCCTAGTATCTGCCCGATTAGGTACTTTTTTGTTTTCTGTGCTTGCTTATGTTTTGTACTAACCCTTCTTGTTGTGTTTTGATTATGATTGCATTACATTGCATTTGCATCTTAGGAAAGAGATATGGATTCAAATCCAATTACTAAATTAGAAAGCTTGTCATGGAATACGAATTCCTTGATAAAGTGGAAAACAATACGACTTCCCAAACATATTCTGAGAAACACAAGAATGGCGATGGAAGAGTTCGTGACCTTGCTTGGTGGCCTGGGGATTCGAGACGATTGTCCAAAAGCCTTCAACAAGCTGACGAGCCTTATGAAGATGGGCAGATGATGGATCGCGACCAAGATCAAGAAAATGAGCTAGCAATGGCATCTATTGGTGAGATTACCTCAAACATGCAGATGAAGAAAAAAATCGATGTTGTTTCTTGGAATATGAGGGTGAGGTCGTACATGTATCCGTTTTATGTAAGGGAATTTGCTTTCTAGAAAAGCTTCCTAAATGTAATTGAATCAGAATCAACGTCTCTTTAGGCATTCATTTCATGCATTTGCATTACATTGCATCATATGCATTAGATTTTCACGAAGTGGCCCTAATTATGTAAAATTATTTCAGCTAATCTGGAAAACCAATCAACCAAACATCCTTACGGTACTCGTCGCAAAGCCAAAGAAATGGATCAAAGATTAGAGAAACTGGAGCAAACGCAGAAAGAGATGCAAGACCAGTTACAGGTGCAAATGAAAGAACATATGGAAAAGATCCAGAAAGACATGGCACAAAAGATGAAGGAGTCTCAGGATGAACTAATGACTAAATTGACGCAATTAATAACCAAGGGAGTGGATAAAAGGAAAAATCCTGTGGTTTGCGATGAAGAAGGAAACAATGATGAGCCACTTTTTTCTCCAGGATACACGCCACCACAAGCCCAAATTCAGATTGAACCACATCCACGAAGATCTTCTGTCTCGATTAGACCTCAGCACTTTCAAGGTGACGCTTCAATACCGAAGAACCTTCAGGTCAGATCTGGTTCTAATCCTGACGATAATCTGGTTGTCCCGGACTTCGATGAAGTAGCGGAGAAAGACAAGATGAAGGAGGAATTACCAAAGCAGTTTGAGGAGAAATGGAAATGGATTGAAGAGAAGTTTAGGGCGATAGAAAGTATCGACGGCATTCTTGGAATAGATGCGAAAGATCTGAGTTTAGTTCCGGATTTGATACTTCCTTACAAATTTAAGATGCCGGAATTCGAGAAATATAATGGGACCAGCTGCCCAGAAGCTCATATTACTATGTTCTGTAGGCGTATGGCCGGATACGTCAACAACGACCAACTGCTCATACACTGCTTTCAAGATAGCCTCACAGGGGCAGCGTCTAAGTGGTACAATCAATTGACGCGTATCCAGATTAGCTCTTGGAAGGATTTAGCACAAGCCTTTATGAAACAATACAGTCATGTAGCTGATATGGTCCTTGACAGAATTACCCTTCAAAATATGGAGAAAAAGCCTAATGAAAGTTTTAGGCAATACGCACAAAGGTGGAGGGAGGTCGCTATCCAAGTTCAGCCGCCACTCCTAGAGAAATAAATGACGACGCTCTTCATCAACACGTTGAAGGCCCCGTTCATCACCCACATGTTAGGAAGTGCTTCGAAGAGTTTTTCAGACATAGTCATGAGCGGTGAAATGATTGAAAGTGCCGTGAGAAGTGGAAAGATTGACGCTGGAGAAAATAATAGGAGATCAGACTTAAAGAAGAAGGAAAATGATGTGAGCAATGTGAACACCTACAACAAATCGATTACACAGCCAAGAAAGGTGATTACTAGTCAGCAAGGTTCATCTAGACAAGAATCGTATGTGAAGCAAGGCACTGAGAACCTTCAATTCACGCCAATTCCGATTGCATATAAGGAGTTGTACCAAAGCTTATTCAACGCACGTATTGTCGCCCCTCTCTACACGAAACCTCCACAGCCACCGTACCCCAAATGGCACGATGCGAATGCACATTGCGAATATCATGCGGGAAATACGGGGCATTCCATAGAGAACTGCATAGCCTTCAAGAAACTGGTTGAAAAGCTCATCAACATGGGTGTCGTCAAGTTTGGTGATTCATCTAGTGCAGAAAATTCGCCACCCAATCATGATTAACAATGGGGTAAACGCAATATATGAGAAAGTGTTGGGAAGTTGTCACATCAATACCATATATGAAGGCATAATTGAAAAGGGATCTTATTAGATGTTCGCTCTTATAAAACCTGGGAGTTTTCTAAAGAAACCTTTGTAGTATTTAGAGCTTACTCAGAGTAATATTCAAAACACACTTGTTGCTTTCAGCCTAGAGCAACAAGAAGTCTTTTGTGAAAAAGGCTTATGTCTGAACGTCATTATTTTAATGGAATGCATCTTGGCGATCTTTTGAACTAATATTTTTTCATTGATCATTCTTTTATTCTTCCATCCAAATCATTCTTTCGTTCATTCATAATCATACTGTGCAGATACTTATTCTTAAATTCATACATTCTTTATATATTATTTTGTACCTACAATAGGTCCCTGGATATCAACGACATGAATGACACTGCTACAGACTTAGAACCTCCCTTTGAGCGAGATATGTGTTTTGAGGGATCTCACGACTTTGAAGATGACACAGATCGTAGCTTATCTCCAAACTTGTTGAGGATGGTAGAACAAAAGGATAAACAGATCCTACCTCTCAGTGAATCATTAGAAATTGTGAGCTCGATGAAGACTAGAATTGACCTGCCTACAGAGACGAAAAATTCAAAGATGTCTTTGTATGATCATACCAGGGTCTGCCTCGATTCTTATAATAAAACCTGCACAACAGCACGATGTCAGAAGTTTACAGTGCGAACGATGCAATTCTTTACCGGGGCAATACCGTTCTCGTCAATTCAGCATAGCTTTGCCCATTTGAAGTCGAATTTCCATCTCTTCAGGTTGTTGTTGGGTCCATCCTGATCAAAGAGGAAGATCCAAAGTTTTTGTCGCAGTTGCGCCCCAAAAGGCTTAAGATCAAAAAGAAAAAAGAAAAATCAAAATCAAAGTCAAAATGAAAATGAAAAAATCAAAAATAGAAATAAAAAACAAAAAGAAGAAAAAATCAAAATCAAGATCAAAATGAAAATGAGAAAAAGAAAGAAGAATGAAAAAGAGAAATCTAGATGAAAAATCAGAATGAAAAAGAAAAGAAAAAAAAGGAGAGGCCAAAGCGAAAGCCCGCAAAGGGCATTTTATGACCAAATAAGGTTTTGAGATGAAATCCTGAAAAAGGTGACTCAAATTTTGAGCACAATGGGGCATGGACATCACCATTATCGAAGACTTCTAATGGGCATTGTTTCATTTTGAGAGGCTACTTCATGAGCTAAAGGCATCGTATACCGATACAGAATTTCAGAGAAGAGAGTATTGGAGGATGCATTGAGGTTAAACAATAGCATGATAGCTGAAGTCTCAAGTTAGCTCAGAAGTGGACACCACGATTCGTCACTGAAGTTCCTAGAGTTGAACATCAAAAATTGAAGGAAAATGACTGAGACTTACGAGGATCGATGTGAGAAATTACCATTTACCCTCATTGTTTGTCGAACATCGGTATTGGGGCAACACTTCTCTTTTTGGTTTACAGGATTGAGGTAGTTCTACCTATTAAAATCCCCTCGTTGCTTGATGAAGGGATCCAATCGCAATGTGATTAGTTGGCCCTAGGAAAAGGGTTAAAAGCTATTCATCAGGGTCAGATGTACCATAAATAAATAATATGAGCCCATAATAAACGTGCTCGTCTCAGAGAATTCCACAAGAGGGCTGGAGGTTGAAAAAGACTCTTCCTTAAACGAAAGGATTCTAAAGGGAAATGAATGCCAAACTAGGAAAGTCCCTATGTTGTAAAGAAGACCATTTTTAGAAGAGCACTGATCCTGAGTGAGATTGCTAATCCTATAAACTCGGATCCAGTCTAGAAACACTTCGTTTAAAGAAGAAGGAAGGACCAAGGTGAAAACCTGCAAAAGGGCACTTTGATTCAAAAAAAAAAAAGAGAAGAAGAAGAAGATGAAAAAAATAAAAAAAATGAAAAGTAAAAATGGAGAGGCTAAAGGGAAAACCCGCAAAGGGCACCTTAGGCCAAAGGGGATTTGAGTTGAAAACCCGAAAAGGGCGGCTCAAATATTGATCAGAATGGGGCATGAGGTGATATAAGCTGCTCAAGTTTTGTTCATATTGAGGCATGTGTTGATCTTGCCATACCTGAATCAACAGGAAAGGATAGGCGACATCTTGGGGGCATCGACAGAGCATTGTAGATCTCCTAAACACATGTCCAACTCAAAAGGGTCTTCAGAAAGTTTGTGTAGAGAAATCCAAGCTGTGATATCTGGGGCACCCAATTCTCATGTTATTTGTTGTTCTTGGAATACTTTTTCTTTCTTTCCAAGATATACATTCCCAATTAATTCTTTTGTTGTCCTTCTTCACTATTTTCGATAATTTGTTCTTTCGAGCTATGCTCAGAACCAACTTTATTCTTATCCATTGTTATGACCTTTTTGCAAGCATTGGAATAATGATTAATGGACTAATAAAACTTTCACAAAGGAAGTTTTGCATATTACTCTGAAAAGTTTCTAAATAATACAGGAACCTGAAACAGGACTATTGTTTAGAACATGCCAAATTTGAAGGTTGGAAATTTGAGAAGGAAGAGTCTAAGTTTGGACTTTCTCTTCAGATTTTGTTGTCCAAATATTGATTGAGCAAAATGACAAGATGTCGTGTTGGTGGCAAAGCTTCAATGAGCCAACAAGCGATGTTTACCAGGCAAAAGGAGAAGGTCTTCTGGGAGAAGAAAATTTTGCAATTGTGCATGAGCATTTGGTATGACACCTTGGGAATGAGGTAAATGACCAAAGAGTTTCACATTCAATATCATTGAATTGCGATAGGAGAAGATTGAGAAAAGCCATACCTTTCTACCCTTGGATTGTAGAGGGAGAATGATGGCACAAATTTTGTGCCCTAATAGATTAAACTTTAAGGTTTACAGTGGGGGGCAACCAGATTAAGTGTTTCTTTGGATATACCGGACGAGCAAAAAGGCGTTGTAGTACGTCAGTGATAAAACCTTAATAAGTTTTTACGTGATGTTAACCTAAGCATTAAGGAATCATCTTCATGACATTTTGCATTCATTCAAATGTAGTTAGGAGCATTTGATTCATTCTGATTATGTCATCCTAATCACTAGGCACAATTAGGTTCATAAAATAGAACATACAGGTCATGTTCCCCAAGGGACAGATCAATGAAGTTAAAGATCTTGCCTTCCTACATTGACAGCGAAGCAGATCGAAGACATAAACCTTGCCTCTTTCGGTTGTGATGGAGCTGGTTGAAGACAAAGGATCTTGCCTTCCTGCATTGATAGTGAAGCAGGTCGAAGACACAAACCTTGCCTCTTTCGGTTGTGATGGAGCTGGTTGAAGACAAAAGATCTTGCCTTTCTGCATTGACAGCGAAGCAGATCGAAGACATAAACCTTGCCTCTTTCGGTTGTGATGGAGCTGGTTGAAGACAAAAGATCTTGCCTTTCTGCATTGACAGCGAAGCAGATCGAGGACACAAGCCTTGCCTCCCTTAGTTGTAGGGGAGCAGATCAAAGACAGCAAATCTTATCTTCAAGTGTAAGGAAGCGGATTTAAGCCACAAGTCCTATGTCCCTGACCAGCAGTGGAATAGGTTGGAAATTTCAGATCTTATCTCCCTGAGGTTACAGCGGAGCAGATCGAAGACATAATCCTATCTCCCTGAAGTTACAGTGGAGCGGATTAAAATAAAGGATCTTATCTCTCTGAAGTTACAGTAGAGTAGATCGCATCAGGTCTTATCTCCCTGAGGTTACAGCGAAGTAGACCGAAGAATTGCAAATCTTATCTCCCTGAGGTTACAGCGGAGCAGATCAAAGATATAATCCTATCTCCCTAAGTTACAGTGGAGCGGATTAAAATCACAGATCTTATCTCTCTGAAGTTACAGTAGAGTAGATCGCATCAGGTCTTATCTCCTTGAGGTTACAGTGGAGCAGATTGAAGCCATAGATCTTATCTCCCTAAGGTTACAGTGGAGCTGGTTAAAGAAGCAGATCTTGCCTTCCTGCGTTAACAGCGAAGCAGATCGAAAACAAGCTTTGCCTTCATTGGTTACAGTGGAGCTGGTTGAAGATAGCAGATCTTGCCTTCCTACGTTAACAGCGAAGCAGATCGAAAACAAAGCCTTGCCTCTCTCGAGTGTAGAAGAGTTGGTTGAAGACAACTGATTTTATCTTCCTGCGTTGACAGTGAAGCAGGTCGAAGACAAACCTTACCTCTCTCAGTTGTAGTAGAGCTGGTTGAAGAATTGCAGATCTGATCCCCTTGAGATTACAGAAGAGCAGATCAAAGATAGTAATCCTATCTCCCTGAGATTACAGTGGAGCGGATTAAAACAAAGGATCTTATCTCTCTGAAATTATAGTAGAGTAGATCGCATCAGGATTTACCTCCCTGTGGTTACAGTGGAGTACATTGAAGCCAGTAATTCTATCTCCCCGACATTGCGGAGTGGGTCGAAGCGCCAATACCTATACCTCTGAAGTTGCAGTAGAGCAGATCGCATCAAGTCTTATCTCCCTGACGTAGCAGTGGAGCAGACTAAAACCACAAATATCGTCCTCTTAAAGTTGTTGCGAAGAAGATTGAAGCTGTAAGTCAGAACACTCTGAAGTGCAGTGGAGTGGATCGAAGCAACAAGACATAGTGGACTGGAAGGAGGCTATTTGAAGAAAAGAAGCACTAGAAGAAGTCAAGGTTCGGCAAGACCGGGCAAATTGGCCTTTCTTGGTCTTTGCTCTGTTCTCGTTGCACGACAACGAGCAAAGAGGGGCAGCTGTTACAGGCCATTTTGCCCGAGGCCCGTTAACCCAAAATAACCCAACTAGCCTAACCCAAATTTTACAGCCCAAATTCGGGGCCCAAATCCCCAAAAGTCAGGCTAGGGTTTCAGAAAAGAAACCCTAGCGCCGCAGCTTTCTGCCTCTAGCTCCGCCGTTCACCTGCTTTCTGCCACGTCCCATCGCCACCTGCAAGCGCGCAAAGAAATAGACAACAGAGAGAGCAGCAAATTTTTTTCTTTTATAAAAACCAAACAAATGTAATATCAAGGGGGGGTTCCGATCTTTGTAAGAAAAAAGGGCATTAATAGAGAAAAAAAGAAACAAAAACAGATTCAAGGTTTCTTTTCTTGTTTTCAGTTTTGAAGTTCTTTTTCTGTCCTCTTTTCTTTTTGTTTACATACATATATATATATATAAATAAAAATAAAAAAGAAAAAAGAAAGAAATGAATACAAAAAAAACAAAGATTTTTAAAGGGTGAAATCTGATCTTTTCTGTTTTCTTTGTTTTTCCATTTTCTATTTCATTTATTTATTTATGCATTTCCTTTACAAATCGATTTCAAGGGATCTTAAAATAGAAAAAAATAGGTGAGTGAAACCTTACCTGAATCTCGCGCTCGCCGTCGCCCTCACCTGCTCTGTCGAAATCGGAGTTGAAAGGGGGTGTGGCTCGACTGAGAACGGCGGAAGATGGTCTGGTCTTCAGTCGGTTCCAAAGAACCGAAAATGACGGATGGGGGGCTCCCTTTTTATTTATTTATATTTGCACCTATGGGTTTTAAAACTTCATTAAACGGCACCGTTTAAACCCCCCATGACCCGCACGCGATCCGACCCGCTCCAGGGGGATCCACGTGTTTTCATGAAATGGGATTTTTGCGCCCAAGGCCCCTCCTCTTTTGAGCTGTAGCGCAATCGGGTCTTTGTGGTTTTTATATTTTGGCCGTGTAATTTCCTGATATTTTCATTTCAGTCCGTGCTGAAAAGCTGCGCATTTGGGGTTGGGAATATTTCCTGATTAGTCCCTCGTGCCTTCAGCACGTTCTATTTCAGTCCCGGGCCACTCTTTTTTAATTTATTTACGATTTAGACCCCAAAGTTCTGTTTTTAGTTTAAATTAGTCCCTTTTTTGTATATTGTTGCTATTAATTAATTTTAATAATGTTATCATTATTTTTACTACTATTATTAAGTTTAATACTGTTATCACTATTATTATTTTTTTATATATTTTGACTACTATTATTATTATTCTTATTTATCTATTTAATATTATTGTTCATTTATTAATACATGATTATTTATTGTATTTCTTATTTATTATTATCACCATGTATTTATATATATACTTTTGATCCCAAGCATCCTTATATACATGCACATACAAACATGTTTGTCTTTTTATGTTTTATATTTATATATATACATACGTATATTACCACCCATACATATATCTTTTGCATTTTTTTCTTTCTTTCTTTCTTTATAATTTCGAAGTACACGTATACATATATTTTTAATACACGTTCATGTGAATATTTTATACTTCATATGTTTTACCTATTTTGTAGCTTCAAAATACATTCATATACATACTCGTATATTTTCATACATTTCATAATTTTTATATATGCACATGCATTTTTATAATATGTCTATATAAATATACGCACATATTTTTTTGTAACTTATTTATATTTGTATGTGTATGTATATATTTTTATATATTTATATATATTTTTATATATATTTATACATATTTTAATACATATCTACATATATCTAAATACCCATTTTATTTTCATAAACACTTACGTATATGTACATATTTATATATCTTTTTATATTTTCATATTTTTATTCATTTTCTTTATTTATTTATTTATTTACTTGTCATCATTATTTTGAGAGAATGTTTAAATTTTATTTGTTTATTTACTTGTTATTTTATATGTAATCGATTTGTCTTTTTTTCTCTTTATTGTGGTTGCTCGTATTATATATGTTCACATCATCGTATTCATTATTGTCATTTTTAACATTACATCGATTTTTTTTTCTTCAAATTCGTAAGGAAGGAAAATTTTGAAAATAAAAAATACTCGATATTTAGAATCTTTGAGAAAATCAAGCCCTAACGTATTGGGTTCCGATTTTCTTTGTTGAATCTAAATAATCGAAACCTTTTTTTATATAAAACATAATTAAAAGCTCGTTATTGGGAATTCAACACGTAGTGTCCTAATGTATTGGATATGACGCGTTGTTTTCTCGAGGCGAGGATTTTCTTTTGTAAATACAATATTCAAGGTTTTTTTGAGAAAATTGTACCCAACGCGTTGGGTTGCAATTCTTTCACATGATTTAAACAATTGAACACCCTTTTAAATTTTACTATGCAAGTTTTTAGACTAGTTCATTTCTGAAGAGGCAAAATATCGTGCCCTAACGCATTGGGTGTGACATTTTCTCTTTCTGAAATGAGAGAGTCTTAACGAGTAACTTGATTTATATAAATTTTCTTTTAAAAAAATAAGGATCGTATTTTAAATCTCTTCAAAATTTTTAATTTTCGACATTAAGTAATCAACTAAGGTACCAATTTTGGGCGTATCGAGGGTGCTAATCCTTCCTCGTGCGTAACCGACTCCCGAACCCGTTTTCTGAATTTCGCGGACCAAATTTGTTGTTTTAATAAAATCAAACCATTTATTAAAAACAACCGCTTTTCGAGGTGATCCAATCACACCTTATAAAAAAGGATTGGTGGCGACTCCTGTTTCATTTTTTTTCAAAACCCAAGTCGACCCCGTTTATCCAAAAAAATGGTGTCAACATACATGAATGTGTCTCGATATAAAATAAAAAAATACACACAAAGAAAGAAAATAGGGTGAGGGTAAAACAAATCCTCATTATTAACTTTCAAAAGAAATTTTGATAACCTATGCACTCAAAAAAGGAGCAAGATTTCGTAACTTATTAAGTTCTTAATCAAATCTTGGAACTAGCTAGAGATGAGTTCACTATCAAGGATACCCTAAGCTCTAGAATGTCAAGAAAGGGCTCCAAATAATGAAGTAAATTGTATGAAGGAAGAGATGTGCAACTTCTTTAAATCATGCTAACATTAGGAGGAGAATGAGTTAGTTAATGTATAAGAATCAATAAAAACAAGTATTCGATGAATCCTAAATCAAACAAATAAGAAATAATGGTGAAAACCTAGAAAAACAACTATTCAACTTCGAATGATTAGTTTATGTGTTCTAAGTGTCCAAAAATTATGAAAGTTTGAGATAAAATCAACAAATATATAGAAATATTGTATTATCTGGAAAATTTCAACTCGAAAACCAATTAGATTAACAAAATAATATGTTTTTTTTTTTGAATTTATCTTTTTTTATTTATTCAGTCTAAATAGTAACTAATTGAAATAAATTTTGAAAAAGTTAAAAAAGTTCAAATTAGATATACAAAAATTAAAGAAAAGGGTTAAAAAGTGAATATTGTCATTTTTTTTCAATTTGTGTTTGTAACAAAGTTTCAATGACTTTTCTTAGATAACATGGTATAGAATTAAGGATTAGGATGAAACAACAGAACATGAGCTTTGATACCAAATGATGCGGAAGCCCAAGAGTGAATTTTGAAGTCTGAACAATCAATTCAAAGTAACTAGACTCTTTCTTGCTTCTTAAGGAACTTGTGACAAAGGTTCAATGCACTAAGGATATTCTTCAATTCAATTATGGAATTTAAAAAAGAATAGCATTAGAAATCAATGAATAAAACTTAGAATTGAATTGAACAAGAATTAAGAAGATAGAATAGAGAATTTAAAGAATGAAAGAGCTTTCATGGGCTACAAGGTAGCTTGTGGCAAAAGGGATTAGATACTCTTTCAACAACATGAGAATTCAATAAAACCAAGTCAGTTTAGTTGGAAGGATGGTTAAGCCTTCTTTAATGTCAAGACACTAAAAAAGAGCTTTAGTGACCTTTAGTTAATAAAATTAGGTAAGCTAAAGTGAAAAACTGCCTCAACAACTCTTAATAAATTGGAGTAAAACTTACTATTAAGAACACCGTAAGAATTTATTATTGACAATAAGAAGAATTTATTATTGACCATAAGAGAAAAACTTCCTTAGTGATTCGTTTGACAACTTGTTGAATTTTAATTATTATATAAATGGTAAGAATGAAGTAGACAAACTCATTGGAATTCAATCTAACATAGTATAAAAATATGGATTTGTTAAATCCAAAATTTTTTTAGTTAGCATTTGTTATTGAAATTTGGATTTGGATTTTAAAATTTTAGCTTTAAATTTTATGATTTATGAATTCATTATTTTCAATTTATGGTTTGGGAACTAACATATTTGAAATTCAAGATTTTGAATTAATCTAAATTCATTGTTTAAATAATTCAAATTTAGATTTGGATTTCATCTAATTATAAGCATTAAAAACTTTTTTTAATTTAATTATTTAGGAGAATTTTGAATATTGTTGTTTGAATAGGACTGGACCAGCCAGTCGAACTAGGAATCGACCAGGGTATCGATATGGAAAGGTATTAGACTGATTGACCCGATAACTGGTACAAACCGGTTGATTGGATGGTTGAACCAATTGAATAAGAAATTTTTTAAAATATTTTTATTAAAAATCTATTTTTAGATATTTTACAACTAAATTGATATAAATTTTATATAGATATGGGTATTATAGTATAAATAATATCAACAATGTTATCTTTCAAAATTAAAAAAAAAAATCTAAAACATTAACTTTTTTAAATAATATGAATGAATCTGAATAATATTTGAGACTAAAATTGTAAAACATTATGACCTAAATTGTTGTACAAATATACACTATATTGATATCATATATGTAAATACCTTATTTCAACTAGATTCAATTTTTATGAACCCCTATAATAAGAAAAAAATTGGATTGGATAGTCGAATTAATTGGATCGAAAATTAACTGAGGTACCAGTCTAAAATAAGAGGTCAAATTAGTTGACTCGTATTATTATCGGGACAATGAATACTTGTTACACAAAATTAGTCCTAAATTAACACCTCTTGTTATTATCGGGACAACAAGACTTCTTCATTCTTTGAGCATAGTCATAATTCTTTTCAATATAAGTATACTACGCTCAACGTTTAACTCCATTATTTCTCAACCTTTTAACTTCTAATTTGTGGATATGATTTCCTTGAAAAACTTAATGTATCCACGCATTATCTCTAGCAACAACAAATTAATGTTTAATGCTTTGAACATGTCCAACTATTTATAGAGTTTCTCATTTTCCCTCATTTTCTTATCTTTTGGTTGTTGAAGGAAAGGAGGGGGAGGTCTCACTATCAAAAGTTGATAAATTACACTCTCTTTTTTTCACTTTTTCTTCTCAAAAATAAAATCTTAACTTCAGCAAATATTTAAAAACAACACGTGTGCTCTCCCATTGGACAATATCACTTTATCCAAAAAAATAAAAGTAACTAGTTACATGTGTATATAAGTTATTGGGCAAAAGTCGCTTTGCCAAGTACATCACAACCCAATTGAGGAGCTCTCTAGCCTCCCAAATGGGCACATCAAGCTCATATAGGTACATCAAACCCATATAACCAGCGTACCTTCATTCATAGGGCTTTAATATGTGGGTAGAGTGGAGATATTTATGGGCTGAATTGAGTTCTGATTAAGTTTAAATATAATATTAATATATTTTATAATTATTTAAATTTAGTTAGACATAAAGTATGAGTTTATATATTTTTTTAAATCTGTTTATATTTGTAAATGATTAATTTAAACTCATTTTAAGTTCACTCATAGTAATTTTAAAAATTTTGTTAAAAAATTATATTTTTTTCGAAAAGAAGAAAAAATTTATTATTTTTAATTTAATATATTTTTTCATTTATTAAAATATTATATTGGCATCTTAATATTTTTTTTAATGTTTATGTTATAATATTATATATTAATATGATTTAGTATTTTTATGTTATAAATTACATAATATAATATTTTAACAAATTAAAAAATAAGCTGGGTTGAAACACCTTACAATTTAAACAGAGTATATATATATATTTTTTTTTGCACAAATAGTTTTGTCCTAACCCTCCAAATTTTGGGCTTTGGACAAGTATTACAACGAATGAACAGCTGTAAGCGAGAGTATGCCCAGGTAAGGAGAACCTTTATCCCAACCATAGCTCTTCAAAAGACTGCAAATTCTTCCTCCAAACAGTGATTTTAGCATGAGAGTGCATTTGAGCATCCCTTGAGGCTTGTTCTTCCGTGTTCTTCACTTTCTAAACATGAACAATAATCAATTTAATGAATTTATGGATTGAATTCATTTTTATCACTTCCTGGCACCAACTCAATCTTCTGTTTTTAAATATTAGTACTATATTGTTTTTCTTTTTAGCTGTAAAGTGTTAATAACTAGAATTATAATGTCAAGTGTATGCACAGATTCTACAGTTAATTTATAGGGTTATTGTGAGTTGGCCCGGGGTCATCCGATTTTCCATGGTGGGGTGCCACTAGTATCTTTTGCCTGTCAATAATTTTCCTGATATTAATAATTGAGTATTTGAGACGCGGCTTAGTCATATTCTTTTACCACACCCTTCTCTGTGAAACATGAAATCTGGGAAATGGGTAGGCTTTGTTACTCTTCTTCTGCATGTTTGTTTCTCCGGAGCTGATAAAATAGTAGCTTTGCCTGGCCAACCCAAAGTCAGTTTCCAACACTTCTCTGGCTACGTCACTGTCCATGATGAAAAGCCGCACAGGCAGAGAGCTCTGTTTTACTACTTTGTTGAAGCAGAAACCATGCCTGCTTCTAAACCACTTGTCCTTTGGCTAAACGGAGGTAAACTTTTACATGCAGTGTTACCTGTTTGAGTTTTAAATCATTCATTTATTAACTAACCCACTTTCACTTTTCTCTGCACCCTTTCCATAATTCATTCATTGATGTGCATGCCAGTTTTTTTCTTTTTGAGTAAAAGAATATATTTTGGGAAGATTGATGTATAGTTTTGTTTGCTTCAAGGCCCTGGTTGTTCATCTGTTGGAGCAGGAGCTTTTATTGAACATGGACCCTTTAAGCCAAATGGAAAGACTTTAACCAAAAACGCCAACAGTTGGAATAAAGGTCTTGCTACAGCATTACTAGCTAGCTATTACTTTCTTACTTCATTCAATTAATCTTTGACAGTATTTTGTTGCAGAAGCTAATATGCTGTACCTCGAGTCACCGGCAGGAGTTGGCTTTTCTTATTCGGCTAATAACTCATTTTACACCGATTTAAACGATGAAGTAGTAGGTATATATATATATATATAAACTGGCTTAAAGGATGCTAGAAATTGATTGTATTCATCAGACATCTAACAAGGAAATGGATTTCATGTTGTGGTCTAATTTTCAAGCAAGAGACAATTTTGTTTTCCTGGAGAGGTGGTTACTGATTTTCCCTCAATACAAGAATAGAGATTTCTACATCACAGGGGAAAGTTATGCAGGTATATTCATCTCAGATTAATGCAACTACTTAAAAATTTGATTAGCTTATGAGTTAATATGCTTCTTTCCCAAACGGGACAGACATTAATGACTTATACCATAACAGGGCACTATGTTCCACAACTTACACTGCACATCATTCACTCCAATCTGAAGCTGAATCTGAAAGGGATAGCTGTAAGCACATGGAAATTTGCATTTTATCCCACTTTACTGAATTTGAATTTTGCCTAAATAAAACTTTTTGTTTAATCTTCATGAATGCAGATAGGGAATCCCCTTCTAGAATTCGTTACAGATATGAACTCTGCAGATCAATATTATTGGTCTCATGGCCTAATATCAGATTCAGCTTATGAGCTACTCCTTTCGTTTTGCAACTCTTCTCGACTCATGAGGGAGGCTTTGACACAGTCGTTTTCATCTGATTGTCTATCTGTTTACGGTGAAGTTGCAAAGGAACTTGGTAAATCTGTTGACAAATACGATGTGATCGCCGATGTTTGTCTATCATCTGGTCAGTCATCAATGGCAATATTCAGTCATCCCATGTTTTTAGGACCTCAGTTTTCATCATCTCTTCATTCTCAAGTGGATGGGTTCAGTCAACAGGTGAAATTAAGGCTTATATTGCAATAGCCAACATTGCAAGCCATTTTGCATAACCTTTCCTTATTTATCAATTTACTAATATTTCACGGTGATTAGCAAGTTAAAGTGGAAGCAGACCCTTGTATCGAAGACAAAACAACCAAATACTTGAACAGGAAAGATGTGCAGAAAGCTTTACATGCAAAACTTGTTGGAATCACCAGCTGGAACTTATGTAACAAGTAATCATTTCTCAATATTCCTAGTGAAGACCGGTATTAGTTGGTACTGACTTGATGTCCTAATTCCAGGATTGTGCAATACATGGACGACCTAGAGACACCAACAATTTATACTGTTGGTAAAATAGTGAAGTCCGGTATTCCCGTCATGGTTTACAGGTATTATATGCTTGTTTATAAATGGCTGTAGCTTTTACCTTATACAGTAATTGGACTTAAATCATTATCAACATGCTATGACAGTGGAGATCAGGATTCTGTTATCCCATTTACTGGTACCAGAAACTTAGTGTATAAACTAGCCAAAGCATTGGGACTTAAAACAACGGTGCCTTACCGACCTTGGTTTGAAGGGAAACAAGTAAGCCAAGTCGCAATATGAGTTATACCAGTAAACCAATGGAAACCAAATATTATTTATTACATTCTTCAACCGTTTTTGTTTCCCCAGGTTGGTGGGTGGACACAAGTTTATGGTGATATCTTGTCCTTTGCCACCATCAGAGGAGCTTCACACACCGCTCCAGCTTCACAGCCAAAGCGATCAATGGCACTGTTTAAGGCAGCTCTTAGCGGGAAACCACTGCCAGAAGCTTGAGCGTTCCCATGGATCCATATACCTTTTTTATTTCAGCATTATGTATTCTCCAAACTAAGTGTCAGTATCCATTGTACTGCCATTGGCAATCTTTAATAATTAAATAATGAAAGTTTTCATACAGGGATGTGCTTTCCAATCAAAAAACAAATATCCATGGGTTAACAATACTGCCCTTTTCTTTTGTTTTAGTTTCCATTTGCATTTGCATTTCAGATTCCTTCCATGGCGTCTTATTGAATTGTTGCTAGCTTTTTCACACTTCTTTTTTGGCATGGCCTTGAAAGCAATTACTTTTGCAACATTCGAAAAAGGATGTTGTGGGGTCAGCCTGACAAAGTGGAAAATGGTTTCACACTTTATACATAGCTCAACATTGGATTCCATGTTTTATCTTCTAAATTTTTGTTGTTTACTTTCATGGTCTATTCCATGGTCCCGTATATTAAAGCTTTTATTTTCTTCTGACCTTAGACTTTGAGTGCTGCAGATAACGACCTCTAAGCCTAGTTAGTACCTGTAGAAACAGTTTTTGTAAGGGATAAAAGGAGCTGTTTTATAACAATTGAAGACAATCAATTAAGCAGTTCAGTAATTATTTGCGTTTATTAGTTAATTCTCTATCTTCAGTTACATACAAAGAATGATTTAAGTCTTATTATTCACTCTGTAGTAGTGTCACATTTATAGTTATTAAGTTTTTCTTTTGAAAACTCAACTCAATTATTTTTCTTATAAAAATGCACTTACTAAACAAATTCTTTATGAATAGAATAAAGTGCTAAAACCATCGTACATCTAACCTATACAAGTCTTACATATATAAGTATTTTTGACTTGCTAATAAACATATTCATCACAATTATAATCCCCATTAAAATCGCCAAATAAAATATCTTCAAGATATTTCTTTAAGTCACTCGTTTTAATCTATATAAAATAAGAGATCTGATTTGTATGATCTGAATCAATCCAACTTTCAATAATTTATTTATTCATTAAATTGGTAAACATAGATACTCCAACATACTTCCATAAAATCACCTTAACCATAACTCAAATGTGTTACTTCAAAAGATTTCTAATAATAAATATGACACTTGAACAGTTATGGGCACAATTATAACTGTTACTATAACTACAATCATAACAGCTCCAGCAATCTCTTCATTTAGTAATTTCTGAACAAAACCAAATCAAAGAATCAAAACATTAGACAGAAAAACAACTACCTTTAATCCAGCAATCTTAACTATAAATATAATAAAGTAATTTAACCATTAATGAGAGTCTAATAATAATAAAAACACTAAGATCATATCATAACAAATTGAAAAGAAAGGAGTTGATACAATACAGGAGAATCTAGGGGCTAGTAGGCCCGCACTTTTAAAATGATTTTTTTTTCTATCATTTAAAATTTTTAAAATTTTAAATTAATAAAAATAAAATTATATTTTTATCTCTTTTAAAAATAATAAAATTTTAATTTAATTTTTTAAAAATTATATTTTTATTATAGTAAAAATTATAATTTAATTTTAGCCTCTTCCGAAAGAATTTTTTAACTTCACCTCTAATACAAGATAGTCCAAAAATCAACAACAAACCCCAAATAAACAATAATTTCAAAGTCTGAAAGAAAAACAACAATAAATCAAAGTATGAAGAACATCCAAACCAAAATAACAAGAAAGCCACTCTTCCCTTCTGTTCATAAATTTACCAAAGCCCTTATAACTGTTTCACAAATATATCCAGCTTGAATCTCACAGCACGGGTCTTCAACTTTTCCACTACTTCTAGCTGATTTTTCAAATAAGCGATGGTCCCGTCATGTTTAACAATCTCACATCCAAATGCTCAATCAATCTTATCTCAAAAGCTGAACTTTGACCAACAATGACAAGAGCAGTTGTAACAAGTTCTGTACGAGCTCCCACATCTAACTCTTGAGCTTGCTCCTCATCACTATCTGCAACTTCAAGATTAGCTGCAACATGCTTTCCTTCGTGCAACATGCTTTCCTTCGTACGGGGGTGTATATAGGGGTTCACAGGGGCAGGCACATCTAAAATAGAAATTTTTTTTGTTTAAATTTTTTAAAATTTTTAAAATTTTAAATTAATAGAAGTAAAATTATACTTTGACTCCTTAAAAATGATGAGATTTCAATTATATCCTTTAAAAATTATAAAAAAAATATAGACTATTCAAATGATAAAATTATATTTTGACTATCATAAAAATTATAATTTAATTTCAACCCTTATTTTTTTTTTCGATTTTGCCCCTGCCTTCATGCCACCTTTGAGGGTACTTTAACTCAAGTGACATTCTTCTATAAACTTTAGTGACAAAAATAATTATAGGTTCTAAATGTAACATATTGTACTTATCTAGTGACCCACTTGGATATGAAGAGGCACATTGGTCATTGAGCAACCCGAACAATAATTACATAGAATCTTTAAATGTTCTAAACATTTATTAAATATTTATTGTCGCATAAAATTGAGCATAGGTCATTGATTAATAATTACAACGAGTAATGACCTTATAACATCATTTGAGTCTCGAGTTATCTACACCTAAAATATCAACACGTTACATGCAAATTAGAAAACAATAGCTCAAGTTGCGAGGTACCGGTACAACAAATCACAAGTATTAGTACATGCAAGGTCAAAAGCATCGGTACTTAGACACCTTGTACCGATATATTTAAGAACGGGTTCTGATACTTGTGATCCTTAATTATGTGAGAGCATTTAGTTTTTTCGATTGATTTTTTTATTAAATTAACTTAATCAATCATAATCAACAAAAATCGACTTTAGGTCGGTCTGTTCGATCAGTTAATCAGCTTTAGTTATTGGGCTTGAATAATATTATTTTATAAATTATAAATTATAAATATATTTTAAATAATTAAAAAATATATTAAATTAAAATTTTCTTTCGATTGGGTCAATATGAAAATTTTAAAATCGATAACTAATCAAAATAATCAATAAAGTCAAACCCATAATAGAATAAATTGACTAAATCGATTGAATTAGTTTAATTGATTTCATCAATTTTAACCAAAATTTGCTCTCCCTTACTTCAATTACTAACTTCCAATATATCGAAACCATGGTAACTCATCGTATGAGATTTCGTTACCTAAGCTTGAGGTATTGATACCCAAATCCAAAACTACAAAAATAAAGCAAAAAGTGTAGCAAGCTAAGTCTCAACATCCAACCTAACGTGTCTAAAATGCAGTAAGACCATATTCAATATATTTGATACATAAAAGCTTAGTTAAAGATCATGTCCAACGTATCAAAAATCTCCAACAACGCAAAATCTACCTAACTCAGCAAAATCCATCATGGCGTAGGCTTAATCTACCATACAATATCATTATAACATCCAACTTGAATCCTGAATACCACCTCCATGTCTCCAACACATTTTTCAATAATCATTGTAGCCTTATAACAATATTCACTCAAGCATGGAAGACACTTGATAAAAAAATTGACATGTTAAGTAAATGCGAGTACATTATAAAAATCATTATCCAAAAATCAAATAGACGGTTACAAAGCAAGGAAATAAACAATAAATATCACCGTCATGCAATAATGATAACGTTAAAGATCGAAGTGGGCCAACAAAAACTTTAAGGACAAAGTAAAATAAGTAGTAAACTTCAAGAGCTAAAGTGTGCATTAAGTATTAATCATAAATACACGGATTAAACCCTAACACTCCACATGATGCATACAAGTGTCAATCAAGCATAAAAGCTCTGATACGTGTAAACATGTTCACCTAACACTCCATAATGATGCACACAAGTGCCAAAATGTATTTACATGCACAATCGCCCAATGATATGCACATAAGTGACAAATACTTCATCTAATACCAAACAAATCCTATAACATATCAAATATACTTAGATCATATTTAACATTGTTTAATAAGGCATTTTAAAATTAGAACGCATTAAAACATAAAGTATTATCCATAATTAATATAATTCATCCAACATCACCTCGAAACATAACATCAATCTCATTTTACATCCCAATCAAGGATTTTCTTTTAATCACACTATAAGTATTCAAGGCATAGTCATGGCGCACCCAATTAAGTTAGATAACAATATATCAACAGCATCTTAAACTAAATCTCTTAAAGAAATTATACTAGGAATTTAGTTAAAAGCTAGCACAAACCAAAATTTCAAGTTTCAACAATTTTTCCATGCCATTGGCCTTCAATGTCTCGGTTACATCCTTGGCTACAATAATCAATTGAAATAGTAAGATCATAAAGTTAGAGGAACATATATCAAGCATTAAAACCTCTTGAAATTAATAATAATATGCGAGCTTTCTCCATTCTATTTAACTTAACCGAATATAGAATCTAATCTTAGAAACAACATTAGGGATTTCTAAATGTCCAAAAACCAACAGCAACACCAGCTCAATCTCTCTCTATTGAAAACATCTAAAAATCTCACAAATGACAACTTAAGCGATTCTCACCGAGTAATATTCTAACTTGATTCTTAAATATCACACTCCATTTTAAACTCATTTACTAACCTAAATCAAGTTCTAAAATAACAGAGAGTTACATAAATAAAAAACTTTCCCTCACTAATTTGAAAATTTCTTTAAAATGGAAAATAAATGGAGATAAATTCATTAATCATGTTTCAAAGATTAAAGATCATTGATTAATGTTAGAAAAAACCTTTACTGAAAAAAATCAAAATTCAACAAAGAAATCAAAAATCAATTTCTCTTCTTCTTGCACCAAGCTAATGTGAAACAAAGAAAAGAGAAAAAGAGAGTTTCCCAAAATTATTTTATAAAAATTCTTGTTTTAATGAAATAAATGAAATGTGTAATTATAAATTTTATTCTTAACGTTTACTTGTTTTTCAATTTCATCTTAAATTTTTTTATTGCACCCTTATTGTTGCATATTAATTCAAATAAATCATTTTTTGGATGGGAATGTTGGGTTGACTAATGGTCAAATCCAAACACTAATTGGGCCCTAAGTGTGCTTAGTTGTTGGTGTGACACTTTTTTCTTATACGTTAGGTTATAATTCATTAAAATTATAAAATAAAAAATAAAAAAAGAATGACATTAATAAAATTTCAAAAGAATTATATATATAAATATAAAATTTAGTTTTTTTAAATATTAATATTTTATAAAATTGAAAAATTACAAAAGTTATATTTTTAAAAGATAAAAAATATTTTTTTATGAAAAATTAAAATATATATTAATGAAAAATATTACAATTTCATGAAAATTAAAAATATCTTTCAACTTAAAAATATATATATTTCAAAAAATATTTTTAAGAGATAAACAAGATTAAAGGTTTTTTTTTTAAATTGGGTGAATTTTTAATTTAATTTTCATAAAAAGAATTTTACTTGCCACGTGAGACGCGACATCCTAGTCAGTGACAATTGTCACGCACAGTCAGCAAATATTGTTAACCGTTAACCGTTAATGATTTAACGATTTCCATAAAAAAAATGACCTATTTGAATAAAATTGCAACAATAAGGGTGCAATTGAAAAAAAAAGAATTAGGGAAAATGAAAAATTAGCAAACATTAAGGGTGATTTGCAATTAAGCCTAAATGAAAATATAACTTGCCCTTGATTTGAATAAATTGAAATCAATGAGTTGAGCTGAAAAAGCAAATTGGAATGAAGAGAATTTGAGAGTTTTTTTGGAAAGTTTTGGGAAGAACTCGTGAAAGTAACTCCCCAAAAATGTTCCCTCTTGCAAATTCCAAATGGAGATTTTGCTACAAGGGTTTGGGAAAATTTCTACTTAAATATCCCTAACTCTCTAAATCATACTTTTTAATATTCACACATTAAATAAACCCCTCGCTAGTTGTAATTTTGTTAATCTTACAATTTAGTGCATAAGTCTTAATTACTCTACACTCTAAATAAACCCCTCACTAGTTCTAATTAATGTCTAATTACCAAATAATAACTCTCTAATCCACTACCATACCCATTTTCGAAAACCTCTCAATTTGATTTCTTAAAATAGCTCAGTTTAAGAAATTTAGTGCAAAATCAAATTTTCCAACACTAACTAAAACCGAATTGTTACATGGTATGAATGGAATCTGAAAAGTGCTCTCTTTTTTCATCTTTTGTTACAAGTCTTTTTATTAAGGGTACAGATTGAACTTGAAAATGACCTTTGTTATGACATACTAGTGTCACGGGGCTAGACCTTTCGTCTCGCAATCCGTGAGGTCTTAAGCAATTCGCTCGTCCAAACTCGCCTAAGTCACCCTTTACTTGAATGAGGATTCCTTAAGAACTCCTCCAAGGCACCAACTCGTATAGCAAAAGCAATTTATGCCAAAAGAAGCAACCAAAAGAACGATAGAAAGAGCGCTCACAAAGTGTTTGAGTAAATGCTCTCTATTCTCTTATTCACAAAAAATAATGAAACAATGAATGGAGTGAGTACAAATGGGGGACGCTCTCTATTTATACTTGAGCTCTCCCAAAGCCGACGGACAAGATACATTTACATCGATAAACGAGATTAATCATATCCCATGATTTAAGGGATTTACAAGATATTGTCATATCAAATCCTATCTAATCTTTACAAGATATGATTCCCTCTATCTTTTAAGATCAGTTATCGAATCAGCCTAAGTTGCCATATCTTCGTTGTCGGGCCAACCAGACTTCAATCTGACAGGATTTTCCAATAGTTCCTTGAATCGGACTAGCTCTCGTGGGCCAAATGATCCCCATCTAAACAATAGACCTCCATCGGATGCACTTGGTGCGATGGTCACGGGCTTTGAACTCTGACCCGTGACACTAGAATATATTCTTCACTATACTTCGGAAAATTGGATTAAGACTTTAAACAATATTTATAACAATATTAATATATAAAAAATATAATATCAAATTTTAAGTAAATTTATGTACATTAATAATTAAATCATTATGACAAATTTATATGAAACATAATTAGACACGACATAAAAATAGCATAAGCACAATATAAATATATCAACATGTTAAAATTCATATTAAATAAAGGGCTAGTATTTGGTACATTCGCAGTGTATTTTTTTTATTTCACAAGCAACTTTAAAAATAGCCATGTATCCCTTTTTTAAATATTTTACTATATTTCTATAGAATACTTGTCAATCTCTTAACTCTACTTGTGGAGTCTAAAAACTCCACTGCGCTAAATATTTTCCCATTCAATAAATTATTAGCATGTAATGCTTTTATACAAATTTATAATATTTTAAACACAAAATATAACACAAAAGGGACCAGCTATAAAATATTTATAAATGATATGCCTAATGTACCAGAACAAAATAGTTCCTATCATAACTTAGTTCAACTCAACATTGCAAAGAAATCATATTTCATTAATTAAACTATAATTTTGGATTCAATCAATGTTAATTATTTTACACAATACCTCAGATTTAATGTGCAGTATGATACATGAGCTTTAATTTGTTTCAATTGTACGCATAAAAATTTGATTTAATTCAATTATAAATATTTAAAAATAAATAAATCGAATAATTTTTATCTTAGGTAAATAATTTTTTTTTTTTGCATATGCAAAAAATAAGCCTAAAATGATACTACATCAAATACGATGTTAATGAATTAACAAAATTGAACTAAATTTAATATTCATTTATCAAAATGCACAATGTCAAAATTCGTATATCCAATTAAATAATAAATCATAATTCATGTATAACTTTGATATATATATAATAATAATTTTTTTATATTTTAATTTATACAAATAATCTTCCAAATTTAACCCCAACCTTTAATTTAGTGGCATTGCAATATTGTCAAATAACCAAATCCTTTATTTATTTGTTTTTTTCTAGTATGGCATTTTAACCCTTTAAATTATATTTTATATGTATGCTTAGGTGTCATTAAAACAAAACCTTTCGATTTTAAATCGTCCTTTTTATCAAAATAACCCTTTAATTTTAATTAAGTACCAAAATGACTCACTTTTTTTATTAAACACCAAAATGACCTGAAATTTACAGTAAAAGTTGGTAGAGCCAAATTATTTGGCGCCACCAACTTGTCACGTCAGCAGGGAGCATAAAAAATTAATTTTTTGGTGGAGCCATGTAGAATGGCACCACCTGTATAAATACCAGGAAAATACTGAAAATTTTGAAAACATGAAAGGAATTCAAAGAAATTAACCATTTTTCTGAGCCAAATTAAACGGCGCCACCAGATTCTGCCACTTTTTTTTTTAACTTTTTAACTTTTTTTATTTTTCTTTTGTCTTTTTCTCTTTATTTATTTATTTATTTATTTTATTTATTATTATTAACTTTAAAAATTTTGAAATATATATTTAAAATATTTTATTAATATATATTTTGAAATTACTTTTTTTTTAATTTTAAATATTATTTTTTAATATTTAAATATTTTAAACTTTCAAATTTATTATTATTTTTATAATAATTTAAATATTATTTAATTTGTTTTATAATATTTTAAATTATTTTTAAATATATTCAAACCATTTTTTAAATTCTATTTAAAATTTAAAAATAATATTTTATTTTAAAAAGTAAAATTTGAATTAATAAAAAATTAAAAATATTTTTCATTTTCTAGAAATACTGTAAATTTTAGTTTTTTATTATCTCTTGTCTTTTTCTTTAAATTTTTTTCTTTTTTTAAGTTTTATATTTTTTCTTGTTTTATTTTGTTTATTTATTTATTTATTTATTTATTGTTATTAATTTTAAAAAATTTAAAATGTATATTTGAAATGTTTTATAATATATATTTTTAAATTTTAAATATTATTTTAAATTATTTTTAAAATTTTGAATATTATTTTTTTAAAAATTAAATATTTATTTTTAATAATATAAAATATTTAAATATTTTAAAGATATGACCTTTCAAATTTATTATTAGTTTGTTAATATTTTTAATATTATTTAATTTGTTTTATAATATTTTAAATTATGATTTTGAAATTATTTTTAAAGATATTGGGCTTTTTAATAAAAATAACCCAAAAAATTTAATTAATTATCAAAATGACCCATTTTTTTAATTTGGCTCCACCAACTTTTACTATAGATTTTAGGTCACTTTCGTGTTTTTTTTTAAAATGAAAAATATTTTTTAGTTTTTTTATCAATTCATAATTCACTTTTTAAAATAAAATATTATTTTTAAATTTTAAATAGAATTTAAAAAATGGTTTGAATATCTTTAAAAATAATTTAAAAATTATAATTTAAAATATTATAAAACAAATTAAATAATATTTAAATTATTATAAAATTAATAATAAATTTGAAAGTTTAAAATATTTAAATATTAAAAAAATAATATTTAAAATTAAAAAAGTAATTTCAAAATATATATTAATAAAATATTTCAAATATATATTTCAAAATTTTTAAAGTTAATAATAATAAATAAATAAGTAAAATAAATAAATAAAATAAATAAAAATACAAAAGACAAAAGAAAAGTTAAAAAGTAAAAAAAAAAATTGACATGGCAGAATTGGTGGCGCCATTTAATTTGGCTCCACTAAAAAAATGATTAATTTTTTTGAAGTCCTCCCATGTTTTCAAAAATTTCAATATTTCCTTGATATTTATACATGTGGTGTCATTTTACATGGCTCCACCAAAAAATTAATTTTTTATACTCTCTACTGACGTGGCAAGTTGGTGGCGCCAAATAATTTGGCTCCACCAACTTTTACTATAGATTTTAGGTCATTTTGGTGTTTAATTAAAAAAGTGAGTCATTTTAGTACTTAATTAAAATTAAAGGGTTATTTTGATAAAAAGGCCATTCTAAATCCCATCATTCTAAAGCAATATATAATTTTTAAAGGTAGTTATAGATTTTGTTTAATGACATTGAAATTATAAAATTGTAGTTTACATTTTGTGTAATGATAGACAGCTTTATGTAAAATAATTGATTATATATTAATGAGAAGTATTAATATTTTCATTTATACCAAGTATTTTAATATTATAAAAATATTTTTTATTGCAATATTGTATTCTTATTTTTTTTATAAATTTATTGTGTTATCGTGTTCATATTGTGTCATACTCATATTGCATATCCATATCTATGTTTCATAGGGTGTGAATGAGCTCAAGAGTATTGCTACCACAAAGTCCCTTCTCGCTACCTTGATCTTGCACACGGAAACAAACAATTGATGCACTGAGCGAAAATTGCTCAATAATATTTCAAAGCATAATAGAATTTACTAAGTGCAAGTATATGGTTGCAAAGCTTTCAATAACAATACAATGATAATAAACCAATTTCAATCAATTCATTACATCAAAGACAATTTGATTAATTAATTTATTCAGTCGATTTGCCAAAATAGTACAAAAAAGAAAAATGTTCAGACACATGAATGTCCAACTGAACTACCAATGTCAAGTGTTACAATACATTAATATTTCATTGTACATAGTACGCAACTTAAACAATGTCAATTGAACTCAGAATACACAAAGCGCAACAATGTCAATACTCCCCAATGCTCGAAGCAATCCGTACAATAATCAATAAGTATCTAGGAATCTCTACACCCTACAACAAACCAACTATATCTGCATATTTTAACTAATTTTACTGACCACTTAATCGTTTTATACAATATAATCATATATCAAGATTTACAGAATTAAGATTAAATCAACTGAATTAAAACTCATTCCACCTATAACTCATTTTTATATTTAAAGTAATCGGTTCACATGATTGATTATTGGTGGATGGATTTAAAATCCGTATTTAACCTAAAAAACCAAAACTAAAATGGTTATTAATTAAATTAATATTTAAAAGAATTAGTCTCCATATAATATAAAGGTGTTGGACCAATGACACGTGTGCACACTCGACACCTTTGAATATATAAACAAAGGGCATGGTAGAGTTGAGAAAAGGCCAGCTATTTGTGGAAATAGGCAAACATCAATCGTTACAATTCGTATCTTTGTGAAGAAGCAATGGCGTTGAACGGTGGCCTTAGATCGGTTTCTAAGATTCTGAATTCTTCGTCTCAATCTCTTTTCTCCAAGTCAAGTTAGTGATCCAGTAGCGATTTTGGTTTTTTTTAGTTTAATTAGGTTTTGTTATTGGCTATGAAAATATAAGTAAAGGATGGAAGATAATCATCTGGATGTTTGGAATTCTTTTTTATTGTGTGTTCATCAATGTGGTAACCTAATGCGTCAAGAACTGATTGAAGCTATTCGAATTAATTTCACTTTATTGCCGAGAAATGTTGTGATAAATTGGAATGTCAAAAAGTTTTAAGAGATATGAAAAACAATATTTATTTTATTCAAAACCTAGCTTCTAAACCACAAAGCTGTTATTTTCTTGGCTTTTACCTGTTTGGCATTGTGGTTGCAGTGAAATGCAACTTTTAACCTTAAGTTTTGTGTCAACAACAATGCTAGATAGGGCTTTAGATGTCAATTGTGAACTCTATGGTCATTCATTATATGTTGGTTTCAAGCATCCATTATTATTGCATTTGCTTATAGGTTTAACTAGCGATTATGACTATTATCTCATTGTTTTTTTATTTAAATAATGTTGCTTTTGCAACTTCTGTGCTATGTCAAAATTTCTGGGCCGTAGTAGCTTTTTTTTGTTCAAATGATATAAGCTTTGCATTCTATATTTTTAAGTGTTTGAGGTGCTTTTTATTTTGCATTTATGTGACCATCTTTAGCGTTACATGTTACTCTTAACTTTTAACTGGCAAACCCTTTCATCTGATTATTGTGGCCACTGGTGGCTTTCAGCGCTCTCTAGTTGAATTGACTACTTTCTCTCTCTTCTTCAACAAATGAATGTCTGCCTGACATTCTCAGGCACGATATTTGCTAGAAAATGCAATGATTCCATTGATTTTGGAGAATGATTGGATGCTAAATCTGCCGACTTTGGGTTTGAATGAGACTCATAAAGAACCCGTGCCTGGATTGGTAGTGTAAACTGTAATGGCTATAAGCTGAAAGTTGAACACAACTTGCAACATTCTTGTCTGCTTCGCTATTTATTGCTTGGCAAATAAAAAAGGAACCTTATTTGCAATTTCGTTATGTAGGTTTTGGAAGCTGTCTAAGGTGGTTAATTGGCTTTTAGAATGCAATGCATAATGTTTCTTGTTGTGAAAATAACTTCTCTCTACTCTTGATGATGCCATATCAAGTCTAAAATGAATGGTCATATCCTAGATGGAGTCTATAATTTAGCTAAAATAGGAACCATTCAAAGGCACGCCAAGGGTTCTCTTCTAGCTCCCATTTGGAGCCTGTCTTTCTTTGTTGAGCTTATGGGCATGTATTCTAGAATTTTCAGATGCTGAAAGAAACTGTTCAGGAACTTGGCTTTTAAGATGTGATTCTTTTACGTTAAAACCTCCAATGGGTATATATTTTTGTTGTGTTTGTAGCAGCCAATAGGGGGATTCATTCAACTGCAATTAAGAGGCCATGCAAATGGGCATGATGAACCATATTACCTTCACGCTAAGCATATGTACAACTTGGATAGGATGAAAAATCAGAAGCTGAAGATGTCTCTTGGTGTTTTCACAGCTTTTAGCATTGGTGTTATTATTCCCATCTACGCTGTCATTTTTCAGCAGAAAAAGACTGCATCGGGCTGATTTATGGTGATGCTTACCTTTCATGGCTGCAATGCAATAATAGAAGCATCCTTGGGAGTCAGGATGGCTTTTGAAATGGTTTCATTCAATGGTTTTGCACAGTTTTGGTGTTTTAGCATTTTTGACTGTTTCTATTCACCAATTGATTGTGGAAATTGATGGTAGGATTGATATTCTTCCTCATTTTGATAGTAATCTTTGATGTCTTCCAATGTGGATTTTGCAAGGAAGTGCATATATTTTGTACATTTGAACCCTTTTATCTCTCCACTCTCCAATTCGCTGGAATGTTAAGCGTGTCTTTTTCCTATTTTTATTCTTTACTTTTTTTTAATTATCCTAATTAGAAAGAAAAAAAAAATAACAACTATCACATCACATGCTTGTAAGGGAAATAATGGAGGAAAATACTTGTGGTAGGGGTAATGGTGTTTTATACTGTAAGCTCATAAACCAATCTAATCAGAGGAGAAAGTGCTTTATGCTTTGTAAAAGAAAAGGGATTGTTATGTAAATTGGTTTCCCAGTTATATATGTTTTTGCCATCAATAAAAAAAAGTAGAGAAAGATCAAAGAAGTTAAATAAAAGTGTTTTTATAATTCTAATTCTTCACTAACATGTATATGAATCTTATCAATCACACTAATGGTCTTTTATTCATCTAGACATCCACAATCTGCAAAATACATGTATTACAATATTTCGTTTTGGATGATTATTTACTATGAATATATTTCATTAAAATTTTGTGAAAAAAAAACCCGATGAGGTAAAAGCTATTGGTCTTTTATGTATCTAGCCATCTACAACATGCAAAATGCATGTAGTACAACACTTTTCCTTAGATGACTATTCTCTATGAACATGTCTTATTAAAACCTTGTCAAGAAAAATCCAATAAGATAAAAATTTAGTAAAAGAAAAGAGATACATATTATGTATATCTATCTATATTGAACCGTGAAAACAGAAAATGATAAATATTTTTTATTGGATCAACTAAAATTATTTTTTGATTGGACCAAAGATTACACTAATTTTATATGTATATGTAATTATTAAACATACATGTTTTTAACCATTTATAATATGTTTCATATAAATAATTATTTATTTATTGTATCTTAAGGATTTTAATGTAAATTTGTATATGAGCAATAAGGATGATTACATCTTATTTAATATGTATGAAGGTTTTTTTTATTACAAGTACCTTGGTTTTTCATCGCCGCAACTTTGTTATAAGATTACCTCGATCTCGTCAAAAATAAAAGTTCACTAAAACTAAAGATTCAAGAGGATATATGTAAGACACTTGTCACTTTTTAGATCTATCTAACTAAGAATAAGTGTTAGGTTTTTCCTTACAAGATTCACATGTGAAACTTGCTTAGTTTGTCTTCATTTTATTATTGCTTACCTAGAAAGTATTATGCCTCTAAAGTGATGGATCATGATGAGACTTACACCGTACACATGGCAAGTTAAGAAAAAGTCATCGTCACCTATAAATATTAAAAGATTTCATATAAGTGAATGGTAATCTCAAAATTCCCCTTCAACACAAGACTTGGTCCCCAAACCTAATTGACGTAAATTAGAGAGAGGCTGCTCAATTATAAGGGAACTAGAGCTCGAAACTAAAACCTCAGTAAGAGATACTATCCAAGTTCAACACGCATCCGTCTTCTGCAATGCAGTTAATTATAAGGGAACTAGAATTAATGAACTCGAGATTGAAGCCCCAATAAGAGATACTATCCAAGTTCAACACGCATCCATCTTCTGCAATAGAGTTAATTAACTAGCTAGCTTCCTTCAAAGCAATGGGTTCTTTACCTTGGATCAATTGCGTAAATTCCAGAATTCCTCATACATCGCCTAACCAACCAACATGTATGCATGCATGTATATTGGCAAAGTTTTGTTTGGTTTCCGTCTTCGACGACAAAATCTGTGTCGCACTACCAACCCATTGTACAGAACTAATGCACAAATGGGGAGTAGAAGATTGTTTAGTTTTCCATAAACAGCATTGGAAATTGAGATGGTTTGGCTACAAAATCAAATGAGAATATCCCTGTAATGATCCCACAAATCAAGGAGATCAGAAATGGGTATCGGACCATAATCTTTCCCAAAAAAAGAAAAAAGAATATATAGAATAACATCACCATTACAAATATATAACAACAAACTGAAGTATATAGCATGGAGGAGAACAAAACCGCATATATTAAAACCCTCCTTATTTCTCGAACATAAATGTAAAAAATATGGCGGGTGTTAGAAATTAGGAACTCTACAAGCTAAGCCTAAATTTGCAGCTACTACTTTGAATTGTGACGGTGTTGTTAGCAGATAAAGCATCTACCACTAACCCGCACCTAACCGAGAACTTCACTTTCATGAGCTTTAACTTCCCAAGCTTAACCCTCACAGGCTGACTCACCCGCAGTCTCAATGGGATGTTTCCCGTCCGCTGTTGCTGCTCTTGCACCGCCATGATCAAACCTGTACCGTTTTGGATTTGTCCTGACAAAGGCAAAACCAGCACCGTGGTGTTTCGGTGACCTTGGTAGAATTTTGGCATTGACCCTTGGCATAACTTGGTTTCAGTGTACCACGCGCTTAGATGGCTACCTCCTTCGTAATAGATTCCGATTCTTTCGTTGGGATTCCTGGCAGTAATGGTAACATTAAAGGTAGCGGATAAGCTAGAGTCCATAGAATTAAGATCGAACTGGCTTATCTGCAACCTGTCAATAGAATATTTAGGTAGCTTTGGTCGGAAAACAAGGAACAAAATGCCAACGGTAATCCCCAGAATAAGGATGAACAGCAAGAGAAGAGACAGGGTCCAACACAAGCACTTGCAGCAACGGCTTCTCTTCTTGGGAGGTTTGGAGTTCATAGGTGGATAAGTACGATGGAAAGGTGGATATGATTGGTCATCGGATTTCGACGTGCCCTGGGGCACCAAGGGAACTGTTGGGGAGGTTTGTGGTGGTGCTTCGACATCCGGGACGGGATGGATTCTCTGTTGATCCGCCATCGATGACATATTGGAAGTTTACAAGAAAGCTTGAGGAAATAGAAGTAGAAATAAATAGATAAGAGAGCAATGGATTTTGATAAAGTCATGCGATGGAAGTTTCCTTAATTTGACTTTCATTCGTTGGGTTGTGGGTGGTGGGTTAATTAACTTTGGTTTCAAACATTCATTCACCTAACCTAATCGCGGGCGTTCAAATTGCGACGAAATTGCAGCACCTCATGCTGTTCACAACCATAGGGACTTTGTAATTTCTTAAGCTGCAGGTGTAGCAATGACGTTTGAAATTGTTTTCCCACTACCCTTTTTCTTGCACGCGTAAGCTTTTGTGTTGAAAAACCCGGAACTACTACCCAATGAAATAACAAAATATTTCTGAATGCCGCCCTATAAAACTATGATTTCATTTTCTTCAAACGCGATGGTCGTAAATATAAACCATACCCTCTTTCTTTGCGTCCTAACCTCTGGACTCCTTCATTTGTTTCTTAAACCACGTCACCACCTCCCACATATAATATATATTTCTTTTTCTACATTCTTAATGATTGGTTATCAATTCTACAATAATTAAAAAATCGATTCAATCTCTTTATTCCAAGTCCTCAACACCTGTTAGGATCATTGCTTGCACTCTTACTCTTTACTTTTTTTTAATCCAAATGGACCTTGAAGAATACATAAAATTATAGTTTCGGGTCGAATTCACCAGATCATAATCATCATCATCATAGTCCTTGAAAAATACATTAAAAAATGTACCCAAAACAGCAAAATGTATCTTTTATTTATTTCTTTTATGAAGAGAAGGCAAGAGATTAAGTCTTACCAACCTGCTACAGTACAGAAAAAAGCAAAGTTTTTTTTTTGTTTTTTTTATGAAACCCTAAATAGAGGAGCAGCGCCAAATAAAAAAGAATATTGTTATAATGAAAATTTTTAAAGCTCTTTTTCCCTGTTTTGTTTTTGTTTTGTTTTTAGCAATTCCAGGAAGATGATCTCTTTAGCAATGGCTTCATCTGTTTGTCCTCTTCCAATGAAATCATCCCCAAGTGTGATGGGTCCTCCAGCATCATTTTTGCCACTAAATATCCTGCTATTGACCATGTCTGGTACTTCCTAGCCTGTTTACCAATATATCTCCCGAGCTTCCCGTCATAATACTCAGGCCAGCTATCTTTCAACAAACGTGTCTCGGCAAGATCAATCGCACGTCTTGCAATCAGCGGCCTTCCCGTTTTGATGCAAGCAGCCGTTAGCAGCCACAACAGCACTGCATTGAAAGTAGTGGATAATTGCAAGATGGCAAACAGGGAAAGACAATAAACATTAGATAGTAAAATATAAATGCAGAACTCAGTTATGAATGTTAGGGTTTTAGGTTTACATCCTAACAGCCACTAATTCTAACAAGCAATGTGATAACACAATCGTCAGTATCATACAGTTGGACAAGTAGCCCACAGGGCACAGCTTTAAGGATATAGCCATTGATTCCAGTAGCACGTGATTGCTTAACAGTTAAAAGAAATTTTAAAATCAGTAGTAGAAAATATTGTTTCATAAAACTAAGAGCATAGATTTCTTCGGCTAAAACACGATCCAAAGAAAAGAGGAGGACCAGAGCAGACTATGGACAAACATACAAAATCATCTTATTTTTACCTAGCTTACCGATGATATTGGTCTTAAATAGGGATTTCTACAATAATATGAAACTTAACTCATGAAAAGAATGAGTTTAGATACATACATGTAAGAGGACACTAGCTTAGATACATACTGTATTAACCTAAGGACCCCAAAATTGCAAATAAAATGGTATTAACAGGGAGCAGGCACATGAACTTCAGAAGACTAAAAGGATACCCTATTATGTAGATACCAAGTTTATCACCATTATGAAATATGTTAAAGAAGTATTACAAGGGTTTCCTTATCGTTTCTGAAGCATAAAATTGACATCTTAACTACTATTTCCCAAAGTATTATGTGAATATTTTCACCTGTCAAACATAATATTACCACCTTGAAAGAAGGTGCGGTATTGAGGATGGCTTATGTGAATATGGTCCAATCTCTTGCTGCTAACGATATTAACTTCAAGTTTCAATGTATACCAATTGTTATTTAATTGAGATGAAAGTTCCACGCTCAAGATGCTTAAAACCAACCAACCAACAGCTGAAGTGTGGACAAGTCAATTCACTGATTTACTCCCAGTGAGCATTTTGGTTACTTTTCAAGTAGCCCAAACAAGACAAGCGATGGGCTTTGTTTTTCATGTCTTTGACATGCTAATCAATGATGGCAATTAGTATTTTGTAACATCTAATAAATTTCTAGTTAATAAGAAACCATAATCAATTATTTTCCAGAGAAAGATATGGAGTGATCCATGCAACAAATTAATTTCCGTTCTTATAAAAAACAAAAGCGCTAAAGTCAGGATAGATTAGAGAGTGATGGTCTTACCTGGCCATGATCCTCCGTTGTGATAACTCCATCTTGTATTCTTAGGGTCACAGCCAGTGACAATTCGCCATTCATGACTTTCTATTGCAGGATAAGCTATTTTAGAGGCATTTCTCCAACAAGTTCATCCCAGCGGGCTTCAATAAGGTCCATAATAGCCATTGATTGCTCTGGAGTTGCAAGAGAAGATAGTATTGCTATACAGTTACCTAAACAAAACCATCGGAAATCCATCCTTGCAGGACTAACATTGCCAATAAAGTAGCCACCTCGTGTTGGCATAAATTCAAATACCCAGTCTGGGATAGAATCAGGAATAACATTGAACTTATTTACTGCAGTGTGAGAATACTCCTCAGTTTTATATCTGTAGATATCATTTAGTTGTTGAAAGTCAAGCCAAAAGTAACTGCGCATGTGATAACTCAAGGCATGCAAGCGTTTCACGATTCTTTCAATGCATTCTTTTCCTTCCGCATCATGCTTTAGCATTGATAAAGCACACCTCAACGCCATAAAGAAAAGTGCTTGAATTTCAATAGGATAACCATAAATACCCTGTAAAATAAGTTCGCACCATTATTCGAACATGCAGCTAAGTTGGTCTCAAAGAGGGAGAAGGCACGGTGACAAAAGAATATTTGACTTAATTATTAGAGAAGGAAACTTAGAAATAAAGGTATTCATAAAATTTTAGACAATTATGTCATTAACTGCGGCTACACGCCTACAAGTTTGAAATTTTCATTAAGATCTATTTTTCAGTTCCAAAATTGGGCAGGAAAAGAAAAGAAAAAAACCCCAGGGAGGCATAAAGACAACGACCTTAATAAATACAATAACTAATGCAAGCATAAATTGATCACCAATAGGCAAATATGATTTCTAACTAAGAAATCGCTTCATAAATTTGTAAACCCCCAATCTAAGATTGGGAATTTGTGACATTCTATCGAATATATGTAGACATAAGCTCACTAAACACTAAGTTTATCGCCCGTACTTGTGAGCTACCATTTGTGGATGAAAGTGTGAAACCCTTTAGGTCAAACAAGCAATATCTCATGGGTTGCATTTCGAATAGCAAAATGAACAGATTTTTCTCAGACATTACAAACCTGATGAGTATGAAGGATCCTTACTAATTATTCACTTAAAAACAAAATATGGATCCACTAAACAAAAAGAACCATAAACTTTTACTATATCACTCCTGCCACCTAAATCCACATTGTTTTAGTGTACCCTTCCTTGACATAGCAGAGCAAAATGCTACACATTGTTTATTTTCCCTCGCACCTATGCCTACCATGGATGGTACTTGCTTTTGAGATCTTGTAAGTTTTTTACTTGGAATATTAGCACCATACCATGCCAATGAAAGAGACAAACACAAAGTAACTAGATTCTACCAGGTCTTAGCAGTAACAGAATATGGATATATTTGGCGGACATTAATAGTGGAGATGTGATGCAGACCATATTTGTCGCTATTTACGGTCCCATCAGATGGTAGATCATAAGTTTGTGATGATTATATGGTCAAAATTGACAAGGGGTGAAGCGAGAAGTGTTTTTTTTTTTTTGGCACCATTTTAGTAGCCTATATCTTTTTAACTTTTAAATGATTAAATCAACCTTTTATCATTTTTGAGGGGTCAAAGTGCAATTTTATCTTTATTAATTTAAAATTTTATAAATTTTAAAGGGGCCTAAGTGGAAAGTTTTCCATTCCCCCCCCTGGCTCCACCCTTGAGTACTGCTGGATTTGGCTCTTAGAATTATTAATTCAGATTGTATCTAACAAGATTCTCATCGAACTGTTTTATTTTTAGCAGATAACATTATTCCTCTACACCCAAGGCCAACAGAGCATTTGAGACAAAAAAATGTACCGTTGGTAAAGCATGACAGTTTCACTTTCGGACATAATATAATAATACAAGAAATGAAATAAAATTATAAATTCATTTGTATCAATGACTTCCCAAGAGACAAGAAGATTGATTACCAAATCAAAAGTATGTCGGTCTAAACAAACAAATAAATTATAGCAAGTTGGACAACCACAGGAACACACATCAAAATGATTATAGAAGCAACATACAGATAACCAAAACCAAAGGAACGATATTTCTATACATTATGCTGCTCCATTATCTCTGTTACTCAGGTATAACAATAAATAACTATCTGCTACACTTTATATTTTCCATTAATAATAATATTACATCCTGGTTCCATTTTTCATGAAGTTAGCAAATTTAAATTTCTCAGAAGCTTTGCATGTCTTGCATCAAATCAAAATAACTACAAGATTGGTAAGCAATGTCGCGTATATGAGAAGGCAAGCACATACACATGCACAAATGAGAGAGAAAAATTAAGGCTAGAAGGATAGGTTACCATTCTTCGATCAATCATAGAGCACCCATCAGCACAAAGTAGAGTTGGGAATGTATCAAATCCTTCTGACAGACACAAAGTGAGTATGAGCCTCATTCCTTTCTGACACTCAGGTGTCTCAGCTAGCGACAAGTCCCCAGTAGATTTTGTATATGCACGGAGCAGAATGATCCACCAGAATCCAGAGTCAACTGGTGCAACTCTTCCAATGGCACTCTCTCCAAAATCTGCAATAATTGTGTCTGATTTTCGTACAGGGTCATGAAGAACTTTGAAGCTAGCTGGCATAGCACCTTCTCCTAGTTTGAATCTATCTATTCTTTTCTCCCACCCTTGAAGTTGTAGAGTCTTCAAGAGAAAGTTCTTAACTATATCAGGCTCTCCGTTCATCAGAAACGCCAGAGCACTGGGTACAAAATCTCGAACAAAAACCTGAACAAAAAATCAAACATGAACTCAAAAAATTTAAATCATAACCAAAATGGTAATGAATCTCAAGTGTTAAAAGCAACTACAAATATCATGAATTTTCCTTTAATAGTTATCCTAAACAAAAGGGTTAATGATACTTTGTCTTCCCATTTTTCCTAACCAAACCTATTTTGAGTAATCAGATTTCTCTTTTCATATTAAAGTTCCCATGATTGACTCGAAGTTTTTCACCTAATCAAAGTCATCCAACGTGGATCAAGGTGTTTACTATTAAATATTGTTTCCCATATTCATGTAAGTTTAGAGTTTGCTATGACCATATCTTCAGGTTCAAGTTTTCCATTTACAACAAATTAGTTTTAGGTTGGATGCCTAAATTATGATCATAATCAATACTAAATCAAAGTTTATAATTTTAAGCAGATACATATGCAATAAGAATTGCAAAATCACCAATAAACAATAGTATTTCAATTATCTGATAAGAACTTTACTTGATCATAGTTCAAAACTTCCTCGGAAGCATGGTCATATGCGGCAATGGTACCAACTGGCTGGTCTCTGAAATACACCAAAGACCTCCTGAGAGCTTCCCATGCTTCAGCCACCATGGGGTGTGGCTCAAATGAGTTTCTAGTCGATGAAGCCGGAGTATCGAAACCTGACCTTGACCTCCCACCAGGAGAGTATGTGGTCTCGTAATTGTCAAGACCTGCTCTGGTGAGACCAATAGAGAGCTCACTGAGTGACCTCTCATCAAATGATCTTTGCCTCTCTATGTTAAGCCTTGGCTTATCAAGAAGACGTGAGAGATCATAATCATCCATTTCGTTGATTGAGCACGTTGAGCTCACATTTCTAAGCCCCATCTCTTTAGTCCCTTCCATTTCTTTGTCTTCAATCAACAAAACCGGAAGTCAAGTCTCAAAAGAAGAGATCTACAGGTCCAAAAATATAAAAAGTTAAAAAGGATTAGAACCCCAATTGTTGTGGATAAGAACAAAACAAAAAAGCCCTTAAGAATAGCAAAAAAGAACTCAATACAGAAACTGAAATGCTAAGAATATATTTATAAAGCTGATATAAAAATAAGTAATGCCTTTCTATCCATTAAACACACCTTTCCTTGCTACAGTGCAGAAAACAAAAGAAAGGGTTTTCTTTTAAAACACCACTTTATTCTGAACGTAATTACATGATGATTGGAGGGATAAGAAAGAATTTACAACAACCAACCCCACTATATATGGAGATGATGCACTTCAAATATATATGGGAATTTCTATTTAAAAAGTTTTCCTTAATATTTTATATAATATTCGTTTTTGCACATTTTTAGAAAGTTACTGCAATACATTTGACTACAGGAAAAAAATTACCATGGAAAGTATTATTCAAGAAGAAAATAAAAAATAGAGGACACAGATCAAGATGCATAACAAGAAAAAGAACAAAAAAGGGAGCATGATTTATTTTTTTGAAAAAAAAAAACTAATGCCAATTAAGCCACCTAAATAAGAAAATCCAGATCTGAAACTCAGCAACAACATCAAACTGAAAAATCAAAATAACTCTCACCCGAAAAAGAAAGAGCTTTACATAATTAAAGAGCAAACCTTTTGAGAAGGAAGAAATGTCGGAGAAAATGGACTCTCCGGCAACCTCGGTTTAGAAAACTAAACGGCGACCAGGCAGGAAAACGGTCGGTAAGAAGAGAGAGAGAGAGGAAAAAGGAAGCTAGTTGTGAATACGTGTTATCTATAGAGTGAGAAGAAAAGAAAAAGACTTGGAAAGAAGGAAAAAAGAAATTTGTAATAACAGCCGTGTCGTTTTCTTCTCTCCTTTTGTAATAACATACAATAGGCGCTTAAATTTACCGGTAATTGACGGTAAATGCATGTCTTAAATGGTACTAAACGACACAGTTTAGACACGACTTTACTGTCTGATTTGGCTACTGATCTCTTACTTTCTTTTTTTGTCATTTATGTTGGTTTTTTCCTTCTTTATTTCTATTTTGATTAGGTAAAACATAACTGAGTTCTTAAAAGCTTAAAAAAAGGTATTTTTTTTTTATAATTTTAATCTTTTTAGTAAAACTTTGGTTGAGTTGGATACCAATTAAATTAAAAAAAATTAATTTTTTAAAATAAATTATTATGATATTTTTATCTTTTAATTTTTTTATATAATCTTTAAATAAAATAATAATAATTAAAGTAGAATAAAATTTATATACAAATATATTCCATCTATTATCGTTATTGAATAAATTTTAAAAGAAAATATTATTTTACACATATAGCTGAAAGTATCCTATAGGTTATTGAGAAAAATATCACTTTTCATTATTTGAATTTGATGTTTGCATCACCAAAAGTGGATGTGAGATAGAACATCATTTCTTCTTAGACTTTATTAATGCAAATTGTAGCTCAAGATTTTCTTTTAACTGCATATGAAGCATGCTTTGATATAAATTGAAAAAACCTTTTTGTTTGCATTTATTTAACTTAATGTTTCAACAGTTTCACTTAAAACAGTTTTGTTTAATCTTCCCAACAAAATAGAACAAGAAATAAAGAAGAGAAATGACACACAATATTGATTAATATAGATTAATAATTCTATATCTGCAGAGTTTTGCTGAATGGATAATTTTATTAAATAATTGTCAAAATCACCCATTAGATTAAGTTTAATTTACTCTTATCAATGGATAATTGCAACTCAACAATAAATAAATGCTAACATTTATTTCTAAAGAAAATATTCTTTCTTGGTTTATTGTATTGAAAAACAGGTTAGGTGAAAGATGGTATAATTTTTTATTAATGGGCAGTAATTAAAAGCCAACATTATGGGAGATGAATAAAAAAAAGTTTTACCAATTTTATTAATGATTGATTTCTTCCTGGTTTATTGCCTGGAAATATGGGTAATGTGAAAAAGAAGTTTTAAATTTTTTTCATTAATTGACAGTATTTATGGAATATTTCTTTGGTTTTGGTAGTATTAATTTCACTGCAGATTTAGATAATGCTGTTGATGTAGGAGAAAGATATAAGAATAAAAGTGTTTCAAATTTATTGTATGATTTTATTTATTACACTTAATCAAGGGAGTTGTGATCTATTGGCAAACATTTTACTTTTTTTACCCTAAAAAAATATTTATTGAAATTTTGAAATACTTTGGGTTCACATTTTGAGCCAAATTAACATTTTTTTTAGTTTACATGTACCATTTATTTTTTATTTTTTTAAAAATAAATCAAAATATTAATAATTAGTTATAATATTTTTTTACACTTTTATTAGAATATCATAATATTAACGAATTTAAATAGAATTCAAATATATTTTTTTAAAACGTTATAATGACCATTTTATTTTCTCAAAAATATTTTTTTTAAAATTTTAATATTAAACACTTAAATTTTAATTCAAATAAAAAATTATGCAAAATTAGTGAGATAATAAAAAAAGAGTTTAAAAGTTGATGATTTAAGTTTTAAAAATTGGTACCAAATATACTACAAGTTGAAATATAAAAAAAAGAAAAGGAAACATGTATAACAACAAGATAGGCATGAATGAGTTGGTGTAGAATGATTAAAAATGAGGTTTGACTTAGGGTATGTGTGAGTTAAGGAAGATGTGACATGAACCATCTTCAATCTATATGGTTAGGTTTTAAATTTAAATAAATGGTGGGTCAGATTTAGTTATCCATGCCTAGCTTGCTCTTTTGCTCTATTTCTCTCTATTCTAAATAAATAAATACGGTAAATATACATTTAGATACTTAAATGTAGTTTTAATATGTTCTTTTATTTTTCGTAACATATTTTACTTAATTTTTATATCCCCTTAGAATAGGATGATGTGGATCAATTAGTATATTATAATATGCCAGATACTTTAGAAAATAAAGTAATATACATCAATAATTGAAATTTTATAAAATTATAAAAAACAATTTAAAATTTTAGAAATTTTCAATATATATATATTCAATTAAGTATATTAAAATTCGGAAAAAGAAAATTTGAAAAATCATTTAAAGTTTTATAATAGCTACGAAAATTTAAAAGATATATAAAAAATGAAAAAAAAAGTGAAAAATTTTAGAAAATTTTAGAAAACTAAAAAAAAAAAAGTAGACATTTATTGAAACTTACAAAATGTATATTAAAGAATTACCGACTTTGATCAGCTTAAACCAACATTTAATTAATGGCGTGATATACTTGCTATGTGCAACAACTTGATTAGTACATGTCATTCCATTTTAGTAGTGTAACAAAGAAAATTACAATGTCCGACAGAAGATAAATTCAAATATCAATTTGAACTAAAAAAATTTAGATACAAATTTTAACATTGAAGTCAAAATTATGTACTCAACCTAAATAAATAATTATGTACTCAACCTAAATAAATAATAAGGTTTTGTTATGTTTATACATTCCAATTTTAGGATCAACAATAACGATGTCTTCATTTGTGAATGGTATTGTTGAAACAATTATATAACAAGAAGGGAGAACAAAGGAGGTAGTGGTCGTTGCTACAGAGGCTGGTTCACCTAGTTGGGGCAAAGATTTGGAGGTTATGGAGAATGGAGGTGAAGGGAGTATAAAGGTTGAAAGTTGAAAGTTGAAAAAGCGTTGACAGAGTATAGGCTTAGTATTCTTGAAGAGTTGATTCTTTCTTCCTTATTCTTAGAGGTATTTATAGGCGAAGGTCCTCTGCAAGATGATGTTAATGTGGTGGACTTGCCATCTAATCACCATTACGGGGCACGTGGAGGGGATGTCTTTGATGGGACGAGGATGTCTGTAACAGGATAAATCCTATCATTCATTCTAACTTGATAGGATAAAGCAGTTGAGCCCATGTGATGTTTGGTGACCAACAACTTCATACTCCCAATGAAGATTAGACTATTTGTTTCTCGTTTGGTCATACTGGAAAGGCGAGCTCGTAAGTGACCTCTCGAATTACTATGGTAAGCTTACTGCTCAAGCGTCTTTTTGGCTTGCCACTTGTCCTGACAAGATAGGGGTATAACAATGTTCTCCCTCTTTTGAGTCGAGAGGAGGGTTATAAAGTGACATTCCTTGAGACATTTTGATCTTATAACTCTCTCTCTTACATGTTACTTTGAATGGTGGCCTTATTTTATGGTGAAACATTATATTTAAACGTTTGAGATTCTTTCATAAATTTACCTCGAGGATTGTGTTTATGAGGAGTCATGATAATGATGAATGAAAACCTTTTAAAACAGGTGGCGAGTTGCCATTAGACACCGATTGTTTTTTAAAGCAATGCATTTTGGGAAACAGGTCTATATATTCTTTATGTTTTTTTCTTCGAAATTACATTGCCTTCTTTTCTTTTTGAAATTTTTGCAGCTGTTGTTGGCCATTTTCTTGCTTTTTTTGATTTCCTATAATTATTTTTGCATTTTAAGGATTTATTTGCTTCACTTCGTCTTGTAGCATTTCTCTTTTGTTGTGGCCAGAGCTATTTCTTTTGTTTTGTTGGAAAATGACTAAGGGAAATAAACAGACTGGCAAGTCTCAAGGTAGAGGTAGCGGTCGTACTCCATCAAGAGAGGCAGCGAAGAGTAAAAAAATAGCTACGGAGAAGTTTGAAAAAGCTGTTGCAACGAGGTTTGAAAAGGGGAGTTATGAGCTTATTGTTAGTCTTAGTTATCAGTGTTCTACGACCCATTGGAAGATGAAAAATGTGTTACTATGTCATGGTTTGTTCGCGTAACATTACAAATATGAGTTTAGTATCTTGAAAGGGTTGCATCATCTAAATGAGGTATTTAGCCTTGATACTACTGGTGGAAGACTCGAGTTATTCCTTTCGTTGTTTCTACTTGAAACGAGTGTTACTATTCCCCTCTCGAATTTCATTCAGGATGTTCTGTACAACTTCGTTGTGGTACCAGGTCAATTGATGGGTCTCTCCTAGTGCCTACTTGTAAGGTTTTTCATCATGTCCCATAAGAAAGAAATATATCCTTATGATAAGTTATTCTGGTATATGTATTTCTTGCAGAAGTTGAATAAGGACCAATTTCCTATATTGTTTGAATTCATGCCTCAAACATCCTTTCTCTGGATGGAGAACTTATTCTACAGTGAGAAGGTGACAATGCCAGATGATTTTGGTAAGTACATCCTCGTAGAGATGAAGTTCAAAAAAAGATTTGGTTTCCCTATCGAATAGATGCGCCCATGTACTGGGACTTGCTATTATTGTTCGTATTTACAAGATATTCCTGAGGGCTCTCATCATTTCAAGATGATGAACTAAAAGGAGATATTGGTGGAGTAACATCCCGATCTTGGGCCTAGTTGGAATAGTGGTTTCGAGACCACAAGTCTGAAGTAGAAATAATTATTTTATGAATGTGTTGAGGTCTATGATATGTTTGCATGGTTGTATAAAAGTTTCGTTAAGAAATTTTGTTGATAGAGTGCCAATTTGATTTTAGGACTAAATTGCAAAAGTTACAAAATATGTGATTCTAGAAGCTTTAAGCATGGAATAGCTATGGATTATTAATTAGAGGTTTTTAAATAGAAATTTGACCAATTTCTATTTTTATGGATAGAAGTGGACATGAATAGGTAAATTTTCAAAGTTTAGTAAAAATGACATTTTGATTATTTGGTAAATAAAAGAATAAAAAGGGAAAACAAAGCCAAAATTTTTCCATCTTCTTCAACCCTTGGCCGAATTTCATAAGGGACATCATAGCTAGGGTTTTGTCACTTTCAAGCTTGATAGTAAGTGCATCCTAGCCCCGTTTTTAATGTTCTTTACAATTTTAAAGTTCTTATCAACCGATCTAGTAATTTCTACCATTTATTTGAGCTAGGGTTGATGTCTAGGGTTTGACCCATGTGTGACATGCATGTATTTTGATGTTTCATGGTAGATTATGAAAGTTTGATGTGTGATAAACAACTTTTACTTAGTGTTTTTTCATGAAAACACCTAAAAATGACCTATTTGTAAAAGTTGTAAAATAGGTAGTAAAAATTTGATTTGATGAAAAATATGGGCTGATATGAGCATGTGTGTGGGTCGGATAGGCTTGAGTAACAAAGAAATTGAATGCATTTTATTTTACGAGCCTAATAACTAATTTGTAAATATGTGAAAGTTTAGGGGCAAAACTATAATTTTACCAAATATGATTTTTGGACTGATTTGAACAATGTGGTAATTAAATGAGCTAAATTTGCTATTATAAATCAAGAACAATGGAGTTCGGACCTAGACTGGAAAAAGAACAAGATTGTGGACTAAATCAAATTAGTTAGCTATATTTTGTACCGAGGTAAGTTCATATGTAAATAATGCAATATTGTGTTCATATTTTTAATGCATTAATATTGTATGAATTGTATAAGTGATTCGATGAACACATTCGACAAGTTCTGACAAGATAGAGAAAATCCCATTTGAACCTTAGGAATAGAATAGGATATGAGTGACATGTCACTAAGATCCCATGTGATATGTGTGTTTATGTGATCTAGGTGCTGGTCATGTACGTCCTACCGGTGGCTAGGTAGTCTGGTATGTGTTGTGGATACTTGTCAGATTGTGTGAGTAGCCCGTGTAGCTACGTCTTGACCGTCAGCTTGTGTGAGCAGACCCGTGATTAGCTCGAGAGCGAGCCTTTATGTGATATGAAATATGAGGTAGCTTTGGCTACATATGTGGCGCTTGTGTGCAAAGACTTTCTATGTATCCGTTTAGTATTCCAAGTGTTCAACGAGTATGTCAAAAACAAGAAAGAGTATGTTAAGTCACGAGTTGGTACAGGCATGTACGAAAGACTCATAAGAATGAGCTTGTTAAGTGATGAGCTTTTGGTAATATTAAGAATGATAAAGTTATGCTTATGAAACTATGATGGTAAATATGTGATTTATGTTAAGTTGTATGGTATTCATGCTAAATATTTCTTAATATTGTTTATTATTGCATGTGAACTTACTAAGCTTTATGCTTACTCCCCTTCTTTTCTATTTTTTTATAGTATCGCCAAGCTAGCTCAGAAATCGAAGGATGTCAGAGCTTGATTCACACTATCAAAATAATCTTTTGGGTATTCATGATTTCATATTTTAAGTATGGCATGTATAGGAGACTTGGTTTACGTGTCATATTAATTTGGCAAAGTGTGTTGGCTTATAATGATTTGATGATTCATTTTGTATATGGCCATGAGATATGGCTTATATTTATTATTGGGTTGTAAGCCTATTTATACAGGCATGCACGTGCTTATGCCTTTGAAATATGGTTTGTGATTGAGTATATGATGGAATATGTTATTGGTTATGAATGCTTGTTGATTTAATTGAGAGGTGTTAGTACGATGATAGTTGAGGTGCCAATGTGTAATATGAAAGCAAACTTATGATTTTTAATACATGAGAATTTGTAGGCTTGGGCTTGACAATGTGTGGTGTCTTATGTATATACTAGTTGATACTATATTGTCATGATCATGATTTGTTTGATTGTATCTAAGTACTCAATTATGCCATGTTAAGTGCCTTAGAAGTTATGTATGTGTTTGAGTATATAAGGGGGGCAAAAGGCTTGGAAAATAGCCTCAAAATCGTCCATACGGGTAGACACATGGACATGTGTCTAAGCCGTGTATGACACAGGTTTGCCCCCATGGGTGTGTGATCTGAATGTGTATCCCCTGCATTTTAATTTTAGTAACAGAATGCTCAGTATTGAGTACACGGGTACGAGACACAGCTGCGTGTCTCGGCCGTATGAGGGACACGGTCTTGGGACATGAGCGTATGCTCTGGCCGTGTGAAGTCTGCACCTATTTTGTGAAAAATTATGGAATTTAATCGTCCACACAGCCTAAGCACATAGGCGTGTGCTTTGGCCGTGTGACATCATTTAGCACATGATGTCATAAATAGAGAGTTACATGGGTTGATGACACGGGCGTGTCCCAAGCCACACGAGCATGTGTGACCACATGGTCTACCCACACAGGCGTGTGACCCTTTAAAGCATGAAAATTTTCTAAGTGTTGTAAAAGTTTTGAAAGTTTTCGGTTTAGTCCCAAACCATTCTCAATGTATGTTTTGGGCCTCGTAGGCTCGTTTAAGAGACGATACGAATTTTTTTGAAAAGTTTTAAATTTGAGTAGAAATTTATGTCTCGGTTCTGCATGATAGCTTGTGTCTAAGTCTGGTAATACCTCATACCCTATTTCAACGTCGAATACGGGTAAAAGGTGTTACAGGTGGCCCATTTGAGATTGTTTTAAGAAGTGTTTTCAAGTACCGTATTGGGGATAGGGGTGCAAATGGACACACTACCCAAGATATAAAGGATGACTTTGAGAACGATAGAACTGTGCCCCAGGCGTCTTCGAGGGGTGACTTTGGAACCTATCTGCTACATTACCAAGATGTGACACCTACTTGATCATGAGTAGGATGTACCACTAGGTACTGGCCAAATTATTTTTCAGCTTCGAGATGATTGCCACATTGATGCTTCAAAGCCTTTTTCTTTGGGTCACAATGAGTCTAGCAATGATAATTTAGATAGCTGTTTTATTGTCATTATTGTTTGCTCATTGAAATTAATCTTTATATTGGCTACATTGTGCAGGTGACGTCTCTTTGTTTGGTTTAAAAAAAACTAAGGGAAAGTGTTGATGACTCTAAGAGGTGTTTATAGGCTCGTTATTTATAGTTTAAAAACACAGAGTATAGGCTTAGTATTTTTAAAGAGTCAATCTTTTCTTCATCGTTCCTAGAGGTATTTATAAGCAAAGGTCTCGTGCAGGGGCGAAACTAGAACAATTTTTTTTGGGGGGGGCGGAAGAAATTTTAATTTTTTTATAGTTTATATCTTTATAATTTGTAAAAGATTAAATCGAATTTTTATAAATTTAGAGGGCCAAAGTGCAATTTTACATTTACTAATTTAAAATTTTTAAAAAATTTGAAGAGCCTAAATATCAATTTTACATTTTAATAGGGGTCGGGGCAAAGCTGGGGGGGCCAATGCCAGCCCCCTGGCTTTGCCCCTGGTCCCATGCAATATGATGTTAATATGTTGGACTTGCTATCTGACCATCATTGTGGAGCGCGTGGAAGGGATGTCTTTAATGGGATGAGGATGTCTATGACATGACAGATCCTATCATTCGTTCTGGCTTGATGGGATAAATTAGTTGAGCCCACCTGATGTTTGGTGACCAACAACTTCATGCTCCTGATGAAGATTAGGCCATCTATTGCCTGTGTGGTCATCCTAGAAGGGTGAGCTCGCAGGTGACCTCCTGACTTGTTTGTGGCATGCTTATTGCTTAGGCATCTTTTTGGCCTGCAACGTATCTTGGAGTGGATAACGGTATAACAAGTATGTAAATTACTAACGAAATATTTGTTAAAAAACATTAAGTTTCATTGAATTGTTTTACAAGAAAAATAAGAAGTCCATAAAAAAGACATAATTCCCAAAAGTACCCTTATTTTTTTTTGAATTATAAATTTCTAAAATGCCACGTTAGTGATGTTGTGACATACCATGTCAACAAGGTCATCTGGTGGTGTGTCACGCCACATCAGTGTAAAAATGTTGATCGTTAGTTGGCGGATAATTTTCGTCAACTTTGGCCTCATTTGAAAAAAATTGCAACATCGTGGATGAGAATAAAGAAAAGCTTAAGGGCCAAAGTGAAAAAAAACCCAAAATATTAAGGGCGATTTTTGAAATTATGCCGAGAAAACTAAGAATCTAAACTTTTTACGATAAGTGAAAATTTCTTTTTAGAAAGGAAGATAATAAGTGAAATCTTATTAATTAAATAGATTAATTAGTATCCACAGAAAAATAAGGAAAATTTTTGTCAAGTAAAATGACATTAGGAAAAAGAGATACACAAAACTAGAGGTGAGTTTGAATGGGCAATTGGGTACGGTGCGGTGTGCTTAGCTTACTTTTTGTTTCACGCTACAGTATCGCTATAGTATTTAATCTTATCGTCACCACTATTTTTACACTAAACGCACTGCCTATTTAAACCCACCTTAGATCTAATTTGTTGACAAGACTACTTCTAATTAACTGAGCTTAAACATTTTAGACAAAACTAGGGCCTAATTGGCATGAAAAACATATCAGTGAATATATCATATAGTCCAAACCCATGGGTTTTCTTTTTATTTTAAAATAATAGTTTTTACCTCTTTGTACCTTTTTGTAAGATTAATATTTAACGATTTAATATTTTAATTTATTGATATAATTGTACTTATTATACATATAAAATTTTGAACTGATCTGATATCTTTATCGTATCCTTCTAAAGTACTGTATATATTAATATTTATTAAAGGGTTGATTTTTTTTTACATAAAACAAATAGTTAGAAAATTTTTATTTACGTCAAATTTGACATGTATTATCCATATGAATGGAATATAAAATATGACAGTTGGACTGTTAAAATATTAATCATACACAGAGATGCAAAAGGGTGTAAGGTTACTCTAATTTTACACTAGTATAAATGAATTCCTTCTTTTTTTTAATTAAAATAAGCTTATCAAAAGGTTATTTCGTAAAATATTTTTTTAAAAGACTACCTTGACACCAACAAATGTATAGTTCTACATTAAAATATGCGTCGTAAAGTTTTTATTGCTCTAATAGAATCATAGTAATAATTATGTTATGCAATCTCAATACCCACAAGTGTTGAGTTACCTATAATATCTAAGCGATATAAAATTAATTTTTATCACTGAGAGTTAAAATGTAAGCATTGAATTGAACTTGATAATAATGGGTGTCGAGTTTATATGTATATAAAATTTCATCATTTATCGTAAACTTAACCTTAGTAATCACTTTAGTGGAAGTTCAACATTGATAAGTGTTGAGTGCAAAATCTAGTAAATGTCTTTTCCTAACTCAATATTCATGAATATTGAATTTATATCTATTTAAAATTTTATTATTTATTATAAACTTAATCCTAAAGAATATATTTTATGCAACTCGACACTCTTCAATATCGAAGTTTTTACCATTTGATTGCCGCTCCATAAGAGACACTGAACTAAACCCAAGACCCAAGAGTTAGTTGTGTTTGGGAGAACTTTATGGAAGCCTTCTTTGTTATAGTATTTCCTCACAATTGTAACTTGCACCACCCACCTTAATTTATGAATTGGTAGCATTTTTTTTTTGAAATTTAAGCAATGAGTTTTTTGGTTATAACAACACCTTACTAAATAAAAGCATTTCTGTTTCTTTGATGTGGTCGTTTGCATTTCATTGATATGATGAATCTCTTAAAATTCGTGATAATAATTTTTTGATTTATTAAAAATTTTCGTCAAATTAATTTGATGATGATTGGATAAAAATGTAATTTTCAATTATTTAATAAAAATGATACATTTATAATTTGTAATCAATTATTTAAAATTGATTACAATTAATAATAAAAATAATTATGGAAATATGTAGCGAAGCTACTCAAGTTATGCATCTGCTCTCAAGTTATGTTTTTAGTATTATTATATTTTGAGGAACGAAAGTTTGGATTGATCAAAATAAATTAGTCCCAGCAAACGCTGTTTCTTAAGGAAACTGGGAAGATAAAAGAAACAAACGGGGAAAAAAAGAGAGAAAGAAACAAGGTCTCCAATTCCAAACATGCGTTTGCCCATGATCATATTCCTGGTGTTAACGATCTGGAAAGCAGGAAATGGTTCGAGAGCAAATGAGTTAAAGGCGGATGGGAAAGTGTTGGAGTTGGATGAATCCAACTTTGACTCCGCTATTTCATCATTCGATTACATCCTCGTCGACTTCTACGCTCCCTGGTGCGGTCACTGCAAACGCCTTTCCCCCCAGGTTATATATATATAATATTCTTTATCCAATCTTTGCAAAACCCCTGCTCTGTTTTATAGTTTTTATATTCCCTTTCTCCCCAATCCCCCCCTTTTGTTTTAGTCTAGTGGAATCGATTCTATTCTTGTCAAATTAAGTGGCTTTGTTTCCAGTTTTTGTGAATGCCCAAAATGACTACTTTTTCACTGACTCAAAATTACCAAATCTTCCCTCCGGTTGCTTTGCAGTTAGATGAGGCAGCTCCTGTTCTTGCTGGATTGAATGAGCCAATAGTTTTAGCTAAAGTTAATGCTGACAAGTTTACCCGTCTTGCTAGTAAACATGATATCGAGTAAGCGTCTATGGCTTTTGTCTTATATCACCAATTATATATTAAATTTCTTGTGTTTTTTAACTAAAGCATTCAGTTTGTAGAAATGTTTTCTTGCTGGAAATTGAAAGAAATATTAGAAAATTTTCAGCATTTTTTTAAAAAAAGTTTTGTGGGTAATACATAGACTTGAATTAAACAGCCTTGGTAAACAGTAATATGTTATTCATTTTATACGTTTGTTTTGATTTGTGAAGTATATTTAGTTTATGCCTTTTATACATGATCATATAACATGAATGATCCAGTTCCATATGTAAAGAATACCCCTTGAGCTTGGCCATTGTCATCCTTGTCATTTGTATTTATTATAATAGGAATTCAATTTTGCAGTGGCTATCCTACCCTCAAGTTCTTTATGCATGGAGTTCCTATGGAGTATAATGGACCAAGGAAAGCAGATTTACTTGTTCAATATCTGAAGAAATTCGTTGCTCCTGATGTGTCTATTCTTAGTTCAGATTCTGCCATTAATGATTTTGTTGAAGCAGCTGGTACTTTCTTTCCTATATACATAGGTTTTGGCTTGAATGAAACAGTGATAACTAATTTAGCTGTTAAGTACAAGAAAAAGGCCTGGTTTTCGGTGGCAAAGGATTTCTCTGATGATGCCATGGTGTTGTATGACTTTGACAAAGTTCCTTCTTTGGTAGCTCTTCATCCAAGCTATAAGCAGCAAAGCGTCTTCTATGGCCCATTTGAAGGTTAGATTAGATTATTATCGCATTTCAAGTGTCTTTAAAATATCATGCTACATCACTTATCCTTTTATCATGCATCATCCACCTTGTTATTGACTACTGCTCTAGCCATTTTCTTTGTGCTTTTGCATATGAGTTCTTGGAACACTGACCACAGGGATTTGTTTCGCTGGTGGATTTGTTGAGTTCTGATTCATCCCTTTGGGGTTTTATACAATATTATTTAAATGCAAAATTGTATTGATTCAGTAATATCTGAGCAGACAACATGATTTGGTATTTCCTGAATAAGAATTAGGAACAGCCCCGAAAAAAAAAAAGATAGTCACTGAAGGATTTGTTAGAGTTACCTGGTCCCATATCATTTAAATTAAACAGTCAGAAATACCTAAATGGAGTTTTCAACAAATGGATGTGGTTTTACCAAAATGAGGAGGGCAACTTCGTAGGATAACTATAACATGTACTGATAGTGATAGCCATGGAGTGAGACATGGAAATAAAAGCAACTGTGACAAAAAATCATGTGCAGTTCCATGTTAGCTCAGATAAGAAAATGTGGACTAGAAGGAAATATTTTCAGAAGAAGAAGGAACTTGTATGGAGCGTAGGCTAGGGATACTTGAGGCCTTACATTGGCTTCTTACTTGTCACATTTTTGTATAGGTATGTTGATGTGGTGAAGGATCTGATCCACATAAAATTTAAGAACAAGTTCACTGAAAAAGACATGATTTTCTAGACATGTATAGGTAAGTTCACTGATTTACCATAATCAGCTGGCATATTCTTTCTTATACCCTTTATTCGTCTTTTCTAGAGGTTCTAATCTCCATAAATCACTATAAGATTCTTCTTCATTGTTACAATCAATATATTCCCCAAAACGCAAGGCACAAAACAAAAAGCACTCGCCTAGTGAAGTAAGGCTTGATATTTATATTTGTGTTTTTGTATTTGTTTATGTATAAAATAAGCGTAAGATGTATAAATTTTATAATAAAATATAAAATATGGTTTAGTTTATCTTTCAAAACATGAATATTTTCCCCCTTCTGTTAGCCAATAATAATGTTCTTCATATAGTCTCTTGTTTGACATTACGTACTCTAAATTGATTAGTTTAATATTGCCTTTTTTTGGGGTTATTAAAGGCATAATTATTGAAAAAAATAAATAAATAAAAATTAAAGAAATTAAGGAGAACTTCACTCTTGAAATGTTCCTTGTCTGAAAGGGTCAAAGTCACAACATTTGGTCAACCACTAATTTAAGTTGGATTTCCAGTACCCATTAGGAGTAAAGAGAGACTGGATGTGCACCTTGTAGTCAAAATTAATTGTTACTTGTATATAATGTTTCCTTTTCTTTTTCCTGCTTAAAACTCCTCAAACAATTAATTTTGCTCAACTGTAATTTATTTCTCCTGACTGCATAGAGGAAAAGGAATCTTACCTTTCAGCTTCAATCATGCAGATTCATTTTTGGGGGATTTTGTAAAACAGAATTTGCTTCCTCTGGTGGTGCCCTTGAACTACGAGACATTGAAGCTATTGAAAGATGAGGAGAGGAAAATTGTCCTGACAATCTTAAATGATGAGAATGAAGACCAATCACAGGACTTGATCAAGTTATTAAAGGCTGCTGCATCTGCTAATCCTGATTTGGTATTTAGTTATGTTGGGGTTGAGCAATGGGAAGACTTTGCTGATAAATTTGAGGCCAACCATAAGACAAAGTTGCCAAAAATGATTGTTTGGAACGGAAATGAGGAGTACTTTTTGGTAAGTATTAATTCTGAAGTATTTTATCTTTAATTCTGTCGCAAAAATGGTGCCTCTAATGATAGTCGGTAGTTGTTTCTGTACTTGATTTTAGCATAATTTATCATCAGTGCACATGACAATATTAATGTTATTCCAGCGTATGATCATTTGTCATGCCCAACTTAATTATCATTAGCTACAGGTAGTTATGTCAAGTGGTCCGATTAGGTTGGTTTCATGTTGGGTCCAATTAATTTGATTGTAAAATTTTCGAATCGTTTTGGGTTCAGGTCATTTCAAGCTTTGTTTATTATGGGATCAAATTAGTTTTGGGATAGCTTAATGTATCATTTGGTACCCAAGTTTGACACATTTTTCTAATTTGGTACTGAGTTGTTTTTGGTCCAATGTGATACTTGTATTTGGTAAAAGTTATATATTTTGGTATACAAAGTATTGGTGTTAACTTTTTAATGTTGAATTCAGGTATTAGATTGATTTGATGAAAGTTAATTAGTAATATTGTTAGGGTTGAATTTTCATTATTAACAAAAAATATGACTTTATAGTTAGTAAAATTAAATTATATTTATACCAAATCCATGTAATCTCTTGCACTTTATCTAGTTATAACGCTTTTGGTACTGAATCATGCATTTATGCTAGTATATTTTCCTGATGGAGAAAGCAACTGTAACAGCACTCTAAGTTGATATATATGTTATTAAGTTTTTTTATAATTCTTTGACATTATTAACCTCTTTTCTTCAACCTTTCTTTAGTATTGGATCCGTTAGCAAGTGTGAGGAAATGAAAGTGAGAGCAATAATTGAAGCAAGAGCATGCAAGTGTAAAAGATCAAAATCTAAAAATTCCCAGGTGTAATATGGATTTTTATGATATGCATGTTGCAATGAAATTTTAGTATTGAGAATGGACCTTGATCTTTCTCTTAACTTCATAAGCTAGGATTATTAGTTCTTTGATTGCAGTGGCAAATGCACTTGAACACATAGACCTAGATGCATGTATGTGTATGTAGAAGCTAGGAGCAGTCCATATGATAACTATGTACTTGTCTTTAAAGGTTTTTCTTGTCATTGATGCCTCTGCTTCCAAACATTAATCACTGTTTCTTGTGTTCTTATATTCATTATCCCTGTATCTTTGAATTCATGAAATTGTCTTGATGCTAATAAGAGCCGGAGATTATTTCATTATTTTTTTCCTATGATGGCTGATCATGTTCTTGCAGTAAAATCAATAAGGTTGCTGACCTTGGCGGTTTTTTCCTTGATATTACATGTATATATATCTTGTATCATAAGAATAAAGGCATTTGCTGACCTAGATTTTGTTGATATGAAAGGTTATTGGTGTTGAAAGCCTTGATGCTGAAGATCAGGGGACCCAAATCTCACGATTCCTAGAAGGATATAGAGAAGGAAGAATAGAAAGGAAAACAGTTAAAGGGCCATCATTTATGGACTTCATCCATTCATTAGTTGGCATCAGAACTGTGTACATACTCGTCTTTATTGTTGCAATGATGATGCTTATACAAAGCATTGGGAAAGAAGACGATATGCCCAGGGTTGGCAGCCAGGATGCAGTTGATCATGCTGGGAGCTCTGAGGCTGAAAGCAGTCGGTACGGACTTGAGAAGAAAGAAGATTAAGGCGAGGTATCTTCCTGGTTGAGATACAGCAACGAAAACACAGCGAGTTACAGAATAGAGGTGCAGAAGGGTGAATGAAATCTAATTAACAATTCTGTGTTGAAGCTGATGTTCCCAGCTTTCTTGACGTGTATCTTTTTTTATATGCTCAATGATGGCAGTCTTGTTTTAAGAAATCAAAGTATTCTAGACTTGTACTTTGTTGTATTATGAAGATTCATTGTTTTTCTCTAGCACTGTTATTATGTTCAATGGTGTTTTCCCTCCATGATTTCCCATACCTTGTAGTTTTTGTTCGCTAACTTACAATTAATTTTTATTTTTTTTTATTTTATCATTTTTATGTTAGTTTCAGTCTAGTTTTGGCACGGGAAGTGCACAATGTATTCTTTTACGTGTTAGAATTTATTTATTTTAAAATATGTTGGCTGTGATTTTTTTAAAGAGAAATTAGATAAAACACTTTTTTTTTGCAGTAATGTAAAAGTCGGACGAGGTTCAATATATTATAAATTATTAAAAACTTGAAAAAGTTATATACAATTTTAAAAATCAAGTAATAGAAAGAATTCAAAATGTAAGTATAGAATGAATCTGAACAAATGGATATCTAAATTTATTGGTATTTATAGAGGGTTTTTTTGGGTAAGGTGAGGAGATGTAACACTTTGATATCCAATTTGATTATCAGGTCCGAGTTATAGAATGTCATATTTGTTGTCGGAGCAACTACGAATAATTACATTCAATTTAGAATTATTAAATATCCAAATATGAGTAATACAAGAATAATTACATTCAATTTAGAATTATTAAATATCCAAATATGAGTAATACAAGCGTGTAATATGATATATAATATTTCTAAGTCTTATACGAGCTAACAAAAGCTCTTTTGCAAACCCGAGATTGAATTAGAACCAAACTGTAAAGAATTCAAAATGTCGTGTTGACATTATGACTTTTGGGATTCCTTGTTGCGACATAACATACTAACTTGGTCTTGTCGCGACGTGACTGCTTGTTTCTAAATGGTCAAAATTTGGCACCTTCTTGCAATCACCTAAACATTTCAAACACATTTGCAATTATAATTTCAACTAAATGCACACATCTAATGAGTTCAATTCTAAGCCGAAGTACCTTTTATACATGTATACTTTATATCCATCTCAACAATTTCATCTAAGTATACAATCCAATTCATCATACTAACCTTTGGACTACTTAGCATATACGCACATGTATATAAATACATTACCATATAAACTAATAGCTTACCACAATTTATACCTAACCAAAATTGTGACAATCTCAATTTCATACATCTAAACATATGTCCATTTCCGAAATACCAATTCCAACTCCAAAAGTTCACATGATCACATATTGTACCAAAAACTGGCTCAACTTAAGTACATGCCATATAACGAACAAAAAGAGACTATACAAACATTGTTGAGACCTTCACATGTACATAAACTTGTGCATGGGAAAACAAACCGTACTCTAAGCAATAATACTCAGTGATATTTTCATGATTCAAGTTAATATAATACGAATTCAATCAATTGCATACACTCAATCTATAATTTTAATATCAATCCATTCATATACAATTCATTCTAATCCTCATTTACATATCAATATATATATGTCATAAAGTATACCACCTATGTCAAATGGATCAATTATACATTGTCTCAATTAAGAACTATACAAACATATCATACCAATGTCATTAGTGTTTATATTTCCTTTCAATATAACACATTCAGTCATATTCGTTTTTCATTACCGAACCAAATCAATCCATTCGCTAACTTTCCAAATCGGCCCTCAGACTCGTTTAACTGGTTTGCATGATTTTTCACATACTGCTGATAATCATATATCATATATATGTACCTGTAGTACAATTTCATAACATTGAATTATTTAACCAATTTACAATTTATATTCCCTATTAACATGACTTGGACTTGAATGGATATACAAATCCTAACCAATACACCAATTTAGTACCTTGTGCCTCATCGGAACGTCTGAAGTAAATAGATTGTGCCTATCACTCATCGAAAAGTCCGTAGGAAAATGCGCCCAACGCTCATTGACATATAATAAAAGTAACCCATACTCAATCTATCCCATGACATGCCAACTATAACCAACTCTGCTCGAACAGTTAATGTGGTAACCAATTTTCCAATTTCATTATATTGTTCAATTCACATTCTCTCATTCTCAATTCATCATCAATTTCACTATTTCAACATTTAATATAACATATTTCAGCCCAAATCTATATCAAATAACATGTATAAATTAATTCATGCACATTTTTATTTTATTCAATTTAGTCCTCTATCTCGATATTTAATCTTAAACATTGCAATTCCCTTCAAATAATTATTATCAACTCCCTCAATATCATATTATGCAAAATACCACAATATGCAACAATTAAATTTATCCTAAATCACATAAATACAAACTAAAAGCTCGTGTCACTTGTCGTCGGCTCTCTCCTTTCCTTTCCCTCTCAACGGATTAGTGTCATCTTTAGCTACAAATAATAATTCAAAAATAACACAATATCAAATTTCATAACAAATCACATTCAAATACAAAGGCAAACATATTTTTCAATTTATTCAATTTAATCCCTAAAATCGGGACAAATATAAATCCAATTTCACATATACTCATTAGACTCATTAGGGACCTTGTAATTTCTATTCCTATAGAAATTTCATAGTAATTTTACATTTTATTCAATTTGGTCCCTACTGTAGGAAACTAACAATTAAGCTTTACAATTTAGTCCTTTTCATAATCTAAACTTAATTTCTATAAAATTCACACCAATATAATCTATTTCTAAATAATGGAAACTTTCAAAAATTTTAATAGTTTTACAAATTGGAACATGGGCTAACTAAATCAAGCTCTCATGACCTTAAATCTATAAAAATGGCAAGAAAATGACCAAAATTACCTTAATAATAATTGGTCAAATACTTCAAGCTCCAAAAGTGGAGTTTCCCTATTCTTTTTTTCTCTTTTGGATAGGTGAAGAAGATGACAAGATCATCTTTCTTTCCACCCAAATGTTATTTATGCTAAGAATATTATTTAATTAATCTTAGTTAATTAGGTTTAATTATAATAATTTAATTATGAATAATTTATCATTGGGATAATTGCTATTTAGGCCCTTGAGCCTTTTTCTAATTAAAAATCTGTAGTAATTGGGCTTCTACAATTTTAGAGTGCCAAGTTTGTCAAAAGGTCCCAAATATAAACCTCTATTTATAGGCCCTGAAAAAAGAAGTTAAAAAGAGAAAAGTGGATATGAACATGCTATATTGGGATTAAAAGGGGTTACCTGAACATGGGAAAATGAGAAAATGGAGAGTAACTTAAATAGATAATGGTATAATAGTGGTTACATGAAAGTTACACCCATTTAAAGTATTTTAGCAAGAAAGACTTTAAGTGCAAATGCATTTGTTTGTTCATTAAAGAAATAAGGAGGAAACACTTGTCTTCCAAAGTACATCTTTTATATTTAAGCCTCTAAGCTATGCTTTACATGACATCCCAAAAATAGAACAACCCACGAATCCTGTCAACCTTCCAAAGCTGTTTCCCAAAAAAAAAGAAAATCGTTCCCAATATGATTGTTCCCACCATAGAGTGCTCCTGCATAGAACTATATTTTTTGGAACTATTATTGATAGAACAATTAGTAATAAAAAAACAGGTATATATTTCATCTAGATAAGTATTTGTTAAAATTTACTCTAAATATTATTAAGAATAATATAAAAAGTGTATAAAGGAGTAAAGATTATTAAAAATTGTAAATATTAAAATATTAATAATTAGAAATTTTAAAAATTATAGTAAAAAAATAATGTTTCTTTTTTATCTATACACGAATGATTTTATGATTATATTTTGTGGGACAATATTTTTTATGATTTAATATTTAATATTTTTTATATTTACAACTAGTTTTCTTTCCAGTGCAGGTCGTTGTATTTATTAATTAAAATAAAATTTATTGATTATAAATATGTTTTTAATATAATATTCCTTCATTAATTTAAATATAATTTAAATAAGTAATTGAAATTAATAAAGTTTAGGTATTAAATACTTACAGTAAAACAATCATTATTTAAATTAAATAATATAATGTTAAGATAAATAAAATATAATTTTTAAATTTAATTAAATAATTAGAAATAAATTTAAAATTAGATACAAATATATTAATGATATATGTTTAAATATATTAAATTTATCTATTTAAATATATGTACTGATTTTAAATTTAATTTAGATAAATAAATTTATCCAGTTATCTTAAATTAAAAGTAAATAATGTAAATATTAAGATAAATATTATTTATTTTTATGATAACGTTTACATTATGTTTTATTTTTAAATTTTGAACTATAATTTTTAAGTATAAATAAAAAAATAATTTTGTACAAAATTTTTATACAAATATACGTTATAGTTACGATATCTTTTATAAAAATATATAAATTATTAAATTATTACCTAGTCAGAAATAGCAAGTGAGGTGCAAAATCTGTAAAAAAAAGAAAAAAATTGCACCATTATAACAACATATAAATTTATTTTAAATAAAAGTAAAAATAATATTTTTATTAAATAATTTTAAATTTTAAGCAGACAAAAAAAATCTTGTGAAAGTCTTACCAAAAATCATAAAAAATGTATATGAAAAAAATAAATGACATTGAATATTATTCCAAATGAAATATTAAAATTAATAAATTACTAAATCGAAATTGAAAAAAGAGTGAGTAGAAACTCATGAAAATTACTAATAAATTTTGGACTTACAATGCAATTAAATTACTCATGCATTTGGAATAAAAAAACACAACCAAATAAAAAAGACCCATTTTTGGGTCTCATGAGTTGGAAAACAATAAAGATTCATTCAAGAATCCGAATAATGCGAAGTAATCGTCAGATCCAAGTTATAGAATGAGAAGCGGCTTTAATAATATATTTGGATATGTAAGGATATTTATAGGAAGCTAGAAGCTAATATAAATAGAATATTAATTTAAAAAATAATTATAGATAATATATAAATAAATAATTATCAATGTAAATTAAGTAGATAAATTAATTTTTAATTTTTTAATTTATCTAATTAACTATATATTTATTTTAAACTTAAAATTCTAAAAATAAATATTTTTTCTTTACCAATGTTAAGTACGTTTGAGCTGAATAGTTAGTTATATAAACAAAAATTAATTTTTAAAAAATTTTGATAATTGCAGTCATAAAAATTACTTTAAAATATTAGTACTAAATAAATTATATTTAAAAAAACTACATTGTAAAAAATAATTTTTTTAATATTAAGAAAAAAAAACATTGTAACAATATTTACAATTAAAATTTGATAATTGCAGTCACAAAAATTGCTTAATTTTTATCTTTAAAAACTTTGGGTAAAAATTAATATATTTAAAAGTATGTTTAAATTAGCTTGAAAAATTAGTATTTAAATTTTTTTTATGTATCCTTAATATTAAAAAATAATATTTAAAATATTTTTTAAATTACAATTTCCGAATAAATCATCTTTAAAATACATAAAATTAAAAATATTTACAATATAATTTTTTTCTTAAAAATAAGTTAATATATTTTAAAATATTTAAAACTACAGTTTTTGAATTTTAAAATTTTTAAGATAATTTAAATATATTAATTTTACCCCAAATTTTTAACCAAAGATTTAAATATTAATTTTTTCCAAGTTCTAAATATTAAATAAAATATCTTTAAAAAAGAAAAAAAGCGATTCATCACTTTTCGTAATATGAATGCTTATGTACATTGTCATATTATATATATGATTTTACTTAATTATTTAATTATTTATTTAATTTTTAAAGTTTATATTTTTAAGAAGTTAAATATTTTTTATTTCAATTAACGTGGTTTTGACGTCATAAAATGTTTTTTATTTTTATTGTGTATTTCTTAAATAAGTAAAAATAATAAAATTTTAAAATTTAAATTAAATATATATATTTTAAATTTAAGATTAAATTTAAATTTTAAAAATATTAACTTTAGCTATCAAAATTATCTTTAAAAAATTATAAAAATTAAATAAAAAACCACAAATGCGCCATTTGTCGCATATATAGCTTATATACCTTGTTATATATATATGAAAGTATTTGATACACTAACAATGTATTTTTTTACTCCACAAGCAGTCTTCAAAAAATTGACATGTATCTCTATTTTTTTAAATATTTATTTTAAATAGTTTTTTATACTCCTACGACGAGTTTAAAAATCACTTGCAATGTACTAAATAATTTCCATATATATATATATGGCTTCTTAATAGTTTTTACAAATTGTATGTTATTCTCAACCTCATTTAGAATAAAGTTAAACAAATTGTTGTCCAAATTCGTTTTGCACTTGTATTTTTAATTATTTTTAATTAATTTTTAAGATTTTAAAAATTCAGTTTTATAATTTTTAAAAACTTAAAAAAAATTAAAGAATTTTTATAATATTATGAATAGCATCTAAAATGAATATAAATAAATAAATGTTTAGATTCAATTGAACTCAAACATCAAATTATTCAGATTCATTAAATGTTGGTCAATACTTTGACACATGACATATTCTTATTGGACACATGACATATTCTTATTGATTGAATGTGTCACCTACTTTTTTAACGAAGTAATAGTTTAAATATCAAAGAAGAAAAAAGTTCGTATGAAAGTAAAAAATCTTATATAGTTTGAGAGCGAAATCTAAAATAAAGTTTTTTTTTTCTAAAATATATGTAGTAGTAAGGGACCAAATGTTTAAGACCGGAAAACAAGGCGACCAAATGGGCAGGATTAGGCTTTAAGCATTTAGTAGTAAGGGACCGCAGAAACACTGTACAAATAATCCCTCTATTCACGTTACACACATTGACCTCATTTATGTAAAAGCCACAATTTCATTTGGGGAATCAAAGTAACTCACACGAATCTTATGTTACAATGTACACATCTGGTAGCAGCAGCATGTTAACATTCTACACAATCACATCCGAAGGAACTCAATAATGCTATCACAACCTATGACTCCATGAAACTCACCTTGTTATCACTCATCTAATTAACAGTCTGGAAGAGATTGAGCAGATGCAAAAGGAGAAAAACTAGTAGCAGACTCGCTATAATGCAGCGGATGCAGTAGGTGACCCGAAGAACTGACTATACTTGGTGATGCGTTGCTTGGGCTTGGGAAATATGGGGAGATGTATCTTGCATTAAGAGGCGATATAGAAGGGTAATTCAATGATGCCGGCGAAACCAGATGAGAAGCACGAGATCTTTGAGAAGATGCGTTCCTAAGGTCTACCGAGCTTCGGCTGAAGCTCATAGGAGATTGACGATAGGACCTAAGTGATTGCTGAATATATGGATTGCTGGCAAGAGAAAGAGTATGAGCAATTGATGGAGACCGTGACAATGCTGGGGCAATTTGTATGGCTGATGATGATGCTAATGAAGATCGAACAGATGACAATGCAGAGGAGGACATGGTGCTCAGGGTGGATGAAAGCAATGGTGTACTTTCTGATGCAGGTGGATCACCTGTGCTAGTTCTTGCATCACGCTTACAAACAGGGCAAAAAGTTCTCCAAGTTGTAAGCCAGGAATCAACACAAAAAGCATGAAACTCTGAAAACAAATGCCAAGAATATTTCAGACATACGCATATAGAAAATAAACTGCAATAAATTAAAATAAAAGGAAAAAAAATCTAGTAACATGTTGAAGTTTTATATGTAGGCAATAACTTATAGCAAGAGTCTACAATTTGCAACATAATTTGCTGTTCCAAATAAAACTAGGAAGTAATAAACAAATTGACGTTTCCTTTAAATTTTTCCACGAGCTACAGTTGTTCGGGGGAGGGGCTAATGATGGTACAATTCAATAACCTGTAACTGAAATGTAGTATGTTCCATAAACCAGCTTACAAAGACAATTTTGAATGGAACTTAAACCAATGTTTCATATTCTTGAAAACCACAACATAAAAGCAGTCTAATGCAGAGAAGGTTGATTTTAAACCTCAAACAGCATAGAAAATTGAATGACAAGAAGGAAGAAGTTAAGATCTGAGCTTGAAATCAAGGTTCACATAAGTCACATCATCTAAAGGCTTTAACCTCAAGCTCCAATCCCAATTAAAGCATAAGAACGGCTAGAAATTTCATAAACTTGATATTATTAATTTGAAGAATCTGAAACATATAGATAACTAAAACCTATGAGAGCACCCCATCATAGGGACAACTGAAGTCAACTTTTAAGAAATCCTACGTATAAACTTCCCAAATAATAACTACACACTCAGCAATTTCCAGAAAATCCGAAAATTAACAGGAGAATCTTGAGTCTTAAATTTAAAGAAAACAATCACAGTCAATAACATTTGCTACTTCTTAGCACAAGGATGCATGAAATTAAAACTTAGATAGCTAGCTATGCGAGCTAGGTAAGAATCTATATTAGTTCAACATCTCGTAAAGTTCAAGATGTGAAGATTTTTTCAGTGCTGATATTGGTTCTTGTTCTTACCCCACCATCAATCACATCCCAAAACTTAACATCCATGTCATTGCTCCCCTCCCACAGAAAGAGCTTGTCCTCGAGCTCAAAGTCAAGATAAACATCACAAAAGGTACCTTCCTCAAAGAGTGATTGACATTTGTCTTACACATCCATCAATCATCAATGTAGTCAAATTAAAGGCAACTTTATTAGATAAACTGACCACTACCAGATCATTCTTCCTTCCCATTAGTAACAGGCAAAGCCGATAGGGGTTGTGGATCCTCACAAACTTTCTCATTTATCAGCACCACTGAATAAATCTCTTTAAGTTTCTCACCAGCATTCACAATTTTCAAAAGTAACCCAGCTAAGCTTTCTCGACCAGCAGCTCCTATAAACCCAAGCATGTCTTTAATAACAAAAAACTACACTTTTAATAAAAGAACTGACAATTGAGTCTCTATCATCTCCCACCAGCATTCACAATTTTCAAAAATAACCCAGCTAAGCTTTCTCGACCAGTAACTCCTATAAACCCAAGCATGTCTTTATTAACAAAAAACTACACTTCTTAAACAATAAAAGAACTGACAATTGAGTCTCTATCATCTCCGGTATCCATTTCACTAGGCAATCCCTCAAGTTTAAACCCATTAAACTTTTTAGATATAGAGTTGGAGGTTTTTCGAATCAAGTTTGAAGAAAAGGCGAGTTGTTGGATATGAGTTTAGAAGAGGTTAATAAATAAGACAAGCAATGAAGTCAGTTGTGGCTACATGGTTTTTGTCAATATAAGTTTAGAAGGGTTTGATGCATGAGAAATGGAAGAGAATAGGTAGAGGTTGCCGTGGTTTGGTTTGAATCAAAAGGCAATTTTATTAGATAAACCAACCACTATCACACCATTCATCCTTTCCATTAGTAACAGGCGAAACTGATAGGGGCCGTGGATCTTCACAAACTTATTCTCATTTATCAACACCATTGAATAAATCTCTTTAAAATTCTCACCAGCATTCACAAATTTCAAAAATAACCCAGCTAAGCTTTCTCGACCAGCAACTCCCACAAACCCAAGCATGTCTTTAGTAACAAAAAACTACAGTTCTTTAATAATAAAAGAACAAACAAATTGGTTTCCTTGATGAATAATCTATTCATTCAATAAAAAAGCTTCATGTTAAAAAATGTTGACAAAGAAGTGGTAGCTTTTGCACCTTGGTGTGATCTACTAGATTGTTTCCATTGAGGGGATCCAAAAGCTTATTGTATAAACATTATTATCTAGCCTAGCTTTTTGAGACAATTGACATGCTTGCAAATGTTATTCATGATGAAGGCTGTCAGATTCTGTCATACAAGAGCAGAGCATTGCACAGACCATTGATGCAAAGGTCTCTAAAGAAGTAAATATCAAATTGGGGGTGTTGAACCATGTGGGGAGAGCTTGTCAAGGTATGACTATTGGGTTAAGTATTAGACTGACATGTAAAACAGATTATCTCCGAACTAGTATAATGATTCAATGGTGAAGCACATTGCCTTGAAGCAGTCAGACTTTATTTCATGCAAAGCCTATGAATTGAGGGAGACTAATAACCTAGTTACTAAGAAGCCAACGAAGCAATGGAATTTTTTAGAGAGTTGGTTTGGTTGTCATCGGTTTAGAGGCTTTTATTGTTTCAGCTTTTCAAGAGATGCTACTGCTTTAGAAGGTTCTAAGAACTTCATGAAGAGTATATGAGACAGGTATGAGATTCCTATTCATGATCGTCAACCATTTTAGAATGCATTAGTTTTGCTCGACTTACAGTTAAAGAGAATGACAATTTGACCAAAGCAGGCATTGAAAAAGGTTGCCGAGGTTGATGATCCTATGGTCGAAGATGAAAACATTACCACTAGTTGTTGCAAACATCATGAATATTATATTATTATTAGTAGTAGTGGCGGTAGAAATTGCCCTATGGTCAACAATAGATGGGCTTAAAGATGTTGCCAATTCTTTACCAATGGCATTGGCTAGACACGGACATAAGATTATTGTTGTGGCATCTGAATATTTTGATTCTCAAGATACGTGAGTTCAAAAGAGTACTATGTACAGCCATATAGAAAATAATTCATAAGGAGGAACCCAACTGGATATTTCAAAATGCATAATATTGCCTTACAAGGTAGCTATTAAGGTTCCAGGGCATGTTTTATATGGAGTCTTTGTTATGAAGATGGAAATCTCGTTTTCATTACTAATGATTACCGCATTACCTTGTTGCTAGTGTATTTGACAGCATATAAGCAGGACAATGGGTTGATGTCCTTCAATAGACTTGTTTTATCAATAATATTGTTCACGAAGGCAAGGAATCAACGAAGTGATTCTACTATGTGGATCTACCAAAATACATTACAAACATTTTTTTTATTGCTCCATTAGAACATTTCAGCCTTCAGTTTCGGCAATAAGCAAAGCAGTTTTGCTAAAGCTTTGAAGACCATAAAGTGAGGAGAACCGTGGGAAAAAAATATTCTAGTTATTGGTCAAGTTGGGTTCATTGACAACCACACAATGTTGAAGCTTCTCAATGAAGGTTTTCAAGTATCAATTATAAACAATCTTCATAATTCTGTTACTTGTGTTGTTCTTTGGGTTGAGTTGGGTGTCGAGCTTTCTCAAAAATTTGGCAATGATTTGGTTGATGAGAGGACTAGGGATGACCTTGAGAAGCTTTTCTCTAAGATGAAGTTTGATGCTGTCATACACTTTCCTAGCATTCAGGCTATTGTAGAAAGTGTGGGTAATCCTTGTCATTATTTTTTGATTAGCCCTATTGATCTACATGAAATCATGGCCAATATAATTGTGAAAAGATGGTACCATGAGTAGAGGAATTTGACCTGAAGGCCATAAACCTTATGGAAGGAAGAAGTGTTTTCTTGAAGAATTTACACAAGATCTTCAGAAGGTAGAACAGATTGAAGTATTATTTTACTGCAGTACTTCAATCCAGTAGGTTTCCTCAACAATCTCATGCCTCAAATACAAGTAGCTCATACCAATGGCATTCTGTCAGGAGTTGCTGCAATTAACTTTAGCCAAAAGGCTTGAGAATGCAGGAAAACTTGTGGTTATAATTTCAAGCTTTGATAAGAGGTGCGTCATTGCTACAACACTTGAGGAATATATGGAACATGAAAAAAGGTGGCAGCAACAATTGATGAGACAAGAACAAGCAATTATGTAGATGCAAAGAAATTTAACTCTTTTAAGAAGGATTGGTCCATGGATTATAGTGAAAAAGATACATCCATGGTATCCTTTCAGTCAGTCTAAAAAGGGTTATTATAGAAAGTGTGGGAGAAGGGAAAGTTTTGTGGAGGTAATTGATTCTAATGTTGATCTCATAGAGCAAATACATGAAGTGGCATCTTGCTGTTCTACGACATCCCTGGTCATATTCTTACTAGTCTTCTGATGAGTCTATCTAAGGCTGGGCATGAATCCTATGAATCTTAAAGTGTTGTAAGGGACAAAAAGTTAGTGCAAAGTTTGTTTGATGCAGCTTCAAGTTGTCCCTCTTCTAGGAAGCTTTCAACCTCCTTTTGTTGATAGCTTCAAGCTCTGACATGGCACGATATTAGTCCTCAAATGGTTCTCTGTTCTTGCAGGTGATTGTCACATTCTATGCCCAATCGGTCAATCCTTGAGGAAAAGATTGTTTTCAACAAGCAGTATTGATACAGGCATAATTGGGTTAGGATGACAAAGTGCCATGTGTTACCGTAACAGTGTGCTTAGGCTAGTTAGTTAATTATCATAGCTGCTCAGGACAAAGTTGTTCTTTTACTATAGTTGTTACTATCTACACATTGTTACAAAATGTTTGCTACTATGAATGCAGGGGGTTATGAAGGGGAAAAAAAACTTAAAACTTCTCCTCCGCTCAATTATTCTTCTCTCACTTTATTTTCTCTACTTTTTCTTCTTTTCTCTAATTCTTCTTTCTTGAATTCTATCCAGCTTGATTCATGTCAATTACCTTAAGTGTAATAACTACAACCAAAGAAGTCATAGGAAGAATGAAAATCTCAGATCAACTGATTTCCTGGAACCTAATATCACTACCTTCAAGAAGATGCTACTTAGTCTCTAGGGAGGAAACAACAACCAGACAAAAGGGGAAACAAGATTTAGCAAATACTCACCATAAACGAAAGGTTTGTGTTACACTAAGCATGCACTATTATTTACATAAAAATCTGACTACATTTTAAGGCAAAGATCATATAGTTACATTAGTAATTAACCAAAATGCACAATGTTTAGCACAATAATAGTAATATAAATCTGTTCCTTCCATCCCAATTCATCAAAGAACATATTTCCGTCTTTAAATGAATGTAAAGCATATGTATCTCTAGACAGCAAACAAGTAATATAAGCATAAACGTACGTGAGTGCATGTATGCTCTCAAATATTCTGTCATTTATAGGTAATTCATATTTCTTTTAAGTGACATTCAATTTAGGATCTCTACATCCTACATGATGATCAAATTCCAACACTTGGGGAACTATAAAAAGAACTATTTTCCACCCAAATCTAAATTGAATGTGAAAAAAATACCCATTAATCACATTTGCTGTAATTAGTTAAGACATACTCTTGTATAAAAACAACAACACCTGAACATAATGATGGAAACTATTGTGAATTCACTGCGATGTAGTACAAGTCAACAATTATACTAAACAGTACATTTGAAATGCCAAGAAGCAAGGTCCATTTACTCCACCCCCTCCCCCGAAATTTTCCTTATTTGAGCTTTAATTTGGAAATGAGATACTAGTCAGAAAATGTTATTTCATGCAGACTATTGAACTCATAAACAAGTAATTATGAGCATTTGAACGTTTCTAAACCAAATGAACCAAATAGTTTTCATATCCATTTAAAGCAAAAATAGGATATCACATTAAAGCAAATATAATTAGCACAGAGAAATAGCAAGCTAAGTCATCCTCTGTGTTTTAAGAAGCTTACTGTGGCGACATGGAAGAATCCTGAGCTTCTCACCCACAGTATAATCTTCAAGACATATCGCACAGGTTATTGAAGTACAATTATCTTCCAAGACAGCAGTGAATATCAAGCTAGGCATTGCTTTTACTAAACGCCGGCTCATTCCATGGAATTCACGAACTCGAGAAGACTGTGGGAGTTCTCGCCTAATGCGATGTCTACGTACAAAGAAACAAGTTGCCAGCACTGCTGACATGGCAAGTAGAGAAATAAAGGAGATCGCCATGATCGACCATGCTGAGTTTTCAAAGCTAGGGATTAGCCACAGTTCCATATCAGTAGACCCAGCAAACTTTTTGAGTATTTCACCAGAAGCTTTGGAAACAAAGACAGCATGTATCTTAATGCCAGCTGCATTCCCTGCCACTGTTAAGAAAAAAAGGTATGAGCCCAACTCAGAGGCACCATCTAGAAAATTGTGCATTTTTGTTCAAGAAGGATGCAGATGACTGAAACAAACAAACATCTTCCACTTAATGAAATATTAAAATAAAAGGAGAATTTCGGAAAATGAACAGACATATATATAAATGAATAATGGCAGCATATTCATAAACACGGATGAAATAACTGCTGGTAAAGAATTGGTCATTCTCTCTCTTCTTGAAAGCATTCAGAGTCCAACAGAATACCCAACTGTCCTATATAAAACATATATTTAACGCTATTTCAGCACCCTCTCTATATCATTTTTCAATCTACTCAAGAGAAACAGTATCTTCCAGACAGTTGATTCCAACATTCAAAATTTTACTAGTTGAAAATTGAGTTGACAGGTATAATTGCATTTACAGTTTGACAGATGTAACATGTTTACTCAGCCAGAAGTAAACTTAAACAAATGAAGATATGAGAGTGATGGATCATCCTGGTAAACTGTTTAAACATTATAATATGCATACTGCCTTAAAGAACCACGTGATATACAACTGAGTTTTACATGAATGTCAAAAGTGTAGGAATAAAATGGAAAAAAAGAAAGAATAATTGCAACAATTGTATTCTAAGATCTATAGATTCAAAATTATTCATGCAATTGTATGCATCAGAAACAAAACTAACAATATAATTTTATCTCAGAGATCAGATATTTTAGAGTAGAGTAAGATGAAAGCTCTATTTATATAAAAAGCGATATCTACTAGAGAGAATGGACTAAAGGGACTCTAAGAATCTTGTTTATCCAAGTACATCTTTATCAGACTTTGCACAACCGTGACTTCAACTATGTCCCTAATAAAGATGACAGACAGATTCTAAACTACTAAAGTTGAGGTCCACAAAGTTACCCATGTTTTTGCAAAGCACAAATATAGTTTAATGATTGCCAATTCACAGTAAATCATAATCCAGAAAATACATCAAATATGAATATGGGAGAATGCTTACGGTCAAAAAGCCTGAAAGGGCTAACAAAAGGTGAGTAATTCAACAGATTCAATCAAGATTTAGAGCCAAATACTGTCAAAAAGCAATTCAAAGGGTCCAAAGTTGATGATAGCTTTTTGTTATAATTGATAATTCTATTTCTCTTAGTAAATCCTGTTAAAAGGTGTCAAAAAACTTTTTTTGACAACAAAAGAAGTTTAATTCATGCATTTTCATGGTGTTACAATAGTAATCATTAGAAAGCCAAGTTCACCAAAATGTACACAAACATACAATTGCAACAATTGATATGGAAAGGTATTTTTCAAAGAAGTAGGGCAGTACTTGCAACCAAGACACCATCATCATCATTGTCATAGACAATAGCGGCTTCAAATCCTGCCTTTTGCACTCTCCTTACTTTCTCTTCAAAACTACACCCTCCTCGAATAACCAATGCAAATGGGGACGAACCATTTGAAAGTTCATCAACTTTAATACTCAAGTCTGAACAGGCATCAAGAGGATTTGCCAAATATAATACTCCGCATTCCCCTGACCCTTTAATTGCCGGAGCTGCAAATTACCAACCAAAAGAAAAAAAAAACAGTTATATTTCAACACCAATATGCTTCCATTTCTCACTTCAATCAAACACTTCAATTTCTCATTTTATGCACAGTTTATAATTAGCAACAAAATAAATAACATATGCAACAAATTAAATATGCTGGGCTCAAAGAAGGGGAAAATCCAATTTTGACATCTCAGAAGACCTAAAAGATCAAAATTTCTTCAATTTTCCCACACTTGCTCAAGAACCAATAAAGAAAATTGGTGAGAATAAAGAGCTTACCAAAATTAGCTTCAATATCATCGAAAGAGAGGGTAACGTTGTTACCAATCAAAACCACATTGGCAGACGTCATCCAGAAAACACTCGAGAAACAGAGAAACCATAATAACAATAATAAAACCACAACTCGATTCATCTTCATCCGAAAACTGAAAAATTAAAAACCCAAAAGAAATTCGATTGAAAAAGAAAACCCTAGCTCTCTGTGGAACGAAAGAGATTTGATTGTGATGAGGGCCTTAGGAGGAAATAGATACATCAGCTTCCATAACGGCGAAGAAAAGAAAGAGAAACAAATATCCGAATCTCTAGATACTGCTTTCAAAGTTCGATACAGTTTTAATCAGCTGATGATCGTGATTTCCTGTTTCAACAGATATTTTTTAAAGCTTGTTCGCAATTTGTTTCAACACAATACGATCTCAGAAATGAAATGAAATGAAAATCTTATTTTGTTCGTTCCAATCCAAATTCATACTTTATTTTTATTATTTTTAAATTTGCTGATAAAGCTGTTTAGGTCAATCAGTTTTGTATTTTTGTGTGGATAATTGATTGCTTTTATTTTATTTTCTAGTTTCTTTGAATCCTATATTACTCCAATTTTAACCAAGTAATTAATGTCATACTATTCATGCCCACGTCATCAATTTTATTTTATTTTTAAATATTCAAAATAATTAAACTTTTAAACATTGGTAAATAAAATTAATTAAACCTTTAGTAAGTATATATATTTTTAATTATGTTTTTAAAAGTTAAAATTTTAATCAATTAAATCTTTTAACGGGTAATTTTTTGTGGTTGATTGTTAAAATATCGACATGATTGTTAATAGCTATTAAGTATATTATTATTTTATTAATACGACACTCCACATCAGACTGTTACGTCAGTAAAAAAAAATAAAAAATTATTTTAATTAGTTTAAAATTTTAAGTCTGGTATGAACCTAGACAATTTTATTGTTCAAATTTATTCTTGATATAAATTTTAAATTATAAAAAAAATTTAAAATAAGACATTATTAAAATTATAAAATTTACATTTTGTTTCTACTAATATAATATTGCGAATCAAGAATTTATTGGCGTGGACCACCATATCAACAATCATTAATAGTGATAGAACATATTTTTTTGCGAAGAGATTGATTGATTTTTTAATCAAAGTTTTGGGTGTACCTTAAACCTGTAGTTAAAATGTACTAATATAACAAAATAGCATTATTGATATTTTTAAATTTTAATAATACATCATAATAGAAATCCATAATTAAATAATAATTGTAGTGATTTAATCATTTTGGTATTATTATCTAATTAAATGGGTAAATGAATATATGTTAAAAAATAGATAACTACGTAACTTTTATATCAGTCAAAAGCAAAGGTTCTTATATTCATTATTGACTTTCATAAGCAAAAAAAATGGAATATAAAATCTTAAATGTAAATTTACTAAAACATAAATGATAAATATAAATTTTAAAAAAATTGTTGGAAAAGAATCTAATAAAATATGATTCAAATCAAAATGAAATTACTTGAATTATGGCAAGATGTTGCAAATTTAGATAGAAGTCGATTTGTATAAATAATCTTAATGTTTTTTTTTTATCATTTTCGTACTTTTTTTTTTATTTTGTGGTTGAAATTATGGCCATAATTTTAAACACCATCATAGATACAGATTAGGTTTGCCAAGTAAATACCTCTTGTTTTTACATACTAATTTCTTGAATTGAAAGTAAAAACATGGAATAAAATATGTTGGGTGTGATCAGGCTGAGATGCTTATTCTTTTATATTGTCCGAATGTTAAGCCACTTTGGGATTCTATACATATTGGTGTGATCAGGCTGGGATGTTTGACCATATTCTTTTATATTGTCGGAATGTTAAGCCACTTTGAGGTTCTATACATATTGATGCTCTATTTACTATTCTTACATATTTTAGCACTGATTATTGTATTGGTTCAGTTTGCTGCTGCCAAAGACCAGCTCTTCCCTTGTTTATGGGTTGTTTTGGTACCGGAGGAACATGTTGATTTGGCTGGACAAAACCCGTTAGTGAATAAATACATAAATATAAATAAATAAATATTTATATATAAAACAAAACAAAATCAATAATTTATATTTAATTATCAGATGCGAAAAATTAATAAATAACATAACGAAAATCAGAAATCAAAAAGAAGAATCGAGTTTTACTAGATATTGAGGTCAGTTTTACACAATTTCCTTAAGGTAGATTTGGCCGTTCCTACAGTACTTGAAGAAAAGTTTGTCAACTATCTCCCAAGATACAATAACACGATAATTGAAACAGTAACACCTCTGCAGTGATCAAAGAACAAACATTACCTTTTGCTATCACCAAAACATTGGAAAATATGGAGAGGAAAAAAGAAGAATTTTAGAGAGCAAAATAAACTCACTGTGAGAGAGTGTGATTGTCCAAAAAATTCTGAAAAATTCTTAGGCTTTTATAGGCATTTAATATGGAGGAATTTTGGAAATATCCATGATACAAAATCTGTATTAATCAAATAAAATTGGGATAATTTAAATATATACAGATATAAATATGTTAAATTGAAAATTTAAATAGAAACTATCAATGACTATAATGATTAGACTAAAATTTTAAAATTGAAAAAGTAAGATAATTCAGTACAATGGTTAATAGCATATTTTAACCTTTCTTAAAAAAAAACGTACCAATTTGAAACATTTATAAGAAAAATAAAATAAATAACAAAAAGGTGATGATGATAATATTAGTGGATTATCATATGCTATTCTCAACTATTTTGGGAACTCTTTCAGACAACATTTCTTAGCACTGTAGAATTTGAGGCACAAACCAACTTTGTGATCTTTCAATTATAATAGTTTTTATAAACCTTCGTGAATTTATAAAGTAATTTAATTTCTTATTTATGTATTTTGTAACTTATAAATAACGTAAATGTATAAGTTTATAGCATCCAAGAAAAGAAGAGTTAAGGCTGTCTTAGAAATTTATTTTTCATCTCTTGTTTTACCATAATATTCTTTAGTCTTATAAGTGAGAACTTATTTTGAACAACAAATAAACATTTGTCTTATTTTGAAAAAAAACAGATTATTATAGGGTAACATTGGGCCTCCACGTTCATGTATGGTTTGAAACGATTCAAGCCTAATAGAGTTAAATAGTAAGATAATGCCCAATAGGTGGTTTTAAGACTTAAAACCTTATGAGTGGGACAAAATTAGGTTAGTAAAAACGAGACATTTAAGAAGACAAGTTAAATTTTGTTTTCAAAACAGCTAGGACTGCTCATCTGTCTAAATTCTTCAGTGGCACGTAACAAAATAGCTGCACACCTCAACAACACTTAAATTTGTCTTCAACACAATTATATGGTGTCCGAATACCAAATGACAAGTCACCTTAAGAAGTGTTAATGTTGCTGAGTTTTTAATAGCCGAGAAATTTAACCTTACTCCAAAAAGGATTTTCGACCCTTGAGTTCAGGCCCACGTTTAACTTCATATGTTTTTCCCTTGAATCTTAAGCTAGCAAGGGGAAGGGGAACGGGACCCATGGCCATGATTTAATATTTATAATATATCTCCACGCACAGTTTCCTCATGATCTATTCCATTAGTCCGTCGGCATGGTCGGTTCAGTGTGGCTGCTGCATGCCGGCCGGTCCCTATCTCTCATTGTATCCCCCCACGTTTACTTTTTCATCATTATGAGAGTGGTATGATAATGTTGTTTCAATGGACGCACTTAACTATTAATAACTTGCAGCTCTCTAGTTTCAGTGAGATTTATACTATAGAATGGGAATTCAACATCCTTTTTAATGATTCATCCAACACTATCTTAGAGTTCTAAGAGTGCGAATTACCTTTTCAAAATGTTATGCATTTAGAAGCAGATGATCCAAATTTTGATATATTTATACTTATTATTATCTTGTGAAGTGGATTACAAGTAAGGTGCGCAGGACCACGAAGAAGCCTCTAATTATCAACCTTATCTTTTCTCTTTTGTACCATTAATTTTTGGGAATTATTGAAATCAATTTGCTCTCATGCTTTTCTTCTATTACTAGTTTTCAAAATCAGGTGTTTTTTTTAAACTATTATTTAATAAAGGGATAATATATTTTTCTTTTCTCTTCAACTTGGTAAATCGGTTTATTTTGGTTCATTTTGGCACTTGAATTTGACAATTAAATTCACTTTGGTTCCTTAATTTGAAAAACATAAAAGTTTGATGATGTGACACACTTGAAAATTTGCCAAGTGATGACATGGTTTAATATTAGAGTGTCACATTTAGTTTTTTAATTAACTAAATTGATGGTTGAATAGGCCAGACCATCGAATTTCCAATTCAACCAATTTGATTGGTTGGACCTTTGGGCCAACAATAATTAAATAAAAAATCTAAAAAAGAGTAAAAAAATTAAACTAATTCAACCTATACAATCGATTTTTTCCTTGTTTTTATTTTTATCAATTTCAAGCAATTTTTTAGTCAATTGGTTCAACCTTTTTATTTGGACCATTATATCAATCAGTTCTTGATCTATCCGATCTGGTCCAATTCCAATAATACTAGTCACATCATCAAATCTTGATGGAATTTAAGTTTAAGAACCAAAATGGATTTAGTTATCAAGTTAAAGGGCTAAAAATATATTATCCCTTTAAGCAAATATTCTTATTTAAATATATATATATATTATCCTAAAAGTAAAGGAATTTTAAATTATATTTTAAAATATAATATTGTGTACAAGGCTTTAGAATTTCCATAAGCAACCCTTTTTTCCAAGAGTATATTTACTTATTTCTTTGGGTCAAGTGCTACCATCAAGGCCAATAATAGAGGGTTGAGTTCGCCCACCTTTAATAGCTTGTCGAACTGCTTCATTGATTGACAAGATTAAACCCCTCATGGAAGCCTTCTAATACGCATCTAGTAATTAAACTATCTTCCTTCATGAAATTTATGGTTTTAAACCGAACATAAGATATTAACTCTCCAAGAAATGCTTAATACAAATGTGTCAAAATACAAAGTAACGATAAGCAACTATTCAGCCGAAAGCTCTCACCAAAGCACACAAGATGTACGATTCACAAATGCCTCACAATAGTCTATTTATAAATTGAAACCGCCACCTTCTCCAAATAAGTAAAGAGAGAAATCAACATTTAAAATAAAAGAATCATCCACACAAAATCTCTTTTTTAATTTTCGAAACAAAACTCCAAATAAACTTTGGCTCTAAGTAAAACTAAGCCAAAGAGTTTAAAAGATAAAAGGATAAAGTTTGCTTCCCATCAAACACTCCTCCTTCTCCCATTGGGAAATAAATCCTCCAAGAAAAATAAAAACAAATTAAATTTGAACCAATAATCACTTTGATAGAAAACCAATGGAAATTAAACAAGTGAGAAATGCCTTGCATGAATTAGATGTGTGCTGCTTCTTTAAAAAAATGTATAATGTAAATAAAAAGTTTATTATATTTGAAAACATTAGTTGTATTAATAATTAATTAAATATTTTATATTTACCACATTGGTGATATGATGTTAGTTATTATTAATAATTAATTAATTTTGCAACAATACATTAAATCCGAAAATCAGAATCAAAATTTTAATTTTTAATGTTATACTAAATTATAAAATTCTATTCCAACTTATGTTTTTATATTATAATAATTATTGTTATATAAAAATGCCTAGCCTATGAATAAATTCCTAAGCCTTAGCTAATAAAATAGAAGTAACATTATGCCACTGAAACCCGCAATTTGTAACAAGTCTAAACTAATAGGAGTCAATGTGATACGGAATTGGTCCCTAAATTTCAAACCTAATTTAATGCAGACTGCAAACAAATAATTTTCCCACCCAAAGAGGGCCTTTATGTTTTCTGTAGAAACATGCACGTTCTGTCCTTGAAACAGAAATAATGAAGATAGATTTAGGACAAGAAGACTCCACCATTAAATGCTTGAAAAAGAAAAAGGGTCATAAGCAAGCCGATAATCTGCACGGCTTAGAGACAAAGTAGATGATTTTATATGTATTCTAATACACAAGTTAGGATATAAAAGAGAAGTTGATGGATTTAATAATGGGCAAGAAAGGGGGCAATCAACACATTCTGTTCATCATCATTTGGTTTCTGCTTTCAGCACTCTCAAAGTGGCAAAGAGTTGTCAAAAGCCCAAGCTTCCACTTCCACCATCATTTTCATCATTATATATAAAGCTCAAGAAGAGAATATATTTTGATCATCACTACCTCATGTTTCCTGCTCTTGGAAACTGTCCCACTTCCACAACCATATATATTCATTTATACACTTGTTTTCCTTTTTATGTAATTTCTTACTCTCTCTTATCCTAATTCTAACTTTAAGATTTCATCACATATCTTATTAAATGAATGATTAATTTATTCATTTGATAAAAATATAATTTAATAATTATTAATTATAAATAAACCCTAAATCTTGAAAGCACTGTCTAATTCAATTAGAAGAGATGTCCATATATAGCCAGAGAAACTCTTTTCTGGGGGAGGTTAAACAGTGGTCCATCAATGGAGATAGTAGGATTTTCAATGATAATTAAGATCGGAAATGTGCATTCTCTGCGGCTTCCTCCAAATTCAGCCATAAAAATCTTCCAAGATACACACAAGGTAATCAATTTAATTAGTTACATTCCTTCTAAATTTAAAAATTTTATTTTTTGTAAAATCAATTCAAAAAATTGCATAATTAAAAATGAGTTATTTGAGTTAATTTTGTTAAAGGTAATTTAAAAACATAAAATAAAATTTTAAATTTTAGAAGAAAATTAATTAATTAATTAATTAAATGGATTTTAATATTATAGTAATAAATCGGTTGACATTATCAAATGATTAATTTTTTTCAACAATTTATTTATTTGATTTTGAATTTTGAAATATAAAATTTCTAATTTGAAAAAAAAAGAATTTCCAATAGGGGTAAACAAGTACATTTTGACAATTTTTCAATGCCTTGTTTTAGCTTTTAGTGTTCTTTATTTTATTTTACCTATTTTAATGTTTAGTTTTCTTATCTAGATCAAGACTCAAAAAAATATTTTGTTTTGGGTGGTCAAAATGAAAGAAACCTAAAAGTTAGGCAACCAAAACGAAAACTTGACAATAATAAGTCGTTGCTAGTGATTAAATGAAGTACTTGGAACAAGTGACAAAGAAGTGGGCACTTCTTTGGCACCAAATTTGGAAATCGAAAACACAAAGAACACATGTATTATTTAATGCAGTTCGATTTTCCTACATTTGCGGAGTCTAGCTCAGTGAGAAATATTTACTCTCTTCAATAGTTTCAACAAGTGAACTTAACCTATCACACATCCCATAATGATTCTCCTCACTTTCGAACTTTCAAGAACAATACTCTCACCACTAAGTTCACCTCTATGAACTTAGAAAGTAAAACCACAACAAAATCGATTTTACTAACAAATTGCATTTTAAGAAAAGTTTCCTAACTTGAACAACATAAGTGCTAAAAACTCTCAATACAAAAACCTATACAAGTCCCTCCCTTAAATAGATTTCATTCGAGACTTGCTAACATAGAAGATCTATAACAATTCCATTAAAACAATAATATGATAGATTGTTTACAATATAATAATAGAGAATAAAACATATAGGACTTTTGGTTGGTAATCTCATTGAGTTTCAATCCAATTGAAATGCCCATGTTGTAAAGGATTGTCTCGGGTAATTTAATTCAATCCAATCTTCCATGTGAGTTTCCCAAGTAATATGCCATTCATTGTTGGGCTCAGTATGCTCCAAATAATCAGCACAACACAATAAAACCATTTAATAAATTGTCAATACTCAAATATAGAAACTATCGCTAAACAGCTCTAGTGCTAGAGAAGTGGCACTTCCTTGGAACTTAAAAGCTAGTTTCCTATTTTTCAACATTCCCCCTTCTTGGATATTTGTTGAACAAAACTTAACAATCCAAGAAACTATATTAGTCATGAAACATATGCTCCCCTTTGGCATGTTCTCATTATTACTGAGCAAGTAACTTAGTGAATTAATCATTAATACTATGAACGAGAATGCATCAATAACCAATCAACCAAAATTCTAATTAAGAAATTTTGAAATAAAATATCAATGAAAAGATAGTTCGTATAGAATCCAAAAACTATCATCATCTGAATAAGGCATTAAAGTAAGTATATAGCTATCTAGCTACTGTAATAAAAAAACTAACCAACATAAGAGTTCAGTTTCAAAATAGAAATCTCCCCTTCAAAACCTCAAAACAATTTCGCTCTCCATCAACCAATCTTCCTTTCAACATATTTCTCCCCCTTTTTGTTTAAAAAATTTTCCAAATCAGTCCTCATCATCTTGGGCTAGTAGGTTAGCTATTAGAGCCTATTGTTTGTCAATGTTTTGTAGCAGCCCAATTTTGGGGCTAGTCGGAATAGTGGTCTCGGGACCACAAATTCAAAGTTAGCGAAATTATTTTATTATCAAAATAAAGTCATAGTATGGTTATAATGGTGCATGAAAAATTTGGTGAGCTAATTTTAACGTTTGTGAGCCCAATTGCGAAAAAGGACTAAATCGCATAAAATGTAAAAGTCCTAATTTGATAGCTAAAGATGTCAAATAGCTAGAGGATGAAATTTTGGGGTCTTTAAAGAGAAATTAGACCCTTAGTGACTAGGGTGGCCGGCCATAGGAGACAATTTGATGGGAAAGTCAAAATTAGGTGGTGTTTGGTCACAAATTTTGACTAGTTTTAAATTAAATAAAACAAAGGCCACATCCCTTTTATTTTTCTTCTTCTTCACCGATTTTTACCAGCCATAGGAGTTTTTTAAACTTAAAAATTTTCAGCAACTTGAAGAACTCACAAGTAAGTGATTTCCTTGTCCTTTGTTGATGATTTTTGTATTTTTGAGACCCTTGAAGCATGAGCTTTCCAATGAGGGGTATATCTTACAAACTGGTTGAAGGTCTAGGGTTTTTCCATGAGATCATTTAGAGTGTTTTCTAAAATTTTATGGAAGAATATGAGTCTTAGTTGTGTAATAGATAACTTTTGTGAAAGGTGTTACCATGAAAACACCTAAAGGGACTATTTTGCACAAGTTCTAAAATAGTTGATAAATGTGTGAAATATGATGAATTTAGAGTTGCTATAAGAGTAAAAAGAGTTTAGCTAAGCTTAATATGCAAATAAATATGATAAAAATCGATTTTCGAGCGTAGGGGTAAAATAGTCATTTTTGCCAAAGTCTAGGGGTAAAATGGTCATTTTATCGAAAATGTGAATTTTGATTTTCCTAATTGAATTTAGTGAATAAATGAGTGTATTTTGCTAATACAGATCAAGAATTTTCAAATTCGAACCTAGACCGGGGGAAATCCAAGTAAATCGACTAAACCGACTAGTCGTATACGTTTTGTAATACAAGGTAAGTTGTATGTAAATAATACAACTTCATTTTTAATGTATGTATTGAATTTTATTGAATTAATATAGCATGAATTGTTTGGTTGTGAAATTGAGAATGTATAATGATAATTGAGATAGTGGAAATTTCGTTGTAACCTGAAGAAGTAAATCGGATATTCATGCCATGATGTTCGGGTCATTTGTTTGTAAGCTAGTGTAAGACATGTCTGGGACATGCATCAACCATATTATGAGAGCCAGTGTAAGACCATGTCTGGGACATGGCATCGGCATTGAGACGAGAGCTAGTGTAAGACATGTCTGGGACATGCATCGGCCTCGAGACGTAAGCCAGTGTAAGACATGTCTGGGGTATGCATCGGCTACGAGATGATAGTCAGTATAAGACCGTGTCTGGGATATGGCATCGACTTTAGATATGAGCTAGTGTAAGACCATATTTGGGACATGGCATGGGCACCTTACCCACGTTTGAAGCTTAATAAATATCCAGTAGTGCTCCAAATGGTTCAACGGTAAACGCTATGTTCTTAAGATAATAAGAAAAGTATAACCGTGTTGTGAATGGTACATGTACCTAATTGGTACGTATGAGTCACACGGGCCATCAGTATGACCATGTCAAAATGGTCACACGGGCGTGTTATCCTTCCACACTGGCGTGTGTCCTTGTGTTAAGTGACATTTTTCTATAGTTGGAAAAAGGGGGCCCGAAATGGTCTCGAATGATTTACGATGTGTGTTTTGGGCCTTGTAAGCCCATATTCAGGATATGTTGATAAGTTTTAAAATAGAACAGAGTTTTGGTAACTTGGAAATGAATGAAAGCTTGAGTTTAAAGTTGGGTAACGCCTCGTATTCCGTCAGGTTTAGGATACGGGTATGGGATGTTACATTTTTACTCTAATTGCTTTGGCCTCTACTCATAGTTTGTCACAAAGTGTTTGATTGAAGTTTATAGAGGCTTTGAGTTCAGTAATGGTTTAGGCTTTCATCCGCTTAGGCATAGGAGTAGTGCCTTCGTTAGTGGGCACTTCCTAGGTGGAATTTCTTTTTCAGCAGATTGTTTTTCTTTATGATTAGAGGCTTCTTGTTTTTCTATCAGATAAGTATTATTTGTATTCTACTAATGCAACTAGGATTCTTTTATCTCTCCCTATGAATAGATGGCACTGGTAGAACTATTCATACATAAGTTTTCAATATTGTTATTTTGCTCGAAAATATTCATGCAACAAATGAAGAGGTGTTAATGAATGGGTCTCAATTGTATTGATTATTGGAATTTGATGACACTGTGACACTATGAGCTCAGTTATTGCATTTCTGAAATAAAATGGACGTACATATTTCTTATTTATCATGATTGTGTGTACATAATTTTTGAAATTATTTAATATAAAAAAATATTTATAATATATTATTATGATCATGATGTGATATGTATGTTACTTAAAATCCTATTATATTGAGTTGTAATGTTATATTATTTAGAAAGATGTATGTGAGTTAAATTATATACAATCGTCATAGCTCACATTGCAATACACTATAATAAGATAATAATGATTAATATTATTTTTGTTATGCACACTCAAAGTTTATTCTATTAAAGCTTATGTTTTATCACACTAGGTCAAGTGGGAGAATGTAAGATTTTAGCCAATTTTATGGACCGAATTAAGTTTAAAAACAAATAGCTTGATTTAAAAGGATTAAGTGTTTTATTTTAATAGAAATTAAATCCTATTTGTTCGTCCGATTACTTGATGGAAGTATAGAATGAAAGGTTGATTATTGTAATTGATCCTGCACAAAACAAACACACACAAATTGAAGCATGCCTTCATGGGTTACGATTTATTTTATTGAAAGAAAAAAGTTAAGAGAGAGAAATTAATTGATCGTGGTGTTCTTTTTCGCCAAACTCAAAGATCAACTCTATTTTCACATTAAAGAATTCTTATACATGTGAAATCATATTATTTTAAATATCTTAAAATTATATCTTAAAGATTTAAATTACATAATATAATATCATAAAGATGTTGCATGAAACATTAAAAAATTTATAATAAATAAATATAGTATGCTTTAATTACTAAATAAATCTAAACTTGGACATGGTAGGAAATAAAAAAAAAACTAATATATATTATTCCCCTCTATTATTTCCATCCCATGATTTATTTATTGTTACAAACGAAGTTGCCGTCAGCTCTTCCAATTTGTTTCTATTGAGATCATTTTAGAGAAGTAATTTTTTTTTCATATCTAAGTCAATTAAATTTTAAAGACAATAAATATAATTTATTGTATTAGATATTCAAAATTTAAGTAAAGAATCAATTCTAAATTAATCTTTTGTGATATTTGTAATTATTAAAGTTAATTCACAAAACTATCATTTATGAAGTTATTTTGGGCTAATATATAATTTGTCCTTTGAATTTGTCCAAAAGTAATTCATTTTCTAGATTTTTTTTTACCTAATTGTTACCTGAAATTATATTTCGTCACTCAAGTTGATACTTTCACACTAATATTATTAGTTTGAGCTGACGTGGCACTGATGGCCAATCTTATAGTGACATGTGGTAGCCTCTTAGTATGACATGTGTTACATAAATTAAAAAATTATTATTTTTTAAAAAATACAAATTAATTTAAAAGTATAATTTTTTTTTGGATAAATTCAAGTAGCAACTAAGTACTTTTTGACAAGTTCAAGGGATAAACTACATGTTAATTCTTAAAAATTTACCATTGCTAACAAATTGGGGGAATGTGTGTGATGGAATATAAGCTCAGGTACTAACTAGGTAAAAAAATGTAGGTATTAATTAAGTATTTTTAGACAAATTTAAGAGATAAATTATATATTAACCAAAATTTTTTTATAAAATATTTGAAAAAAGATAAATTATTTAAAAAGTGAAAATATAATAGATTGGAAGAGAGTTAAAAGCGAAAATCACTTAAAATATATGAAATATTTTAAAAAAGAAAAATATATATTAAATGCATGGCACATTTCAAAATTTCAAACATTATTTTTATTTTTAAAAGCCTTTTATTTACTAAATTAATATAAAAATAATATTTTTTATTACTTTCAAAAAAATATCAAAATGATATGAGTGGCAAATTTTTTATTCAAACTATGTGTTTTTATAAAAAAAATATCAAAAAAAGTTTGTTTTTCAAAGGCATAAATCAATATAGTTGATGGCGATTTGGGTAGGTTATGCGAATTTGAGCCTTTAAAAAATATGTTTTTTTTAGATGACAAAAATTCTTACCCAATTCATTATCATCTACCCAAATCACCATTAACGGGGTTAATTTATATAGATTTGCCTGACAAATTTTTATATGATCTTATCTCACTCAACACTTCGATCCCCCACTATAAAAAACCCACAAAACATAAAAAAAAAATCCAAATTAGTTGGAATTTTTTAAAAAAAAAACTCATTCCAAAATTACTCCAAATATCCTAACCCACTCTCTAAACTCTAACCCTTTTTTAAATTCTAATTCAATCAAATAATCCTAAACTAATTGAGGCTTGTGTGCCTGGGAGGGGCTTGACAGCTCATTGCCCCCTTACCTCAATGGTCAAAACAAATTTTCATGCTCAAATCGCCTCCAACTAGGGGTGTTCAAATGGTTAACCGATCGGTTAACTAAATTGAATTAGTATTAATTGAATTATCTGAACTTTTTAATTTTTTAATTGTTAACCGAACTGAAATTTTTTTTAAAAAAAATTAGCCAAACCAAAATATTTCGATTAATTCGGCCGGTTAACCGAATTAACCGAAATTTATATATTTTAGTTTTTTTAGTTAAAACAAGTATAATACATATAAAAAATAAATTTATAATGTTCATTTGATTGGATTAACCGAATTAATCGAACTAGTAATAGCCTAATACATATAATCTATAATATTATTGATTAAGTTTGGTTAATTACCCGATTTCAAAAACCATTAACTGAAATTCAAAAAAACCTTTAACTAATCTCCAACCGAACTAGACCGTTAACCAAATTAAATCGGTTCAGTTGGTTAATTCAATTTTAACCGAAGTTTGAACACCCCTACCCCCAACAAACCTGATTAAGGACATGGACTTCAAATTTCCGCTTTTCACTATCGATTTAATATCATTTGGGTAAAAAACTCAATAATAAAACTTTTTTAATTTTTTATACAATATTTAGAACTATTTGTATTCTCACTCTTAACCCTTAAATAAAATAATAAACACGCTTCAAATAGTTGGAACCCACGTCTTCTTACATTACTAGTAATATCAATACTAATTGAACTAAAACTCAATCAACAAAAATATTTTAATTTTAAATATTATAAATAATATTATATATAAGATTAATTCTTTCTTATATAATAACATCGGTAATGATACAAATATGACAAATTCTATCCTTAAAGAAAGGAAAGCAGAGAAAAGGGATGCAAAACACAATTATTGATGCCGCTTTAGCAAAATGTAATAACCTATACTACTATATATATACTGGCCTTAGGGCCTTTCTTCTTTCACACTGCTCTACGGTTTTCATTATTATTGTAAATTGGTCTCTTTATTTAGATTATATTTATATTTTAACTTTGATTTCTATAAGATTTAATTTTCATCCTTTATTTTTCTTTTACATAATTTAGTATCTCAATGTTTATAATTTCAATAATTATTTATATAAAAAGTAGGTCCTAAACAATTTTATCACCGCATGTGTTCTTTTTCTCGCCTTATAAAATAATGGTAAAAATTTTAGTATTAATCTATCTACTTTGCTAAAGTTTAGGATTTAGTCTATATTAATTATTTTAATAAGTATTTGTTATACTATACGTTGATAATGACAATAGGAATGATCGTAAAGTAATAAGAAAGAAAAATAAGAATAGGCAGATTTTACGTAGAAAACTCTTAACAGAAAAAATCATGGGTAGAAAAAGAAAAATTCACTAATGTTAAAAAATAACAATACAAGAGGTTTTCCACTACACACATTTTAAGGATTAAACAACTCTGTTATAGTTAATGTCAAATAGAAGAAGTATAGTCTTATATGGATTCAACTTGTGTGACATGATCTGTACCGTAGGGGCTCTGTCCCCGCACCTCGATCGCCCCTACAAATCTCCTATTTTACCTTTCTATTTTATTTTTTTAACAATTGAGTTGCATATTAAACTTTTCAAGCCAGATCAAATGTAATTTAAGTCACACTACTCTATAAATATTTAATAGAAAATTGAAGACGAACGAAAGCTGACATAACATTCTAATATATCTAATATATTAAAATAAGATGGTGATAGAAGTAAGATGTGGAAATATCCAAAATTCTAGTTATATTTATTTTAAATTATTATTAAGTATTATTGATCAATCTATTAATTATGTATCTTAACATGATTTGTTAAAAATATATAAATTTATACATATCGAATATAAATATTTTGATTTTCTTTTCCTTTTAACAAATTAATAAGAAAGGAGAATGAACGACAATTATTGAGCTGGACATGCTCTGGAAGGACAGATGATGGGGTGACAAACGTGTAAATACAACTCCATGGTTTGGACGTGGAAATAAATCATTGTTAATTAAACGTGTAAATATAATTACATGATTTGAATATGAGTTTGAAGATGTTAAAAGTACATTTATATATTTAATTAAAAATCGAAGTGAGTTTTAGATAATTTAAATAAAAATAAAGGAGAAGATTTTGATTTACATTTTAAAGTAAGGGTTTGTTTGTTTGGTGTAAAATTTTTTACAGAAATGATATCTGGAAAATGTATTAATTTTTGAAAAAATTGATACTTTATGATGTTTGGATGATTTTATGGAAAATATTTTTTTGTTGTTTTGTAAATTTTCTTGAAATCATTTTTTAAAAAATGTTTTGAGTGAAAAAAAATATAATATTAACAAGATTTTTCATAATTAATTTGAGATCTAAAACTTTGAGAATATAAAAAATGAAAAAAAGAAAAGAGAGAAGAAAATGACATGAAAAATATAGATCAAATTACATAGGATAGAAAATAAATAAAAATAAAATTCATGGCATGAAAAATGAAAAAAAGAAGAAGAAAAATGATCTGATTTTGTAAAAACAACCGAAAGGAGGGAACAAGGTTAGAAAGGATGTGGCATTAGCATCCCACAACGTGCCCCTAAAATGATGTATTGTAGTATCCTGATATTTTATTCGTAGTTTATTAAATTTCATTATATTTGGTACATTGGGAAAAAAGAACCTTTATTTCTCACACCAAAAGTAATAAAGAAAAAGATAATGTTTGCGGAAGGAGCTACATTTTCTTGGAAAAAAATCCTCCGATATCTTTCATATATATTTTTTTTATTACAAATCAACGCCAAAATTTAACAGTGAAGGTAGCTCAACAACCTGATATGGCTCCATCCATCCCAATACAAAAAACACATGTCAACATTGGCAAAGCTAAAAAATATTGACAGAAAAACACACAAGTGGTATGGAGAAGAGTCAAATTTTTTGAACATCAGTGTCATTTTCTAAGGTCCAATGGAGTTTTGTTCTCTCACATGGACTAGTGTAATTCCTAAAATACATACATCACATGAAAATACATCCAGCACAAGTAAATTATTATATCATTGTTTCTAGTAACTCATGATCAAACAGCCCAATTCCTTCATTCATTCATTAAAAAAGACAAAAGGCAGAGGCAACATTTCAGCTTTCTATTCATATTATATATTACAGACATCATCCATCCTTGTCCTCATATGCAACATAAAACAGAGGAAAATTAAAGAAAGAGAAATTAAGAGCAGCAGAATGTGATCACTGGATCTGTTTAAGTTGAGCGACGAGTAGTAAGTATGCCGTAATTAGCTGTTCTGCTAGACCTTGGCAGATACACTACTGATTCCGAGACAGCACAGGTTCTTTTACAAGAAGAGTAGAGATTAATAAATCCCAACCTGTCACTGATACTCCTTGTTACTTTAACTCCACTCCATAAATTGCTTCCTGATTCTTCATCATTATCATCTTTGCAACATTCCACCATCGCCGCGAAAAATGGATCCTTCCCGCCTGCATTCGATGCTTTTTTCCGGGCTAAAATCTCTTCAAAGTTGTTCCTTTTGGAGGTGGGTGGAGTGGCCGGGGGAGGTAATGGCAGCAACTTTATGGACCCTTTTTGCTTCTCATCTTCTAGCTTCTTCTTAGGAACCCCTGGCAAATGCTCCCAAGAAAAGGGTACACCGGAAAATCGGAGTGGTGTAGCAGGACTCAGAGGTGAATCCTCCGGAAAATACAAAGATCCGAGTGAAGATGACGACGAAGAAGAAAGTGTTCGTCGGGAGGAATGGTATTTGGCTGCCGGAATGATGGTGTCACAATCTTTTGAAGCCATTTGGTCACGGCCACTTTGAGTTGATGAGGAATCCATAGCTTAAGAGAAAAAGAGAGGGGGGGGGGGAAGACCAATTTGTGTTGTTATATGATGCCTTTTTATTTATTTATTTGATCTTGTTTGCATATATTTATATTGATACCGTATTTGTTGCATATAAAAAGTTTTCTTCTTTTCTTTAGGTTTATTATATATATATATATATTTATATTTATCAATTTTACTTTTTTTTATGTTTTTTAAATTAAATTGGGTTCTCAGTGTTATAAAAAAAATTCAATTTTGACCATAAAATTTTCTAAAAAATTAAATTAATTTTTAAAAATAAAAATACTAACTAAAATATATAATTTTTAAACATTTCATTCCACATGTTAATGTATATGTACTTAATGCTAATTTTTCTTAATTTTTAGGAACCTTATATATATTTTGAATTTTATTATAATTTTTAAATTATTTATTAATTTGATATATAATACAAATAATATTATGTCAACATGAAATATACATTAAAGAGTTAATATTTTAGCAAATAATTCTATTTAAAAAAATACGTAATTCTTTTTAAAAAATTAATGAGTAAAAATTAAATGAGATTATAAGATAATATCAAATAAAAAAAGAGAGGGGAAGGCAAGGAAATATAAAAAGGAGTAGGGAGAGAATGGTGGTGGTTTATGTAGCTGAACCGATACATGGGACCCTAAACCGGTGGTAAATCAATATTGTGGTTATTATTGTTTTTTATTGAAAGATGAACCTATATATTTAAGAAATAGTCCCACATATTTATATTTATTTTGGGAGGTGTCCTTATTATGGTTAGATTGAAATGTGGCCATGGAAATGGAAATGCAAATGCAAATGCAAATGCAACATTAGACTGCGTGACAGTCTCCTTACATCATATATGCACAAACCCGGTTTTACATGAAATCCTACCTTAATCAAACCACCATACACTCACCATTTATTTTCATAAAAACATTAATCTAAATTAAAAATAGTTTAATTGGATTTCGATTATGAAATAAAATTTGGGTCAAATATATTTATATTTTTTATTAATTAATTATATTTTTTAAGTTATATATATATGTAATTTTTTTAATATCCTATTTAAAAAGGAAGAATTATATTCTTTAAAGTATTTGTGTGTTAATAAATTAAATCCAGATTTTGATAGTTCCAACGTAGAGAATTATGGGGTGTTGAATTAATGTAGCAAATTTCAATTCTAATGCGACAGAAAACCTGAAACGGTTGCTGACAATGTCTGCAATTGCTTTTCCTTGATCTACTTTTGCAGTACAAATTATTGGTTTGTTTTCATTGAAAAATAAAATCTAAAGGCATCGATTTACAAAGATGGTGTTTTAAGTCTAAAATGGTAATTTTATTTTAACTCTGGTTTGCATTTAACGATGTTAATCTATAGATTTTGCATCAACCAGTTGGATCTATTGGTCAATAATTCACCTTTGATTCCTATTTTATAAGTTTCTCATTCATCCAGTTTAATTTTCTTAACTTCATTAACTAGATGAGACCAACATTTGATACTTTTTGATTTTTTTTTTTAATTTCGACTCATTTTAATTGAATTATTTAATTTTTTCAAATCATAAATTAACTTTTTCAAATACAAGTTGAGTTACATTTTACAATTCAAATAACTTGAACAAAATTTTATGTAAATACCTCCTCAGTCCCTGATAATTTTAAAAATATGTAAATTTATCTCTCTCAAAATATTTAAAATTTTTAAAATAATCTTCTAAAATTCAAAATATTTATAAAATATTTTTTAAAAATTTTATAAAATATTTGTATAAATTCAAAAAAATAAAAATATTAAAAATATATAAAAATACTAAATTATAATTTTTTTAAAAAAATCCAAGATGATAAATTTGAGGTATTAAATAAATAATTATCAAACCAAATTTATATACTAATCATCTTTTTTTCCATTATTTTATATATATATATTTTAAAATATATATAAATGATATTTGATATTTTTTAATTCAAGTTTTAAAAATTTATTGACTCGACTCAATTTAATTTTAACATGACAAGAAATAAAATCCAACAATACAATATTTAACATGATTTAATAGCTTTAGTTTACATCCATGATCTAAAGATATAAAGATTGGTCCATTAAACTTTTACAAGAAAAAAACACACACACACACACACAAAATACAATTTATATATACAACTTCACTTCAGTATATTGACTTTCTCCCAGCAATGACAAAATTCCTAAGGACTAAGGTTTCTATTTATAGGCTGGGCAAATTGAAGGGGCACAATGTATTTTTAAAATTTTGTAAAATTATAAGTTAATATGTTAATAAAATTATATTTTATTCTCTAAAAAAAAATCATATTTTTCAACTTTGTCTTCCTAAAATGATTTTTCAGCACAATGAGGGACTTGTGCTCATTAAACTCAAAGTCTTTCCTTTGAGTTAAAAAATCCAAAGTTCAATCGAATAATTTTTTCTAATATTTTCAAATTCTAGAATTATTAGAGAGTGAATTAAAGAATTGAACATAATATAAAATCTGAGATTTTTTAACGGGTAGAAGTTAAAATCCTATGTGTATCCTCAAATTTTAGATTTTAATTATAATCGCCAATATTTTATTGAGTTATCTTTGAAATGATGGGTACCAAATTTTTGCCCAGGCTCATTTACCATTAAAGCCCAAATTTTTAAACCAAAAACAAACCCCAAAGACCAAAAATAGACTCAAAATCAAATCAAAAACAAAATAAAACCCAATTTTGAAGCCCAAATTACCCAAGCCTTAAATTAACCCTAAATCAAAAAGAAAAGAAAAACCCTAACACCCTTTTCTGTTGCAGCCGCCGCAAGCCTTCCCACGCACGTCCTCCACGTCGGTTTCCCCCACGTCGCCTCTCACCCATGTCGGCTCCAATGGCTCCACGTTCGCCATAATTTCATTTTTGTACCTGTAAAAATAAAGGCTATAAAATACAAAAAAAAACTTACTTTTTTAACTTCGGCCACTACACGTGGTGGCCAACGACGGCGGCAAAACGACGGACGAGGACGAAGCTCTGGTCCAGTTGCTGAAGAATTGGATGGGGCGAGAGAATTTGGAGAGCTTTTCAAATGGTTTTTGAGGAAAATGAAAGGAAAATATTGTTGAAGGGTTTTTTTTTTTACTTTTATTCCTTATTTATTATGCTAATTAATTCAATATTCCCGTATTTATGTTTCATTATGATTATTTTAATAATTAAAATGGTTTCTATTATTATGGTGTTTTATATTATTATTGTCTTAATTATTTATTTATCATCATTAAATACCACTGCTATATCTTTTTATATGAGTACCTTTTTCGTATATAATTATTGTTATCTTTATTATTTGTTGCCATTATTCTTACTTTTTTTAATATTATTTTCACTTTCTAATGCTATTTATCATTAACTTATTATATTATTTTTATCATCTTTTTTTACTACCATTGTATATTATTATTCTTTTGGGTTACTTTTTTTTTAAATTATCTTTATACGATATTCATTTTTTATCTATTTTATTAAAAGTTAATTATTTTAAATATAGTTTATTATACTTATTATTATTTATTGTTTATCATTATTGTTAACTTAGCATCGTTATTATTTTAATTTTATTATTATTATTATTATATTTAGTAATACTATTGATATATTGCTATTATTGTCATGTTTATTATATTATCATATTTATGACTATTGTTGTTTCCATTTTTTATTATTTATTAAAAACTATATTTTTTTTGTTATTTATATAAGGTTAGCATGATTCTCATATTGTCATTTTTATGTCATCCATTATTATTTATCGTTTTTTTCCTCTCCAAATTTTAATCGTTTTAGTTCTTTTATTCCATAATGTATTCTCAACTTGTTTTTAATATAAAAACAATTTTCTATACTTAATCGTTTTAAAAAACGTGCCCTACCGTATTGGGTTCGTCTTTTTTTTATTCAATTTAAGTATTTTATTCAACATTTTGTTCCCAAATAGTTTTTAATAAAGGCAATTTTCTATACTTAATCGTTTTAAAAAACGTGCCCTACCGTACTGGATTTCGTTTTTTATTTGATTTAAGTATTCGAATATCCTTCTTAATCGATTTATTCTTTAAATTTTCTCCTAAACAATGGCAATTTTTGATATTTGGAAGCTCGGAAAATTGTACCCTACCGTATTGGGTTTCGGTTTTTGTTCGATTCAAATATTCGAATATCCTTCTTATTGAATTTCTCCAAGTTTTGAAAAGTGGAGGCACTGTTCTGTATTTAAAAATTCGAAAATCATTCCCTACCGTTCTGGATTGTGGTTTTACGTTTGATTTAAATATCTGAATACCCCTTTTTTTTTAAAAAAAAAGTGCACGAATTTCTAAATAGAAGACAAGCTCATAATCAGGGGTAAAAAACGTTGTGTCCTACCGTACTGGACGTGACGTTTTATCTTGGAGCGAGATGGTCTTTAACTCACGTTTAATTTACTCAAATGTTTCAAAAAGGATGATCGTGCTTTAAATTTTTTTCAAATTTTCAGTTTTCGACATTAAGACAAACTAATCAATAAAGTACCGATTTTGGGCGTATTGGAGCTCCTTCCTCATACGTAACTGACTCCCGAGCCTATTTTCTCAAAAATTCGTAGACCAAAATGTTTTATAAGGTGGCCCAATCACACCACAAAAAGGATTGGTGGCGACTCCAAATTTTCGTTTTTGAAAGTCGATCCCTGTTTTTAAAAAAAAATGGTTTCGACAACATGATTTCAAGGTTTATAGCTCTAGATAAGATCATTTTCGTAAAGTTGTACAAATCATATAAGAGTTTGAGATTAATCACAAGATTTCAAGGGGCTAAGACTTTATGAAACCTTCATACCATTTTTTATTTTTTGTGATTCCTACTATCAAAATTATAGATTTGTGACTTGTTTTTGCAATAGTTTTTAAGTTATACGATTCCGAGTTCTATAACTTGAGATATGATCGTTTTTGTAAAGTAATATAATTTCTTGAGAGTAATTCGAAATTAATCACAAATTCACATATTTGACTTCTAAATTCGGATCAAAACTCATCCAAGTACTATATTATCGATTATTTATTGTTGTTAAATAACGATGTTGGTTGTAAATTCGTATCCTTTCCATGTTTTCTAATAGGAAAATGATGAGCCGAACACGCATGCTTTGGGTTTTATTTCATTCATAATTTGCTTATCACATTGTCATCAATCTTATACAATTCTATAATTGTCATACTTGCATACTTTATATGTTCAACTTTTTAGTCTGAGTTGTTATTTGAGAGTCTAGTTACTCATTTTGTTTGACTATTTAATTAATATATGTTTTAGAATCAAATTCACACTTAATTACTAGGTTTAAAGGTAAATTTTAGTATTTTAGATCTAACTGTTTATTTATTTAATTGTAGTTACTTTTATTTGTTTTAGTGATACTACCCATTTATCCTTAAGCTAAAACGATGTAGGTTGGGAAAAAACAAATGAGCTTAAATTAGAGAGCAAATTAATATTTTGCATCAAGATGTTTTACAAGAAAGGTCGTGATGTTCACCTCTATATTTGGAAAAGTCAACCCATAGAGGAAATCTTGATTTGATGGAATTCGTGACACAAAGGCATTTTATGTCTTGACATTCATGCTTAATTTAAGAAATCAATTGAAAGGCATTTTAAGGAAAAAGAGAAGGAAGCAAATGGTCAACTAGTTGTTTAATGAACGATATTTTAGATCTTTTCCATATCCAAAGTTGACCATTTGTATAGCTCTATTGTCTTAGAAGGATATTCTTATGCAAGTTGGACCACTAGCGCAAATGATAAGAAATCCACATTAGGTTGGATATTTAACACTAGGGAGAAGAGGAGCCATTAGTTAGGCTTTTAAGAAACAAACTTGCATCTCACATTTTACCACGGAATATGAGTTTATAGCTTTAACTATAGTAGGCAAGGAATCAGAATGAGAAATTTGTTATTAGATGTAGAATTGTGGCCACAACTAATGCCAACAATTTCTCTAATTTGTGATAATGCAACTACAATGTATAGAGCATACAATGGAAAACCGAGACATATTAGCATCAAACATGACTACATTAGAGAATCTATCTCTAACGAGGTAATTACCATAACATATGTCAAATCAACAAGCAATTCAGGAAATACTTTAACCAAAAGGTTATCGAGGGATTAGGTAAGTTACACTACAAGAGAAATGAGCTTAAAACCCCTAATATTAGACACTAATAATGGGAACCCAACTTTTAATTAGTAACCTCTGATTAAAAAGTGCAATGGATAAAAATAAGTATTGTATGTGTCTAAGATGCATTAGTGAAACTTATTCCAAATAAATAATATTATAATGACTAGTGTGATCCACTACATATGTAACACGCCAAACCTGACCCTATGATAGGATTCGAGTTTGATGTGTCACTACTCAAAATCAAACTAGCTTATAGCAAAACAATTTGGCGAAAACTTTATAAAATTAATACAAAGTTATACATATAAACATATAATAGTTGTGGCTTTACTGAAGTTTGAATGAAATCATTAACAGTTTGAAATAATGCTTAAGCATAGACGTATAAGTTCAAAATATAATAATTTCATTAAGCAGAATGCAATAATTCAAATCCTGACGTTTATACTTAATAAAAATCTTGTAAATCCAGAGTCTTGTCAAAATAAAAGTTTTTTATATAGATAGTTTCCAAAATACATTTATACGCAACCCCAAAAGTCATGCATGATACAGAACAAAATAGTCAGCTCACAATAGCAGCAGCACTCTAGTGTAGTCTTTCTAACAAAGTCTTCTTTCAATCAACAAGTTTGAGAAGGAAAAGATAACAGAGTAAGTTCATATGAGCTTAGTGAGTTCCAAAGAGAAAATATACATATCATTACTTATAACATAATCGAGCATTTCAAAAAAACTTACACATAATAAACATAGTATGCCTAATGGCGTACATAGAACACCTACAGACTCAATACATCAACTTACTTATCATTTGGGCGTATACTATACGCCAACTTAACACAACTCAAACAACCCATCTTCATGTTAGCCACGTACCCATAATTCAGAATTAGAAGCATATCATATAGTCTCATTCACATACCTTCTCCCCATTAACTCTTCATATCATTTTCATTCAGAATAACATGTTTTATCGTGATTTGCCAACTTGGTTTACAATATAATTGCCCTACCGGAGGCTACATAAACATATCTCATCATCTCTATCACTACATATCAAAAGCAGATGGAAGTGACTTAAGCATTAAGGATGACACTTTATAACAGAAACAAATTGAACTTAGATCGATGACACTAGATAACCATTATCCACACATACACTTTTCATCCTGATGAGTCACTTAACTAACTAAAATCACGACAAAGGCAAGCGCACCTATCGAATAGTAGTATAGCTATGGTGAGTCAGGAATATCATATCCACGAGGACTAAAAGTACTAGTAATTACTATCTTTTTATTATCTAGCCGATAAATTGAGGAATTATTTTTAATATAAAATTAACTAAACTAATTACTAAGGACGCAACAGAGGGTGAATTGGGAAAATATTTGAAGAAAACCAATAAGATAGACAATACCCAGGAAAGAATCCACCCAGACTTCACTTATTATTCTGAATATGAATTAAACGATTTATTCACTTGTGCCTTGATCCGTAGAAATCCCTAAATTATGTTAATATCTCTTTCGAAAGTAAGAAAAACTGACTCCAGGTTGATTAATTAAAATATCTTTGTAATTAAAACCCTCATTGTCGCATTAACTCGATTTATGGATTCCCCTATTAGATTTAACTCTAATCTGGTAGATTTATGTCGTCCTATTTCTAGGATTACGTGTAATTCTACTCAATTGTGCCAGATCTACTCTTAAATAAGGACTTTTGCTCCACTGAAATAAGCACATCACACTTGAACTAATATCCTCAAAATATTAAAGTAAGAAACAAGCATACATAATTGAGAACAAGAAACAAGTATTTATCATGTAATTCAGAAAATCAAATAATAAGATCCATCATAGGTTTCATCTTCTTTAGGTATCTAAGGAATTTAGTTTATAATCTGGGATGGAAACATCTCAAAATTAGAATAACAACAAGACATAAGAAACCCAATAGAACTTCGAAGGAAATTTGAATGAAGATCTTCAATCTTGAAGGAGATCTGCTTCTGAGTTGATTCCGACGATGTTTTTCGAGTAATTTCTTCGTTCTACTCTGTGTGCTACCTCTAGTCCTCTTTTAATATGTATTTACAAACTTTAGAATGCTTAGAAACTCTAAAAATTGGGTTTTTCTGCGTAAAAGAGAAGCAGGGTTTGAAATCAACACGGGCTGACATATGGGCGTGTGGTTAGCCCGTGTGATTCCTGAAAACAGTTCTTTTTGTCTGATTTTGGCCTGTTTTTTGCTCCTTTCACTACCTTATGCTCACCTAAGTATAGAAACATAAATTTAAAGGATTAGGAGCATCAAATTCACTAATTCACATAATAAATCATCCAAAAACATGTCAAGCGTGGGATTAAAAGATGTTACTTTTATGGTTTATCACATCCATTACAGAGGAAGGTTACTTACCTTACACAAATTATATAACAAAGAGATCTACAATACATGGAATTCTAGCACAATTTTTCTTTGCCTTTATCACTTAGACCCTCGTTAGCTTCTTAAGCTAAAAGAAAGATACTGATACATATCAGATCATCAATCTATCAAATCTGAATATGCATATAAGAATCAACAACATTGAATCCAGAATCAGGAAATTTCCTTCCTCACACACCATTCTAATATCTATGCATGCAATGCGAAAAACACATAAATGACTTCAATGGTAACCTAAGGGTTCATCAGTAATTACAATTGAGTTGATACTAACGTATAAGTTAGCTAGATACTGCGAACCTTCACTTCGATAAAGTTTTCTAAACTTAAGTTTTTTGGATACTTTGAAAGGAAATCAAGAAAAAAGAAGAAAATGTAAAAGTGTTTCAGAAATACCACCGCTATCCTTATTTACTTAAGTAACGGAGACAAAGATTAGTGAAAAAAATCAGATAATTACACTAATTCTCTTGATTCACGTGATTAAGTGCACTTAATAAAATTTAGGTCTTATTCTCTACAATAGTCTGGTTCTGTTCTAACTAGACCTCAACTTGATTAACCAAACCACCATACTAAAATAATAAACAAATCTAAACAATTGCGAACTTAACGAGTTCGCCCAAAGCATCTGGATGGGCCGGATACTTAAGAAAAGAGTCCGTTGAACCTTAAAACTTGCCAAACTAGGATTTCGCCAAATGACATATTACACAAAATTCTATACTTAGCCAGAACAAATATTTTCTTACCCAAATCTATCCTTAATTTACTATATATACGCCAAATAGTAACCAAATACGGAGACTTCGCCGGGCGGGCTCTTATAGTATATAGAGGATGAGTTGAATACTCTTAATAAAGTTCATTGAATATTATTTAATGTCTGAAGCAATGGGCACAATAAATGAACTCTACCTACATAAACATAAGAAATGATGCCACTTTAACAAAAATTTAAGGGGTTCTCTTGTAAATGTTTATTGGGAATAGGAGAAGCACATGACAGTTTAGTGCTAAAGGTGAAAACTTCTAACAAAATTATAAAATAAGAATTATATGTGATATATCTTCAATTTTAACTCAATGAGTTGTGGTTCAATTTGCAGACACCAACTTCATTAAAGTTCCAAGATATATTCACTAATTGATTGTTCAAGTCGTGAGATACTATATTATATGCATAGTATTTGTTTGTATAAAAGACAATGTCTTACTATATTGTACGCATAATATTTGTTTCTGTAAAAGACAATGTATTGATTTTCTCTGAGCTCAAGTGTAGGCCTTGCACTTTGTACATCTTATTGTATTTTATACTGAGTTAATTTTAATTAATTGTTAATTTTGAATTAAATTGTAATTTAATTTCAAATTTAAAACTCAGATAATTAATAACTGAATATTTAAATAATAATTTCAGCCTGCATGTAATGAGGCTTTATTAGCACATTTGGACCGAGATATCTATCACCAGCCTAATTGCTGAAAAGAACATAAAACAGCCCATTGGTAGCAAGAACTTGAAAATAGTAAGCCTATATTACCTGATCCCTCGACTTTTACAGAAATCGAGCAATGAGCCGAAGAAAGCCCATCTGAAATGCAGGTCGCTGTTTGCTATTTAATTTACAAATGCTAAGACAAGAGTTTATTGCAGAGAGTGATTCTTGACTTACACTTAGCGTGGCCGAAACATCAATGCAAACTTAACTTCCTGAATAAATCTCTCTTTTCTTTTTCCTTCGCCATCCTTTTGAAAATTTACGATTACAAGGGCATGTATGAATTACAAGTACGTGTAAACTAATAATACATAAGGCTCAACCTTTGATGCGCCTCAATGCAAGGTAAGCTAGCAACCTATATCCTACAAACATTAGAAGCAAGATTCCCACACTCAGTTTCGGGCTAATTTGCCCTGCGATGTCTTGATCAATAAACTTGCAGCTAACTCTATTACTTCCATGGTGCAGGCAACCCAACAACGAGGAAATTTTGTTGCCTTGGCTGTATTGGACGTTAACAAACAGCTTGTAGCTGTAATATGTAGTAGAGACGTACTTGATCCATGCCATGCATGCTGGCACCTTATGCACGTAGTATCCTCCTGTTAGAACAAATGCTAGCATTGTGACAGTAACAATGGTTGAAGCCTGTTTGGCATCCATGATTACTGCTCCAAATGCAAGGCCGAGCCCCTGAGAGACGAGCACGTAGCCGAGAAGAACCACCAATGTCAAAAGAAATGCCACCAAATCAGGTTTCAATCCAGCCATCCAGTATGTCACGATAAGGAAAACCGTAGGAAGGATGAGCTCCATTGGGAGATCCCCAATAATCCGCGCCATAAAATAGGAAGAGAGAGTGTACATACCGGAAGCACGCTCTTTCATAAAGATGGCACGTTCTTGGGGAAAGGCAAATACTGCATTAAACGATGGCAAGACACCCCAAAATATGGAAATGAAGAAGAGGAGACCGAGGCGGTCTTGTATGTCTCGATAATCCGAATGCCACCACATTAAACCTGCCAAGATGGAAGCAGTAATTACTTGGAAGACTCTGAGGGTGTTGAAAGATTCATACTTTCTTTCTTTAAGCCCTCTTTGAAGTAGAATCCTGAATTGATAGAACCAAGTAGAGAGGTCAACGCTGCAGCTACTCGTGTGTTGTTTGCAAGAATGGCTCCCAATCAAATGCGAGTCCCTTTCTGAAACAGTGGTGATCTCCATACAAGCATCTCTTACTTTTGGAGCCAACAGGGTATTGTAAGAAGCAATCAGGCTTTGTTTTATGTTTGGTGTCTCTCTTTCGCATACACCATCAAGTTTACACACACCTGAAACATATACAAGGAAATTTAGGATATACTCAATAAGTAATATTCATTTCACTAGTCTTTTTTTTTTTTTTAATGAACCAAAAACACAAACCATCTTGCCTTGGGATACATTGATAGTGAAAAAATCCCTTTGTAAGTTTTTGGTATTCAGTACATATAGGCAGGCACTCATTTACATTATACAAGAAGCACTTAAAATCTTGGCTATATTCGCTAGGAATTCTGTTTCCATACAGTGCACCGACACTACTAGTCATCAAGTACTTATTTGGACCTTATCTTAGAAGAAGAAAACCATTTGGTAAAAATAAACATTATACAATAAGCATATGAGACAAAGTTTGGTTAAAATAAAATAAAGAGGATTAAATGTGTATGCATGATGATCAGCCAAACGAACTTTGAAAACTAATGCAACATAAACATCATAATGATGACGATGATTATAGACCCCATTAAATTAGCCACAGGCACAAAGACATGCATAAAAGGAAAAAAGAAATCTTGAGAGAAGGGTAATAAAACCAAATTAAGGAATTAGTAGGAACGCACCTCCCATTATGAAATGATTTTAACGGTTATAAATTAGTAATTGATGTAGGAGTTAGTGACATGTAGTAGCAAGAAATGAGTAACATAGGCAAAGGCAAAGGCAAGAAAGATTTAAAGCTGTCCAGTGTTGGTGGTAAAGGTGGTACTCCACTCAGGTTGGTGCCTGCCCTGGCCACTACGTTTGTTGGGTCACCACTTACTGCAAAAGTTTCCCATTTCCTTTATGTTTTCAAATCTAAATTCCCCACCTTTACCACTCTTTTTTTTTTGGGGGGGGGGTGTTATGTAAGATGGCTGTGAAGGGAATAAAGCCTCAAGGTCAAGGAAATAAACTACATTAGAAACAGTGGAGGTTAATAATAAGAACCAAAGTCATATTTGGACGAGTGTGAAGCTTGGCTTATTAGCCAGAAATCACCTAGCAAGTAGGAAGGACATGAGAGGACTGATTGAACCTATGTGGATCCGGGGAAATATTCACCGTCCAACATATTCACTGCTTACTTTGACACTGATTAACATGTAGATAAAAACGACTACTAATGTCAAATCCTTTGAAGATATAAATTAATTGCATTAGAATAGAGATGGGATACGAGGATCCAATGTCTGGGGTAACTGACTATGTTTATTCCGTCGAGAGAATTAAATAAGAATCTATTGACAGCAGCTATGAGGCAGGAGTAATCGATGCACCACCACCTTCCAAGTGCTCTCTCTTTATGCTTATATACATAATAAGATGGTTTGTAACGCTATCAATGCCGTCATCACTCATCTACCTTACAATCATAGTGTCCAAGAAAATGTATAATTATTATCGATAATATAAAAAGCAAAAGGGAAATTAAATTAAATTTAATAAGTTCCTGGCTCTAACCATGGAAACGCACTTCATCTACATTATTTGTGAGTAGACTTTGTGGACTAGTGACGTACCCCACCATTCATTTGGTTTTCTATATTTGATGCGGAAAAAGAATAAAAACAACAACAATAATAATATAATTATGCACTATAGCTATCTATGGTCCAAACTCCAAAACTTCAACTTAACAAGCATTTTCAATATTTCTTTTCCAAGCTGTGGAGTTAACCTCTCCAATTAGATGATTCACATGACCACCAATCTAACTTTCTTAGGATAACACGTTTTAGGGCATAGCTGGTTGCTGGCCTGCCTTTTCCTACGACATGCCATTAAATTTGACCAATTACTAAATGAAACAAATGTTAATAATCTAAGCCAAGCTTTTTGCAGTTATTCATATACCCCTACTTTTGCTTTCTCCTTTGTTTTTCAAGTCATCCACCAACTTGCCATATTGATTAATATATTAAAGGATCAAAGCTGCACTCCAATCCAAGTAAGTGGACAATAATACCTCCAATTAATACAACGTAGGGTGTGTTCCATAAAGCTTTGAAAACTTTCATTGCATTGAGAAAAAAAATTCAACTTTTAATTTAAATAAATAAATAATTTTATATATTAATAACATATTTTTCATACTCGTTTTACAATCCATGAAGAGGGTTCGTAGTTGCCCTTTCAAACCTAAGCTATTTCTCTCCCTTCCTAATAATGTAATGTATCTTACTATCTAAGACTTATTGTATTTTTTTATAAATCATTCAAAGAAGTTCAACTAATCAAATTAATTTTTCAACAAAAAATTTTAAATAGGATAATTAAATAGATAACTACTTATTACATCTTAAGGTGATTTTGTGTTACAAAAATTTCATTTAAAGTAAATTATATCTTTACTTTTGTTAAAGAATTGAAATTATTGTATTTAAATATTATATTAATAAGGTGAAAATTATGAAATAAATAATTTTAAAAAATCTATTATCAAACAATATAATTATATGACAAAACTTCAAATTTATTAATATAACAAATAGTTTTATTTTAAAAATTCAGTACTTATACTAAATAAATATTTTTTATTTATCAAGAAACAACTTAGATAAAACATCACCATCTAACTCGTACTAATTTTGCCCCAATAATAAATACTTGGTACTCTATCACTATTATGACACTGCCCTAGGCACAAACAATACATATATTCTTTTGGGAATAGCACATGTATAATTTTTTTATGAGCTACAATGTATATCACCAACTCAAATAATGAGGTTAACAATATAATTATGGGTCTTTAAGTGTTATGATAAGATAAGGTAGGGCTGTAATATGATTCAAAGATATGAGGAAATGTGGCTACCCAAGTCCTTCCAAGTTGCATACAAGTCAACTCGACTGCCCATCGAGCAGTCAGTAGTAGCTAGATAGCTTTATGCTAAATCATTTCCAATCCAGATAGATATGTGATGGCTTATGTGAAATAATCACACGGTCCCATACGGATATGACTAATGGGGCATGGGGTCCCTCCCTCCCACCACTCTTGCTGTAATCAATTCTACTACTGTCAACCTAACTAATTCACCTATTCCCAAAAGGAATATATATAAACATTTACCTTTCTTGCACAGTAGGTACCAAAGTTGACCCAGAATTTTTGTGGGTCTTAAGCGATGTATAAAGTGACGCAGAGAGTTGGCTTTAAGATGCTTTATGATAAAAAAATATGGCAGATTTCTTGGGGGTGGGGGATGGGGCAGCATTGGAAAAAGAAGAAGAAGAAGAGAAGAAAAGAACATACATACAATATTAAAAAGGGAACAAGCAATACCAAAAAGACAAGTTGCTACAAGAAGGAAAAGGGGAACAAAAGAGAGTGAAAATGTCGTCTCTAGATCATGAATATCTGACGCGTGTACTTATAAAGGGAAATTATTATATTTTTCCTCTCAAATCAATGTATCTCAATCCCACTTTATCCACACTATATATATAGATATAGTTACGTAAAGCAAAAACAAAAGACTAAACAACTTAAACTACCCTTACCCTTTTTCCATATTTTACTTTCGCATGACTAAAAGACTAATATTATATACACGACCTATAGCCATTTGCCAAGTGCCATTATCTACCAACACCACTATAGAAAATTCATCACTTATTTGCCAAATTTCATTTGAAAATAGGGAAATTCTAAGCACTTGTTTTAGAGAGAAAAAAAAAACCATATTCCACAACTATAAGATGGTGTGGCAGAAATAATTAATGAAAACGTCGTAGGCCACATGTATATGGTACTTTTCTTTTAAATACTATGGCCCAAAAGGAATGAGAGTAGGAGGGTTAAAAAAAGGGTCTGATGACTGTGATGAATGCGTATGGCAGGCAGAAAAGAAAATTAAAAAGGAATGGCGAACTAATTAACGAAGGCAGAGAGGATGACGCAGCATATGCATGCCACATGATCTTGTCTTAATGATGAGAGGAAAACACAAGTTTATGGTTTATCACTGTGGAGAGTGGACCAACTGACCAAACTTCCGTTTGGGAAATTCATTGGATTATGAAAACAAGTTGAAAACTATGTCTCACTGCCCCCTTTCATAATTAGCCCCAAAGAAAAGTCTGTTTTTCTGTAGTAAACATCAAAGAAAAAACCAAGAGCAGAGAACCTAGACTTTGGTACCGAGTTGATAACTCAGCTCAGATGAACAAAAACACAAGTTAAAGCTTACGTACCGTTAGCGAGATCAAGGAGGAAATCCGCAGGATTCATAGGAAAAGACGGCGAGAATCCAAGCGACTCAAAATAAGCCATGGCTTCACTTCCCTTCCCAAAATACATGCTCCTTCCTTCACTCAAAACCAACACCGAGTCAAACATCTGATAAAGTCGGCTTGAAGGTTGGTGCATGGATGTAACTATGGTTTTTCCCTTTTGGGCCAACGACCCCAAAGTCGAAACCAACCGGAAAGCCGCTGTCGAGTCCAAACCCGACGTTGGTTCATCAAGAATCAACAGACTAGGGTTTATAAGCATTTCATGAGCTATACTCACTCTTTTTCGCTCTCCACCGGAAATCCCGCGTATGAAACTGTTCCCGATAATTGTATTTTCACATTTGGATAGCCCCAACTCGGATAAAACCATTTCAGCCACTGAAATCTTGTCTTTTTGGTCAATGTTTTGGGCAACCTTAAGAGGGAGCAAAACACGAGTGTTTCACGAACTGTTAAGTGAGGGTAAAGAACATCATCTTGGGTGACGAATCCGGTGCGTTTGGCTATTTGTTTGGTGGATTTTTTGTTGTTAGCAAGGATAGTTCCAGAAAAGGCACGGCTTTGTTGTTGGTGCCTCCCAGCTAAGGCATTGAGGAGTGTAGATTTGCCGCTGCCTGAAGGGCCAAGGATGGCCAAGATTTCCCCTGGTGAAACCACGCCCGTGATATTTTTCAAGATAGTTTTCTCTTGGATGGTTGATATCTGATCAGAAGGTGTGGATCCATGGGTGAGCATGCGTTTAATGCTCCGACCTCGAGTGTTGGTTTGCTGTATCTTCACCTTGTAACACACGTCGATGAACTGCATGAACAAGCAAATTTTAAAATAATATTGAAATTAGGTCAAGGGTTTAGGTCAAAATGAAACCAGTGTTGACTGAAGTTGCAGAGGATTTGTTTATGAGATTGGGGTCCTTTTAGTAATTACCTTGAGAGTGATAGGATAAGAAGAAGACATTAAAGAAGGGAGGTGGTCACGCAAATCTCGAGTTGGACCGTCCCTATTGGGAGTTTCTAGTTGAAGTCCTACACCACCAAAGCCCGGCATTATTTACCCTTTTCCCTTTTAATTTTCTTAGTTGTGGGGGAGGAAAGTGTGTGTGGAAGAAAGAAAAGGAAGGAAAGAAGTGGGGAGGATCTGGGGAGAGAGAGGCAGAGAGGGCGGGGTGTATTTATTTAGGGAAAAGGGAGAGTGGGTGCCACGTCAAAGGGAAATGCCCACAGACAAAAATGCAACGTGGCGGAAGGATGCGCCAGTTGTCAGCTTGTGAAGGCTGTTCATGGAAGGTGCGGTATATATTAAGCGCCACCCTTTTCTTCCCCCCGGCTCCCCTCCCGAATTTCTGTTTTCTCTTTCATACCTAAGAGAGAGACAATGAAAGTATACATTGGAATGTGCAGGGATTTGCTGCAATTCGACTCAAAACTTTATTCAAATTTAATTTAATGACTGACCGACTGAGTGGAGAGATGCAATTATTACGTCTACCTTGAAAAATTAATTTAACCATATTAATTAATAATATTCTTTTTAATTAAAAGGGTAAGTTTTTGTGTTAGTTTCAATTTTATGTTCCATTTACAATGATGTATACCCAAACATTAGTTTTATATGGATTGAAATATCTTTTACCTAAATTTTATGAGCCATAATGGTCTGGATTTCGGTGAATTTATGATGAATAAAACTAAATAAGGATGAAATCAAAGTGTTCAGATCTTTTTGTTTGGAAGATCATACCATGACGAGTGATTAATATCGAGGAAATCTCATCCATTAATGAAGCTAATTGATACCTATGTGGGAAAGTTACTGTAATCGACTGTAACATTACTTATATGTATGCATAACTTGTAATAGGTTAGAGGATGTATTAAGTGAGCATTTTATTTGTTCAAATAGGAATTGGTTTTTTTAGTGTAATATATTGTTAGTAAACTAAATTGAGTCACTTAGTTTATAATGTTTTAGAAGAGAGTGATCCTGCGTAGAGTATAGCAGTGACGTTGTTACTTGGTGAGTGAATAAGACTTAAATCACAACTTGTACTTGTTAAAGTATAGTATATTGACTCTTTGAGTAAGGCCTGTAGATGTAGGAAGTAATGATATTAAATGATAACTGTTGTAATTAAATTACTCTACATATCTTTGTATATGTCATTTTTGTTTATGTGATCAATTATGTAACACCTAGTTTTGGCGGGTCTTGAGTTAGGCAAGTAACCCGAAAATAGTTTGAGTGGCAAAGTCCTATCCTCCCAATAGATGCTTTCGGCATATAGGTCGAACGTATAGTTGACCCTAGGGTATTATGCAAGGATTGTTCTCTGAATGTGGTAAGTTGTAAGGAAAAAAAGATTGGTAAGCATGATGAGGATTTGTGGGTAACTTAGGTTATCGCAAAAGGTATTGTACACCCAGTTTATTGGGATATCAAGTTAGTTATGTACTAATGAGGTAGTTTGGATGGAATGAAGGGTTGGACCAGAATTATAAAATATTGAATTTTTATATACAGTTGTAAACTATTTTTATTAAGGTAGTCTTAGAAGTTTAAGACATGTGTCAGGTTCCAATAAGGGGTTAGGTTATTTATATAGATACTCAGGTTACAAAAGAGAGTTTTTCTTCTTTCTTTCTTAATAAGTATTGTTACTTAAATCTTAAAGAATTTAAAATATTACTCTCTCTTACAAGCTGGAATTGTAGATTTGGATCTTCATTAGTTATTACTCCATGACGAGGCAAGATTTATGACTTTGCTTGTTGGATCTAGCAGATCAGTTAGATAAAGATATAAGACTTGGGTTTCTAACATTAGAAATAACGAAAAAGAAGGGTATATGAATATATCTTTATAAATTTTCATGTTCTGTGGCAATAGCTATTGCTGATTTGTGTGGGGGAAGTTTGGATTTGGAGTTTTGAACTACCGTAGGTGAGAATTAGGTGAGTCCCTATATTGACTCTTGCATGTATATGAGATATCTCTGTAGATACCGAAATTAGAAAAGTATAAATATGATGGTCATACAATTATACGAACAAATGTTAAGGATATGATGCATATTATGGTATGGAATCTGAGAAGTAGGTTTGATCATATATGTGTGTCTTAAATATATGTTATAAGTATGCTCTGTTAAGAGTAAGCTGTGGAGTTAAAGATGAATGTGAATTGCATCAGTGCACTAAGGTCTGTGTCTGTTCATTGCAGTGGAGTCTAAAGGGGTTCGTTAGGACTAAAAATATGACCTCTTATATGAATATTGAAGGAAAAACCCATGGTCACTGCACCTTCTAAAAGGAACTAAAAGACAGTAAATACATGGGGTTCTTTGTGTGTCCTAAGACAATGATGGACAAACCTCACATAATGTGAGTTTAGGCAAATCTATATCGTAAACACGTTAGGAAAGGAAATCTTTTGCGACGTATCATAAAGGGGTAGCCTCTGTAGGAAACCCTGCAATGATAGCTTATATGGCGCAATATGAAAGGAACGCCTTTGTGGTGAACCATGAAAGGATAACCTCTATGGCGAACCCTGCAATGAAACCTTTGTGGCGAAAAATGAAAGGAATGCCCTTGTAGCAAACTCCTTAAGGAACACTTTCGTGGCGCACTTTTAAGAATCGTCCTTGTGGCGAACAATGAATCAATAGCCTGTGTGGTGAATTCTGACGTGATAGCCTTTATGGCGAAATTCAAAAGTAAGGTGTTTGTGATGTATCCTAGTAAGGATCATAATGATGTGACTAAAGGAATGATCCTGTGGGGATTCTTTATTAAACTGCTTTAGTGCGTTAAACATGGCTTGTAAGTGTGATTAGAAATATTAGTAAGGCATAATGTCTCTATGGGCTACAATAAAGTGCTATATAAGATTGTGGTTCAAAATAAAAAATTGATGAGATATATAAGAAGTGATGGGTAGACATAAAAGAAGCATATTTTGAATAAGGATTTTTCTAACTGTATATCAGAAGGAATGTACCTATTGTGTATAGGTGATTAAACATGGATTGTGGAACAACAACTTAAAGTTACGCATACAAGAGTCACAGTGATTCGATCGTATAGATCTTTATAAAGGAAACGGGTAAAAAATTATGAAAGATCAACTTGAAAGAGGTAAGTGACATATTGAAGATGTTGATAAGTAAGAGATGAGCTTTGAGCAAGATATAGTATCTGACTTGTAAATGAGAATAGAAATTGAGAAAGTATTCGCTAGTGACTAAGATGAAGGTTCAGAACGATATGATCATCCAAATAAGTAACCGGTTGAGATGTGCAGAAATGACACATGTAAATGATGTTTTCCTCACTAAGTTCTTACAAACTTATATGAGTGTGTATTTTGTTACAAGCGAATTGATTTGAGTCTGCACCAGGAGGGATGATGTCAGGGCTACGCCTAAGGAGGCGTATTCAAAATTTGAGTTGTCATTGAGAACCCTATAACTTGAGGTGCTTGTAATAGATTAGGATTCCAAATTAAACATCATTGTAGTTGTATTTACTCATTGTATTTACTTATGCATTTTAGTTTGGGATTTTTTCGTTAAGTAAATTGTCATTATTTCTAAATTTATAAGTAAATTAAGCTTGTGTCTGTATTTGTGTGGTAATACCCAAGATCTAGATTCGATTGATCGGATCGGGTTGAGGGTGTTACAACTCGAATCTGTAATTATTTGTGGTTTGTAATAATAGTTTAAATTTATGTCTGTATTTATGTAGTAACACCCTAGATTTAGATCTGGTGAATCGGATCGGATTGAGGGGATTACAATCATTCTTGTGGTAATATCGTGCCTACATTGTTAATTTTGTTGATTGTATTTGTTGTGTTTTAAGTGACTGTGTTCGAGCATATCAACCATCCACTAGACCTATAGAAGATGATAATGATTAATTAAATAGGGGTGTTCATAGTTCGGTTAAAACTGAATTAACCGACCGAACCGATCTTGTAATACCCCTACCCGTATTCATTGCCGGAATAGGGTACGAGGCATTACCGGAGTTTACGAATTAATTTTTTTTTATATTTAATATAGCCCTTTTATAAATATCTAACCTTCCCTGTAATATTAAATCGAGACCAATCCACATCAACCAAATCAATTCAACATATTTTCATGATAGATTCATGCATTTATATAAGATAACGTCATCACATATCTATAACCAGGTTTGTTAACCATACTAATGGCTAACTTTACATTCATTTCACGTTAACATTTACTTTGTTAGCTTATACATGCCATTGATTTCCAAAATAAAGTTTCTTTATATACCGAAATCCTGAGGTTGACAGTGTGATGTGTCTCCGACCAAATCCGACCTCCGAGCTCTTAACACTACAAAACAGGGAAAAAGGAAACGGGGTAAGCACTTTGTGCTTAGTAAGCTCATATAACAAGAATTATACTTACCTAATATTTTCAGTACAATACAATAAACTCCATATATCCATTCAATGCATTATTACCCTAATATGCACAAACTCAACATTCAAGTTAGTACAATAATTTCCATGTACCAATAATATATACCATGATTGATGAGCTCATTAATATCATAATTTCCATTTCCTTGTTATTTTTTTATACTTATCCCGTTGAATTTATCGGAATTTCGATGGATTTTCAGAGGTACACATTTATTGTACAATTCCGGGTCTGTCAATTCATATTCATGTGCGCACATTTCCATTTCAGAGAGCACACTCCCGCGAACCTCAACCTTGCAGCAGGATTACCAGTCCAGGCTAAATCCCCTGCAATATAAACTCATAGAGTATTGTCGGGATTACCAGTCCAGGCTAAATCCCCTGCAACGACAATTACTCTAATGAGCTTGGATCTGAATTACCAGTCCAGGCTAAATTCAGACCCTAATTCGGATTACCCGTTCGGGCTAAATCCATTTTACACATATTCTTCGGGAGGGCTATATCAGGATAGGATCACCCGTCCGGGCTAGATCCTTTTTACCGTCAATTCCTTTTCAGAGATCCATCGAATTTTCCTTTCATTCAACCGGGATTTCTTCCCATTTTATCAAATATATCAATGTTTCATTAATTTTCATACAATGAACACTCAAATCATATTCACATCAATAACATACAATCTCAAGCATTTAAGAATATAATTCAAGTTACATGAACTTACCTTGATACTTGTTTGTAAACAGTAAAAATATACTAATCCCGAACTTTTTTCTTTCCTCGATCTAGCTTCGTATTTGAATCTTCTGGATCTAAATAAATAGATTTAATTATCAACTTAATACATTTCATGTTCATATGCAACATTCTCTATAATTCAACTATTATTTATAGTTCATTCAAAGCTGTCTACTTGAGTCATAGTCACTAAATTATTTATAACTTGAGCTACGGAACTCCAAATTAAGATACGTTAATTTTTCCTGAAACTAGACTCATATATATTTTTACCATAAAATTTTCAGAATTTTTTGTTTAGCCAATAAGTACATTTTATTCTTCAAAGTCACCCCTGTTCTGTTGTCTAACAGTTCTGACCATTCTTCACTAAAAATAAATTATCTCTTTATACAGAATTCAAATGATGTTCTCGTTTGTTTCTATTAAAAATAGACTCATTCATAATTCTATACATATAAATTTAAGTCCCTAATTATTTTTATTCAATTTTTTATAAGTTTTCAAAATCAGAACAGGGGAACCTGAATTCATTCTGACCTTGTCTCACAAAATTCATTATATCTCAAAATTTACAAATCCATTTCTTACAATATTTATTCTATGAGAAACTAGACTCAATAAGCTTTAATTTCATATTTTGTTCATCTTATAATTCGATTCCTACAATATTTGGTGATTTTTCAAAGTTAGTCTACTGCTGCTGTCCAAACTGTTTTAGTGCAAGCTGTTTATTACCATTTTTCCCCTAAACTTTTAATAAATGATAATTTCGTCCCTACTCAATTAGCCTCTCAATTGAGCTGATTTTTCTCAATTAACATTTTATTCTATCACCTTAAACTATTTTACAACCTTTAGGAATCAGAATTTCAGCAATAGACTTTAATTCTAAACATTTTCACAATTAGGTCCTAAAATCAATTTCCATTGAAATTGCCTAATAAAATCATCTCATAAACAAATTAAAGCTTTAATTTCATTCTATTTCATCATAAAATTACAGCACTCAACCATGGTGACTTTCAATTTCATCCATGAAATCAAAAACTAATGAATTTAATAGTAGAACCTAGTTGTAAAAGTCTTAGAAACACAAAAATTACAAGAAAAAGGCAAGGATTAACTCACTTGGTGCAAAAATTATGAAATACCAGCTTAGAGAACCCTCCTATGGCGTTTTTAGCTGCTGGAATTGAAGAGAAATGAAGAGAAATCTAGATATTTCCTATTTAGTCATAGTTTTATTTAGTTAATTTTGCAATATTCCAATTTTACCCTTAATTTATCAATTTTTCTGCTGATTTCATTCCCTTGCCGTCCAGCCCAAATAACTTTTAGGTCTAATTGCCTTTTAAATCCTTTCTCATTAGACTCTTAAGCTATTTAATCACTCTAGCAACTTTTACACCTATTACAATTTAGTTCTTTTCATTTAATTGACTACCCAAACATTAAAATTTCCTAACGAAATTTTAATACCACATTAATAACATTTCATAAATATTTATAAAATTATTTTCGACTCGGTTTTCCGAGATAGAGGTCCCGATACCTTATTTTACCCAATTTCTTCAATAATTTCTTTTTCTAACTAATCACTAAATCGATAAAATTTTCCTATCAATATTTTCATACGATTTTCCTATCATATAAATTTTCAAGCAAAAATATTGAAATAAATTTCTCTTTAAATCGGATCTATGGTTACGAAACCATTGTTCCGATAACCTTGAATTTAGGCCATTACAAATCTAATTTGATTAATCCATCGGTGGTTGAATTTAGTGTCGAAGATCGGTTAATAATTTTTTGAAATTTCGATTATCGAATTAATTTGGTTCGAAATTAGATAATTAACCAAAGTAACCGAAATAAATAATAAATAATATATTTTATATTAATTGAAATAAATAATAAATAATATATTTTTTAAACTATTAAAAAAAAGAAAGTGAACATTAACAATGTATTTTTTATATGTTTTATACTTATTTTAACCAAAAGACAAAAACATATAACTTTTGGTTAATTCGGTTAACCGACAACCGAATTAACCAAAATATTTGGTTTGGTTAATGTATTTGAAAAAAATTTCGATTCGATTAACGGTTAAAGATTTTTACATTTCTAGTAATTCGGTTCTATTAATAACTAAACCGACCACTTGAAAACCCTTAGAATTAAATGCGCTAGATATTGAGCTTGTTGCAACTACACCTCTAGCTGTAGCTAAATTTGTGTCTCAAGAACCTATTGATGAATAGCCAGTAAAAGTTAGCGACGATGAAATCTATCTCGTGGATGGTTTAATTCAACCTTAGCCATCATCATGGATAAAGAAAAATAATTCAGTAGATGATGTCATTGGTAATCTTGATGAACGAGTCAAGACTAGAGAAAGCATCTAAGCCAAACTATTATGATATAGTCAAATTAGCATGTTACACTTCATCCATTGAGCCTATAAAGTTTGAGGAAGCCCTTGGAGGAATTCATACAATTGAACCTAAGGTAAAGATAACCTTAGTTGCAACTGGTTCTATGGCTAGAAGAAGGACCAGGGCAAATGTAACACCCCTAACCTGTCTCCATCGTCGGATTAAGGTTATGGAGCATTACTGTACAATCGGAAACATTTAACATCATAATATTTAAGTAAATTAAACATATCATATTTCATTCAATCACATGCATTTCATCCCTAAATCGAGTCCTCGAGGCCTTAAAAATAACTTTGAGGCAATTCAGGACTAATTTGAAACAAAACAAAAAGTTTAGGAAAAAGTTGCATAAATTGGAAACAAGGGTCACACGGCCGTGTGACATCACCCCAGGTCGTGTAACTTTCGAACAAGGGACACACGACTGTGTCCCAACCCGTGTCCTCACTCGTATAACTCACTGAGATGCCCCATACGCCCGTATGCCAGGCCATGTGCTAGGCCGTGTAACTCTCTGACTTTTCACACACGCCTGTGTGCTAAGTAATGTAACTCACTAACTTGAACACTAATAAACTCACAAATGATACATGGCTGTGTGATAGCTCGTGTTTCAGGCTGTGTGAACCCAAAATTTTACCTAAAAATAAGCCATTTCATGCATAACTCACCATACCTGTGCACACCTACAAGGGACTTAAGCATCATTCAAATACACATAAATATATTATTTCAAACATCCTAAATCACATAACCAATATGTCATTCAAAGGCACCACAAATGCATCAAAACATCAATTACCTAAACATGCCAACATTGCCATAATCCAAACATAAAAAGCAAGTTCAACTAACTACCATATATGACCAAATGCAAGCCATCAACACATACCAAAAGAACCTTATTAACAAGCACATTAAAGTAACCAAAATGACATAGCTTGGTAAGGCATCAAAATGTACCAAACCAACGTAGCTTTTAAAACTTATATATGCCAAAATACCATTAACACATTCACCAATATACCATTACATATCATCACCCTATACATGTCATCATAAATCTTAGTCAAAATACTCAAAAACTACCAAATTGACTGTTGGATAGTGTGAACCGATCGAGCTCCCGATAATCTATAAAACAAAAGAAAGAAACTAAGTAAGCAACGAGTGTTTAATAAGCTCGTATAAACTGAAACATAACTTGCCATATTATTATTACAATTCAATAATCAAAGTTTTTTTTTTAATTTGTATTTATATTTAAGATTTGTATTAAGTTTTCAAAGTTTGGAAGTGTTAGGAGTTAAAAAGAAATTGTTAGCAGCTGCTGGTTACTGGTACTAGTCTTGAGTTGGTGGCCCGCTGTACTGAACTATCATTGTACTATCAGAAATTAATGTGCATCGCATTTCTCAAGTTTGATAGTCATTTTTTGATAGCCCTTCAAAAGATTGAAGAGGTCAATTAGATAAGTGGAATTAATCATCACCTTCTAACTATATCGACATTTGACCACTTTTTAGCTTTTAAACCCATATTTTTCAACCATGGAAATTAATTCAATCTTGACTTCCATACCGTTCTTTAAGATATACATAAATAAATATTTATTATTTTTAAAATTTTTACATTCCTTTTTTAATTATGGTGGTGGATTTTTCATTGGTTTTAGTTGTATTAGTCAGTGCACATCGTTTTAGTGTTAAATTAGAATATTTAATATCTATTTTCGCAGCTGTAAAAATTTAGGTTTTTGCACCGACTACTTCCAATCAATTTCGTTTATATCTGTCGGAATATAGTGCAGCATCCGATGCATGAATAATATGACAAAATATAAAGTTTTTATCCGTTTACTATATTGCTAAAAACTTAATTGGAACATGATTAAAAAAAACTACATTAGAATGTAAAGTTTTAAAAAAAAAATTTGACCATATTTTCATATTAAAAATATAAAAACTAAAATATAATTAAAAGAAAAACTCACTCACCCTATTACTAAAAAAAAATTATTCGTTTACCCTTCAACTTCTTTTATAAAAAAAGAAAGAAAGTAGAAGAGCTAAATCCTTAAATTTTCATGTTTAATGATGCATTTTTATCAATAATTTTAGATTTATTTGAATGTTAAATTTTTATTTTTGAGTTTATTAATATTTATATAATTGATGAATATTTTATATTTAAAATTTATTTAGTTTCATTTATTTAATATTTGTACATATATTATATATATTAAATCTTTTTTTATAAAATACTGATAAATTTAAAATAGTACACCAAAATAGATCAGTATCGATATGTATCAGTTCTACTAGAAAAATAGTATGTTTACCAGTGTTGTATTGACTACCTTAATAACATTCTAATTAAGCCTTTAGCATAATAATGAACAATTAAAAATTTTATATTTTTTAATATTATTCATGTACATGATGGTGTACAATGTTCCGGTTTATGTAACCGGAATTAATTGGAATTTTCAGTGATGCAGGGTTGAATGTTCCAGTTTAGCATGAAACAATCTGCACCGATGAATACGATCGGGATTACCGAAACCGATGACCAACCGAACACCATTTTTTCATCCAATTTCTTACTTCATTTATATTCAAATCTATTTCTAAAAAAATAGCGAAATATAGTATTTATTAAAAATATCGTATGGTTAAGAGTTTTGTAATGTTGATGAAAATTAAAATTTCATTAGGAAATCAACTTAATCAGGTTAGGTTGTGAATTTTTAAAAAATCAAAACCCAATATCGATATAAAATCCAACCCAAAAAAACTCAAAATATAAACCCAAATTAATTACCTAATTAAATCTACTTTGGGGACTTCCACACAATGTGATCATCTGGCCTACCATTGTTGACTTGGAAATTGATAAAAGGAAATGATAGAATGGGTATATTCTAATTCACTCCAAATTAGTATATTGATATAAAAAGGTTAATATTAGAATCAGGTATTAATAGGAAGTGAGAAACAAGTTAATGAAAATATAAATGAATGAGTTTAAATCAATAAATGAAATAATAGTAAGTGTGAGAATTAATAAAGGAATTATTGATATGCAAGTATAATTTGTAAAGAATGTGATGTGCATGGAAAATTAGAAGATAAATTGCATGTTATGTTAGATGAATAATATTGGGATAAATTTGAGTACGAATTTATACATGTGTATTGATATCAACAGAATTTGCATAAGAAATAAAATGAATGGTCATGTCAATGAAATAATAGAATTGATTACTTAGCTTGTTATTGCTTAATTAAGGATCATGGTAATGTATAATCTTTAATGGGTAATAAAAATGATAAGTTTACTTACGCATTAATGTTTAAATGTGATTTTGAGGGTATTATATTTTAATTTCTTAATTATAAAATTAAGGTATAATAATTTGGAATTTATTTTGAGCACCACTAAGTATATTTAAATATTTAAGGTGTTGTATTGTTTTTTTTATGTGTAGGTTGAAATTTGGAATACTTCATTTAACACCCTATACTCGATTCAATTGACGGGTTCGAATATAAATTGTCACAGCATCATCGAAACAAACTATAAACAATTTAAATCAAAGCTGAAAAAAAAAAAAATATCGTGACTAAAATTGTCAAATGTGCTTTTATTGATCATACTTAACTTAGTTAGTTGAACTACTAATCGAAAATATAATAATCAACTTCTAGATCAAAATTCTTAACAAGCAGACTATTGGAAAATTAACAATAATAGTTATAATATTTCTAATCAATTTCTCTTCACTGTAAATAAAACACTCGAATTCATATTTAGTTACAAAAAGAAAATTCTAACCTTGAGGTTCAACCTCTAGGTCGGCTCACTATATGTGAGTTACAGCTAAGAACATTAGTTTATCTAAGCTTGAACGAATTCTGGCTTGATCTCTCTTCAGCTCCTTATGTAAATCATTATACCTGAAAAACATAACAAAAACTAAGTAAGTTCAAATGAACTTAGTGAGTTTCCAATATAATATATCGTTTATGAATTATAAGTAAAAAAAACCTCATGGGTTTGATCTCCTAGCGTACTCCTGTCCTCACTTATTTTGGCTCATCTTGAGAATTTGTATGCTTTCTGCATTGACACAATCCTCCGTTCATATCGATCGTACTATAGGCCACAATATGGATTGATTTTTACTTACCCATTTGTACTGATTTCTTACAAGATGAAATATTACCTCTTTTTCCAGTAGAACATATGCAAATTACCTTAGCAATTTTTATCATCGCAGATTAACATACAGCAGATTAATTCTAGAAGACTCATGCATAGAGATTCACACTTGGATAATTTCTTTTTACATGCAGATTTACACTTAAATTCGTTCAAACGTGGACTCAAGCTTGGCGAACATATACATACAAACCTTATTTACGAACATTTATGAGTGAAATTATAATCGCAGATTCAAACATACGAGTGCTTACTTGGGAACTCCACCTTAATTAATAACTTGTTTGGTGGATAGCCACCGCAAACTCTCGATTTAAAGATAGTCCTTGGCAAACTCTTACATGGAGAAGATCCTTACAAGTTATGGCTTGATATAATTCGTTCATACAGACTCTTGTGGTTTGAACATAAGAACAAGCCCATGCAGTCTCTTGCTTGGATAATAGTCCATGCTGACTCTTATAAAGCATAGTCTCTTTGATATCTTAAACTTGAAACATGAATATAAGACCAGCAGAATGCCATAGATTGAAGATAAATCCAGCGGATTGTCATACATATAGGTTCATATAGAAGATTCATGGATGCGAACTCATATATGGCGAACTCATGCGTGCAAATCCATAGGCAAATACTAACATACATTCGGATTCATAGAAGAAGCTTCATAAATTTGGAGGACTCATACATGCAGATTTTTGTCACGGACTTTGCATAGTGAAATCTCACATATAACTTTGACGTAAAACTTAAAGAACAAGTTTGGCGGACTTTCATAGCTTACATATGCCATGGTCATGGGCTTGCTTATACATATGAGACATTAACCCTTAGACTCCGTAGAGTTGCATACTTGAAAGAACCCACGTAGGGTTTATCATAAACATGTGCACATACTATCGTACAATCCAATCGAGCCTCTGGAAAACAAAATATCATGCGTATGCATTCTTAATACAGCCCGCCAGAACCTCTGCAAAAACAATATCATGTGGCACAGAGTGCACAACATGTCATTTCTTCATCTTTCATCCGCCAATACATCCCTTCATACTCCACACATCGTTCATATTTATGGCGGAAATATAATAAGAAATTGATTGAACATATTGTTAATAACACAACACAACACAACACAACACAAACCATACCAGACTTATCATCTATCAAACTATTTCAATGATAACTTATTCAATAATTATTTTACTAGTGAAAGTTCATCAAAACAATGAATTGAAACGTACAATCAACATGCATTTGTAAATCATCACTTTGTATACAACAACTGTACAACAAACAACCCACAATAATTCATCTCATTATTAGCAGAACATGAAGTCAACCACAACACAATAAAACAGTATTGATATATATATATAAAACAACCATAGAGGGTTTGAGTTTAGAAAATGCCTAAAAGTTGATACCGATTACTCTTGCTTAGCTTTTCCTTATCATTTGAGCTTCCTCTTTTTCGGTTAGCTAAACATAATAATCGTATTAAGATCAAAACGAAGGTATTCATATGTAAGAAAACCACAATTCATTTGTATGCAGAAAGATTTTAAAGATAACCATTTGGTCATAGTGAACATGTTGAGTTATAAAATATTAAACATATTTTCTTGAAATTTTACTAGGGATAAAATCGTCAAAATTTTACTGGGGGTAAAATAGGGATGAGAAAATTGTTTTATATATAAATATCAAAGTTTACTTTGAGAAGTAGAAAAACTGAATTGGGTTGGATCATATTACAGAGTACTGGGTAAAAAAGGCCTAAAAAGTACTCGTAATTGGATTTGATGTGAGAGAGGCCCAAAAACCCCTCATGGACAAGGAGGGGGCTTCAACCCTAGTAGGAATACTAGGGTGTACCGTCCACCCTAGTCCTATTCTAAGTAGGATGTTGTTTTTTCTAATTGAAATAAACCACTACAACTCAACTAGGGTTCTACTTTCTCTTTCTATAAATTGATGGCACTGGTAAAGCTATTAACACAACTTTGAGAGACAATTATTCTGCCAAAAAATAGAGAGAATTTATTCTCAAATATTACATATATTTTTTTGGAATAACAATTCTATATGTTTCTATTAAAAAGAGAGAATTTTCTTTTTCACCCTTAAAGAAGAGAAAGCTTTTTCTAGTTTTGTGTTTCGATTTAATTGGTTCGAGCCCAAAGCAATTCATGGTATGAGAATAGAGGATAAGATCGTTTTGTATAAATCTAGGAACAACGAACGTCTGTTAAGTCGAAAACACATGTACAAATTCGATTAAGGTTTATTGCTATAAATATCACAAACAGGTCGGTTTTCAAAATTTTAATTTTCCGCTAAGCAAAAGAACTGTTTTCAAACCAGGATTTTTCCAACACTTACCTATTTCAAAACAAAAACAAGCAAATGTTTCAGGGCTTAATTTGCAATTTTTGCTTCTCCCCTATTCACTCCACTTTGGTCTAATTCTTAGTCTATACAAATTCTTTTATATACCAAATCAATATCATACATTATCACACAACATCTTGATATGCATGATCCTAAATAAATCTCTTCTTCGATTTCACACAAAATTTGTATTTCATTCAATTTAGTTCTTGAACTCGAGATATGCATAACTTTTGATTCTTAGATTTAAATTAAAATATGATTTCACATACTTTCATTAGGGACCATATAATTTATATTTCTAGAAAAATTTCATAACAACTTTTACATTAATTCAATTTGGTCCATATTGTTAGAAATTTAATAAACAAGTTTAACTAACTTTACAATTTAGTCATTTTCATAATCTAAGCTCAATGTATATCAATTTCAAGCTTAATTTATTAATTTATCAACAATGGTAACTTTCTAAAAACTCAAAAATTGAACAAATTGATACATGGGCTAGCTAAATCAAGCTTTCATAATCATAAATCTATAAAAATTACAAGAAAATGCTTGGTTTTCTTACCAAATATATGGTTGGATGTTGAAATGGTTGAAAGGTTTTTCTTTCTTTTGGATGGTAGGGAAATAAAATGAAGAAGATAACACTTCCACATCCACTACTTTAGTTTATATACATTAGTTATAATTTAATTAATCTAACTTAATTAGCTTAATTAAGCTTTAACCATGTTAATTTTATTATTAAATAATCTAAGTGGAAAGTATCATCAATGTCCACTATCTGATGCAAAATGGTTTAATAACCAATTTGTTCCTTTGGTTAATTGCTATCTAGCTTCTCAAACATTTTTCTTAATTAAAACTCAATAGCGATTGAACTTTTACAATTTAGTCCCCAAGCTTTAATTAACTGTTTTATCGACTAAATTACTTGACCATTATTTATTATATCCTCATATTAACTCCGTAAATATTCCTATTTTATATTTATAATCTCGATTTACGAAAATAGAGTTCCAAAATCGTATTTTTTGAAAATAGGGTTACAAATATAAGTTAATACAAAAATTAAATAAACACAAAAAACAAATACTTGGTTAAGTAATAATTTAATAGAAAAAGTGCCATATTAGTGGTTATTGTGTCAAAGTTTACAAGATTGAATTTAAAGTTAAAAAGTAGGTTTGAAGAGATTAATTTATAAGGGTTAGTTTGAGGTAGACAATTAAAATTTAATTTCAAGTTAAACTCAACGCTTGTGGAGTCGAGCTCCATATAATGAATTTATTAGGGTTTGGTATAAATGGTAAAAACTTAAATGCATTTAAACTTGACATGTGTAGGTGTAGAGGTCTATACAATGCATCTATTAGGGTTAGGTTTATGGTAAATAGTGAATCTTAAATAGGTATAAACTCGACAAATGTGGATGTTAAGTTCAATACAATTCATATATTAGGGTTAGGTCTAAGGTACATATTGAAACTTAAACAAAAGTAAACTTAACACCCATAAGTGTCGAGTTTAGTTCCATGTATTAAGTAAGGTTTAACTTTGAATTATTACAAGTAAATGCATATGAAATCCTACTGATAGGTGTCAAGATATCATAATAATTGCATAATTATTGCTTAAAATCCATTTGATGATAAAAATTTTGCTACGGAAATTTTACCATAGAACTCTACATATGTGAATGTCGAGATAAAACCTGTTTAAAAAACATATATTTTGAAAAATAAATTTTATAGACATATTTTAGGGAATAATAAATACATTAAGTATATTGAAGTAAAAATACCTTGTAATAAATAGACATATATATGGTTTTTTTTCAAATAATTAATATATATTTTTATCATAACTGATATAAATGACACAACTTATTGATATCATAAAAAGGAAAAGGATAGAGTCATGTATAGAAATTCATGCATGCAATGAAATCGAACCATTATATAATGCCCCCAATTCTATCCTTCAAATCGTAGAACAATCACCTTTCTGCATCTCTAAAACCCTAACTGCTTTTACGATTAGAGGTTTCTTAACTATTTATTTTGTTCTCCTTTTTTGTATTATTTCTTTATAGGGTTTTCTATCTTTTTTTTTAGTTTCTTAAAAAGAACATTCCAAAGGGGATAAAACAATAATACAGATTCTTTGATGATCTAATTTAGGGCTTGCCAATATAATTCTTTTCTTAGGAAAAGACCTTGTTATTTTGATAACTTGTGATCTTCTTTATCGGTTTATCATAGTTTGTGAATTTTCTTTTTCGAGTTTAGAATTTTGATCATTAGGTTCTTTTCAAATCATAATATTTTCTATTTTCATTTGCTTTTTTTTAGGGTTAGTTAATTTAGATTTATAAATATATTATTGATTTCTATCATAATCTTTGTTCTATGCTTCTTGGTTGGTATCTTTGTTTACTGTAGATATCAATTTCTTAAGAAATCAACTTTTCCTTTTATGTATGGGTTTTTGTGTTTATGCATGTGTCTTGCCAAGATCAATAAGATCAATTGAGGTGGGTGAGGTTGTGAACTATCATCCTTAGAGATAAGATATATAGAAGAAAAAAGCATACAATTGCATTTGGAATTGATATATATATGTAGTAATGATGTTAAAAATTCTTTTTATCTTTTCTAGAGTAAGTTTTCATTGTTCTTTTAATTACCAAATTTATAGAAACTTATCATGGCCTCTAAAAGGATCAGTAAGGAACTGAAAGACTTGCAGAAGGATCCTCCTGTTTCTTGCAATGCAGGTTTGTTTTTTTTTTACTAAGATTATTCTCTAAATTGAACAACTATAATTATCTTTGAAGATTATTTTATTTACACAAATTAGGTAGTGTGATATGTATATATATTTGTTCATAGGTCCTGCTGGAGACGACATGTTTCATTGGCAAGCAACGATTATGGGTCCAATAGTTAGTCCTTATGCTGGTGGGGTGTTCTTAGTGTCAATTCACTTTCCTCCTGATTATCCATTCAAGCCACCTAAGGTATCTATAAATGAACAAAAATACTTAAGTCAGAATTAGCGTAAGTTTGCTATTATTTACAGCTATATTTGACATTGTTGAAAGCAAGTTAAATTGTCATTAGAAATGGTTAAGTGAATGTTTTGCAATCAAGTAATAGCAATGGTATTGTACAGGTATCTCTCAGGACAAAAGTTTATCACCCTAACATCAATAGCAATGGCAGCATCTGCCTTGACATTTTGAAAGAACAGTGGAGCCCTGCCTTTACAATTTCAAAGGATTTTTTTTTGCATTCTATATCCACCATTATATTAATAAAGATACATAAAATTTATATATAACAATGAAAGAAATTTTGTAGGTCTTACTATCTATATGCTCATTGTTGACAGATCCTAACCCAGATGATCCTTTGGTATTAGAAATTGTACATACATACAAAATTGATAGAGCTAAGTATGAGACTATTACTCGTGCCTGGACCCAGAAATATGCCATGGGTTAATTCCTTACTTTAGCCTATTATCCATTATTTCTATGTGCAAACTATTTTTAATTTACCTTATTTATTAGAAGTGAGACATTAAGTTGATGGTTTCTTTTCATATTAAAATGTGGAAAAAACCTTTTTATTAAAAGTGAAGATAATGATTTTTTATATTGTTAATGGATAGAATATTAATGGTTGATACATGCCAGAACACTCAATTCCTTTGATTTGACTCTTTCCAAAAACATGCAATTAGTAGCTTTTGTAACACCCCTTGCCTAACCCGATCGTCGAGTCCAAGCTACAAGATGCTACATTCGTTACCGAAGTAACTACTGCAAATAAATTGTAAATAAATCAATTAAACATTCACACTTGTAACACCCCAAGCCTGGCCTAGAAGTTTAGACCGAATTCAGAACGTTACATTGATCACCGAAGTGACCGCGAGAAAATATTATAAAATCATCCTTTATTCAATTTTCAAAAGCATTAATATCACATATTTAAAATCAGAATAATAAAGCGATTAAATCGCCAGACAACATTATACCACAGTGTTTAAAAACCTTACATTCGAAATTAAATAACAAAAAAATCTGAAATCATGTGCTAATAATTTATTTGCCTCAAAACTGCCTGAGTCCTCCGTATACCGAGTCCAACATCCAAAATCCCGAAATGTACCTGAAAGGGGAAACAGAAGAGGGGGTAAGCTATACGAGCTTAGTGTGTGATCAAACTAACTAGCTACCGAAGAAGAAACAGATACAATAAACCTGAAAATAGTTCAACAACGGGACATAGTTACAGAGCGACTATAACAAAATAGACCATGTGTAACTTTAAAGTCATATGGCTCTGTTAAACATAATATCGAAAATTTCCAGTAGTCACAAACTGGCCTAAGCCCATTTCCAGAATCAAAATCGGTTGGGCCTTAGCCCTTCACACATGGTTCCTTTAGACACGAGTGCCTTTCAGTCGAATAATACGATCAGACTTCATAGTCAATCAGACAGTCAAATATTTTAGTCAAACAGTCAAACAGATACTGCAGTTGCAGAATCACACAGATGCATATGAGTGCAAATGAGTTATAAAATAACCCACCCATCCAACCAACACACCATCTCCGTCCAACCCTACATATCCTGTGGGGATTTAATCGACCCACCCATCCCTGCACTCCGAACAGGACCTCAAAAAGCCCATCCAACCTTATACTCCACAGAACGTCATCCCAGATTGCCCAGCAACGATGATCATCAATATTGTCCTCGACCCTCATGGAATTGGGATTGCCCACGACCCTCTGGGTATTAGGGCTATCAAAAAGCTATACAGTGCCGTGCGGAAGACCGCGGTACAGGTATGCAGTATGAACTGCCAGATCAGATATATTACGCAGCAAAGCTAGCGTATAAGCTGTATTGTGCAATGCAGTAAACTGCGTTATAGGCGTGCAATATATCTGCTAGATCAGATAATGGTACGTAGCATAGCTAACGTACATGCGGTACAGTGCAAGATGGTAATCCGCTATACCGTTATAAGTAATGTCCACGACCCTCAGGGTATTGGGACCACCCATGACCCTCTGGGTATTATTAAGGGATTTCAGAATGCAGATAAACTGCCAAATCGTAAATCTCCCTTCTCTTCAACATCCCACCCAAAAGCTTTGCATGTAAATGAATGTATGCGGATGTATATATGCGGATGCATTAACTCAGAAAATCAGTTTCAGACATTCAATCAGAAACAACCATTCACATTCAGTTAGACAGTACAAAATTAGACATGTGCACACTCATAGCTCGAATTCAGTATCAACCAAGTCACACATTCATTCGCAAATAACACATATAAAATGAAGCCAGATCAGAGTCACAGTTACCCTTACTGAAGCTTAGCCAAGGGTTGAATTATACAGAGGTCATGATTACACTGAAATTGACTAAATTCAAAAATTGACAAGATAGGGCCACACGCCCGTGTGCCCTGGTCGTGTGGAGCAAGGTAGGCCGTGTGGGGGTCCATACGCCCGTGTGAAGGGTAGCACACAGCCGTGTGACAGAGGCACACGCTCGTGTGGTGCTGAGGCATGGCCGTGTGATCAGGCCGTGTAAGACACTGTCCAATATTACTAAATTCAAGTGCGGAGTAGACATGGCCGTGTGAGGGTCTCACACACCGGTGTGGCCACCAGACAAGGCCGTGTGTTCCAAAACACACGCCCGTGTGGAATCCTTAATTCCCAAATCAGTCACACCGCTTTGTGGCCAGACCGTGTGACCACAAATCTCATTCCCTAATTCCCAAACTCACACGCCCGTGTGGACCAAGGGACACGGCCGTGCGATTTTTGACAAAAATCCGCAAAACAACCACACGGCCGTGTGGCACCAAAATTGGGTGAAACCTTAATTTCTCAAATCCACACGGCTGTGTGCCACAGCACATGCCCGTGTGGCCGTCAAGGAGGTCACGAAACCACCTCCAAAATAGCTCGAAACCACCATCCAAGCCACCAGAGTCGTCCCTAACCTTTCCCTATCAGCAATACATCAGAAAGTGGTGATTTCTCACCACTTCCATCAACTAGCAACTCAAAATCAACGGCTTAGCATAAAGCAAAAAAAAGAAGGCAAAACAATTATTTAAAAATGAATAGAAAAGTAGTCAAAATTCGAATCCCACACCTGTTTCGATGACAAAGAAGACGATAGATGAGCAAAAAATCAAGGTCCTTCGACCCCACAACACCACCGATTCCAAAAAGCAAAAAGAGAAGAACACAGGAACCATAAACCAAGAAGAAACAGAACAAAAAATAACGTGCCTAGTAAAATAAAATTAAAAATAAAATTAATAATAATTAATAATAATAACCCTAAAGACAAATAAATAAATAATTATTTTAACTGAAATCAAAAATCACTAAAATGTTTTCTAAAACGCCCACACAGGGACTCGAACTCAAAACCTTGAGACAAACCAACACACTCACAACCACTAGACCAGCAGGCCCATTCTGCCACTAAACTGCACAACTTAACTTATGTGCGCAACCTTCCCACTATCCCTACACTCAAAACCTAGAACTTCTAGGCCCAAAATTCGGGGCGTTACAACACATGTCATAAACACATTCTCATTATGATACACAATTAAATTTGAGCCTTAATTGAGCTTACGAAAGCCCTTTTGTTGACCCAAGCACGAAATAGGACCAAATTGTAAAGTTTCAAAATCTTAGGGCCAACATTGCAATGAGGAAGATTGTTCGTCGGGACGTGGACTCTAGTTTCGGTAAAATTAGGGCCATTTGGTACCTATTTCATGTCAACCTTACGAACTCTAGATTTAGTGCATAATTGCATAACCTTACTTTCATAAAATCATACCAAAACACATACCAAACATTTCATAACATCATCTCAATTCAACCAATCTAAGATAACTTTAATTGAACATCTAAACATGTCACTTTAGCTTGTTTATTTCAACCTAATCATTCATGCATTTAGGCATCCTCTTTATTATATCATTTCATACTTAAACATACCATTTTAATGTCATTCACAATGTCACAACAAGTTACCCAAACATACATATACATATACATATACATATACATATACATATACATATACATATACATATACATATACATATACATATACATATACATATACATATACATATACATATACATATACATATACATATACATATACATATGGGAATTAACCTTCTTGAAAATCAAACTTTAGATAAATTTCAAATCATATCAACTTTTAAGTTAACAAAAGCATAACACCAATATACATGCCACAAAATCGGGCTTTATAATGATTAAAAAAATACCAAATAAAAAATAGAATAGTGTGAGCTTCTCAAAGATCCAATAGACATATTCCACAAGTCGGCAATCTACAAGGAAAAAGAGGTAACAGAGTAAGCATATTGAATGCTTAGTAAGTCCTTATGAAAATCACATAATTTACCTTAGCATTATAACAATTTAGATACTCAAATACATTGACATTCTATATGAAATCCTTTGTCATCCTTATGTTATCATATGCATACCAATAATACAACTCATATATTAGTTCTCTAGCATATGAAGAACTTATAATACCAAATCACATATACATGTAAAGCAATTCAATACAACATCATACATCATCTAATTCATATTCAATTTGAACTATTATATAGTTAGATTCATATTCAATCATTTCCAAAATTCCATTTCCATTATGTTACCATTTTTCCACCCAATAGAACCTTAGTAAACCGAAGTCGAATACATGGGACTATAGTTCTGACACAAGTTGATAATGATCAGGGTTGTTCACACAAGCTGACATTTATTAATCGAGAATCTGCAAAAAGTATTGGGTCTCAAACAACCATGTAAATCCCTGATTGTTTTAATACTTGGCCTTAATGACATGCCATACGTATTCTAATTTTTTACTGAGTTCACATGGGCATTACTATTGTAATTGTATCATTTCAATCCCTGTAACAACATATACATATCATTAAATCATATAATCATTTCATTTCCATTTGATATCTTGTACCTATTTATAATCTCCATATATTTCATACTTTACGATCTAGTCCATTCGATGCCAAAAATCAACCAATTCACATTTATATAACTAATGAACTAATCAAATACAATTAAATCAAAACATGAACAAAACAGTAAGTTCAAGTTCCATATGAACTTACTTGGTAAAACAATAAGCAATGGAATCTTTAAGGACTATTCAACAATTTTTCCTTTTCCCTAATTATCTTTGGTTTGGTTTAATTCTCAATCTATACAATAATTCAATTCAATTTATCAATTCCAAACATCTTATATCATCCTATTATAGACATGTATCAGTTCAATTTTATTATTTGAATGCCGCTAAATTTTTACATTTTATTCAATTTAGTACTTAAAACTGAAATTGCCATAACTTTCAAATTTGAGCTTCGATTTTGAAACTGATCTTAATTAAATCCTTATAGAACCCTCAACCATAAATAATTATAGGAATTTTTCATCAATTTCAAAATTTTTACACTTTAGTCTTAATGTTAAAAAATTAGCAATTAATCTTTACAAACTAGTCATTTTTCACTTCTAAGCTTAAATTATAACAATTTAGCATCAATTTCTTCAAGCATTCATCAATGTAAACTTTTAAAAACTTTAACAATTTTGCAAATTGGCACATGGGCTAGCTAAATTAAGCTTCCACGACCTCAAAAACATAAAAATTACAAGAAAATGACTAAATTGAACATATCAATCGTAGAATGAAAGTTCAAAACCCTTCAGAGCTTTTTCTTCAATAGTAGTTTCGGTGGAGAAAGATGAAGATGAAGAAATGATTTTATTTTTTTATTTTATCTTTGATACTTTTTTTAATATTTAATTAATCCTAAATAGTTTCATTAACTATAATTAAGCTAACCTTAATATAAATTAGCAAAGTCAGTGGATTTTCACTAGCATACACCATCGTTTGGAAAAATATTAATGGCCCAATTGCTTATTTGGTCTTTCGTTTACTTAAAAATTAATAGCGATAAACTTTTACAAATTTTACAATTTAGTTCTTGTGCCACAATTTACTATCAATTTGAAAAAGTTAAGGGACCAAATTTTAATTAACCTTTATATTAACCTCGTAAATATTAAATAACAATATTTACCGACTCGAACATTGGAACTGGGGTTCCGAAACCACTATTTTCGATACCACTGAAAAACGAGTTGTTACAGCTTTAATACATACTTATACTTAAACTTAGCAATATGTGCATTTATTCACCTTATAAGATTGAATATGAGGGCTTTTGATAAGGATAGAAACAAGCTAGTGATTCTTGTGCCAACCTTAAACAATTGTAGACATCCTATTACCTTAACATATTCCATGTTTGCAATCTATGTTCGAACATTCCCATTGATAAATGGTTTATAAAATTGTATGGACTTCTTCTTATATTTTGATTTAGACCTTAAATATCAAAATCACAAAGTCGTTGAAGCTAAATATGAGGTTTATGAGCCTATGTTTCCAGAGTTAAAGTATTAATTTAAGTGGAAAAAAAGGCGAAACACACTAATGGTGACATCAAGGTAGATGCTTGATAAACCATAAAAGTAACATATTTTAATCCCATGCTTGGCATGTTTTTGGATGATTTGTTATTTAATTTAGTGAATCTGATGCTCCCAATCCTTTAATTTCATGTTTCTATACTTAGGTGAGCATAGGGGAACAAAAGGAGTGGAAAACGAGCCAAAAAAGGACAAAACAGGCTGATTTAAAGATCCACACGGTCAAGACCATTCCCACATGGATTGAGCACACGCCCATGTAAGCCACACAGGCAGGCCATAGACCCATGTGGCAGCCTGTGTCGATATTGCTCCCTGTTTCACAAACACGGGGAAAAAGCCAATTTTTAGGGTTTTTGAGCATTCTAAAGTCTATAAATACACACTAGAAGAGGACCAAATGGGATATACAGAGCTGAACGAAGAAAAGACTCGAAGAACGCCAACAGATTTAACTCAGAAGCAGGTGATAAGCCATAAAAGTAACATGTTTTTAATCCCATTCTTGATTACGTTTTAGGATGGTTTATTATATGAATTAGTGAACTTGATGCTCCTAATCTTTTAAATTCATGTTTCTATGTTTAGGTGAGCATAGGTGAGCGAAAGGAGCCAAAAACGAGCCAAAATAGGGTAAAAAGAGTTGTTTCTAGGATCCATATGGCCTGGGCATTTCCACAAAGGCTGCCCATACGCTCATGTGAGTCACACATGATGGCCACATGCCCATGTGCCAATCCGTGTCGATTTCGCACACTGCTTCCTTATTACGTGGAAAAACTCAATTTTTAAGGTTTCTAAGCATTCTAAATTCTATAAATACACACTAGAAGAGGACTTAAAAGGGACACACAGAGTAGAATGCTGAAATTACTTGAAGAATGCCGATGGACTCAACTCAGAAGCAGCATCTCCTTCAAGACTAAAGATCTCTATTCAATTTCTTTAGAATTTTTTGGGTTTCTTTGTGTTTTGTTGTTTTCCTATTTTTGAGATTTTTTCCTTTCCAAGTATGAACTGAATTCCCTAAATACCTAGGGAAGATGAAACCTATAATAGATCTTATTATTTGATTTTTTTGAATTAAATGATAAATATTTGTTCTTGATCTCAATTATGTTTACTTACCTTCATGTTTAATGTTTTCAGGATATTAATTCATGATTGATGTGCTTATTCAATGGAGCAAAAGTCCTTGTTTAAGAGTAGATCTGTTATAATTGAGTGGAGTTGCATGCAATCCTAGAAATAGGACGACATAAATCTACCAGATTAGAGTCAAATCTAATGGGGGAATCCAGAGATTGAGTTAATGCGACGATAGGGGTTTTAATTAGAAATAGATTTTTAATTAATCAACCTGGAATCAGTTATTTTTACTCTCGAAAGAGATATTGATATAATTTAGGGATTTCTACGGATCAAGTCAAATGAATAAATCGTTTAATTCAAATTTAGAATAATGAGTGAAGTCTAGGTGGATTCTTTCTTGGGTATTGTCTCTCTCATATGTTTTCTTCTATTATTTTCCCAATTTGCTCTCTGTTGCTTAGTATAGATTAAAAACAGTCCTTCAGTTTATAGGCTAGATACTAAAAAGATAGTAATTAGTAGTACTTTTAGTCATCGTGGATACGATACTCCTGACTCACCGTAACTATACTACCATTTGATAGGTTTGCTTGCCTTTGTCGTATTTTAGTTAGTTCGTGACGTCATCAAGTTTTTGGTGCCGTTGCTTTGGGCTAAAATATTAGGAACACTTAATTTTTATTACTTTAGCCATTTTTTTATTTTTATTGCATTTTATTTTTATTTTTACTTTAATTTACTAACTTTTCTTTTATTTGCTTCTGGCAGGTTCCTTTAGTTTATGACTAGAAGAAACCCGTTAAGGCCTCTAGTATTCAACAGTGAGATCAAAAGTACAGCTCGCAGAAATTATAGAGAAGCGAGGCAGAGTTGACAGAGTACAATAGAAGAGCAAGAGGACATTGTTATTAATACTGAGGAGATGGAAGTAAATCATAATAATCAGCTACCTCCTGTGGTTGCTGTAAATCCTGTAAATCTGAATCCTGCTGCTCGTACTATGTACGATTATGCCAAACCCAATTTAACTGAGGCTGAATCAAGTATTGTTAGACCTACTGTTGCTACAAATAATTTTGAATTGAAACCTAACACTATTCAAATGATTCAACAGTTTGTTCAGTTTGATAGTTTCCAGGATGAAGATACAAATACTCATTTGGCTAATTTCTTAGAATTCTGTGACACTTTTAAAATTAATGGCATTTCTGACGATGTCATTCACCTTCGGTTGTTTCCCTTTTTGTTGAGGAATAAGGCTAAACAGTGGTTGAACTCCCTACCACGAGGTTCTATCACTATATGGGAATCAATGACTGAAAAATTCTTGTTGAAGTACATTCCACTGATTAAGACAGCCAAGCTTAGGAATGGTATCTCTTCCTTCATGCAAATGGATCTAGAGACTCTATATGATGCATGAGAGAGGTATAATGATTTATTGAGAAGGTGCCCTCACCATAGGTTACCTCTATGGCTACAGGTTCAAACTTTCTTCAACGGTTTAAACCCCTCAATTAGGCAATTGATCGATGCATCCGTCGATGGGACTCTAAATAATAAAACACCTGAGGAGGCTTATGAGTTTATAGAGGAGATGTCACTAAATAATTATCAGTGACAAGTTATGAGGACAAAGCCGATGAAAGTAGTCGGTGTTTTTAATGTTGAAACGGTCACCATGTTGTCAAATCAGGTTGAATTTTTGAATAAAAAGATAGATGGTTTATATGGTTTCATGCAGGAACATCCGGTGATGCAATATGATGTAAATGGAGGAGGGAACCATCCAGAAAATCGATCCTACAACCTAAACACCGAAGATGAACAAGTTAACTATATGGGTAATAATTCTAGACCTCAGAATAATCCCTATAGTAGCACTTATAATACAGGTTAGAAGAACCATCCCAACTTCTCTTGGGGTGGTCAAGGAAATCAAAGACCACAACCCCCTCCAGGCTTTCAACCACCTTACCAGTAGGAGAAGAAGCCGAACCTTAAGGAGATGTTGACGAAGTTTATTTCGGTGTCAGAAACTCATTTCCAAAATACTGAAACAGCACTCAAAAATCAACAAGCGTCGATTTAAGGGCTTGAGAATCAAATCAGTGAAGTTGCAAATATGATTTTAGAACGACCACAAGATAGTTTGCCAAGAAACACTGAAACTAACCCAAGAGAGCAGTTTCATGCGATCACTATTCGAGATGAAGAAGGGTTAACTGAATCTGGATTTAAACCGAGGCAAGAAACTGTGGTAAGTAATGGTAAGGTTGAGGTAAGCCAAAATAAGCAAGATTCGATCGGTAAAGGATATAAACCTCGTGTGCCATATCCAAATGCGACAAGGAAAGACCACACAAACGAACAATTCGGTAGATTCCTTAAACTGTTGAGAAATTTACATATTAACTAACTATTTATTGAAGCCTTTTCGCAGATGCCCAATTTCGTTAAATTTTTAAAGGAGCTTTTAGAAAATAAGCGAAAGTTAGATGATTCGTCGGACGTGGAGCTAAATGTAGTGTGCTCAGCCATTTTGCAGAATAAACTACCTAACAAATTGAAAGATCCAGGGAGTTTTTCTATTCCTTGTTTAATTGGTAGTTTAAGTGTTAATAATGCTTTGGCTGATTTAGAGGCCAGTATTAATGTCATGCCCTGCAAAATTTTTAAGTAACTAGGTCTTGGGAAACCCAAATAAACTAGGATGAGCATTCAATTAGCAGATAGAACAATTAGATTTCCTAGGGGTATTGTTGAAGACGTACTCGTCAAAATTGATAAATTTATTTTCTCAGATGATTTTGTTGTTCTAGACATGGATGAGGATAGTGACGTACCGTTGATTTTAGGACGACCCTTTTTATCAACTGCTAGAACTATCATAGATGTTGGTACAGGTGAGTTAATACTTTGTGTAGGTGATGACACGATTAAACTCTAAGCTCATGATTCTGTTAGGATATCTAGTGATCGAAATGATATTATGAGTTTTGTTAATGTTGATAACCTTGTGGCTTAACATTCTTTGCAGGAAACACCTCGAAAAAATGTGATAGAGTTGCAGAAAAGTTTACATGACAAAAACAGAACAAATTATGAAGAAAGAAGATTACAAATCGATGAACTAGATGAATGGCAAACACACGTCAAGGAGAAACCTAAAATACACGATGAACCAAAGCGACTTCATGACGAGCTTAGGGATGGGACGAGCCTATTTAAGATTGGCGATCAGGTATTGTTGGATAAAACGGACGCTCGAATCGCCACTTCAGAGCGTAATGCAAACGGAGCAACTCCTTTTACACTACTGAATATTTTCCCATATGGTACAGTCGAGGTAAATCATTTTAAATTTGTCACTTTTAAGGTAAATATTACTCGGGTAAAACCTTATTTTGATAATAGAATTGACAATGAGAAAGAATAGTTTCGACTTCATGAACCACCGTAACCGTGCAAATACGAGGTAAGTCAAGTTTAGACTTTAAATAAGAGCTTCTTGGGAGGCAACCCGAGTGTTAATTAACACTACTAATTTTCTTAACGTTATTTCATGATTTTTTTTAAAATTATTTAATTTTCAAAATCTAAAAAAAATGTGTATTTTTTATCCACATGGCCTGGACACACGGGTGTATGGAGCACACAGCATGGCCACACGGGCATGTAGGATCTCACACGGGTGTAGGAGAAGCAAAGGAAAACACACACGGCCTAATGACATGGCCATGTGACCCATACGACCTGGACACACGGGAGTGTCCTAGGCCGTGTGAAACCTGGAGCTAAGTTTTTTTTCAAAGTTAGAGAGTTACACAGGTAAGGCACATGGCCGTGCAACCCACACGGCCTAGCCACAGCGGCATGTGGGATCTCATATGGGCATGGGAGAAACGAAGGAAAACACACATGGTCTGGCACTTGGCTGTGTGACCTACACGGCCTGGACACACGGGCATGTCCATGGCTATGTGAAAACTGGGTTAATCACCCAAATTTTATTTTATTTATTATTAATTGTTATAATTTTTTATTTTACTAATTAATTAATTAATTCTTATACTTATATTTTTAATTTTTTATATATTTTTTTATTTTTATTTTGCTATTTTTATTTTTATTTCTATTTTTTTCGTATTTTTTTGCTATAATCATTACAATTACCTTTAAGTTTATTGATATCATTGAGATTATTATTATTTTTTAATCTTCCTTTTTAATTTTATTTTTAGTTGTTTTATTTATTTTTATTTTATTTTCTTTAACTTATTTTCATTATTATCTTTTGAAATATTTATGGTTGTTTCTAATCGAGTTATAACCCCTTAATCTTCTTTATTATTTGTGTTTATTTTCTTGTTAGTTTGCTTGGAATCATGAGTTACATTTAGATTTGACTGCAATTCCGCTTTTTACTATTCTGAAGATTTTATCCAATATTCAGAGCAGTTTCAGTTTTCTCCCTCTCTTATGATATTCTGTTTATACTGTGATTATATATGTTTGTACATTGAGGACAATATACATCTTAAATGTGGGGAGGTTATCTATAAAATTATTAGAAAATTCCTGAATTATGTCTTGTGTTTAAATAATTTTCTCACATTACTATTAGAATGAATTCTTATTGATTTATGATTATCATTGATGTGTTTTAGATTAAATTCATAAGTAATTGTGCATTGATTGTTTAAACTTTAAGACACTAGTGAATCAAACATGATAAGTTTATTTTCAGAATTAAAAATTTTAGGTTGTTTCCTTAAATTGAAGTATTACCTTGAAGTTTGAGATTTGCAAGATTAACATCAAAAACCATAATTTTTGTGAGATTTTGAGCCTTTAGAGCATACACTTTTCTTGCTCACTCTATTGTTGGTTATGAGTGTGTGAATACTGATTGATTATTCTAGAACTTGCTTCGATTATACATGTCAAGACCACACCTTTGATTTGATATACTGAGATGATAAAGGCACCTAGGTTTTAACCCACTTATCCCATAAGCTTACCTTCATAATTACCCCTTAGTGAACCCCCTTTAAGCCTAACAAACCGCTTCTTGATTTACCCATTAATATTAACCCATAACTCATTTTTGATTTATTGAGAATTATTTCCCGTTTTATTGACTCCTTTTTTGTCAAGATTTGATTTGGTTAGTTGCTTAACTATATTCTTTTGTTTCAATTGTTAAATTTTCTCTTATTATCCATTGTTCTAAAAAAAATGAAAAAAAGTGAAAAAAAATGCATTTATGTTGATTATTACTAGTTCTATATTTTTGAGGTTAAGTAGTTAATTTCATATTCTAAGAAGAAGCTTGTGTTTTTCTTTAATAATTTCGATTGATGTAATTATTCAGTATTAGTTTATTTTTCTAGTTAGGTAATTTATCAATTCGATCTCGATTCTAACCTTCTTTTTCAGCCTTTATCTACACCTTTAACCTAAGCCCTGTTACAACCCTTTAAAGACTTTTTGATTTGTGTATCATATCATTTTATAGTGGTGGAGATTTGATTTTTATGCAAGCCTATGGTAATGACTTTTCATAATTGACTTTTGGGTGCTTAATTTTTGAACCTTAAACACTTTGAGTAATTTGAGGGAATCTTTAGTGAGGATGTAAAATCTTATCGATTTTGAATTAAAGGTAAATTACTTAGATAATGGGAGATACTTATATTTTCATGTCTTAAAAAATGTGTAACTTGGATTGTTTGAATCTTTAGGGCTCTTTCAGTTGAATTATCAATGTGTGATTATTTGTGAATTATGACAAAACATTATTGATGAGAATTACAAGTTGAGAAAGATTAATTTTAATTGTGAGTTGAGGATTTTGCTTGAGGACAAGCAAATGCTTAAGTGTGGGGATATTTGATAAGCCATAAAAGTAACATGTTTTTAATCTAATTCATGATTACGTTTTTGGATGATTTATTATATGAATTAGTGAATTTGATGCTTCTAATCTTTTAAATTCATGTTTCTATACTTGGGTGAGCATAGGGGAGCGAAAGAAGCAAAAAATGAACCAAAATCGGGCAAAAAGAGCTGTTTCAGGATCCACACGGCCTGGGCATTTCCACACGGGTTGCCCACACGCCCATGTGAGCCACACAGGCTAGCCACACGCCCGTGTGCCAGTCCATGTCGATTTTGCACCCTGCTTCCTTGTTACGCGAAAAAACTCAATTTTTAGAGTTTTTGAGCATTCTAAAGTCTATAAATACACACTAGAAGAGGACCTAAAGGGGACACGCAGAGTAGAACGCTGAAATTACTCGAAGAACGCCGACGGACTCAACTCAAAAGCAGGATCTCCTTCAAGACTGAAGATCTCTATTCAGTTTCTTTAGAAGTTTTTGGGTTTCTTTATGTTTTGTTGTTTTCCTATTTTTGAAATGTTTTCCTTTCCAAGTATGAACTAAATTCCCTAAATACCTAGGGAAGATGAAACCTATGATAGATCTTATTATTTTATTTTTCTAAATTACATGATAAATATTTGTTCTTGATCTCAATTATGTTTACTTACCTTCATGTTTAGTGTTTTCAGGATTTTAATTCATGATTGATGTGCTTATTCAGTGGAGCAAAAATCCTTGTCTAAGAGTAGATCTGGCATAATTGAGTGGGGTTGCATGCAATCCTGGAAATAGGACGATATAAATCTACCGAATTAGAGTCAAATCTAATAGGGGAATCCATAGATCGAGTTAATACGATGATAGGGGTTTTAATTAGAAAGAGATGTTTAATTAATCAATCTAAAGTCAATCATTTTTACTCTCGAAACAGATTTTAGGGATTTCTACAGATCAAGTCAAATGAATAAATCATTTAATTTAGATTTAGAATAATAAGTGAAGTCTAGGTAGATTCTTTCCTAGACACTGTCTCTCTCATAAGTTTTCTTCGATTATTTTCCCAATTCGCTTTCTGTTCGCTTAGTAATTAGTTTAGTTTAATTTTAGATTAAAAACAACCCTTCAATTTATAGGCTAGATAATAAAAAGATAGTAATTACTAGCACTCTTAGTCCTCGTGGATATTATATTCCCGACTCCTGTAGCTATACTACCATTCGATAGGTGCGCTTGCCTTTGTTGTATTTTAGTTAGTTCATGACGTCATCAACAAGATCTCCTTCAAAACTGAAGATCTCCATTCAATTTCTCTCGAAATTTTTGGGTTTCTTTATATTTTGTTGTTTTCCTAATTTTGAGATGTTTTTCTTCCAAAGTATGAACTAAATTCCCTAGATACCTAGGGAGGATGAAACCTAAGACGGATCTTATTATTTGATTTTTCTGAATGATATGATAGACATTTGTTTTTATCTCAATTATTTGTTCTTATTTCATATTTTAATGTTTTCAGGATAATTAATTCATGATTGATGTGCTTATTCAGTGGAGCAAAAGTTCCTGTTTAAGAGTAGATCTGGCATAATCGAATGGAGTTGCATGCAATCTTAGAAATAGGACGACATAAATCTACCAGATTAGAGTCAAATCTAATAGGAGAATCCATAAATCGAGTTAATGTGACAATAGGGGTTTTAATTAGAAAGATATTTCAATTAATCAACCTAGAGTCAGTTGTTTTTATTCTTGAAAAAGATAATAACATAAGTTAGGAATTTCTACGGATCAAGACAAGTGAATAAATCGTTAATTAAGATTTAGAATAATAAGTGAAGTCTAGGTGGATTCTTTCCTGGGTATTGTCTCTCTCATCAGTTTTCTTCAAATATTTTCTTACTTTATTCTCTGTTCGTCTTAGTAATTAGGTTAAAATACATCCCTTCAATTTATTCGGCTAGATAATAAAAAGATAGTAACTACTAGTACTTTTAGTCCTCGTGGATACGATATTCCCGACTCACCATAGTTATACTACCATTCGATAGGTGTGCTTGCCGTTGTCGTATTTTAGTTAGTTCGTGATGTCATCAATGTCCCTAATGCTGAAGAGGATTAAGAGTTTGCCTTAACATTGCTAGTTGATTAGTTACTCGTGCTGATGATTTTTCTTTTTCTTTTGCTAAACTAGAAGTTTTTTTTTATTGTTTTGTGTGTAATATTGTGATGATCATAAATTAATGATATTTGCACATGTATTTGATGGTATGTCCTTAGTTTGTTACTTGACTGTCCCAAACTTTCCTACTATATCTTTTACCTTGTATATTAATTGTTATTTCTTCCAGAGTTTACATTAAAAACTATTTTCCACTCGTCAAGTATAATACCTCCTCAGTGTCACTTTATACCCAACCATGTTCACCTTAAAAGTAAAAGCAACATAGTTAGTCAGGTGTTCTTCATCAAACTCTAAATTGCTAGTGGAGTCCTTATCACTCCAAGTGACACACGAGGATTTTCTTTTTCTTTTTTAAGTTGTTTGCAAACTTTGCTTGAATGTAGCTAAAATCATGACATTAATGGCACTGAATCCTTTTCTTCTTTTCTTTGACAGTTTCCTCATTGATGAAAACTCCTTTGAATCTTCCTTGTTGAGCATTCCTAAACTTTTTGAACCTTTGACTTCTTTTAATTCAATTTTTCAAAGCCTTGTTGAAGTTCTAAGCCAATAAAGCTATATGTCCTTATAACTCTTCTATAGAAATGCTATGATCAGTGGGCACTGCTTCAGCCACTTGTTATGCAATGCTCTCTTCTCATGTTTCTTTTTGTTTCATCCAAATTGGTCCCAAAGGTTTGTAGAGATTCAACCAATACACATAGTATCAATGTTTTTAGCTTCATTGATAGTTGTAAATTTGACGCTAGATCTTTTAGGCAGTGATTGAATAGCATTTCTGAATAGCTTTAAATTTGATATTCATCTCTAAGGGCGAAGGCACAAATTTTAGTATAGAATTCTCCAATTCTCTCATTCTCTTGCATCTTTAAGGTTTCAAAATTGGTTGTGAACATCTACAGCTTAAGTTAGTTCACCGTATTCATGCCTTCATGAGTTGTTTCAAGAATATCCTAGGCTTCCTTAACAACTGTACATTTAGAGATTCTCTTGAACTTTTGAAAATCCACTTAACAGAAAATAACATAGAGAGCTTTAGAGTTAGCATTGACAAGATTTTCCTCCTCAGTGGTCCAAGTCAAGTCAGACTTTGGTATCTTGACTCCATCAAGTTCAATGAATGGATGTTCCCATCCAGTAAGAATTGATCTCCCAGCTTTTTCATAAGATGACATGATAATAGTCATCATTCTCGCCTTTCAGTAGGCACCATCGAACATATAGAGATGTGTCACTGATGAACATTCTATTGCAAGCAAATATCAATACTAGAAAATCCAATAGATATGTTTAGTGGAAGGCTCTAAATCAATACTTAAAAATAAATTAAAACAATGCCAGAATCAACACTTACGACCAATGCCAAGTGCTATTACTTCAGGCATCGAATTTAAACAAGGTAAAATTAAACTCAACCATGAATCATTCAAACATAAATCATAAATCATAAATGTTAAAATAGAATGATTTGAAATAACACGTACAAAAAATAAATATATTTTATAAAAAAATGATTAAAAGCGTAACTACCAACAATATTATAACTAAATATCCTAACAAACTTAAAACCTTATATTAAAAATCAATTTGTTCTAAATATTGAACTATTATATCTAAAATAACCCTTCAAATCATGGCTTATGCCATGTCTTACCTGTCAAAATTTTATGACTTATATATTGAGTTTCCTATCTAAGACCAACTTTTATTATATAAGTAGTTTGCTTTCATTTTATATATCCCGCTTAACTAGTTATTTATATTAAATTATAATGTAAAAAAATTAAAGATTAAAATATGTTTTAAATTTTTATACACTTTGTATATTTAAAATTTTGTCTCTTTATTTTTAGGAATTTAATCTCTACTGTTTTCCAGATTAAAAGATTCAGACTCACTCAGGTGTTACGTTAAAAATATTGGTGTGAATTTTTTCTTCTCTTTAAAACACCCATTTGAATTCGTCATTATAAAATATTTTGTTTAGAATTGCGTCTTAAGAAAAATTGGCGTTAGTATTTTAATTAAAATAGTTAAGAATATTAACTATTTAGATTAATTATGACATTATAAAAGTATAGAGATTAAATTATGTCAAAAATTGAAATATATAGAATAACTCTCAAGCTTCAACATAGTATGGGGAGCAAAATTAAATTTTGATCTGTAGAAAAAAATGTAAGGAAAATTATAATAACTACTGTCGAAACCATCCCTTGATTTAAAAATTTTAAAATTTTAAAAGAAAGGGGGTAATCGACTTTTGAAAAACAAATGCATGGAGTCGCCACCGATATTTTGTTTTGGTGTGATCGGATCACCTAAAAATGAGATTAGTTTAATAAAACATTATTGGTTTATTAAAACAATGATTTTGGTCTACGAACTTTTGAGAAAACAGGTTCGGGAGTCGGTTACGCATGAGGAAGGATTAGCACCCTCACTACGCCCAAAATTGGTACCGAATCGATTAAATATTGTCCTTATGTCTAAAATTAAAAAGTTTTTTTTTTGAAATGTGGTTTTTTAATAAAAGTTGAATAACCCGAGTTGATCGCCAAAACTTTCTTGTTTCGACGTCCGAAAGTTTATAATTCAAGAATCACAAAAGGATGCCCAACTATTTAGTCCAACGAAAAATCAAGACCCAGCACAGTAGGGTACGATTCCTCGAATTTCCAAACATTGACCATTGCCTTACCTTAGAAAATACGTGTGAAATTCCAAAGAGATGTTCGATTATTTTGGACAAATGAAAAAGCGCAACCCAACACGACAGGGCTCGATTCTCAAATCGCCAAACATTGAACATCATCTTCGTTTTAAAGTAGTTTTAATAAACATGAGTGAGAATATAAATGACTATTCAATTGTTTTGAGCAAGCGAGAGATCACAATTCAACACAATAGGGCATGATTCTCGAATTGTCAAACGCCAAATATTTCTTTCGTTTTAAAGAATTTTTAAAAGGCATGAGTAAAATCTTGAAGGGACATTCGATTATTTTGAGCAAACGCGAAATTGCAACCCAACACGTTAGGGTACTATTCCACGAATTGCCAAATATCAAATCTCGTCTTCAATTTAAAGAATTTTTAAATGGATACTTATAAAACCAGCTTAAAAGTATCAATTTGACTTGAGATAAAAAAAAGGAGTCGGCCTTAAGAATTTGTATTTTATAAAACCACATTTCAAAAATCAAATGGAAAATGACGAATGGGGTAATACGTACATACGAGACATAATGCTTAACGAACTAAAATTTAAGTATAACTAACCTAAAACATATAATCCGATCAAAAGCATGCATGGGATACTAATTGACATAACAATATCAAAACACAATTATAATGACAACGCATCGTACAAAACGAAATAAAACAATACATGAAAGTATGCCACAATGATATATAAAACCTAATATGATATGATCCATAGTACCCAACTAGCTTGAAATAATAAACACACAATGTATAATACATGAATGGATGAATTAAGAAAATTAAAGATATATACTTGTTTGTTAAAATATGTGAAGTGAAATGGATTTTTGATCGAGCAATATATCAAACATTAAAACATATTGGTTTAAAAATGACAATATATACATGTAGAAAATTTCGAAATTGCATACAAAATATGAAAGGATTGTAAAAATGTATAGAAAATGTAATTTTAGACACATAATAGATTTACAATACATGTACATAAGTAACTTTTAAAAAAAAAACAATTATGTGTAAAAACATAGAAATACCTACAAGCTTAAATTAATTTTATAACAAATTATAAAATGGATGCAAACGTTTTAAAGATGACGTATATATTCAAAGTTGACAAATGTATATACACACAAAAATGGTATTTAAATGTGAGACTTAAAATCAAAACAATATATAATAAAATATGTTCTAAAAGAAAAACTTATATACACAAAATAATATATATAAATAAATTTGAGAGAATTTGTAAAATAAATTGGCATGGGACTAAATATGCACATAAGATTAAATTAATTTTATTACAAATTATAGACTAAAAAAAACACACTCATATATACAAAGTATTTTTTTATTATAAAATGTCTATTTAAAGATGACCATATACATATAATAAAAGGGGAAATGATTTAAGTAATATATACACCATGGAAGGTTTTCAAATAACAAAAAGGTATGATGAAATATATGTTATATACATAAGGTTTTAAAGTATATATGAAAATAGATTGAAAAGAAATCATACATGTAAAGTAACATAGAATTAATATTACATATATAATAAAACTAATTTTACCATGAACTGCATATGCATAATAATATATAAGAATATTTAAATGAAGTATTATACAAAATTTAAAACAATATGATGAAAACTTTACAATAAAGATTTTATATAAAAAGGGGTAATTATCACGATAACTAAAAAATATGTATACACAAAATAGATTTAAAAGACATTTGTACATGTAAATCTATTGTAAAAAAAACGATCATGAAATTAATAATATATACATATATTGTTAATCTAAAAATTATATACACACCCTTTTATTAAAAAATATTTAAATAAGAGACTATATTAAAACATAAACATAATATCGAGAAATACTCAAAAATAATAATTTTTAAAATTACAAAGATGAAGTTTCTAAAAATAATTTCATATATATATAAAGAGAAGATTTAATAAATCATAAAGCAAAAAGTATTTTAAATAAAAAAATCTATTAAAGTAATAAGTGTATCAATATATATACATATAAATTTAAAAGAGAGTACATGCAAATTTATATAGAAATGATAATGTGTATAGGTTTAATAATATATAAACCAAATATGTATACTAATATAAGCAAGCAGAAAAAATAATTTTATGCAAAATATATATATACAAAACATATTATTGTAGCAAAAATTTATGCTAAAACACATGGTTAGAATACAAAAGAAAACATTATACAAATGAAGTGACATTAGCCTTATTATAATATATATGTATATGATAATGTATAAAAAGAAACTACATAAAATAATGTACAGAACATGAAAATATAACTACTCCAAAATGAGTAATCAAATGACGTATGATGGTGAACATAGATTAAAGAAGTATGAAATGAAGAAAAAGGAAACTAATTGAAATCAAATTAAAAATAATAAGAATAATTTAAGAATGAAATAGTTTATGAGGCCAATATATGATGCACACGATCGTATGAGGACTAGAATTGGGAATATCTCAGAGCCTAAAACGCAGCAGTACACCGTGGGCTAAAATGTAAGAACATACAAATATTAGGGAACATTTAAAAAATAAACAAAGCACAAACAAAAACCGATTGAAAATTGGCGCGAAAGAGGAGGACCAAATGCGCCATTAACCCATTCGAAACAAAAGAATGCGGACCCAATGTTTTGGATTGGGTCAACACGCGTGAGTCCCCTCCTTTAAACTCCATCATTTCCAAGTCTAATGCTAAAGTTTAATTCCCATTCATTTCCTTTTCAAAACTCAGCAACCTTTCATTTTTATTTTTAAAAACAGAAGCTTTAACCCCTCCCCCTAGTGTTTGATTCAACATGCAACTGCCTAAACCATCATTTATTTGATGGCCGACTGTGCATCAATGGCGATCGGACCTTGTCAACGGAGGACACGCCCACGGAGATCGGGTAAGCGCACTCCTTCTCCCTTTTTTTCTTCTTTTTTTTTAAAGGAAAAACTTAAAATCTTATGCTATTCTACCAAAAAACAAAGCAAAATCTGATGAAAATAAAAATAATAATAAAGAAAACAATCCTAGCCCGAATCTCCATGTTTCCTAGACGTGTGGGCTTTCATCGGTGTTGTTTCAAAACACGCTTTTCGTTTTCTATGATAAAAAATCACAAGCAGATCGAAAATGAAGGAGAAAAAAAAAGTGAAATCACCTTTCAACGACTTTTTTAATTTCTTTTTTGCTATTCAGTATGTGTTTATTTTGTCTCTTTTTTTTTAAAGAAAAATCTTCAGAGAGATTACACTTTTTTTTATCCCTTTTCTTGTTTCTATTTTTCTCCTCCCAAAAAATCTCTCCTCCCCTTTTACAATATTGTTGTTTTTGTACCCAAAAAAATCCGGAATTTTAGGCTTTATAGCCGAAATACCATGGATTTGCTATTATCTATTTCCTTGTTCTCTTGCTTCTTTTCTGCCCCTTTTTGTTTTTTCTTCTTTGTTTCTTTTTTTTTTGTTTGCTACTGTTTGCGTTTGTTTTGGTTCTCTGTTGTTGTTTTGCAGGTGATGGGACGATGGGATGGGGTTAGGTGGTGGCAGCAGGTACAAAGGCTGAACACAGGGCTAGTTTTTTTTTTTTTTTGATTTTGTTTGGGCTAGGGTTAGTTTGGTTTAGGTTAAAATTGGGCCGGGCAATTTGGGCCTTCTACAACTACAAAACATTTTAATCGAAAAATTAACCATATAACTATTTGGACTAATAGATAAGATTGTAAAATTATAAAAGAGAAATTAAAATATAAAAATTAAGCATAAATAGAAGTGAAATTGATATTTAACCATTTTTCTGTAAGATAAATAATCCCGACACTTATTAGGTTAAGAACTTTCTTTTATATATTTATTTTATTATATAATGGTATAAATTATATTTTAAAAAGTTTTAATAAAATCAATCATCCGATTTATTAAGGTATATGAGTGCATCAAATAAAGACTTCAAAAATAAAAGCATAATTTTATTTTTAATGAAGATCTAACTTATTAAAATACTTCAATGTTTTTAATATATATATTCAAATAAATAATAAGTTTAAACTTTAATCGGTGTTTTGAGAACGAAACTAGATTATTGGATTGCACTGTTTCGATTTAAAAAAAATTAATTATATAAATTTTTTTATTTTTATAAATTTATTAATAATTTATTTAATATAAACCCAACACACCATTCGTGTGATTCCAAAAACATTTATATTTAACTTGAAAGTGTTAGTTTTCATCAAATAAAAAATATATATTTATTTCTCGTAACGTGGTATGCTTATGAATTAATTGGAGAGATAAAGGAAATAAAATCATGTGAACAGGACGACCCTAGCAGTGGTCGGGAAAGGCAGATATAGGCAGCTACCTTCCATCTTTGTCATACCTCTCTGTTTCATTTGTCTGCTTATAGTTAGATATGATATGATATACATGCATCTGCCAATGTATCAAACAGCTGTATTTGATGTTGTCCCTTACAAATCCAACACACCCCATCAAAAAGCAGAAGCAACCTCCATAAACAGACATTTTCTTTCCACTGCTCCCAACTCAATGCTTGTGATTGTTTTCCCACTAGTCTTGACACGTGATTCTCTAAACACACAAATATTTTCATATATATATCTAACGCTTGTATTATCTGTCTTTCATCAATAACCTTGTCATTCCGCCATTGATATACAAAAATGAAGCTCTTCTTCCTCCTTCTAGTTGCCATCCTCCTTATACAGGTAAAAACTTCACTTGGTAAGGGGATAAACCTTTTCCACTGAAATTTGCTCACTCAGTCTACTTCTTCCGTGTCAGGCTTTGCTGCACGCTTCTGCATTTAGCAATAATGCTAACTCTCTGCCAAATGTGAGTCTCCTCTTCTCTACTTATTTAGCTCACTGATAGGAGTGTTTAATTGCAAGGAAAAGAAAATGCAACACTAATGCGTTTAAGAAGAAAAAATTGACAATTTTCTAGTCCATTTCTTTTCACATTTATATGAATGGTTTGTGCAATGCTGAATTTTTCTTCTTCTTCTTCTTTTTTTTTTTTTGGGTCTTCCTTTTCCTCCAGTATGCACTAGCTAACCCAATTTTATTTTTATTTTTATTTTTATTTTACATTTTGTTTTAATTCAGATGAATGAAGGAAGTGATACAGTGGCTCTTACTAAAAAGTATCACAAGAAAATCAGTATGTGTTATATTCTTTACCATGAAACCAAGCCTTATTTCTCTAACCAAGAACTTCGAATTGATTGCAATTAGGGTAAATTTCTGTTTATAAACATATTTAAAATTACTAAATATGTTGAAATTCTAAATACTACTAATATTTCATATTTATACTTGAATTTGGGGTAAGAAAAAAATACTAAGAATTGAACTCAACACTCAACAATCACATATTTTAAGCATTGTGTTTTATTTATCAAAAAGTGTACTGTTGTTTAATAATATTATTTATATTTAGTGTCGTACTTATCATATTATTTTTTGCATTAATTACTAATTAAAGTAGTTAAATATAAATGTTCAGATTGCAAATATGCATGCTCCAGGCGGTGCAGGAAGGCATCGAGGAAGAAGGTTTGTGAGAGAGCATGCAAAACATGCTGTAAGAAATGCCACTGCGTTCCTCCGGGTACTTACGGCCACAAGAGTGCCTGCCCCTGCTATGCCAAACTCAAAACCCATGGGAATAAGCTCAAGTGCCCCTGATTTCTAACCTGTGGAGTTTCTAGACTCTAAGAGTAACATATGTTTTAGTTAGGGCATAATAAAACTATCCCAAAAGGTAAAAGAGGTTGACAACTGTTATGATGTTTTGGAATGGGGCATGGTGGCTAAGTGGGTTGTTTGTTGAAGGGGAAGACCATGCATGCAAGTTTTATCATACATGTTGGGTTGGCTGTTATAAATAAAAAGTGGGCTGAGTTGAGAGCATTATTTTGCATAGTGTACAGTTGTTTGACATGCAACTATCTTTCTTTGTTCAACACTTGCTTTACATGTGTTCTTTTACTCCGACATCTTCCATAATAATGTAGTAAAGATAGAGTTGAGTGCGAGGCATATGATATAAATCTAGAAAAAAATAACAGGGGATGCAGAGCGAAATAGGAGATTCATGGATGGTGTTCGCTGCCAGCTAAGAAGAGCAAAGATAAAGCAAAGCACAATTGAGAAGTCATTACTCCCTCACTCATTTGTTTTCATAATTGTCGTTACTCCCTCACTCATTTGTTTTCATAATTGTCTTTATATTTTTTCACAACTTATTTTCCAAATAATAACAATAAAAAAAGTTGAAACATTAATTTATTGAGTAATCTTAAACTTTTTAGATCTTGTTTATGTACTTATTTCAACTTGTTTTTCTTGAATTACTGGAATATAATGATATTGAAACAATATAATACGTCATAAAAATCAAATTCGCCAATCCCACAAATCTTCTATGGTTGTTGAATCCTCAGTTTGGCCTCACAATACTTGCCCTAACCATTTTTTTAATGAAATTGCCTTAAAAGGTCATGATTATATAATTTATTCGGTTTTTTTCACCAAAAATTGATTCATTTATGCAATAATGGTAATTGACATAGCATGTATTTTTGGTTTTCCAATTCAAATTATGTGTAAAAGTTTCTATGCAAAATGACTTCTCAGCTACAATGCGAGAGTTTTAGATCCTTTCGTATGCTAGCTTCGATTGTATGGAGTAGAGGAGAACTAAAGTCGTATACATATGCGTGTATATGCAGCTCTGCTTTTAGTTACGAGTGGCAAAATGACTTGATTTTGTGTCATCATACTCTTGCAGATTTCACTTGATTGCATTTGTAATGAATTCGGGGTTTATAAGATTGCCTAAGTGTGTTATGGGGGCTTCAATCAGATTTGCACATTTGATGAACCTCCAAGTTGTGCTTGAGGATGATATGCTGCTGACCGGCCGTTGACCATTTCAGGGCATACCTTAAAATATTATATTGTATTTAATAATATATCTCATTCCAAAAAAAACAATTATATCAACAATTTTTATTATTTATATAAAATATTATATTTACAAGTTTCTCATATTTAAAAACAATCAATAGCATGCTCCAAAAGAGAAATTATTTACGGGGTTGAATCGGAAAGATGGAGGCCTCCAGAAAACTCCTCAATAAAAAATTAACTATAATGCGGCTTTCCAACAACATTCCCTAGGATTTTCATAAGAAATCGAAGAGGTGATGTCTTTGGGTCAACAACAATTATTAACAGTTACATACCTATTGTGTTTGCCGCGGAAACCCTTGCACGTCTCCGGCAAGTTCATTTGGACTTAGATTTGGGGCTCGAGTAGGTTTGGGAGGTTTGTGATTAAAGGTGAGTAAAATCTGAGTTGATTCAAAAAATTCGATAAAATTTTTAAATTTTGAATTAAATAGTTCAAGTTATTTGAGTTAATCAAGTTATTTGGATCAACTCGAATAAAAAAATTAAGTTTTTCGGTTTAACTTGAATATGAATTACACAATTCAAGTTATCCGAAAATCCGAATAAGAAAAGAGAAAACTACGCCATTTTGATAAATGTTTACCTTTTCTAAAGTTAAAAGTCAAAACCATTAAGTTAAAATGCAAAACTACGTTGTTTTGATAATTGTTTACTCATTAAGTTAAAAGGCAAAATCATTATATTGCTTATGTTGTTAAATAATTTTATACTTCATTTGCTAGTTAAATTATCAGTTCATGTAAACCAAACATTGAGTATAGATAATAGAATTCATTAACTTGACTCGACTTGACTCGAAATTTTTTGACTCGATTCGATCCAATTCAAAAAAAATTCAAATTGAGTTCGGTTGTTGAAATAGGATTCATCAACTCAACTAACTCAAAATTTGTTTACTCGATCAAATACTCACCCCTAGTTGTGATTGAAGTTGATGCCCTCACGGTGGTCAAGAAGCTTCAGACAAACAGAAGAGACGAATCAATTATCAGTGCATATATTGAAGATTCAAAATCCATGTGTTTAAACTTTAGAAAATGTGTGGCGCATCTTTTGGCTACGGAAAGATTAAGGAGGGAGTGGAATACTTATCTGCTTAGAGGAGTGCTGTAACACCCCTAACCCGTATCCGCTGCCAGAACAGGGTTTCGGAGCATTACTACCATTTGCAGATCACTAAAAAAAATTAAAATACTTACGATTCAACGCATCATATAAAATAAATATATTACCATTCAATCAACAGTTTGGCACTTGTATAAGCATCAAACAACAACATTGTTAGTATACTTGCACATATCTCATATAAATTCAACATTGATATATCTATTTTTTCGACATGTCGCACTTGAGTTTAATAATTTTCTCAATTACATAATTTCATTGTATCAACATATCAAAGATAATCATATATGTACATGTCATGAAACATATCATGCTCTTATCGTTTCTTCACAAGCATATATCATTCATTTCATTATATCAATATTTTATGCTTCATCATTTCCATATATTTTATGTATATTTATTCTGGTAATAGCTTATATCAAACTTAACATAAATTATATTCCATGTACTTATACTTATTTCGTTTATCCATTTTCATAATTATTTCATACAACGCTTTTGTACATATATTTCCATATGACCAGTTCTTGTAAACATTTCACATAACCATTTCATATAACCATTCGTCATCTGATACATTTTACCTGAATATCAATTGTTCAACAGATGTTATAGCGTCTCCCATCCACGGTCTTATTTATCTTTGACGTGATGCCATAGTGTCTTTCAACTATGGTCTTACTCATTTTCTGTCATGTTGCCATGGTATCTTTCAACCATGGTCTTATTCTTTTCATGTCACGTTGCCATGGTATCTTTCAACCATGGTCTTACAACCATGGTCTTACACATTTCATATTAGGTTGCCATGGTATCTTTCAACCATGGTCTTACACACATGTTGCCATGGTATCTTTCAACCATGGTCTTACACATTTCATATCAAGTTGCCATGGTATCTTTCAACCATGGTCTTACACACAGGTTGCCATGGTATCTTTCAACCATGGTCTTACACATTTTATATCAGAGAGCACACTCCCGCGAACCTCATCCTTACAGTGGGATTACCAGTCCAGACTAAATCCCCTGTATATAAACTCATAGAGTATTGCCGGGATTACCAGTCCAGGCTAAATCCCCTGCAACGACAATTACTCTAATGAGCTTGGATCTGAATTACCAGTCTAGGCTAAATTCAGACCCTAATTCGGATTACCCTTCCGGGCTAAATCTGTTTTACACATATTCTTCGAGAGGGCTATATCAGGATAGGATCACCCGTCCGGGCTAGATCCTTTTTACCGTCAATTCCTTTTCAGAGATCCATCGAATTTTCCTTTCATTCAACCGGGATTTCTTTTCCTTTTATCAAATTTATCAATGTTTGATAAATTTTCATACAATGAACATTCAAATCATATTCACATAAATAACATACAATCTCAAGCATTTAAGAATATAATTCAAGTTACACGAACTTACCTCATTGCTTGCTTGTGTTTATAATTTCATTAATCTGATATCTTTTCTTTTCCACGATCAAATCTCATATTTGAGTCGTCCGGATCTTTATAAATAAATTTGATCATCATTTTCATTCATTTCATATTCTAATGCATTTAATTAATGCTCTAGGCAAAATTACCATTTTGCCCCTAAACTTTTAATTAATGATGATTTCATCCTTAGGGTCAGGAAAATAAAATTCTTGCAATTTAATCCTTATTTCCAGCTATTATTCTCATATATATTGATAACAATCCATGAATTCTATAAAATATCAGAATTTTTCATAATTTCAACATTTTTCAATTTAATCCCTAAAACATGTTTTCCCCGATCTTGAACTAAATTAATAATTTCATTCAATTTTGTAATTTAAATAATAAAATAGTCCATTTCATGCAATTTGGTCATTTCTGACATGTTTACAAAATTGCCCATAAAGTTTTACTTTTATTCAATTTAGTCCCTGAGCCTAAAATATGCAAATTAGCCATGCTAGATGAATATTCATACATATTTTTCCTCCTCCTCCTCTCCATTCCACATCCTTAATGTAGATAACACACTTGTAAGTAACATTATCCATAATTTTTATTATTTACTTTTATGAATATTCAAGCTGTCTATCTGCATCATAGTCACTAAATTATTTATATCTGGATCTATAGAACTCCAAATTAATATCCGATAAGACTCATATATATTCTTACCATAAAAATTTCAGAATTTTTGGTTTAGCCAATAGTACAGTTTATTCTTTAAAGTTACCCCTATTTTGCTGTCTGATAGTTCTGACCCCTCTTCACCAAAAATTAATTATCTCCTTATACAGGATTCAAATGATGTTTTTGTTTGTTTCTCTTAAAAATAGACTCATTCAGAATTTTATAAATATAAATTTAAGCCCCTAATTATTTTTATTCAATTTTTTATGATTTTTCAAAGTCAGAACAGGGGAACCCGAATTCATTCTGACCTTGTCTCACAAAATTAATTATATCTCAAAATTTACAAATTCATTGCTTACACTATTTCTTCTATGAGAAACTATACTCAATAAGCTTTAATTCCATATTTTTTTCATCTACTAATTCGATTTCTACAATTTATGGTGATTTTTCAAAGTTAGTTTACTGCTGCTGTCCAAACTGTTTTTGTGCAAGCTATTAATTACCATGTTATAACACCCTTATTTTCTTTTTCTACACCATTTCTCATCACTTTCTCTTATTTTCTGTTCACTAACATATCAAAAACATAGGACCTTATGTAAGAAAACTCTACTATAACATTATTTCCATGCTTTGTCAATAATAACAAACTTAAAAACATATTGAAATCTTGATATACTTACCTTGTTCTATTGATACTAATCTTTAACTTGATTTTCTCTCTCCTTCAGCTTCTATTTCTTGAATCCAACTTGATATTCTAACTCCCCATGCTCTCCTTAACATTTTTTTCTCTTGGTAGCTATGGAAATTCATTTGATTTTTGGGTGAAAATGGTGAATTTTTGGTAAAAGGACTAAATTGTAAAGAAAGCAAAACTTTCTTTCTTCCTCTCTTTCTCTCACGTTAGTGCATGGGAAAATATGGATGAGAATTTCTCATCTTTATTTCTTTATATACTAATAAAATAATAATAAAATATCTTATTAAAGTATTAATAAAATAATATTTATCTAATTAAATAATTATAAAATATCAAAATATCTCTAGCATCATTATTACTTTCTAGATTTCTCTCTCTTCCAATTGACCATTTTTCCCTTCTTTATCTTTTAAAATTTCATCATTGAGTCATCATTTAATTTGGTAAAATTACAATTTAGTCCCTCATAATTCTTCATCTATTCAATTTGGTCCTAATTCATCAATTTTCCTTAGTTTCTAGATCATTCCACTCTTAAATTATTTACACTATTTGTCCTTCAACTTTTTCATATTTACACTTTAACCCCTCAAATTATGAATATTTACTCTTGTGCAACAAAACTTTTCTCACTTTTACAATTTAGTCCTTTCTTGAATTAATATATCATAATATACTTCTCAATATTGACATAACTCAAGATTTCCCTTTTTGTCACTTTATTTCCTTATTTTACTATATCAAGGATAATATCTTACTGTAAAAATTTTCAGGGTATTACAAGTGCTGAATTTTGCAGTGGATGTGGTGGAAAATGATCACCGGGAGGTACATTCAAGAGATGAACCCCAGGTTTCTAAGGTGTGGTAGGTCAACCCAAGCTTGCTACTGTTTGGTTGTCATTTCTTAAAGGAAGATGGAGGGTTGTAAAGGGATCAGAAGAGAGTGAAATGATACTTTTACTTACAGGGCTTCTGGTTGACTGATCAGTTTCTAAAAAGAAGTGCAATTGTTTCCTTGGAAAGGAGATGATTTTGGGAATGGGATCTTGGGCATTCATTGTTTTGTCTTTTCAATGCTAAGAGAGCTCATTTATTAGGTTGGAGTAACTTTTGTTTTTTAGGCATTTTGTTTTTCAATTTCTAGTTTGTTTTAGATTTTGACCTGTTTACTTTCACACAATAAATGATAATTCTAGCCGGTTCCATAAAAAAACAACAAATAGTCAATTGAGTTTTAACTCGATTGGTTTTAGTATTATTGTTGTATAAAAAGATTTAAGTTCAAGCGTATTAAAGCATGTTTGTCCTTCTATTTAAAGATTGAGATGAATTATGAATAGTTCTAAATATTATATTAACTTATAAACATTCTGTGAAAAATAAAATAAAATAAAATAAATAAAATAAAGAACACACAAATTTTACGTGGAAACCCTTTCGGGAAAAAACCACGGGTAGAGGAGAAGAAAATTCATTATGTCGAAAAATTTGAATCAAATACAAGAGGAATAGACTATGTCTATTTATAGGCTTGCAAAGCCATATTCTAGTAGGATTGAAACACCTTATCCTAATCAATATAAAATAGATGGAGTTTAATAAGGTTTAAAAACTTTATTCGAAAATAAAATAAAAGAAGTCTAGTTCTATATGGATTTTACTTTTATTTTATTTTCCATCATATTTTATTTAAATAAGAATTTGGGTCACTTAATTCTAACAATCTCCACCTTGACACAAATTCTCAATGAACAAGTTCTTCATCGCGAACTTTCAATAAACAAGTTCTCCACCTCTTCCATAAAACTCCTTAAGGGTTTAACTTCAACAATGAACACCAACCAAGTCTAAGCAATGCTCAAACTTGGTTATAGGAAGTGACTTAGTCATCATATCTGCAAGATTTTCGTGAGTACTAATTTTGCTCACAACAATATCACCACGAGCAATAATATCACGAACAAAATGATACTGAATATCAATGTGTTTTGTTCTCTCATGAAACATTTGATCTTTTGTAAGAAAGATGGCACGCTGACTGTCACAAAATACTGTGCTGATTTGAAGGTCTTTATTGAGTTCACTAAATAGTCCCTTCAACCAAATAGCTTCTTTACAAGCCTCAGTAATCGCCATGTACTCAGCTTCAGTGGTAGACAAAGCGACTGTAGTTTGCAAAGTGGCTTTCCAACTAATTGCACAACCTCCAATTGTAAAGACGTAACCTGTGAGAGATCTTCTTCTATCAAGGTCTCCAGCAAAATCAGCATCAACATACCCTATAACTCCATCTTTAGTTCTTCCAAACTGTAAGCAAACATTAGTAGTGCCTCATAAGTATCTTAAAATCCACTGAACTACTTTCCAATGTTCTTTACCGGGATTTGCCATATATCTGCTAACTGCACTAACTGCATATGATAAATCTGGACGTGAACAAACTATAGCATACATGAGAGATCCCACTGCACTAGAGTATGGAACATGTGACATGTACTCAATCTCATCATCTGATTGAGGAGACAAGGCCGATGAAAGTCTGAAATGGGCTGCTAAAGGAGTACTAACAGGCTTAGCACTCTGCATATTGAACCTGCAAAGAACTTTCTCAATGTACCCCTTCTAACTTAGGTACAATTTACTTGCTTTTCTATCTCTGAGAATCTCCATACCAAGTATCTTCTTTGCTGGTCCTAAATCTTTCATCTCAAATTTTTCACTTAGTTGGGCTTTAACCTTTCTTATCTTTCATTTATCTTTTACTGCTATCAACATGTCATCAACATAAAGAAGTAGATACACAAAAGAACCATCACTGTTTTTCTTAAAGTAAATACAACTGTCTAAACTACTTCTTTTGAAATCATAAGAAGTCATAAAGGAATCAAACCTCTTGTACCACTGTCTTGGTGACTGTTTCAAACCGTAAAGGGACTTTCTCAGCAAGCAAACATAGTCCTCTTTTTCTGAGACTATAAAATCCTCTGGTTGTTGCATATAAATATCTTCCTCAAGTTCTTCATGCAAAAATACAGTTTTTACATCTAACTGATCAAGCTCCAAATCATGCATGGCCACAATACCAAGCAAAACTCGAATCAAACTATACTTAACAACTGGAGAGAACACATCTGTGAAGTCCACTCTTGGAATTTGAATGTAACCCTTTGCAACAAGCCTTGCTTTATATCTGGGTTCTTCAACTCCTAGAGTCCCTTATTTCTTTTTAAACACCCATTTACAACGAACAACCTTTTTACCTTTAGGAAGTTTCACAAGGTCTCATGTTTTGTTTTTGTGGAGTGATTCCATCTCTTCTTGCATAGCAAACATCCACTTTTCTGAGTCTTCACAGCTAACCGCCTCAGAATAATTAGATGGCTCTTGATTCGCATCTATATCTTCAGCCACATTTAAAAGCAACTAGATCAACCTCTGCATACTTCTTTGAAGGTTTAATTTCTCTTCTAGTTCTGTTTTTGGCGATAGAGTATTGTGGTGAAGAAGCAACTCTATTCTCAATTTTTGTTCTGGCTTGAGGAGTTGACTCTGTATTAATCTGATGCTCCACCTGCTTTTGATTTTCTTTATTGGAAGATTCTTTAAGAGATAAGTTAGGTAGTATAGCAGTTTCATCAAAAACAACATCTCTGCTAATCACAACTTTTCTATTTTCAAGACACCATAACTTATACCCTTTTACACCAGCTTTATAACCAAGAAAAATGCATTTAATAGATCTCGGTTCCAATTTTCCATTATCAACATGAGCATACGCAGGACACCCAAAAATCTTTAAATCAGAATAATTAGCAGGATTACCAGACCATACCTCTTGTGGAGTCTTTTTCTCAATGGCAACGGATGGAGATCGGTTGATAAAAAAACATGCAGTAGAGGCCGCTTCTGCCCAAAATGCCTTCGGTAAGTTGGCATTTGACAACATACATCGAACCTTCTCCATGATCGTTCTGTTCATTCGTTCTGCAACGCCGTTTTGCTGTGGAGTATGACGAACATGATCCCTTCTGACTTGCATAATCTATTAAACTCATCAGAACAAAACTCTAAGCCATTGTCTGTGCAGAGGTATTTTATCTGTTTTCCCTTCTGTTTTTCAATCATAATTTTCCAAGACTTAAATGCGAAAAACACATCACTTTTCTGCTTCAGGAAAAACGCCCAAACTTTTCTGGAAAAATCATCAATAAAGGTTAGCATATAATTAGCTCCACCTCTCGAAGGCACTCTGGATGGCCCCACAGATCAGAATGAATATACTCCAACGTTCCCTTCGTGTTATGGATTCCTCTAGTGAATCGAACTCTCTTTTGCTTCCCAAAAACACAGTGCTCACAGAAATTTAGTTTGCAAATTCCTTGTCCATTAAGAAGTCATCTTTTGCTTAATTCTGCCATGCCATTCTCACTCATATGCCCTAGGCGCATATGCCAAAGTTTAGTAATATCATCATCTGACAAGGAAGAGGAAGCGATAGCTGCATCACCAGTAACAGTAGAACCCTATAAAACATATAACTTGACAATATTTCTCTGCCCTTTCATCACAACAAGGGACCCTTTGGAAATCTTTAAAACCCCATTTTCAACTGTGTATGTGTACCCTTTTGAATCAAGAGTACTCAACGAAATTAAATTTCTTTTCAATTCTGGAACATGCCGCACCTCACTAAGTGTTCTGACAACTCTATCAAACATCTTAACTTTAATTGTTCCAACACCTACGATTTTACACGAAGCATTATTTCCCATCAAAACAACACCTTCAGATACTGTTTCGTAAGTTGTAAACCAATCCCGATTGGGACTCATGTGGAAGGTGCAGCCTGAATCAAGTATCCACTCCTCACTTACTTTAGAATCATTGACAGAAGTGACTACAAGTTCACCATCGCAGTAGTCATCTACAACATTAGCTTCACCGGAATTTTCTGGTTGTTTTCCCTTTTGATTCGCAGCCTCCCTTTTAATCTTATTTTGTAGCTTATAGCACTCAGATTTAATGTGCCCTTTCTTCTTGCAGAAGTTACAAGTTTTACCTCTGTTTGAAGACTTCGATCTACCCTTAGATTTACCATGAGGATTCCGTTCCTGTGTCCTACCACGATCATCATCAGCATTCCGATCTTGTCTCCCACGAACAATGAGACCCTCTTCCAGTAGTCATCTACAACATCAGCTTCACCGAAATTTTCTGGTTGTTTTCCCTTTTGATTCGCAGCCTCCCTTTTAATCTTATTTTGTAGCTTATAGCACTCAGATTTAATGTGCCCTTTCTTCTTGCAGAAGTTACAAGTTTTACCTCTGTTTGAAGACTTCGATCTACCCTTAGATTTACCACGAGGATTCCGTTCCTGTGTCCTACCACGATCATCATCAGCATTCCGATCTTGTCTCCCACGAACAATGAGACCCTCTTCCTGAGAGTCGGGTTTAACCACAAGATGCTTCATCTTATCATACGAGGTTAGAGAATCATAAACCTCATCAACTGTGAGAGACTCGCGGCTATATAAAATCGTGTCTCTAAAGGTTGAATAAGACGGGGGCAACGAACAAAGTAGAATCAACCCTAGATCTTCCTTATCATACTGAACCTCCATGGCCTCCAAGTTTGAGAGAATTTCTTTAAACACTGTTAAGTGTTCATGTACAGACGCACCTTCCTCTAAACGATGAGCATAAAGACGCTGCTTCATATGCAACTTGCTTGTTAGAGTTTTCGACATACATATTTGTTCTAGCCTCTTTCATAATGCAGCGGCAGTTTTCTCTTTCATCACATCCTGCAAAATTTCGTTGGACAAATGCAGATGTAATTGTGTTAATGCCTTTCGATCCTTACGCTTCTTCTCTTCATCTGTTAATGTCGAAGGCATCTTATCTATCCCTTGCAGGGCATCCTCCAGATCCATCTGTACAAGAACTGCTTGCATCTTAATTTGCCACAACGCAAATCTGGTGTTGTGATCCAACAGCAAAATTTCATACTTCAAAGATGCCATTACCGTGATCGAGATGAATAAACCGGAAGCTCAGATACCAATTTGTGAAAAATAAAATAAAGAACACACAAATTTTACGTGGAAACCCTTTCGGGAAAAAACCACGGGCAGAGGAGAAGAAAATTCACTATGTCGAAAATTTGAATCAAATACAAGAGGAATAGACTATGTCTATTTATAGGCTTGCAAAGCCATATTCTAGTAGGATTGAAACACCTTATCCTAATCAATATAAAATAGATGGATTTTAATAAGGTTTAAAAACCTTATTCTAAAATAAAATAAAAGAAGTCTAGTTCTATTTGGATTTTACTTTTATTTTATTTTCCATCGTATTTTATTTAAATAAGAATTTGGGTCACTTAATTCTAACAAATTCAAAATACTTTCACAATTAAATTAAATTAAAAAAAAACAACCAATCACCTAATGCAGGGCATTAGTTACATACTAGTTAGAACATAAAAAAGACAGCTCTTTTGTTCCCACTTCTATTCCCTTCTTGGTTGTTGCCCTCTTCATCTTCTTTTGTTTCCATTTTTATCTCCTTTGTCCACACCAATAAAAAAGAGTATGAGATTTGTATGACCCAAATCTCATTATTTATTAAAGAAATAAAAGTAGTAAAATAAAGGGATTTGTACTAGGATTGCAAGTACGAACCATGCTGCACAATTAGAATTCATATAAAATTATACTTTTTCTATCTAAAATTGATTAGAATAGAGCTTTTTAAACTTTAAATAGATATAGTAGAAACTACTCTTGTATCATTCAATTTTTAACATTAGTAAATTTCTCATCCTCTACCCGTAATTTTTTCTGAAAAGATTTTTCACATACAATCTTTTATCATTATTAACATTTAATATAACAAAGAGCTAATACCCAACACCTCTTTATTAGTAGGCTCACTTGCTTTTTATTCTTTTACCTCTCAATTTCCTTTTTGTTGCTTCATCCACCACAATCTCCTTAGGCCACGTTCTCCTTTGCTTCTCAGATGAGCTTTTGCAATAAAAAGTGTTTTTCCCTTAAAAGCATTAAGGAACAGACATTATTTTAAAAAAAAAATTAACTTAAAATAAGTGTTTTTTCATAGATGAAAAAGCAGAAATTTTTAACTTTTTCTCAGCCAAAAGTGCTTTTGGCTGATATTTACCTTTTTAACCTTACTTTTTCTTCTTTCAAATAAACGTTAGAATGCCCATTTTTTTTTCCCATTTTCTCTTTTGTCTAAACCTTACTTTTCCTCTGGTTCTTTGTTCCTCTTCTCCACTGGTGAGTTTATCTTTTCTTCTTCTTCTTCTCTCTAATTGTTCATTATGCTTTAGTTTTTAGTTATTTTCTGATTGTTTGATTTTATGAAATAATTATGAAATAAAAGAAGTTCTTTCACATTTTTTTCAGCTTTTCTCTTTTACTTGTACCCTTGGTTCTTGGACTTGACAAAGTAAATCCCAAGTTTGTGAGCTTATTACGTTTCTTCATTTCATTCTTTCGTGTTTGATAGATTCATCGGGCATTATCCTTTCCATAAGTTGATTTATCATGTTTGTATCAATTAGTTTTCTGATTCTAAATTTTTCTTCAGTCTGGTTCAATCTCCAGACACCTATGATTGCTAAAATTAAGACTTCCTCTTTAAGTATTTTTGTAAGATTATCCACTTAATAGTGAGAAGATAGGATTTCCTTACTCCTATTTGATGCTAAATAATCAACTGGCATGTTCCTAAAATTCTTAGGTAACAACACTGGATAAATTCTAGTCAATTTATCATAGCATGGTTGTTGTCTCCTATTCTTGAGCTGTGATTATATTGAAGATGAGTGCATTGATTTAGTGAAATTTAATGAAGGAATCAAGAATAGGTTCTTCAAAGCAAAGAAGTAAACTTTTAAAAAAAAAATTCAGCACCCTCTGTTGCTTATCGCAAAAGATAGATTGGAAAGTCTGAGTGGATTTTCATTTTTTTTATGCTAGGCATGTTTGCTAGAAGTGATCCTCACAAAGTAATTGATCTGTTTCATTTCAAAAAGGCATCTTGCAAATGGCTACTTCTTTAATTAGTACTTTTTATTTTGGTGGAAATATTGGTAAAATCCAACTGTTGGTTCCCTTAGTTAGAAAATTTTAGCATTTTATTTTCTGCATAATTTTATACCCTAAAAGCTGAGATACTAAAGATTATGCACATCATCTCTAGCATTTCTTTACCTTTATTATATTTTTTAAAATAATAATTGATAAAATATTGTTCATATTGACTTTTTAATTGGGTTTGATACTATTATTAGTTGTGTTCTCTTTCTTGGTTATTATTCCGGTCTTGGAAAGTTGATTTTGATTGAGAAAAAAACCTTAGAATCCTATCTTGATTTTGATACACATGTAAAAAAATATACTTATGTGACATTTGAGTTTCTTGATTGCTTTACTGGCTAAATTGAATATGTTCGTATACACAATAGATGAGTACTTCAGCAGTTGAAGTTAGTGGTGAAAAAGTCAAAGCAATGTGGGATAAGAGATTGACAGAAATATTTTGTGATATTTGTATTAAAGAGATATTGAAAGGCAATAGGCCTGGTACTGATTTCACAAAAGATGGATGGTTGAAAATAATAACCAACTTTGAGAAAGAAACAGGCAAGGCTTATTCACAAAGACAACTTAAAAATAGGTGGGATGCCCTAAAAAAAGAATGGAAGGCTTGGAAGAAACTTAAAGGCGAAGAAACTTAATGCCCTAAAAAAAATCGTTGATGCATCGGATGATTGGTGGGAGAGTAGGCTAAAGTTACATTAATAATTTTGAATATTTTTGTTTTTTTCTTATTTATGAGGTTATTGATAATTACTGTTAAACTATCATTTTATATGTAGGTTGTGCTTGAAGCTAAAAAATTTAGAACATCAGGCATCGATCCTGAATGTGAAGGGAAGTTGGACCAAATGTTCATAGGGATAGTTGCAACAAGTGATAAAGCATGGGCACCTTCGTCTGGTACACTCCGTAGTGATTTTTTTTGAGGATGTTAACAATGAAATACCTGAAGAAAATGAGGAAGAAAATGTGAGAAATGATATTCACATTTTAAATGATGTTCAGATTTCAAATGATTTTCACATTGATGGGAACGGTCAAAAAAGAAAAACACCTGAGATATCAAGTTCACATTTTAAAACTGGAAGAAGAAATCCTCAAATCAAATTGGAGGGGCTGCAATATTGTCCAATCAAATAGAAAAATTATGCATTGCAGCTGACAATATGAGTCAAGCTACATCTAGTTTGACTCCTGTTATGGATCCATATGGTATTCTACAAGCAGTCAAAGTGCTTGATAGCATGTCAGAACAAGTTCTAGAAGCTAGCCCGCTATACTTTTTCTCACTTAAATTATTACTCAATAAGGACAAACGAATTATGGTTTTTTCAATTAATCCCAAGATTAGAGCTTTGTGGCTTAAGACGGAAATGAAGGATAGTTGAAAATTTTTCAATCTTCTAGGGTTCAGAGATATCTACTATGTGACTAAACAACAATGCTAAACTAGTTTTATCAATAGTTATTTATGTTTGGTTTTTGGATATTGAATTTTTGTTCTACTTATTTATGTGTAATCTAGTTTTATCAATGGCAGTTTATGTTTGGTTTTTAGATATTGAATTTATATTCTACTTATTTATGTGTAATCTAGTTTTATTAATAGTTGTTTATGTTTGGTCTTTGGATGTTGAATTTATGGTCTAATTATTTATGCTTAGGGCTAGTTTTATCAATAATTGTTTATGTTTGATTTTTGGATATTAAATTTATGTTCTACTTATTTATACTAAATTAGTTTTATCAATAGTTGTTTATATATGATTTTGGATATAAAATTTATTCACAAGTGATGAGTATATTTGAGAATTCCAGCAGTGATGAAAGTGATGATGAAAGGGAAAAGAAAGAGATTTTACAAAGCATGGAATGTTTTAACCAATTATTTGTTGTTGCATATTCTTCCGTGCAATTATATTACGAGAAGTATATATTGAAGCAACTATGCATGGACTCAAAACAGTCAGGTGAGACATGGATCTGAGAGATCTTTGATGGTTACAAATCATGTTGTATGATTAATTTTAGGATGTCTAAAATTGTATTCACAAGTTTGTTGAAAGTTTTAGAGACAAGATACAGCTTTCAAACTTCAAGAAACATATCTTCTAGTGAAATGTTGAGAATTTTTTTATACATCTTGGGCACCGGTGTAAAAGTTTCCCAATGTCGAGAAAGATTTCAAAGGTCTAGGTCAACAATAAGTCGATACTTTGCAATTGTGCTTGAGAAAGTATCAAGGATGGCCATTGATTTAATTGCATCCCAAGATCCTTTTTGATTCTAGATATATGCAGCATTTTAAGGTTAAAATTTAATTTTATATTATTATATTTTAATATTTTTGGTCGACTAAAAATATGCACGAGACTAATATAATTATTTGTTTAGGATTGCATAGGTGCAATTGATGGTACTCATATTGTCGTTATTCTTCCACCAAATGAACAAATTCCCTATATTTGAAGAAAATGTATCCCGACTCAAAATGTTATGGCAGTGTGTAATTTTAATATGTGTTTCACCTTTGTAATGGCTGGATGGGAAGGACCGGGACATGACACTAGAATATTTCTTGATGCAATTCGAGATCCAAAATACAAATTTGCTCACCCACTAAATGGTTAGATATTTCATTTATTTATTTGTTTTTTAAATAATAAAGTATAAGTTCTTAATTGATAATTTTTATAAATAAAAATTCTTGAATTAATTGTTTGTTATATTATGACATGTAGGAAAATATTATCTTTTTTATTCTGGATATCCTCAAATGAAAGGTTATCTTGGACCATACAGAGGTCAACGATATCATTTACCTGACTTCCGTAGAGGTAGACCGGTATCTTGTAAAGAAGAGATATTCAATTATTCACATTCATCATTACATTGTGTGATTGAACAAACTTTTGGTGTTTTGAAAAAAAAAATGGGCCATTTTAAAGGATATTCCAAGTTATAGTTTTGAAAAGCAAACGATGATCGTTGTTGCTATAGTGACGATACACAATTTTATTCGAAAACATGTCGGTCGAAATGATGCAGATTTTATGGAATACGAAGATATTAATAGGGCATATGAGAATATTATTGATTCAGAAAATGCGCATGGTCAAGAAAGTGATAATGATGATAACGATGATGACGATGATAATGATGATAACGATGATGACGATGCAGATTTTATGGAATACGAAGATATTAATAGGGCATATGAGAATATTATTGATTCAGAAAATGCGCATGGTATAGAAAGTGATAATGATGATAACGATGATGACGATGATGATGGTAATGATGACGGTGAATCAAACAATTCAAGTGGTTTTGTAATGGAATTAACAAGAGATGCTATAGCTTCTAGTTTAATGAATTCACTTTAAATTGTAAATGTTATTGTAAAATTTTTAGTATTTATATTTGGTATATAAATATTATCCCTTTTTGAAACTTTAATCCTTATATATATAATATTTTAATTTGTTAGGTTTATGTTTTCTATGTTATGTTAATATCTAGTATGAGTTATATATTCAAATTATATTTTAAAATAAAATAATACAAATGTGTTAAAATCATTAATTAAAAATAAAAAAATCATTTTTAAAATAATACAATTGTGTCAATATCTAATTACAAATATTTAATGATTATATTTAAATATTGGGTAAACTACAAAAATAGTCACTTTTATTTGCCTCAACTTACATTTTAGTCACTTATGTTTGAAATGTTACATTTTAGTCACTTATGTTATTATTTTGTTACGAAGTGATCACTTTTTCGTTAAGTTCTGTTATCTCCCTAACGTAATCCTACGTGGCAGTCCAACTAGATTTTAAGTTTATCTGTTAATACATACTTTATCCGGCTAAATTATGCATTTGATTTTCTATTAACAGATAATTTAGCCGGATGAAGTATGTATTAATAGATATACTCATACGTCTTCCAGGTTACGAATGTAAATTGTATAAGGACTTACATAAAAAATGTGTAAACGTTGAGGGCGAATTTTGGATTTTGTAAAGCCCTAAAATTTTTGTTTTTGATTCTGTGGTGTTTTGACACAAATATTTATCTGCTTTAGTGGTTAAGTGTTCTGAGTGTATGTGGGAGGTTCCAAGTTCAAGCCATGCTTTTGGAAAATTTTGAAAATTTTCTAAGTTAAGCCTCACTCTTGTTCAATAAGCTTTTTCTTAATTGTTTGCAAAAATTATCAGAATGGGCTTACTGGTCTAGTGGTTAAGTGAAGTGTTGCTGTGTTGGAGGTCTTGTGTTCGATTTTTTGCGATGGCAATGAGTAGTATTTTTGTTTTGAGTTTGGCAAGAGTTGTGCTGAAAGGGATTCTGAGTGGTGGATGCGTAGTGGGAGTTGAGAGAGAAAATTAAAGGATTGGGTTGCAGTGGATAACTGAATAGTGGGTGGTTGTGATAATGTGGGTAGTGTGTTTGAGTAAATCAGTTTTTTAAATTCTCTCTTCAGAGAAAAACTAATGCTTTTTCCTTTTTATTATTTTTCTTTTCTTTCTCTGTCGTTTTCTCTTTCCCACTTGCTGTTGAAATTCCTTTGAAATTCCCCTCCCTTTTTGCTTTCTTTCCGTTTCTTTTTCCTTTGCGACGTAAATCGCTAATAAGTGGTAAGTAGTATATTGGTTGGTATCGTTCTTAGATGATTGTTTTCATTTTTTTTGAGTCTAAAATTCTAGGTTATGATAGTAGCGTATCATGTGGAGTAAGGCTCTCGTTGTATTGTTTCGTAATGAATCGAGTCAAAGTGTTGGGGTAAGTTCTAATCGCTCTATGGTTGAGTATTCTGGTTTCGGGTTCGGTTATAGTTCAATTGTTAAATGATTAATTGAGTGGAAATTGGTCGAATATAGGTTCAGAAAGGCTCGGGGATCGGTTCAACTTTAATTGAAACTAAGTGTGTACTCGATTACGTAGAAAACAATATTTCAGCGAAAGCCGAAAAACCCACTGTCGACGCTACACAGGTGTGCAAGCCACATGGGCGTATGAGCCCATTTTCTCTGAATTGATTGCTAAGGTTGAATGAGTCACCCAAGTTGACTGTGAAATTGACTATTTGAATTATGCACTGAGCATGTTATGAACATGTAAACTAAACGGTATATGTATCTGTTAGATCTGTGATAGCATGTCATTCCATCTTATGTTGCATTGCATTGCATTAGGGTGGGTGATTATATGTGAAGGAAGTGTACTGAAAGGCTCTTAAGCCTAATATACTGGCAGCTCAATTGCAAATTACTGTTTTGTGCCGCATTCGGTACTACCTAGAGTGTAGGGATGGGTGGGTTGATTTAATCCCCGCATGGAGTGTAGGGTTAAACGGAGATGGTGTGTAGATACTGGTTGGGTATTGTAACACCCTGAATTTGGGCTTAGAAGTTTTGGGCCTTGAGCATGGGAGCGGTTGAAGGCAGCTTATAATATTCTGTTGTGCATGCAAATTTCGTTAATGGAGGCTTGTTTTAGTGGTTAAGTGTGTTGAGAAGTGTTGGAGAAGTGCTGGGTTTAAACCTGGACTCTAGCAAAAAAATTGGTTTAAGGTGAATTAAACCCTGGGTGTAGTAGGTAGGCCTTAAGAATATTGTTGGAGAAATTGTGGCACAAAAAACCTTATGGCTTAGTGGCAAGTGGCATGTGGAGCATTTGAGGGGAGGCATGAGTTCGAATCCCATGGCAAGCAAAGAGCATTTATTTTGCTAACAGGGGGCGACAAGAGTTGGTGTTGAATTTAAACTCTGATGTTGGAGGGATCCCACATCGGGAAGCTAACATAAGAGTGGATGGGAAGCTGGCTTTAAATTGAGAGAACCATGAGGAGAGTAAAGGTACCTTTCTTGGCTGATCCCTTTCGCTTTATGGCGTGCTCGTTTGGGTTGGGCGTCGGCTAAGAGTGCTCGGAGCGTGGATTAACTCCAATCTCCAATCAAGTGTGTATTTATCACTACTCTTGTTGTTGGATGGCTACTTCGGGCCGCGATGGGCCGAAAGGGGCCTACGGGCCCAATTGGATAAGTTGTTTGATTGTGTAGTAAATATTGGACTAGGCTAGGTGAATCGCATATCTGTGGCTAGGTTTGGGCTAAAAGGGCCACACGAGCGTGTGGGCCCATTTGGGCCGAGAATAGGCTTTAGGCCCATTTGTATTGTTATCCATGTTTAGAATACTTTAGTTTACCAATTACTGAAATGCCCTTGACTTGTAAAATTACCAAAGTACTCCCGATTTACAGAATTACCGTTTTACCCTCGATTTACAGAATTACCGTTTTACCCTCAATTTTTAAAATTACCATTTTATCCTCGATTTACAGAATTACCGTTTTACCTTCAGTTTACAGAATTACCGTTTTACCCTCGATTTACAGAATTACTATTTTACCCTTAGTTTACAGAATTACTATTTTACCCTCGATTTATAGAATTACCGTTTTACCCTCGATTTGTAAAATTACCGTTTTACCCTTGATTTATAGAATTACCGTTTTACCCTCAGTTTACAGAATTACTGTTTTACCCTCGATTTACAGAATTACCGTTTTACCCTCAGTTTACAGAATTACTATTTTACCCTCGACTTACAGAATTACCGTTTTACCCTCAATTTGTAAAATTACCATTTTACCCTTAATTTACAGAATTACTGGTTTACCTTCAGTTTACAAAATTATCGTTTTACCCTTAATTTACAGAATTACCGTTTTACACTTGATTGTGAAATTACTGAAATACCCCTGTAGGGTAGAATTTCTGAAATACCCCTATAGGGTAGAATTACTGAAATACCCTTATAGGATAGAATTACCAAAATACCCCTGTAGGGTAGAATTATCGAATACCCTTGTAAGGTAGAAATACCAAAATACCCCTGTAGGGTAGAATTACCGAGATACCTTTGTGGGGTAAAATTACCATTTTGCCCCTAAGGTGTTAAATGACTGTTTTGCCCTTGTGGGCAAGTGACTGACTTGGACTGTGTGGTTGACAGATTTGATTGTGAATATATGTTGGTGATATGAATGACTTGACTGTGATTGTTTGATTCAAATATGGGCATGACATTCTGCATACATGACATGTTGCATGGGTTGGGATTTTGTACGGAGGAAGCGTTCTGGTGGCTATGCCACAAATATCTGTTCTGGTGGCTCTGCCACAATATCTGTATCTGGTGACTCTGTCACAATATCTGTTGACCGATCGATGGCTGAGCGCCGATCACGTTACCGAAGGCTGTGTGCCGTTGTTGTGGGCTTCGTGCCGATTATAGACCCGTTATTAATGGCTTTGTACCAACCTAAATATGGCTTTGTGCCATCTTGAGTATGGCTTCGTGCCAAACGTATTTACCTGTAGCTATGTGCCTAACATATTTGCTGACGACTCTGTGTCGATCATATTTACCGAAGGCTGTGCGCCAGTTATATTACCGTCACTAATGGCTATGTGCCGAAGTTATTACAATTATCTATGGCTTTGTGCCACGTATTCTGTTAGGTGGCTTTGCCACATTATCTGATTCTGGTGGCTCTGCCACAATATCTGTATTTGGTGACTCTGTCACGATATCTGTTCTAGCAGCCATGCTGCAAATTTTATGGTGTGTAGCGGATGGGTGGGTCGAGTTGTCTCCCCACATGGTGTAAGGTTGGTACGAGGGTGTATACGGCTGGATTGGGTTGGGATTACATTCACATTCTGATTCTGATTCTGTCACCTAATTCTGATTCTGATTCTGATTCTGTTACTAATACTAATTCTGATTCTGATTCTGTTACTGATTCTGATTCTGATTCTGTCACCTAATTCTGATTCTGATTCTGATTCTGATTCTGTTACTAATATTGATTTTGATTCTGATTCTGTTACTGATTCTGATTCTGATTCTCATTTTGGTTCCAATTCTGATAATGTTTCTTATTCTGTAATGGGCTAAGGTCTATCTGGTACTGTCTGTTGTAATGGGCTAAGACCTGATTGGTACTGAAATTGTAAGTAAGGCTGGGGCCAGACTTTTAATTCTTTTAGATGACTGACTGTTCCTTTTTATAGTAAGGGATTTCACACTGAGTTTTCGTAAACTCACCCCGTTTATTAACCTTTCAGGTAATTTCCAGCCTTAGATGGATCGGGGTTGCTAGGGGCTCAGAGGAAGCCACACACACTATTTATGCTACAGTTTTGATTATTACCTTTAAATTATTTTATGTGGGTTGTAGTAAAGCCGTTGTAATTTTCTGGATTTCAAATTTGGAATTTTATTTATTGTTCTTATAATTGCTAGTATTAGAACACGATTTTCTAAAGCAACTACTGTTATTCAAAACATCACGTAACCGCAATTGTTTTTAAAGTAAGTTTTCGCAACTACCAAGATTTTTACAAAGTTGTTAAGAATGTTATTCAGCTGAGGTTTTCTAACAAGGTTTAAAAAGGGTATAAGTTTTTAATTATTAAGAAGGGTTTTTAATGGAAACATGGTTTTCGAAAAACACTTCAATGTGACACGCCAAGTTCGAGCCAAACTTCCAGGCCGGGTTTGGGGTGTTACAGGTATGACTTTGTTACTAAATACTGCATGACAGTGATTGATACTGTGATGGGCTAAGGCCCTACTACATATTTGATACTGTACTGAGATGGGCTACGGCCTAAACTGTTACTGATACTGAAAAATACTTAGGCCCAGGATTGTTTTAACTGTGCACTGTGATTTGCTATTGTTTGTTTTTCTGTCAGATTATACACTGAGTTTATGTAAACTCACCCTTTTGTTTAAATGTGCACAGGTAATCCCCAGATCTAGATGGATCGATGGGGCGGAGGACTCAACGGTGACCACAGTTTTTAGACTTTACGTTCTTTTAATTTATGTTTTATGGTTTTATTATTATTGGGATGTAATTTGAGAACTCTTGGGACTTTTGCTTAAATTTGGTTTTTATTTTATTTTTTGAAATTATAACTTCTAGTCGTAGGAAGTTTGGTTTTCAAAAAGCTAACGTATTTTCTAAACTCACGATTACTTAAACTGTTTTGTTTTAAAAGCTTCCGCAACAAGAAACATTTTAAAGCAAATATTTTAAATAAGTAAAACGATTTCCTTTAGAACTAATAAGAGATAAAGAAAAACATTAAACGGAAAAGGGTTTTATCACATCAACATAGTTTTCAAACACCCTATCATGTGACATTACCAGATTCAGCCATAACGTCAGCCAGGTTTAGGGTGTTACAGACTTTCTTGTTCCGGGTGTTTGCTTGTTATAAAGTGAAGTATTAAAAATAAGTTTACAATATTACCAACTTTCATTGACTATAAAATCTAGTTGGACTGCCATGTAGGATTACCTTTAGGGAGATAACAGAACTTAACGGAAGAGTGATCACTTCATAACAAAATAATAACATAAGTGACTAAAACGTAACATTTCAAACATAAGAGACTAAAATGTAACTTGATGCAAACAAAAGTGACTATTTTTGTAATTTACCTTAAATATTTAAATATAATTTATATATTCTAATTAAATTTAATAAATAATTAATATTTATTACTTAGAATTATTTAAAATTAATATTATATATTAACATATTAACAATAAGTTATAATAAATTATGTTTTATACTGTTGCTAAAATATCATAATATTAACTAATTTAAACATTATTTAAATGCATATTTATTACATTACAAAATCATGTCTAAAATGAACATTTTATTTCTCAAAAATACTTTTTGATAATAATACCAAACACCCAAATTTTAAACCAAACTTTTCAAAAACACTTTTCAATATCACTTTTCAAAATCACTTTTCAAAAATATTGCCCATCTAGGGCTTATGCTCCTCCATCTCCCCCTCATCCCTACCTTAATCATGGTGCTCTTCCATTTCCATTTTCTTTTTTTCCTTCATTTCCTTAGCTTCCTCCAACTCTTTCCTCGCTTCCATCACGTATGCACGTGGGGTTCCTATTTGGATTGTTGGAGATGGCACCACCATTGACTCTGATGGTTCCCTCCGTCTACTCTCTAACGAAGCCCTTCATCTTGTCAATGATTTTGGTGCTGTTGTCTGGGACTTTGGCACCACCAACCAGGGTGTTTCCTCTGCTTCCTTGGAAGACTCTGGGGAACTCTAGCTACTAAGCAATGGTAGTTCGGTAGTTTGTTCTTCATTTGATCATCCAACGGATACAATCATTCCGACAGAACTTCACTATTGGTAGAGTTCTAACATCAGGGTTGTATTCTTTTCTCTTCAAAAGTCATGGTAGGGGGAGCTAGAAGGGTTTTTGGGTGAAAATTAAATTGTAATTTTAATAATATAGTTTCATCATTTTCATAATTTATATATTTATATTTTTAAAAGATTAAATTAATTTTAAGGGCTATAATTTTATTTTATTTTTAATACTTTAAAATTTTAAAAATTTTAAAGAGTTTTAAAAAAATTCCAGAGGGAGAGTGCTTCCAGCCTCCTAGATACGCCTCTAGGTAAGCGAATTTAACTTTGAGATGGAATGATAGTATTTTTTATTGGACACAAGGGTTGAATTCTTCTTTTGATGTAAATTTAACTTTACCGATTTAGGGTTGCAACCTATTGGTATTTTGAGTCTGTTTGATCCTAGTTTGAGTATTAGGGTAATTATGGCTTACAGTAGTGATTATACGAAAGGAAGTAATATTTTGAGGTTTGTAAAGTTCTTCTATGGGTAGTGGGACTATAACAGTTTTGAATCAGTGTGATGTTTTTGGTTATTGTGGGAATATGGGAATTGTAGTTATAGTGATACGAGTCCAATTTGCGGGTGTCCGTCAGAGAATTTTAGGTTGTTGGAGGTGAATGTTATGAGGCAAGGGTGTAAGAGGAAAAGGGATATAGAGGATTGTCCAGGGAGTGCTGCTATATTGGAACAGGATCATGCTGAATCTTTTACTTATCCGCCTGAGCTGTCTTCTCAGATCTTCTTTGTTGGGATATCAGCTTGTAGATTGAATTGTCTTGTCACCGCTTCTTGTGTTGCTTCCACTTCTTTGTCGGATGGAGCAGGGCTCTGTTACTTGAGAACTACTGAGTTTGTGAGTGGGTATCAGGTTTGTGGACCAGTATTTTCAAACCCATCTCCTTTTGCAGATAATGATGAGAATGGGAGAGGTTGGAGGGTGCATGCCTGGATTGTGGCTACCATGTTGGTTTTGATTGCATTCGAAGGCAGTTTAAGGAAAAGCTTGGAGCCAGAGGATTAGGGGTAAAGGAGTTTTATCTAATAGAGCGGTTGTGGCAGTGAAGCAACTAGAAGGTATCGAGCAGAGTGAAAAGCAGTTTAGAATGGAGGTTGCAACCATCAGTAGCACCCACCATTTGAACATGGTAAGATTGATTGGTTTTTGCGCTGAGGGCCATCACAGGCTTTTAGTTTATGAGTTCATGAAAAATGGGTCTCTAGATAACTTCCTTTTTACCACAGAAGAGCACTCAGGAAAGATGTTGAGTTGGGATACCGTTATAATGTTGCCCTTGGAACTACAAGGGGAATCATGTACCTTCATGAGGAGTGTAGGGACTGCATTATTCATTGCGATATAAAGCCTGAGAACACTCTCTTGGATGAAATTTTCAATGCCAAAGTGTCAGATTTCGGACTTGCCAAACTTATAAATCCCAAAGACAATAGATATCGAATATTGACAAGTGTTGGGGGGCCAAGGAGCTATTTGGCACCTGAATGGCTTGCAAACCTTCCAATAACTTCAAAATCTGATGTTATAGCTATGGGATGGTCTTGTCTGAGATAGCGAGTGGAAGAAGGAATTTTGATGTATCAGCGGGCACAAATAGGAAAAAGTTCTCTATATCGGCTGATGAAGAGTTCGAGAAGGGTAATATAGAGGGAATTGTTGATAAAAAGCTTGTTAATCAAGATGTGGACATGGAGCAAATAACTAGGGCAATTCGGGTTAGTTTCTGGTGAATCCAAGAACAGCCTTCTCAACGGTCAATGATGGGAAAAGTGATTCAGATGCTGAAAGGAATCACAAATATTAAGAGACCGCCAGTACTAGAAGCTGCCATTGAAGGTTCTATAAGCAAAGCCAGCATAAACGTGAGCAGTAATATCAGCATTTTCTCAACTTTTGTTGTTTTTGCCCCCTCTCTCTCTTCAGCTTCTTCATTGCAAACAGTTGGGGTATTTCATAATGATTAATTTTTAAGTGGGTAAAAATTGTGATTTCAGAATCTCATCAGATTCTCCGTAAATCAAATATGTAAAAATGAAATATAAAGATTAATGAAATTAATATAAAAATATATTGAAGATCAATTAAATAATTTAATAAAAAAATAGTAATTAAAGTTCATTAATTAAATTGTCAAGTCTAAATACTATTGAGTTTTAATTAAAAAATATTTGAGAGCTTAGATATTAATTAACTAAAGGATTAAAATAATTAATAAATCAATTTAGTGGATGAAAAGATGACATTATCATCTTCCTTCCCAAGGCGTAGCCATTAAAAGAAAAAGAAAGAAAACTCAAGCACTCAATCATTAATTTTATCAAGGCAATCAAGTGTTTTTTTTTTAGAATTTTTTTAGATTTTTTATTACGGAAGTTTGAATTAGTTAATCTGTGCATTAATTTGTTCAATTAAATAATATTTAGCAAGTTATCATTATAATAAATTGATTATTTTGAGCTTAATTTGAAGAAATTAATGGTTAATAAGTTTAGATTGTGATATAGACTAAATTAGAAACTAAAATAAATGTGTAACATTAGAAACTAAATTGAATAAATTATAAATTGTAACGAAATTATGCTATAGATAGAAATTATATGATTTTTAATGAAAAAAATGTGAAATTAAATTTTGATCCGGTGCTAGATAGTGAAAAATATCAGTATCCCGGATATAGGAAATAAATTGAATAAAATGAAAAATATGTTGGCTATGTATTTTAATGTGATTTGGATGTAATATGATATTGTTTTTAATATTGAATTATCGAACATAGTTAAGGACGATGTCAGGCTATCGTTTGAGAAGGGAAAATCGAGAATCGTAGACGACTAATGGGAAATTCGGTTTGTACTTTTATTGTTTGAGTTCAATACGTTGATATATACACACACACATATATTGTAATAGCTCGATTTAGACCCTATTCGGAAAGGTGGTTTCGGGACCATGAATCCGAGTCAAAAAAATATTTTAAAATTATTTTCTGTGTTTATTATGAGTGAATTTATATCTGTGAAAATTTCATGTTTTAATCTTACCGTTTGAATGCCCGATTAAATAAAATGGCTTAATCGCGTAAAATAAAAATTCAATGGTTAAACGTGAAAGGGGCCGAATTGATGTTGTCTTTATAATATGAAGTACTTATGTTGTAACAAAGCCATTGATTATATGAGCGGACGGTTTTAGACATGTTTTATATAGTTTTCTAATTAAATTTTAAAGGTTAAATATGTAAAATAGTAAATAATATATATGATATATTATAACATAATTAAAAGCCAGTTAATGTTCAAATTTTTTTGACCGAAACATAAAAAAAAAAAGAAAAGAAAGAAACAAAGCTTAGGGTTTGGCCATTTGTTAAGCTCAATCAAGGTATGTAACTAGCTCTGTTTTTTTATAATTTTTACGTTTTTGAGATTGTTGCAATGTAATGTATAAAGTCCATGCTTGAATTTTTTATTTTGATGAATATTTTGAGTTATACCATTGATGAATATTTGAGCTTTGTGATGATAGTTGATGAAATATGAAAGATATGTTTTAGATTAACATGTTTTGTTGATGATTTTGAGTAATTAGGACTAAATTGCAAAAATAATAAAAATGTGAAATAAATGAAATGTATGGACTTGTATGAACACACAGAACATTCGGCCTAAGCATGGTATGTGCAAATTTTGCATGTTTTGTGTTTTGTGCAATTTGGACTAAATTGTAAAATGTGTAAAATGTTAGGGTAAAATTGTAATTTGCCCATTTATGTTTTTTTGGATTAAAATGAGTGAAAATATGTTTGAATGAGTTTAATTTGAATATGTTTAGATCAAGAACCAAAGAAATCGGATTTGGATTTGGGGAAAACTAAAGTTGTCGATTAGCTGTCCCGTTCCGATTTTCATCGTCCAAGGTAAGTTAATAAGAAAATAAATGTTATTTATTTGATTAAATACGAGTTATATGCTGAAATGAACTATGTGGAAATATATATATGTTAGCCGAATGTAAATAAGCTTGGGAGCTATGTTTACGAATTCGCTTCGACTAAGTTAAGACGTCTGAAAGCCCTGTACGAACCTTAAGAATAGCTAGGATACATATGTCATGACATAGGATTTTCGATATGTGTTTTCGTGTAAGACCACGTCTGGGATGTTGGCATCGATATATGTGGTTATGTGTAAGACCAATGTCTGGCATCGTATTTGATTTGTGTAAGACTTTGTTTGGGACAGTGGTGTTGATATGAGATAGTATGTAAGACCACGTCTGGAATGTTGACATTGTATGATATATGTGATTATCCGAGTATCGTATTCAATTCTGAATTGTTCAACGGGTAATGATAAGTTGTGATCGAAGGTGTAAAACGAGCTAAAACGATCAGGTATGAGTTAGTTGATTACCTATTTGAAAATAAGGTAAGTTGACCATTAGATATGTGATGCAAATTATATAAGTTACTAATGTGAACATATGTGCATTTGTGAGGTATATTCGACCATATGCTATGTATATGCATGTAATGTTATATTTGATTTATGAGTATGTGTATAAGTGTACTTGATTATAATAATATCTAGGCTTTGAAATTGAAAGATACTTTGTTATATATATATATATGTACATTCAGCCATGAATAAGTTTATATGTGAAAGTATATGATATTCATGAAATCTTAAGTTTGAGATTTAATATGATTATGATAGTATAGTTTGGTTTGGTTTAAATGAGTTGGTTATGTTATTGAGTTGTTTATTTGCTTATGACTTACTAAGCTATGATAGCTTACTCTATGTGTGTGTATGTTTGCCTCTATTTTATAGATCTTGGAGATTAGTTACGAGCTCAGGAATTGTCAGCAAAGTCTATCACACTATCGACTGTTTTTGGTATTTGATAAGTTAAACTCGAACCTATGACATGTATAAGCTAGGTTATATTTTGTTAAGTCGAAGTTATGTATATATTAAGCCATGCAAAAATGGCTAATATGCTATAAGAGTATAAGAAACTTTAGTAAAGTTTATATGTGTTTTACATATTGAGAATGGTTGGTGATTTTGGATGTGGTTTGATTGAATCGGCATGGTATTATGTTTGGATGATTCGGTTATAGTTCATGCATAGATAAACATGTATGTGAATTTGATTGATATGTTTAGTTAAGGCGTTATTATGTGAATTGGTATTAAAGATTATTAGGTTATACCCAAACATGGTTGGAGTTTATTTTGATGTGCATGTTATATGGTATGATTTGTCTTTATGAATGGTTTATTGATTTGGTTTACTAATGTAGTAAAATGACAATGATGTTTATATGTATATTGGCTTTATAAGAGACGTATTGGCTTATTTTAAAGTATTTAGAACTTATATGATTTTCATGGTTAATATTATTACCGAATTGATAAGAAGCAAGTTGGTCTTGATTTGTATTTTGGTAAATGTATAATATTTGATATGACATAAATATTAGAAATATGTATATTTATGTACTTAGTCAAATATATGATCTTTGAATTAATTATAGATATGATCTTTGTTATATTGCTTGATAGGTAATATTAGCATGCTTATATTCGGTTATGGTATGTTAAAATGTTAAACAAATTATGTTTGATATATATATATATTGGTTTAGTTCTTTGAAATGCATTGACTTGTATAGTGATTGAATAAAGTCGAAAGTGGACAATTGTTAAAGAATATTTGTTAAACATATTTGTAATTGGCTAATGCATTGAAAAATGACCAAATGAATAGTGGCTTGTGCATTAGTAAATCATAAAGATTATATGAGTTTTATGTGATGTTTAAATGTCTTACTTGATTAGAAATGGATGTTGAGTGGTGTATAAGTTATTCCTTAAATGTTGGTCATAAGTTGATTGATTTATAAGTTTATTACTCGGTCAAACAAGATTAATATTGAAGTTGTTTGTATACAAATTTTGAATTTCCTTTTAGAAATGAATCGCAAAGAAATTAAATCGGTTATTTATATTAATATTTTATTGGTTTAAAAGTTTGTGCAAGTGTATGCATATGATTGTTCAAAATTTGTTTCTCGACTGGTAATACCTTATAATCCCATTCTGACGACGAATACTAGTTAGCGATGCTACATTTGATTGGTATCAGAGCTACAATTTAGTCAATTCTAGGACTAAAGTAGCGTGCGTGAGTCTAGCTATACATGCCATATTTTATACTGCGATAGTGTGATGACTTCTGACGTTTGAAAATGTGTTTTCGTATAGTAAATGGATCCCGATAGAGCCGTAGCTGATGATGTCGAGAGTATAGCACCTGCTCCCGCGCAAGGGACAATGCCAGTTGATTCTCGACGGACTTCGAGTAATCAAGAGAGTGAGGCTAAACAAGCCTTTTACCAGATGATGAACGACTGGTTTACTCAGTATATCTGGACTAATCCGGCTGCACAACAACCTCCACCCCCGATTAATCCTTCTCTTATACCTACTATACCTCAAATGAGTAATCCGTGGAGATTACATAAGCCTCTTGTTGATAAAATCAGAAAACACGGGGCTGAAGAATTAATAGCTATTGATGATAATGGTGCTGAGCGAGTTGAATTCTGGCTTGATAATACTATCCGCGTGTTTGATGAGCTATCTTGTACCCCAGATGAATGTTTGAAATGTGCCATATCCTTGCTTCGAGACACTGCATATCACTGGTGGAATACACTAGTATCGGTGGTTCCAAAAGAACGGGTGACTTGGGACTTTTTCAGACTGAGTTCCGTAAGAAATACATCAGCCAAAGATTTGTCGACTAGAAACACAAAGAATTTCTGGAATTGAAACAGGGTCGCATGACTGTGACAGAATATGAACGGAAATTCGTGAGGCTTAGTCGATATTCCCAAGAATGTGTTTCAATCGAAGCTATAATGTATAAAAGATTTGAATACGGGTTAAATAAAGACATTAAACTACTAGTTGTCATACTTGAAATAAAAAAGTTCGTAGTACTGGTTGAGCGAGCATGCAAAGTCGAAGAGCTCGGGAAAGAGAAAAGAAAAGCTGATTTTGAAGCTAGAGATTCACGTAAGAGATCATCGAGTAAGTCATTTCAGCCGGCATCAAAGAAGTTCTGAGATGATTCTAGCCGTTCAAAGGCTACTACAGGTTATACGAGACGTGATTGAGATAGGCTACTTGTGAGCTTGAGAGCTACCTTAGTAGCTAGTGTTGGTAATGTTAGATCGAATCAACTTTAGTGTAAACATTGTGGTAAATGACATTCTAGCAATTGTAGATTACATGATCAGGCCTGTTTTAAATGTGGATCGACGGATCATTTCATTCGTGAATGCCCTGAGTTAGCTGAACAAAATCCAGTACAGAATGAGATGCCGAGTAACATGTCAGCTTGAGGTAGACTGCCCAAAAATACGGGTAATGTGAGTAGCAGTCAGAGAGGAACTAAAGACACAATGGTTCGATCTAAAACTCATACTCCTGCCAAAGCTCATGCTATACGCGCACGCGAGGAGGCTTTATCCCCAGATGTTATTACTGATTCATTCACTCTCTATGATACTAGTGTAATTGCATTGATTGATCCTAGTTTTACTCATTCTTATGTGTGTGAGACTTTAGTATTCAGTAAGACTTTGCCAATTGAGTCTACTGAGTTTGTGATTAGAGTATCGAACCTCTTGGGCCCGTGTGTTCTGGTTGACAAAGTGTGTAAGAATTGTCCTTTGATGATTCGAGATTCATGTTATTCGGTTGATTTGATGTTGTTTCCATTCGACGAGTTCAATATAATTCTGGGAATGGATTGGTTGACTTTGCACGATGTGGCTGTAAATTGCAAAAGAAAGACTATTGATTTACGATGCCAAAATGATGAGATTATTTAGATTGAATATAATGATCTGAATGGTTTACCGGTAGTAATATCTTCGATGTTAGCTCAGAAGTATGTGAGAATGGGTTGTGAAGCTTACTTTGTTAGCTCAGAAGTATGTGATAATGGGTTGTGAAGCTTACTTTGCATATGTGCTTGATAGTAAAATGGCTGAAAGAAAGATCAAATCAGTACCAATTGTGTACGAGTATCCTGATGCGTTTCCTGAAGAATTGTTGGTTTTGCCACTTATCTGAGAGGTAGAGTTTGGTATTGAGTTAGTGTCGGGGACGACTCCAATATCAATAGCTCCGTACAGAATGGAACCTACTGAATTAAAAGAATTGAAAGTTCAGTTGCAAGAGTTGACAGATAGAGGTTTCGCACGACCGAGTTTCTCTCCCTAGGGTGCACCAGTTTTATTTGTGAAAAGGAAAGACGGAACTGTGAGAATGTGTATCGATTATAGACAACTCAATAAGGTGACTATAAAGAATAAATATCCATTGCCACGGATTGATGACCTCTTTGATCAACTGAAATGGGTTATACTGTTTACGAACATAGATTTGAGATCAGGTTACTATCAGTTATGAGTTAAAGCCTCCGATGTGCCAAAGACTGCTTTCTAAACGAGGTACCGACACTATGAGTTTTTGGTTATGCCTTTTGGACTTACTAATGCACCTGCTGTTTTCATGGATTTGATGAACCAGATCTTCAAACAGTATCTAGATAGATTTGTGGTTGTGTTTATAGATGACATTTTGATCTATTCCCGTGATGAAACCGAGCATGCAGAACATCTGAGACTTGTGTTACAGACTTTGTGAGATAAACAGTTGTATGCAAAGTTTAATAAATGTGAGTTCTGGTTACGTGAAGTCAGTTTTCTGGGACATGTTATATTAGCATCGAATATTCGGGTTGATCCGAGTAAAATTTCAGCTATACTTGATTGGAAACTTCCGAGAAATGTTTCTGAAGTTTGAAGTTTTCTGGGACTTACTGGTTACTATAGACAGTTCGTGAAAGGTTTCTCTATGATTGCAACCCCGATGACGAAACTATTACAGAAAGATTTTAAGTTTGAATGGTCAGAAAAGTGCCAAAAAAGTTTTGATCAGTTGAAAGCCCTTTTGACCGAAGCTCTAGTGTTAGTTCAGCCAGAATCGGGTAAAGAATTTGTTATTTATAGTAATGCATCTTTAAATGGTTTGGGCTGTGTTTTGATGCAGGAAGGCAAAGTTATTAGCTTATACCTCGAGATAGTTAAAGTCACATGAAAAGAACTATCTGACACACGATTTAGAATTGGCAGCTATTGTGTTTGCATTGAAGATATGGGGACACTATCTGTTCGGTGAGAAATTCTATGTTTATTTTGATCACAAGATCCTGAAATATTTGATGACTCAGAAAGATCTGAAATTGAGATAGCGTCGATGGTTAAAGCTATTAAGAGACTATGAGCTTGTGATTGATTACCATCCAGGAAATGCTAATGTTGTTACTGATGCTTTAAGCCGAAAATCACTGTTAGCTTTGTGTGCAATGAATGTGCATATGGCTATGTCTGATGATGGTTCGATAATAGCTGAATTAAAAGCAAAACCATTATTTATTCAAAAAATTTGTGACACTCAGAAAGTTGATATTGATTTGTTAGCAAAGCGGAGCTAATGTGATTTGAATGCTAATCCAGAATTTTGAGTTGATTGATAAACCGTAAATTATACATATTTTTACCCCATGTTTAATGCATTTTATAGATGATTTCTCATTAGAATTGGTGAATCTGATGCTCCTAATGCTTTAATTTCATGTTTTGTACTCAGGAGAGCACCAAGAGCCAAAAGGAGCCAAAAACGAGCCAAAAAGGGACAAAACAGACCAAATCGAGAAGATGACACGACCTAAGCCTTACCACACGGGCAGCTCACACACCCGTGTCTTTCGAGGGTGTCGACCAAGGCTTTCACGATTCACACAGCCTAGCCATTGACCCACACGACAGTATGCAATTTAACAGATCGAACACGGCCTGGCAATCACGTCACATGGCCATGTCACACGGGCGTGTCCCTGTAGAGCCCAAGTTAAGTCTAATTTGGAAAAGGTCACTTTTGAGGGTTTCTAGGCATTCCAAAGCCTATAAATACACCCTAGAAGAGGAGAAAAGGGGGATGGAGAAGGGAGGTGAGGAATTACCCTAAGGAAGCCGATTGATCCATCTCAGAAGCCGAATTCATCATCAAGACTAAAGATCTCTCCTCAATTTCCCTTCAGGAGTTTTGGGTTTTCTTTATGTTTTGTATTCTTTATTCTTCTAAGATGTTTTCTTATTTAGTTATGAACTAAATCCCCTAAATACCTAAGGGGAATGAAACCTAAGACGAATCTTGTTATTATTTTCTGAATCGTATGATAAATATTTAACTTGTTCTTAATTATGTGTTCCTAATTCTTGTTTTGATATCCCAGGATACTGATTCAAGACATGCTCTTATTCAGAGGAGGAATAGACCCTGTCTAAGAGTACTTTTGTCATAATTAAGCAGATTTGATTACACGCCTAGAAATAGGGTGCCAAGATTTTGCCGGATTAGGTTGAAACCTAATAAGGGGATCCATAGATCGAGTTAATGCAACCCTAGAGTGTTAATTAGAGAAAAGTCTCGGTTATTCAATCTAGGGATTAGACGTTATTAGTCTTGAATAGGGATAATAACATAACTTAGAGATATCTACGGAACAAGTTGAATGAATAAATCGTCCGATTCGGAGCCAGAATAACAAGTAAAGTCTAGGTGGATTTTTCCTTAGGTATTGTCTTTATTCAAATCGATTTTCCCAAAAATAATTCCCCAATTCTTTTCTCTGTGCATTCTTAGTTTAATTAGTTAATTAAAACAAAACCCCATTAGTTTTAGGCTAGATAATAAAAAGACAGCCATTACTAGTACTTTTGGTTCCCTTGGGTACGATATCCCGGTCTTGCCATTACTATACTATTGTTCGATAGGTGTGCTTGCCTTTTCGTCGTGATAATAGTTAGTCTAGGTTTGATCTTCATTATAACTATTTATTACTTGTTACGAATCACGTGATCATTGATGTTGAGAGTTGTTTGAGATTCAAAAACCGAATATGTGTTCCAATAAATCCAGAGTTAATTCAGATGATTTTGAACAAAGCTCATAGTGGTCGGTTATCTGTTCACCCGGGTAGTGCGAAAATGTATAATGATTTGAAACAGCTTTACTGGTGGCATGGTATGAAACGAGACATTTCTAACTTTATTTTGAAATGTTTAGTCTATCAGCAAAGTAAAAGTCGAGCACCAAGTACCTTCTGGATTGCTTCTAAGAGTGAGCAAAATCCGACTCGATTCGAAAAAATTCGATAAAAAATTCAAATTTTGAATTAAATAGTTCGAGTTATTCGGATCGACTCGAAAAAAATTCAAATTTTTCGGTTTAACTCGGATATGAATTACACAATTCGAGTTATCCAAAAATCCAAATAAGAAATGAAAAAACTACGTCGTTTTGATAAATTTTAATTTTTAAATTTAATTCATTTTTCATCATCCTTAACTTAAGCTTAGTTTCTTTCTGTCATTCCAAATTCCCACCCCTTCCCCAATTTTTCCTTTCTTCTTTACTCAAATATTTTAATTCCTTCCCCACACTTGACGTCCCCCCTTCCATTTGTTTACTCTTTTTTGAGAATCTGATTTCGTGCTTTGTCCTACGAGGCCACGACCACGGTTCTACAAGCCACAAACAAGGCGACAACCACCATCAGTTGTTTAAGGTGAGATTGTATTTTTTTTTTAGCTTTGTGCGTGTGAGTGAGTGAGTGTTTCTAGTTTTCACCTTTACATTCTAAAAACAATTATTGTTCCCTTTTTGAATCGTCTTCTTGCTCCTTACGGCAAGAAAGAGTAAATAGAAAATCGAAAACGTACATAGCTATTCCAGCTAAAATACTTGGAATAATTCTACCACTTTTACTAGGAGTAGCCTTTTTAGTGCTAGCTGAACGAAAAGTAATGGCTTTTGTGCAACGTCGAAAGGGTCCTGATGTAGTGGGTCTGGTTTTAATTTTTACTAATCAAAGTAATAACCTCACCTGCCTGCTTTGTATGATTTAAGGGTCTAGTTTTAGTTTTTACTAATCAAAGTTTCCATGTTTTTGTTTTTCTTTCTAATTATTCCAGGTTAATTAAATTAACCATTATTAGCAGGTTTAGTTTCATTTAAGTCATGCATATATATACCATTATTAGCAGGTTTAGCTTCATTTTAAGTCAAGCATATATATATTAATGCATATATATTCCATTTAGCTTCATTTAAGTCATGCATATATTATATTTATATATATTATAAAAACCAATTCAAATTAAATTAATCAACTCTTTAAATAAATTAATTTTGCAACATAAAAAAGAAACAGAACTTTAACTTGTTGATGCCTAATAATGTTATGTTTATTACATTTATTTAAACAGCATGTGACAAACATGATGAAATTTTAGTTCATTCAATTTCTATTCCTAAACATATGGATGAGAATGATTTGCAGGCTAAAATAATTTGTTAATCTCTATCCATTATAAATATTAGTTGAAATGATTGGAAATCTCACTCCAATCTCCCAAAAGAAGTGTTATGGACTTATAGCTTTTTCCATCTTTGACTATTGATTTATTTTATATTATTTATTGTAAACTTTATTTCTTTTTATTATTATTTATGTGAACTACAACTCTTCAAATAAAAGTTTTAAAATTTTGGCTTTTTATTCTCATTTTTTAAAAACTTTTGTTATTTTGCTCAATTATATGTTTCGTTAATATATTCGATAAGTTAAATTAGTATATTTTATAAGTAAGTTACTCCATTGTTTTTGTTTTGAGTTAATTTTGAACGCTTTAATTTAAATTGTTGATGGATATTTGTGTGGAACATATCTATTAGTATAAAACTTTGATGGAATTATGACCCTTGACTATTTTGTAATTTTAATTTTTGTAGATGAATGACTCAATATCATCCCAAAAGTCCCAAAGAAAAAAATCATTACAAGAAGCTACACCTACTTCTCCTACTAAAGTTGTTCGCATAACAAAGAAGGGAAATACTCGAAGAAAGACCAAACTAAGGACACCTTGTTGGCAACATTTCAGCGAATACTCAACAGAAGATGGGGAGAATAGGGCAAAGTGTAATTATTGTGATGTCACTTACACAATGGAAATCGAGGCTTCTACCACCAATCTAAATAACCATTTGAAGACTTGCTCAAGAAAACCCCGAGGTAATACCTCTGATCTTAAGCAAGCAGAACTTGTATTTACAAAATCTAGCCAAGAAAATGTAGATTTGTCAACTTGGGTGTTTAATCAAGATGATATTAGAAATGCATTGATTAATATGATCATTGTGAATGAATTGCCTTTTAAATTTGTAGAAGTGGAGGGTTTTAAGTTCTTTATTTTTATAGCATGCCCAAGGTTTCATCTTCAATCTCGTTGGACAACTAGAAAAGGTTGTCTTGATTTGTTTAATTCCATAAAGAATACATTAAAGCAATCTTTTCGAAAAGTGACAAGTAGAATTTGTTTGACGACAGACACTTGGGCATCTTTACAAAGGATATCCTACATGGTTCTAACCGCTCATTGGATAGATTATGAGTGGAAGTTACAAGAGAGAATTATAAAGTTTTGCCCAATTTCTGCTCATAGAGGTGAGAGCATTGGTCAAGCCCTTGAGAAATGTCTTCAGGATTGGGGGATTGAGAAAGTCTTTGCAATTACTGTTGATAACGCATCTTCTAAGAATGTTGTTGTTGATTATTTGAGAAAGAAGTTGGTTCATCAAAAAGCTTGTGTTGCAAATGGTAAATATATACATATGAGATGTGCGGCATACATTATTAATCTCATTGTTCAAGAAGGGGTTAAGGACGTTTCTATACCTGTGGATCGAGTTAGAGGAGCTGTGAATATATTAGAGCATCACCATCAAGGTTATCTAAATTTAGCCATCAGGCAGAAGAAGAAATGGTAGGTACTAAGCCTCATTTATGTCTAGATGTGCCTACTGGATGGAATTCAACTTATATAATGTTAAATGTGGCTGAAAAATATGAATTTGTGTTTGAAGCTTATGTTCATGATGATCATAACTTTTTTCTCGACCTTAGTGCTGGATATGGAGTCCCCACATGTGATGATTGGGAAAATGTTTGAAGAGTTACAAAAGTGCTTGAGCCTTTTTATGAACTTACATTAAAGGTGCCTGGATCATTACATGTCACCTCTAATACTTTTTTCAAAGTAGTCACAGATGTGTATTGTCTTCTTCATGGGTGGAAACATTGAGGGGATTTAGACATAATGTCTATTGTAACACCCCAAACCCGGCCTAGACGTTATGGCCGAATCTGGCGGCGTCACATGAGAGTGTTTTTAGAAAATCTTAGCAAGTTAAAAATCGTTCAGCTCATTATCGTTACTTAAGTCGTGAAATCTCCAAATCGATTATTAGGTGAACACATTTCATTATCACGGAAGTTAAAACATCATTAACTCATTAATCAATAGCTTAATAGTTTAAAATCCTGAAATAAACTTAAAAATAGTTCAAGTTCAAAGACATTTTAATCCTAGAAATTAATATTTAAAATAAAGCAGACAAATAGAATGTTACTCAAAAATCTATAAATGTCCAACAGTGTCACCATCGAGCCTTTCATCGCACGGATCCATCTACAGCTGAGGATTACTTGACAGACAAATAAACAAAGGGGTGAGTTTTCACAAACTCAGTGTGTACATCTCCACAAACAGCATGCATACAGAAAGATAACAGAATACAGATAGTTCGACCTTAGCCATACAGGTATCGCATGCATAACAAATCAGATATCAGAAAACATGCCCATTAACCCTGCACACCATCTCCGACCAACCCAACACACTATGTATAGAATCGACCCACCCAACCCTACACACCAAGTTTGGGGATATAATCAACCCATCCAACCCTACACACCAAAAGGTACCGAAAAACAGTACATAATAGATATATGCAGCGTAGCTGCCAGATAATAGGTTAATCGCCTCTCAGACTTCCTTCTCTTCACAACAATCCCAACCCAATGCAATGCAACATACATATCATGACATGCTTATATGCAGATATCAGATCTTATCAAAATTATTGCAGAACAGATATACGGAATTAGGCAGATACACATGCTTATAATAACATGCTTTTGCATACAATTCAGTAATCAATCAGAGTATGGGGTTTAAGTAACGCTTATTGCCCCTACATTCATGTCACAGTCGAATTGGGCGACCCGTACAACCTTATAGAACATTTCAAACAAATTGGGCTCACACGCCCGTGTGCCCTGCCCGTGTTGGCCCACACGCCCGTGTGGCTCACATGGCCTAACTTGGTTTTGCCCTTGTGGATCACACGACCTGGCCCAAAGTCCCACACACCCGTGTGGTTCACCCGTGTGACCCACACGCTCGTGCGGCCTACATGGCCCAATTGGTAGAGCCCATGCCTTGCACAAGGCCTTGCCAGCCTTACACGCCCGTGTCTGTCGCGCCTTTGTGGTGCGCGCACGGCCTGACTCGTCAATGACATGCCCGTGTTCATGACGCAGGCTACCACATAGGCAGACCACACGCCCGTGTGGCGTCGATAAGCCACTTTTCAGCTTTCGTCGAAGCTCGTTTTCTACGCGATCAGAGTATACACCTAGTTCGTTTTTGCTGCTAATCCAATCACGAGCACTCCAAAGCCTAAAATCGACAATACCAACCCAAAATCAATCACTTGGATCGACATCCTTAAGAACTTCCAAATCCCGAAAGAGAGATCTACTTACCTTCAATAAAGAACGGTGTTTCCTTACTGTTTAGAACTCGATTACTGATCTATAGAGCCTTGAATATCTACTAAACAGCAAACAAAAATCCTCTTAAACGATCTCCAAAAAAAATCACACAACTTGATAAAGCGATACTTACCAAATTGACAGAACCGCTAGCAATACGCCTAAGCTTATCGAAAAAGAAAAAAACGAAGAGAAGAAAAAAAAAGAAGGGAATTTTTGGCAGCAAGGGGTTTTGGGAAAAAGAAAACTACAGAGAGCAAGAACTTTTGTTAAAAAGAAGGGAATAAGCCCTAATTATCCCTAAACCCCAATTCAGATTTCTGATAAAGCCCAACTCTTAGCCAAATCTTGTAGCAAAAATAATCCCAACGCTACTATAGGGAATCGAACTCCAGCCCCTAAGCATAATCCCTTGCCACTTAACCACTAGACCAGCAGGCCCATTCTGTTAAGTTTTTACCAACAATTCCTTATAAGCCCACTAACCTAAAGTCGGACTTTATTCAAATAAAAATCCAAAATTTGGCCCAAGTTAAAGCTTGAACTTAGGACCTCCCAAACATACTCCAGAGCACATAACTACTTAAACCAACACGTTTAAAGCCAAAAATAACACAGACCCAGTTGTTCAATTATTTCTATGGTCAACAATTACAAAAGAGAAATTAAAAAAAAATTGAGGCGTTACAACTCTACCCGCCTTAAAGAAAATTTGTCTTCGAATTTTACCTAATCAGAAAGGTGAGGATACTGTTGACGCATCAAATCCTCCAACTCCCAAGTAGCCTCCTCAGTGCTATTATTCTGCCACAGCACCTTCACCAAGGGAATAAATTTCCTACGCAGAACCTTGATGCCTCGATCCAAAATCTGAACTGGCTACTCATCCAACGTCAGATCTGGTCTAACCTCAATCTCCTCCACAGGTACAATATGCGTGGGATCAGAGCGGTAACATCTCAAGATCGAGACATGGGACACGTCATGAATATGATCAAACTCTGGAGGTAGCTCCAACTGATAAGCGACTGGCCTCATTTGCTTCAGAATTTGATACGGCCCAATAAACTGAGGACTCAACTTGCCCTTACGACCGAACCTCAGAACCTTCTTCCATGGCGAGACCTTAAGAAAAACCATGTCTCCTACAGAATACTCGATGTCCTTTCTTTTCAAATCTGTATAGGACTTCTTTCTATCAGAAGCCGCTTTCAGTCTATCCCGAATCAAGTGAACCTTATCCTTAGTCTCTGAAACTAGCTCCGGACCCAGAACACGCTGCTCACTCAACTCAGTCCAGCACAAAGGAGTGCGACACTTACGACCATAAAGTGCCTTATATGGTGCCATTTGTATACTAGACTGATAACTGTTGTTGTAAGCAAACTCGGCTAAAGGCAAACACTCCTCCCAACTGCCTCAGAAGTCGATAATACAACCCCTCAACATGTCCTCCAGCATCTGAATCACCCTCTTTGACTTACCATCCGTCTGAAGATGAAAAGCAATACTGAAGTCAAGACGAGAACCCAAAGCCCCATAAAACTTTCCCCAACATCGAGACGTGAAACGAGGATCCTTATCAGAAATGATCAGACAGGTACCCCATGCAATCTCACTATCTCAGAAATATACAGCTTGGCCAACTTCTGTAAAGAGAAGTCTATCCTAACAGGGATAAAATGCACAGACTTACTCAATCGATCCATGATGACCCAAGCAGAATTCTTCGTAGTGGGTGTTAGGGGCAACCCACTAACGAAGTCCATCGTTACTCGCTCCCATTTCCACATCGGTATTTTCATTAACTGTAGCAAACCCGAAGGTAACTTATGCTCAGCCTTAACCTGCTGACAAATCATACAGCGAGCAATGAAATTGGTCACTTCATGCTTCAACCCTGGCCACCAGTACAACTCTCGGTGATCTTTATACATCTTATTAGGTATATAAATCATACCTTAGAAACACAGTACCTCATCACAATTAATCCCAAAGTCAGTAGTAGTCCCAGTTTCAACTTGACGAAATCACAATTGAAGAGACTTATCTTCTAACTACTTATTCTTAATCTGACTCAGCCACGTTGGTCTAACCTGCAACTAAGCCAGGAGACTCCTATCGTCACAAAGACTCAGTCGAGTGAACAACGCTATTAAATTAGCCACAGCCCTAAGGCTTAATGCATCGACCACCACATTGGCCTTTCCAGGGTGATACTCAATACTGCAGTCGTAGTCCTTAAGCAATTTAACCCATCGTCGCTGCCTAAGATTTAACTCCTTCTGAGTGAGGAGATACTTGAGGCTCTTGTGATCAGTGTAGATGGTACACTTCTCACCGTACAAATAGTGCCTACAGATTTTTAATGCAAAGGCAACTACCGCCAACTCTAAATCATGTGTCGGATAATTAGCCTCGTGAGCCCTAAGTTGTCGAGATGCATAGGCAACTACCTTACCGTCTTGCATCAAGACACAACCCAAACCTACATGCGACGCATCACTGTAAACCACGAAGTCCTTGCCAGGCTCAAGCTGTATCAGAACTGGAGCCTGAGTCAAAACTATTTTGAGTTTCTCGAAGCTCTCCTGCTGTGCGTCAGTCCAGCAAAAGGAACTCCTTTGCGCAACAACTTATTTAACGACACTGCGATCAAAGAGAACCTCTCTAAAAAACATCGGTAATATCCTGCCAGTCCCAGAAAACTATAGATCTCTGACACATTCTTCGACTGTTTCCAATCCATCATAGCTTCAATCTTATGAGGATCTACTCGAATCCCCTCAATAGAAACCACATTCCCTAAAAAGGCTATCTCCTTAAGCTAGAACTCACACTTCGTGAACTTCGCATACAACTGTTTCTCACGAAGGATCTGCAGAACCACTCTTAAATGCTCGTCGTGCTCGTCCTCAGACTTGGAATACACCAAGATGTCATCGATGAACACCACCACAAATCGATCCAAGTAGGCCTGAAATACACAGTTCATTAAGTCCATAAATGCCGCTGATGCATTAGTTAACCCAAAGGCATAACTAAGAACTCGTAATGCCCATAACGAGTCTTAAATGTCGTCTTATGCACATCGGCCTCCTTTACTCTCAACTGATGATATCTTGATCGTAGATCTATTTTAGAAAATACTGAAGCCCATTTGAACTGATCGAATAAGTCGTCTATCCTCGAAAGTGGTTGCTTATTCTTAATCGTCAACTTGTTCAATTGACGGTAGTCGATACACATCTTCATTGTACCGTCCTTCTTCTTTACGAACAAAGCAGGTGCTCCCCATGGAGACACACTAGGACGAATAAACCCACGATCCAACAACTCTTGAATCTGAGCCTTAAGTTCCATCGGCTCCTTCGGTGCCATTCGGTAAGGGACGATGGACGCCAGAGCCATACCAGGAATCAACTCAATCCCAAATTCTACCTCACGGCTCGGAGGTAATCCTGGTAATTCCTCTGGAAAAACATCTGGAGAGTCCTTCACAGCACGGATGTTCTTAACCGATAAGTCCACAGAATCAGAAATACTGATGTAGGCCAAAAATGCCTCACATATTTTCCTCACTAGTTTCTCTGCTACCAATGCAGATATCACATCACTCAGATAATTTCGTCGCTCTCTAATTACGACTATCTTATTACCCTCCTCGGTCCTCAGAACAACCCTCTTTTCAGCATAATCTAGACTTACATGATGTTTCACTAACCAGTCCATACCCAGAATTAAGTCGAACTCCCCAAACGGAAGTTCCATCAGATCAGCCAAAAATATTGTCCTTTGAACTTCTAACGGAACGTCCCTGAATAGCTTACTAACCCTAATGGCCTCCCCCAATGGACTCACTACAGAAATCTCACTAGAAGTACTCTTATGCAAAATCCCCAAGGTTTCAGACACAGAACATGTAACATAAGAATGCGTAGAGCCTATGTCTACCAGTGTAACATGAGGTACATTAAGAATAAAAAATGTACCCGTGATGACATCTGGTGCATCTCTATCCTCACGGCGACGTGCAGTATAGCCCAGTACAGGCTACCTCACCTCAGTCGGCCCAGCACCCTTGTCAGGTACTCTCTAACCTCGACCCATATCGTTACTACCCTTAACCTGTCCTCGGCCCCTAGGTGGCTGCTGTACTCCACTCAGCGGCTGTGCAGTCTCAACAACCAGAGCTTGCACCTGTTTACCCCTCAGTGGACAATCATTAACTCGATGCTCAGTCGATCCACACCTCAAACAAGCGCCAGTAGATCTCCAACACTCGCCTATATGACGTCTATTACATAGCTGACAAATAGCCACCCCAGCAGGTGCAATAGTAGGCCCAACTCTAATAGACTCGTCAGCCTTGGCATATTTCTTAGGCTTCATTCCAGAACCAGTAGACTCAGAATCCATTTTAACTTTCCCTTTCTCACGGTTTTGGTACTCAGAGCGCTTCACCTCCTCAACTATCTTGGCCTTCTCAACCAAGACTGAAAAATCCAGCTCCCTCTGAGGAGCTATTAGAACTCGCAGAATATCATGAAGACCATCATCAAATCAAACACAGCGCTCATACTCATTCGTCACTATACCCATCGCATAGCGACTCAGCCTCAGAAATTCGGCCTCATACGCAGCCACTGAATGGTCTCCCTGAGTGAGATTCAGAAACTCACGTCACCTAGCGTCAGTGTAGCTAGCTCTCACATACATACTCTCATAGGTGGTCTTAAACAAATCCCAAGTCAACCTATCAGGCTAAGTACCCTCCTTAACAATCAGCCACCATTGGTATGCCTCACTGCGAGTAGAGACACAGCCCCCTTGAGCTTCTGCTCATTAGTAAATTCTAAATCATCCATTATGCGCTCTGTGGCCTCCATCCAATAGTCGGCCACACTCGGAGCAACTCCAATGATACCTCTTAATATCTCAGCTCCATTAGATCGGAATCGTTCCGTAACCGACCCACGGCCTCCAGATCCAACATTAGCCCCAGTGACTTTCTCTAAAATTCGTAGCATGGCCTGAGACAGAGTGTCGTCCCTCGCTGCACGGTCCTAAGACTCAGCACCAGTATAAGTAACAAGCGACACCGGTGTCTCGCTAGTGTCTAGATTAGGGATCGTATTAGATTCGAATGACTCAGCTCGAATCCCTCTACGTCTTCTACCTCGACCTCTAGTACCCAGTCCACGAGTACCACGTGTGCTCATTGTAACTATCGAATTAATCTGTATTTAGAAGTTTTATGCATATTAGTTTACAGTTTCAGTAATCATTAACAAATATTTTATGCAATATAATACTAGTGTTTCAGAGTCAGTTATCACGAGTAGTAAGCTAACTATGGCTTTCAGTTTACACTACCTAAAGTGTTTCATAACACATTCGTAGTATTTCAAACAGATACAGACAAAATTTCAGATAAACATGCTTTCAGACAATACATATCAGAGCTTCAAAGAACTTACAGGATCAGCACTGGAGGCTCGGTGTACCACATACTTATTATCAAAATATTTCAAATCGTTTCACAAATCATTTTCTTAAAACCAAATTTTGAAACCTAAAATTTACAGCTGAGTTTTGAACTCTGATACCACTAAATGTAACACTCTAAACTCAGCCTAGACGTTATGGCCGAATCTGGCGGCGTTACATGAGAGTGTTTTTAGAAAATCTTAGCAAGGTAAAAATCGTTCAACTCATTATCGTTACTTAAGTCGTGAAATATCCAAACCGATTATTAGGTGAACACATTTCATTATCACAGAAGCTTAAACATCATTAACTCATTAATCAATAACTTAATAGTTTAAAATCCCGAAATAAACTTAAAAATAGTTCAAGTTCAAATACTTTTTAATCCTAGAAATTAATATTTAAAATAAAGCAGGCAAATAGAATGTTACTCAAAAATCCATAAATATCCAACAGTAGTCACCATCGAGCCCTCCGTCGCACAGATCCATCTACTTTGAGGATTACCTGACAGACAAATAAACAAAGGGGTGAGTTTTCGCAAACTCAGTGTGTACATCCCCGCAAACAGCATGCATACAGAAAGATAACAGAATAAAGATAGTTCGACCTTAGCCATACAGGTATCGCATGCATAACAAATCAGATATCAGAAAACATGCCCACCAACCCTGCACACTATCTTCGACCAACCCAACATACCATGTGGGGATAGAATCAACCCACCTAACCCTACACACCAAGTATAGGGATATAATCAACCCATCCAACCCTACACACCAAAAGGTACCGTAAAATAGTACATAATAGATATATGCAGTGTAGCTGCCAGATAACAGGCTAATCGCATCTCAGACTTCTTTCTCTTCACAACAATCCCATCCTAATGCAATGCAACATACATATCATGACATGCTTATATGCAGATATCAGATCTTATCAAAATCATGGCAGAACAAATATACGGAATCAGACAGATACACATGCTTACAATAACATGCTTTTGCATACAATTTAGTAATCAATCAGAGTATGAGATTTAAGAAATGCTTATCGCCTCTACAATCAGGTCACAATTGACTTAGGTGACCCGTGCAACCTTACAGAACATTTCAAATAAATTGGGCTCACACACCCGTATGCCCTACCTGTGTAGGCCCACACGCTCGTGTGGCTCACAGGCCTAACTTGGCTTTGCCCGTGTGGATCACACGGCCTGGCCCAAAGTCCCGCATGCCCGTGTGAATACCTGTGTGACCCACACGCCCATGCGGCCTACACAGCCCAATTGGTCGAGCCCGTACCTTGCACACTGCCTCGCCATCCTCACCCACCCTTGTTTAGAACTCGATTACTGATCTACAGAGCCCTGAATATCCCCTAAATAGCAAACAAAAATCCTCTTAAACGATCTCTAAAGAAAATCACGCAACTTGATAAAGCGATACTTACCAAATCGATAGAACCGCTAACAATACGCCTAAGCTTATCGAAAAAGAAGAAAAAAGAAGGGAAAAAAGAAAAAGAGAATGGAATTTTCGGCAGCAAGGGGTTTTGGGAAAAATAAAACGGCAGAGAGCAAGAACTTTTGTTAAAAAGAAGGGAATAAGCCCTAATTATCCCTAAACCCCAATTTATATTTCTGATAAAGCCCAACTCCTAGCCGAATCTTGCAGCAAAAATAATCCCAACGCTACTGCAGGGAATCAAACTCCAGCCCCTAAGCATAATCCCTTTCCACTTAACCACTAGACCAGCAAGGCCATTCTGTTAGGCTTTTACCAACAATTCCTTATAAGCCCACTGACCTAAAGGCAGGCTTTATTCAAATAAAAACCCAAATTTGGCCCAAGTTAAAGTTTGAACTTAGGACCTCCCAAACACACTCCAGAGCACATAACCACTTAAACCAACACGTTTGAAGCCAAAAATAACACAGACCCAGTTGTTCAGTTATTTCCATGCTCAACAATTACAAAAGCCAAAATTAAAAAAATTTTGGGCGTTACGTCTATGGCTTTAAAAATGAATAACAAGTAGAAGAAGTACTGAGGTGATTCAAAAGTGACGAACTTGCTTATTTATCTAGCAGTTATCTTTGACGCACGGCGCAAAATTGATTTTCTTGCATTTGGAGTCAACTTGCTTTTTCCTACTATTGCAGATGACAATATGATGATGGTCAACAGAGAATTGTATTATTTGTTTGATGAATGTTCTACAATTGTTGAGGGAAATCATCACATGGGTGTTGAAGTTGAAAGTAATTTTCCTACTAGAGCTCCAAGTTCAAGTGAAAGTGAAATAGATCAAGTAAAACAAAAGATAGGCTTAGTCATGTAATAATATATGGAGAAAAAGCAACGTGTTGGCTTGGAAAGTAAATCTGAGTTGGATAAAGATGGTGGAAAGTTAATAGTCCAAGATTCCCAATTGTTGCGCAAATGGCTCAAGATGTATTATTCGTTCCTATATCAACAGTTGTATCTGAAAGTGCTTTTAGCACGAGTGGATGCGTTCTAGATAATTTTAGAAGTTCTTTGACTCCTTCTATGGTTGAGGCTTTGGTTTGCACACAAGATTGGCTTCGAAGGTTAAAAGATCCTATCAACCTTGAGGAATATGTGGAAGAACTTCAAAATATAGATGATGGTAAGGGACTAACTTTAATCCAAAAGGTTAATTACTTATTTTATTTATTTTTATAAATATTCTCACAATTTAACTAACATTTTTCTCTTTTGATATTTATTAGAATTGTTAAAGTTATCGAAACATGAAGATGGTAACATACTTAATTACAACTCACAAAATTGAATGTTTATTTTTAATTTTTCTAGTAAAGATTTTCATAGTTTAAGAATACATTTTTATTTTTGTTACAGAATTGTCAGTACTATATACAGTGTTCGAAGAAGATGAAGCTTGAAGATAGTTTGATTTTAACTTTTTGGAATAGATATTTTGTTAATCCTTATGAAAACTTCAACCTTGCATTTGCTTTGATTTGGTCAAAACAATTGGTTAAACTTTGGATTTTGTTGTGTACGAAGCTTGAATTTATTTTGTTGAATTCAAGTCTTGAAGCGTCACACCATGACCATCTATATTATACTTTTGGTGTATCATTTTGTTATATCATATTTTGTGTAGTAGTGACATGTATCCCTATATCATGCTTTTGGTATATCATTTTGTTATCTTGTATATAATATAGTTCTTGACGCATAATTATGCACTATGTAAATATAATTATGCATGTGGTGTAATAGCTTATGTAGTTGACTCAAATTATGGCCACAATAATCATCTTGGAACGTTATATATAGTTATTTTGCATGCCTAAAACAGTTCTTTACATGTAATTATTTAGTAAATTATATTATTTATGTAGTTAAATACTATTGTACTTCGTTTACTAGTTAAATAATCGGTACATGTAAACACAATATTGAGTATAAATAATAGGATTCGTTAACTCAACTCAAAATTTTTTGACTCGATTCGACTCGATTTGAAAAAATTTCAAATTGAATTCAGTTTCTAAAATAGGATTCGTCAACTCGACTAACTCGAAATTTTTTGACTCTATTCGACTCGACTCGATCGAATACTTATCCCTAATTGCTTTAGTCGATCATGATACCTGCGTGGAAATGGGACACAGTCACGATGGATTTTGTATCTGGTTCGAGCAAGAAAGATGCAATTTGCGTTATTGTGGATAGATTGACTAAGTCGGCTCATTTTGTTCTAGCATAGATTACTCGCTTGATAAGCTAGCTGAATTGTATGTTTATTAGATTGTGAGGTTGCACGGAGTACCTATTTCAATTATTTTGGATAGAGATCCGAGGTTTACATCGCAACTTTGGAAGAAACTGCAAAAAGCTCTAGGTATGAAATTACATTTCAGCACTATTTTCCATTCGCAAACAGATGGTCAGTCCAAACGAATCATCCAGATACTTGAGGATATGTTGAGATGTTGCATTCTCGAGTTCGAAGGTACGTGGGAACGATATTTACCTCTGATTGAATTTGCGTACAATAATAACTTTCAATCGAGTATCAAAATGGCACCTTACGAGGATTTGTACATCGTAAATGTCGTACACCATTATATTGGACCAAGCTCAGTGAAAATAAGATACACGGGGTCGATTTGATCAGAGAGACTGAACAGAAAGTAAAAGTGATCCGTGAAAGTATTTTTGAAACGAAAAGATATAGAGTTTCAGATTGGGGATAAAGTATTTTTGAAAGTCTCACTGTGGAAGAAAATACTCAGATTCGATCGTAAAGGCAAATTGAGTCCGAGACTTATTAGGCCGTATGAGATTATAGGGCATATTAGGCCAGTTGCTTATGGACTGTTGTTGCCACCTGAGTTAGAAAAGATCCATAATGTATTCCATATTTTGATGCTTCGAAGATATCGATCTGATCCCTCACATGTGATTAATCCGTTAGAGATTGAGATTAAGTCTGATATAACATACGAGGAAGAACCGATTCGTATTCTGGCTCGCGAAGTTAAAGAATTGCAAAATAAGGAAATTCCATTAGTGAAAGTACTGTGGCATAAACACAGAGCTGAAGAGGCAATATGGGAGCCAAACGATGCAATGAAAGAACATTATCCGAACCTATTCACCGGTAAGATTTTTGGGGATGAAAATCCCTAAGGGGGGAGAGTTGTAACATCCCAATTTAGACCCTAATCAGAAATGTGGTTTCGGGACCATGAATTTGAATCAGAAAAATATTTAAAATTATTTTTTTATTATGTGTGAATTTATATCTGTGAAATTTTCGTGTGTTAATTTTATCGTTTGAGTGCCCGATTAAATAAAAGGGCTTAATCGCGTAAAATGAAAATTCAATGGTTAAATGTGAAAGGGGCTGAATTGATGTTGTCTTTATAATATGAAGTACTTATGTTGTAATAAGGCCATTGATTATATGAGTGGACGGTTTTGGACATGTTTTATATGGTTTTCTAATTAAATTTTAAAGGTTAAATATGTAAAATAGTAAATAATATATTTGATATATAATAACATAATTAAAAGCCATGTTAATGTTCATATATTTTTTTGACCGAAACATAAAAAAAAATAAAAGAATGAAACAAAGCTTAGGGTTCGACCATTTGTTAAGCTTAATCAGGGTATGTAAGTAGCTCGATTTTTGATAATTTTTAAGTTTTTGATATCGTTGCAGTGTAATGTAGAAAGCCCATGCTTGAATTTTTTTTATTTTGATGAATATTTTGAGTTATGCCATTGATGAATATTTGAGCTTTGTGATGATAGTTGATGTAATATGAAAGATATGTTTTAGATTAACATGTTTTGTATTGGAATTTTTTTATGATTTTGAGTAATTAAGACTAAATTGCAAAAATAATAAATTGAGGGACTAAAATGTGAAATAAATGAAATGTATGGACTTTTATGAACACATGGAACATTCGGCCTAAGCATGGTATGGGCAACTTTTGCATGTTTTGTATTTTGTGCAATTTGGACTAAATTGTAAAAAGTGTAACATGTTAGGGGTAAAATTGTAATTTTCCCATTTATGGTTTTTTGGATTAAAATGAGAGAAAATATTTTTGAATAAGTTTAATTTGAATATGTTTAGATCAAGAACCAAAGAAATCGGATTTGGATTGGGGGAAAACTAAAGTTGTCAATTAGTTGTTCCGTTCCGATTTTCATCGTCCGAGGTGAGTTAATAAGAAAATACGTGTTATTTTTTTGATTAAATACAAGTTATATGCTGAAATGAACTATGTGGAAATATGTATATATGTTATCCGAATGTAAATAAGCTTGGGAGCTATGTTTACAAATTCGTTTCGACCGAGTTAAGATGTCTGAAAGCCCCGTACAAACCTTAGGAATAGCTAGGATACATATGCCATGACATAGTTTGATATGTGTTTTCATGTAAGACCACGTCTGGGACGTTGGCATCGATATATGTGGTTACGTATAAGACCATGTCTGGGACATTGGCATCATATTTGTTTCATGTAAGACCTTGTCTGGGACAGTGGCATCGATATGAGATAGCATGTAAGACCACGTTTGGAACGTTGGCATTGTACGATATATGTGATTATCCGAGTATCCTATTCAATTCCGAATGGTTTAACGGGCAATGATAAGTTGTGATCGAATGTGTAAAACGAGCTAAAACAATTAAGTATGAGTTAGTTGATTACCTATTTGAAAATAAGATAAGTTGACCATTAGATATGTGATGCAAATTATATAAGTTACTAATGTGAACATATGTGCATTTGTAAGGTATATTCGGTCATATGCTATGTATATGCATGTAATGTTATATTTAATTCATGAGTATGTGTACAAGTGTACTTGGTTATAATAATATCTTGGCTTTAAAATTGAAAGATACTTTGTTATATATATATGTACATTCGACCGTGAATAAGTTTATATGTGAAAGTATATGATATTCATGAAATCTTAAGTTTGAGATTTAATATGATTATGATAGTATAGTTTGGTTTGGTTTAAATGAGTTGATTATGTTATTGAGTTGTTTATTTGCTTATGACTTACTAAACTATGATAGCTTACTCTGTGTGTGTGTATGTTTGTCTCTGTTTTATAGATCTTGGAGATTAGTTACGAGCTCAGGAATTGTCAGCAAAGTCCATCACACTATCGATTGTTTTTGGTATTTGATAAGTTATACTCGAACCTATGGCATGTATAAGCTAAGTTATATTTTATTAAGATCGAAGTTATGTATATATTAAACCATGCGAAAATGGCTAATATGCTATAAGAGTATAAGAAACTTTAGTCAAGTTTATATGTGTTTTACATATTAAGAATGGTTGGTGATTTTGGATGTGGTTTGATGGAATCGCCATGGTATTATGTTTGGATGATTTGGTTATAGTTCATGCATAGCTAAACATGTATGTGAATTTGATTGATATGTTAGTTAGGGAGTTATTTTGTGAATTGGTATTAAAGATTATTAGGTTATATCCAAACATGGTTGGAGTTCATTTTGATATGCATGTTATATGGTATGATTTGTCTTTATGAACGGTTTATTGATTTGGTTTACTAATGTAATAAAATTATAATGATGTTTATATGTATATTGGCTTTATAAGAGACGTATTGACTTATTTTAAAGTATTTAGAACTTATATGATTTTCATGGTTAATATTATTACCGAATTGATAAGAAGCAAGCTGGTGTTGAGTTGTATTTTGGTAAATGTATAGTATATGTATTTAACATGATTCGGCATATATATATGTGTATATGACGAAATAAGTTTGATGTGACATAAATCTTAGAAATATGTATATTTATGTACATAGTCAAATATATGATCTTTGAATTAATTATAGATATGATCTTTGTTATATTACTTGATAGGTAATATTAGCATGTTTATATTCGGTTATGGTATGTTAAAATGTTAGACAAATTATGTTATATATATATATTGGTTTAGTTCTTTGAAATGCATTGACTTGTATAGTGATTGAATAAAGTCGAAAGTGGACAATTGTTAAAGCATATTTGTTAAACATATTTGTAATCGGCTAATGCATTGAAAAATGACCAAATGAATAGTGACTTATGCATTAGTAAATCATGAAGATTATATGAGTTTTATGTGATGTTTAAATGTCCTACTTGATTAAAAATGGATGTTGAGTGGTGTATAATTTAGTTCTTAAATGTTGGTCATAAGTTGATTGATTTATAAGTTTATTATTCGGTCAAACAAGATTAATATTGAAGTTGTTTGTATACGAATTTCGAATTTCCTTTTAGAAATGATTCACAAAGAAATTAAATCGGTTATTTATATTAATATTTGATTGGTTTAAAAGTTTTTGCAAGTGTATGCATATGATTTTTCAAAATTTGTATTTCGACTGGTAATACCTATAACCCTATTCTTGCGACGGATACAGGTTAGGGGTGTTACATATATATACATACATCTATCTGATTGTTGCAAATCTATCTACTAAGGCAAGTGTATTACTATAACATGATTCAGTTAATACATCGTGATAGATTGAACTAAATTTAATATAGTAGAAATAAGCATGATATAAGTTGATTAATTCTTCTTGATGTGACTTGATGACGAAATATGGTGAATTGAGTTGAAATAATTATGATATAACCAAGTATGTAACGCCCCAAAATTTAATTTTGATTTCGTGTATGTGTGACACACAAGTGTGTATCTGTTTCAGTGGTTAAGTGTTCAGGATATGTGTGAGAAGACCCAAGTTCAATCCTTACTTGGGAAAATTTTGGTATCTTTATAAATAAAGCCTTAACCTTGTGCAAAGGACTTAAATTTAATTATTAGAGTGTTAGAGGTCTTGTGTTTAATTCTCTATGATGGCATGAAGATAGTATTTTTGCACCAATTTTGGCTAAGAGTTGTGTTGGGGCAAAATTCTGAGTAGTTGTGTTTTATTAAGTTAATAGGGAGTGATTTTAGGAGATAATTGAGGAGAGGTTATCAGAAAATAATCTGATTATCTTTTTGTTGCAAAAAAATAAAAATAAAAATAAATAGAGTTTCGTTTCTCTCCAATTCCCCAAACTTTTTCTGACGTTTTCTTTTTCTTCTTCTTCTTTTCTCTTCTCTGCCGATTTTTTCCCCTAGTTGCTGCCGAAATTTCCATTATTTTTTCCCCTTCCGTTTCTTTCTTTTTTTTCCAATTGATTCGGTTGTTCATCGTTGATTGTGCGTGTTCAGTAAGTAACTGTTTAGTCTATTGTTAATCGTTCTTGGTTAATCTCTAAAAGGGGGATTCCTTTTTGGTGTTTAGGAGTTAATCAAGGGGCTAGTGGTTTTAAATCGACACTGTGATTGTGTAAAGTCGTGGTTACTCAAGCGAGGTAAGGGTTTTGTTAGGTTTTTAGTTGAGTTCCTTCCGAAATTAGTTGATTAAAAATGAATTAAGTGATTAATCTGGAGATATGTTGGTCGATTTTTAGGTTCTAGAGGCTTAGGAGTGTTTATGCATCAGAAACGATACTAGGTGTGTAGCTGAAACGCAGAAAACGGGATTCGACAAAAATTTGAAATTACTTGCTGTTGAGAAATAAGAGAAATAAGAGAAAATGATGCGAAAAAATTATAGAGAAAGGAGATAAGGGTGCTATAAACTTGGAAATCAACATTTTGCACTAAAATAATTTTGGACAGCAAAAGTAGTCTAAATTTGAAAAATCATCAAAAGTAGTGAAAATTGAGTTAGAGGTTGAACAAAATATGAAAATAAATTTTATTGAGTCTAGTTTTTCATGGAAGAAACAATGTAAGCAATGAAATTGTAAATTACGAGATATAATAAATTTTGTGAGATAAGGTCATAATGATTTTGGGTTCCTCTATTCTAAATTTGGAAAATCATAAAAAATTGTAAAAAAATAATTAGGGGCTTAAATTTATCTTTTTTTATCCTTAATGAGTCTATTTTCAATAGAAACAAACAGAAACATCATCAAAATTTCGTACTAAGAGATAAATAATTTTTAGTAAGGAAAGGTTGAAGCTGTCAAACAAAAGAATAGGGATAAATTTGAAGATTTTACTGTACTTATTTGATAAACTATAAATTCTGAAAATTTTATGGTAGAAAGGTATTTGAGTCTAGTTTTGAAAACATCAAGCGGGTATTAATTTTGAATTCTGTAGCTCAAGATATAAATAATTTAGTGACAATGACTCAAGTGGACAGCTTTGAATGAACATATAAGGAAATAGTGAAAACATATATGAATATTTAGCTAGCATGGTTACATTAAAAATGGATCACATGGCCAAGGCCAATTTTGGCCGAGTGGGCCACACGGGTGTGTGGGCCCACACGGGTAGATCACATGGGCGTGTGAGCCCATTTTTACCGAAATGTTTCTAAGGTTTCACGGGTCAACCAAGCCGACTGTGAACCTACTGTAAGGTCGGTAAGCTCTATTTAGACCCTTAAATGTGTGAAATTGACAGAATGATATCTGTACTAAGCATGTTAATATCTAAACTGAATATATGTACTGAAATTGCATAATAGCATATCATCCATTGTATATTGCATTGCATTGGGTTGGGGGTTGTTATTCGGTGGAAGTGTACAGAAAGGCTGTAAGCCTAATTTACTGGTAGCTCAATAGCAAACTACTGTTTTGTGCCGCATTCGGTACTAATTAGAGTGTAGGGATGGGTGGGTTGATTATATCCCTACATGGAGTGTAGGGTTGGACGGAGATGGTGTGTAAAGGCTAGTTGGGTAGGATTTTGCTACAACATAACTGTTACTACTACTAATACTGTAATGGGCTAAGGCCCTACTGCATTTTTGACAATGTACTGAGATGGACTAAGGCCCAAACTGTCATTGATATTGAAAAGGGCTTAGGCCCAAGACTGTTTAACTGTGCAATGTGAATACTGATTGTTTGTTTGTTTCTGCAAGATTACACACTTAGTTTACGTAAACTCACCCTTTTTTTTTACGTAAACTCATTTAATTCAGTCTCTAACTCAATTTCCACTATTTTTGGTGGATTTTCAAAGTAGGACTAATGCTGCTGTCCTATTCTGTTTTGGTACAACATAATGTTCACTAACATAAGATCATTTCCAACTAATCATGAACTTACCATTTCATGGATCCCTTACTCATTTTTCACAATAGAGCTCAATATAAAAGTCATTATTTCTCATGGGCATACTTAGTCATACATCCCAAGTATAGGATAATTCCCTATTACATGCACTCAACCATCAAATTAGTCTCATGACAAAACATCATAGTATTAATCTTATTTGAGCTCAATAATTCAAGAATTTCCATTCTCATTTCTCGTTTTGATCCCGTTGAATTTCTTGAGAACCTCGATGGATAGCTATTTACTGTCAAATCATACAAGTGATCATTTTCAAGCACGCACTCCCGCGAACCTCACATCTTACGGCGGGATTACCAGTCCAAGCTAAATCCCCCGAAATATAAACTCATAGAGTGATGTCGGGATTTCCAGTCCAGGCTAAATCCCTTATGACGACAAACACCCTCAATGAGCTCAGATTTGAATTACCAGTCTAGGTTAAATTTAGACCCTAATTCGAATTACCCGTCTGGGCTAAATCCGTTTACACATATTCTTCGGGAGGCTAGATCACTTTAGGAACACCCGTCCGGGCTAGATCCTTTTTATTCCGAGATCAACGGATTAACCATCCGGGCTAAATCCTTTTTTGCAACACATGCAGGATCTTGTATCAATTAAGAATGGCGTATCCATCAGATATCTCTTATTCATTCAACCGAGACATTTATCATTTTGTCATATTTATTACTGACACATTTCATGGATTTTCATGCCATGATTATGTACAACCATCACACATTCATAAAACATGCATTTAGGCATATCAGAGGTTTACTTTAAGTTATTCGAACTTACTTGTTGAAATCTCGTCAGGTACAACCGTGCAGCAATTCATACAACTCATGTAATAGTAATTTAACATTCAATTCATGTAACAATAATTTGCCATTTAATTTCACATGACACAACAAGCATTACATTTTCCATATCATACACACCATTCATCAACTTCTCTTAAACATATTAAATCATACAATTTATGCCATATCAATAGAGAATTACAATTCATGCATGGTATTGCATTATTATTAACACACGAACTTACCTCGATCCAGAAACAACAATTTACCTTTTTAGTCCATAACCTTGTATTTTCTCGATTTAAGCCCAAATATTGATTTTCTTGATCTATAATATCAAATTTAGCCTACTAATTAGTCACATTATTCATACGGGTCCAAAAATCATATTTTTACAAATTTGTATTTTGACCCCTAAACTTTTGCATATTTGTACTTTTGCCCCAAGGCTCGGAAATTAAACTTTACCATATTTTATTATGTGTTATGACATGCTGATAATTTTTCCCTTTTATGGAAAGCTCAAATTCTCACTCTAACATGTGCTTATGAACATTAGGTATTTTTACCGATTATGTCATTTTACTCGTTTTCACATAAAATCGCTTAGCAAAAGTTGTTTAACACAATTTTAAGCTCCATATTCTACCATTAAACATAAAAATACATGCATATCATTCATGGGTAAATTTTTAAACACAAACCCTAGCTCAAATAAATGGTAGAAATAGCTAGAACATGTTACTGGAACTTTAAAAATGTAAAGAACATTAAAAACGGGGCACGGGATCACATACAAATGAGCTTGGAAAGCTTGAAAACCGTAGCCATGGTGTTTTTCATGAGAAATTCAGCCATGAGGAAGAAGATGAGCAAATTTGGCTTATTTTGGCATTTTTAATTCATTTAATTACCAATTTACTAAAATGCCTTTAATGAAAAACTTTTAAAAACCTATCATACCATATCCATTTTGGTCCAAAAACTTAAAAATGGTCTAATTACCATTTAAGGACATTTAATTCAAAAAATTCATAACAATTAGACACTTTTAATATGTAGAACTCAACTTTTGCACTTTCTACATTTTAGTCCTTTTGACCAAATTGAGTGCCCAAACATCGAAATTTTCATGAAATCATTCCGTGAAATTGTAGACCATAAAAATATAATAAAAATGAAAATTTTCTCATCAGATTTGTGGTCCTGAAACCACTGTTTCGACTAGGCTCAAAATCAAGATGTTACCTTTCTCCACCCCTTTAAGGATTTTCGTCCCTGAAAATCTTACTAGGAAAGTGGTTTTGGTTTTTCACTTGGATTCCTCAATCCTAAAATCGATGTCAAAGAACATTCACTCAAGCTGAGCTCTTACTGCCTATCTCTTTAAATTCCATATACAAAAATCATAAGTGGTATTCACTTTACAATACTTTCACCGAAACTTAATTTGTTCCAGAAAGCTCATGCACTCAAAAGTCTGATCCATACCATCATATTACATATAAATTCGCACCCGAATCTTTTCAGATTCAAATAGCGAAACTAGTCAGTTCATCTCAGCCTCATACTCTTTATAATTCCACAGAGTCCAATTCAACTCTTAGTTACCTTTCATTTCAAAGCCTCCTCTGGCTTTCCCAAGAAATCATGCTATGAATCCCGGATCTCAATCCGATTAGTGGATATTAAACTTCCATGATATCCAACATTCATAAAGACACAAAATCCTATGAATCTGGTGAGTAGACATTTGGGTATACTAGCAAAATTTACACATCTCATAACGTTTAACAACACTACATATTACTTTCCTCTTTCAAGGACAGGAACGATCGAGACAAGAAAATCCATATTAACCTTTTCTATTTCCATTCTAGTTTCCAAACGGCAAAAATAATTCTGATGATTCTTGCTATACGTCTTTAAACTTTCAACATTTCAAGAATTTGTACTCAAAGATAAACAATGATCGTTTCAACATTTTTTAAATACCCAGATTATCTTCACATTATCAATATCAGATCTTCTTATCGCATGTGATTCTTCTTGGAAACATACATTTCTTAATTAGACTATTCATCTTTTTACCCTTGAAGAAATAAAATCTTATTCTCAAGCATGAACATTTCATTAGATTCTAAACATATATTCCATACAGATTGAACAATCAAGTCGACCTTATTCATCTGTAATTGATATTTCAAGAAATTCTCTCTTCTAGTCAACAGAACGATTCAACATGCATCATTCTAAATTCACTCATCATGCCAATCGAAGACCATAACATATGCATTAGCATAAGTAATACTGATACCTCAACTGAGTACATTAACTCTGATTAACTTACTTGAGAAAGGAAATCCATCATACACATTAGGACTTGAAATTTCACCACATTATCAGGACCAATTCAGAGGTATAGTCATATTTGTTCTTTATATACATCAATCACAAGCTGGAGGTCATGCTCTAAATGCAAGCCATGATCAACAAGTTACAAGATAAAATATCCAGAAAACCCAAGATAGAGAAATCTGAAACGGAGAAGCCCAGAATAAAGAAATCCAAGATAAAGAAATCCATGATAAGGAAATCCAATTTACAACACTGCATCAAAAGACCGAGAACCAGACTCATAAAAATATGAAAGACCCCAATGTTTTTTTTTAAATAAAAGAAATCCAGAATAACATCATTCGAAACCACTAACAACAAATACGACCGGAACTATATGCTTCTCATATATATATAATCAATCAGAGCAATGATCGGTAGAAATAGAATCATGGCGCCATACACAATTTCTCATCGATTCCTAACAAGCGAAATATAACAAAATACCAGAGAAAAACAGAACCATGCAGATTATAATCCAATCAGACTAACAACACATTCGTCTAACGTTAAGATCAGGGAACATTTTCATATTTCAAACATTATTCCTTTAACTCTTTCTTCCGTTCCAAATTCTATAATATTCCCTTCACTAAGAAAACCAGTTCATGGGGGAATTTCAATCAATACATTTCTCGACATCATACCAGGATAGATCGTTTTACCAAAATTAACCTTTTTCACTAACTACGATGTTGCGAAAGTTAAACAATCTTTCGGTCAATCCGATATCTTTCTAGCTCATGTCTGTAATTATCAACCCATTCTCAATCTTTAATCATGCTTATAACTATTCCATCATTGAACTCTTTTGTTTCTCACTTGGAAACTCATTCAACATAAATCTCAGGAATTTCCATTATAAAACACCACTTTGGTAAGGGGGAAGGGGTCGTAGGGATTCTGACTCAACTCATATATACATTTACATGTAACACAGTTTTCATCATAGCAATCATATCTCAATCATGTCATTCATTTTGAGTAACTAACATTCATATTGATTTAATGCCTACTTTCCAGTTATCTCATTTAGTCAAGTATAATTATGCATGCATTCCATGTTTTCTGGATAACTTTACTTATCTATTCATTTAATCATATAAGTCATGCACATGATATCATACATGGGCCAACAAACACAGATAAGTTTATCACAATCCATACTTTTACCTCGTACACTATCATTTAGACATATCGTTACAGTCATATGAATCAGTCCAAGCAATTTAACACATTTACTTAAGCTATACGAGCTTATCAATCATGATTTTTCATATAAGCGTACGTGAATGTTCATTACATCTATATCTTTGGTAAGTTATCTAAACACATGCATTCACTCAAGCAAATCGACCATTTACATCATAGAATTATCTAGTAATCATAGATAAGCTCATTTCACCATGTACACATTTCATGAATCCTCATTCGTACCTTTCCAAGTTTCAGTTCGTCATGACTATACTTTACTCGAATATTTTACCATCACATTCAACATGGTCGGTGTATCTCGGTTGGAGAGTACCTTTGTCTAAACAAAGTGGCTCTCATACGCGTCGGGAAACATCACACTATCACGGATCGGTGGCATGTATAGTTGGACTCTGATACATATGCTAGGTTAGTTCGAAAACCGAATAAACCATAGCTCTGATACCACTAAATGTAACACCCCTCACCCGTATCTAACTCCGGGACAGGGTTCGAGGCGTTACCGAACTTAAACATTCACAAACATACAAAACTGGGTTACCAAATTTCGCCCAAAATTAAAACTTTTCAAACACATGCATATTGTCCCTTATACAAGCCTTCGAAGCTTATAACATACATTAGGGTGGTTCGGGACTAAACCGAGAACTTTCGAAAGTCTTTGGGCAACTGAACAATTTTCTAGCTTTGGAGAGTCACACGCCTGTGTGGGTTGGGCCATGTGGTCGCACACGTCCGTGTGGCTAGGGACATGCCCGTGTCTTCAGCCCGTCTAACTCTCTGTTTATGACGTCAGCAATCGTTTAAGGGCACACAGCCAAGGCACACACCTGTGGCCAGAGGCCGTGTCCTCCACACGGCTGAGACACACGGTCATGTCTCTACCAGTGTGGTCAAAACTTAGGCTAATTTCCAAGCCTTTTTGTCATCTTTACATACACACACATACACGATTTCAATGACATTCATCATGTACATATGTCATATACTTCTCATACATAATGAACAAGCACAATCACATAACCACATCACAAGACATTAACACATATCATGGATAAATAGGCTTACAAGCCAAAATCATTATAAGCCATATCTCATGACTATAAACAACAAATCAATATAAACCAATACCTTTGGCTAATCACAACAATAGTCATCATAGAAAAACTAAGTCCCTATACATGCCACTCATTTGAAAGCATTTAACATACACATATCAATACTCCACGGATAATGGCTCGATAGTGTGATGCTGCCTCAAACGATCTCCAACCCCGAGCTGACCTGACAAAACTAAAAGAAATGGAAAGGAGGGAGTAAGGTTTACGCTTAGTAAGCTCGCAGGAAAATAATAAGCAATGCAATAACATGCTATTTTCATTTTTTTCTATTTATTCAAATTCTGGCTAAGCTATTTTCCCGAGTCACAGTCATTAAATTATTTATATCCGGAGCTACAGAACTCCAAATTAAGATCCGTTAATTTTTCAAAAAACTAGACTCATATATCTTCTTATCATTAATTTTTTAGAATCTTTAATCTAGCCAATAAGTACAGTTTATTATTAAAAGTCTCCCCTATTTTGCTGTTTGATAGCTTTGACTTTTCTTCACTAAAATTTATTTATCTCATAGTACGAGACTCAGATAATGTTCTTGTCTCTTTATCCTAAAAGTAGACTCATTTAAGATTTCATTCATATTATTCCTAACTCATAATTTTTTTTTTACAATTTCTAGTGATTTTCCAAATTCAGAACAGGGGATTCTGAACTCGTTCTGACTCTGTCTCACGAGAATTCGAATATCTCATAATATTAAATTCTTTTACTTGTAACGTTTCTTCTATGTGAAACTAGACTCAATATTTAATTAAGTCTCTAACTCAATTTCCAATATTTTTGGTGGATTTTCAAAGTAGGACTAATGTTGCTGTCCTATTCTGTTTTGGTACAACATAATGTTCACTGTCATAAGATCATTTCCAACTAATCATGAACTTACCATTTCATGGATCCCTTACTCATTTTTCACAATAGAGCTCAATATAAAAGTCATTATTTCTCATGGGCATACTTAGCCATACATCCCAAGTATAGGATAATTCCCTATCATATGCACTCAACCATCAAATTAGTCTCATGACAAAACATCATAGTATTAATCTTAGTTGAGCTCAATAATTCAAGAATTTCCATTCTCATTTCTCATTTTGATCCCGTTGAATTTCTTGAGAATCTCGATGGATAGCCATTTATCGTCAAATCATACAAGTGATCATTTTCAAGCACACACTCTCGCGAACCTCACATCTTACGGTGGGATTAGCAGTCCAGGCTAAATCTCCCGAAATATACACTCATAGAGTGATGTCGGGATTACCAGTCCAGGCTAAATCCCTTGTGACAACGTCTGGATTACCAGTCCAGGCTAAATCCCTTGTGACGACAAACACTCTCAATGAGCTCAGATCTGAATTACCAGTCTAGGCTAAATTCAGACCCTAATTCGGATTACCCGTCCGGGCTAAATCCGTTTACACATATTCTTCGGGAGGCTAGATCACTTTAGGAACACCCGTCTGGGCTAGATCCTTTTTATTCCGAGATCAACGGATTACCCATCCGGGCTAAATCCTTTTCTGCAACACATGCAGGATCTCGTATCAATTAAGAATGGCGTATCCATCAGATATCTCTTATTCATTCAACTGAGACATTTATCATTTTGTCATATTTATTACTAACACATTTCATGGATTTTCATGCCATGATTATATACAACCATCACACATTCATAAAACATGCATTTAGGCATATTAGAGGTTTACTTTAAGTTATTCGAACTTACTCGTCGAAATCTCGTCAGGTACAACTGTGTGGCAATTCATATAACCCATGTAATAGTAATTTAACATTCAATTCATGTAACAATAATTTGCCATTTAATTTCACATGACACAACAAGCATTACATTTTCCATATCATAGACACCATTCATCAACTTCTCTTAAACATATTAAATCATACAACTTATGCCATATCAATAGAGAATTACAATTCATGCATGGTATTCCATTATTATTAACACACGAACTTACCTCAATCGAGAAACGGCAATTTACCTTTTTAGTCTATAACCTTGTATTTTCCTGATTTAAGCCCGAATCTTGATTTCCTTAATCTATAATATCACATTTATCCTACTAACTCATCACATTATTCATACGGGTCCAAAAATCATATTTTTACAAATTTGCATTTTGACCTCTAAACTTTTGCATATTTGCACTTTTCCCTAAGGCTTGAAAATTAAATTTCATCCTATTTTCTTATTTTTATGACATTCTGATCATTTTTCCCTTCTATGGAAACCTCAAATTCTCACTCTAACATGTCCTTATGAACATTAGATATTTTTACCGATTATGTCATTTTACTCGTTTTCACGTAAAATCGCTTAGCAAAAGTTGTTTAACACAATTTCAAGCTTTATATTCTACCATTAAACATAAAAATACATGCATATCATTTATGGGTAAATTTTTAAACACAAACCCTAGCTCAAATAATTGGTAGAAATAGCTAGGACATGTTACTGAGACTTTAAAAATGTAAAGAACATTAAAAACGGGGCACGAGATCACTTACAAATGAGCTTGGAAAGCTTGAAAACCTAGCCATAGTGTTTTTCATGAGACATTAGGCCATGAGGAAGAAGATGAGCAAATTTGACTTATTTTGGCATTTTTAATTCATTTAATTATCAATTTACTAAAATGCCCTTAATGAAAAACTTTTAAAAACCTATCATACTATGTCCATTTTTGTCCACTAACTTAAAAATGGTCTAATTACCATTTAAGGACCTTTAATTTAAAAACTCATAACAATTAGACACTTCTAATATGTAGAACTCAACTTTTGCACTTTTTACAATTTAGTCCTTTTGACCAAATTAAGTACCCAAATGTCGAAATTTTCGAACGAAATTTTCACGAAATCATTCTGTGAAATTGTAAACCATAAAAATATAATAAAAATGAAATTTTCCTCATCGGATTTGTGGTCCCGAAACCACTGTTCTGACTAGGCCCAAAATCAGGATGTTACAATGAGAGTTGGCTTAATTTGGTGAATTTGGTTATGAGCATATATGTGCATATATGGTTGATATTTTGAGTTCATGGATGGATATGTGAATGGTTTATATTATGAGGCTTGTGGACATTGATATAGTAAATGTTAATTGGTTGGTATTAGATTTGAATTGTGCTTATGAATTGGTGCAAAATGATAAATGTTTGGTAAAGGCTTAGTTAGTTGATTTGTATATGTGTTTTGGTATGTTTTGATTGAGTAAAATATAAGTTATAAGCATGTTGGTTGTTAGTATTGGAAATGATATGAATTAGCCTTGATTGTGGCTAAATTAGATGTTCATTTATCTTTTGAATTGGTGCCATTTGGGTTGTGTAGGTACATGTAAATTTGGGTGGCAAAATGGCTTGGTAAATAGCCTATTTCTGTTCACACGGGCGGAAACATGGGCATGTGTCTCAGCTATGTGTGATACACGGTCAAGTATACGGCTGTGTGTCCACTGGTGTTGATTTTAAAATTAAGTCAGTATGCTCTACACGGCCTTACACACGGGCGTGTGACAGGTTTGGCACGATCTGGCACACGGGCGAGTGTGGCCATTTTTAGGGCACATGGGTGTGTGTGTTGGCCGTGTGACCCAAGTCAGAGAGTTATACGGGATCGGGCACGGGTTGGGACATGGCCATGTGCTCCCATTTCGAATGTCCACATGACCTATGATACGGGCATGTCTGGTGGCCGTGTGAGACACACGGCCTGGCCACATGGGCATGTGTCCCCTGTTTTGAGAAATTTTTTCAAAGTTCGTGAAAGTTCGTGAAAGTACCTTAAGTTATCGGTTTAGTCCCGAACTACTCCTAATACATGTCTAGGGCCTCGTAGGCTCGTAATAGGGACAATTTGATTGAGATTAATTGATGAATGTATGAAATGATATAAGTATGTGAAAAGCATGTATAATTGTATTTTAAGTCCGATAATGCTCCGTAAACCTATTATGGCGTTGAATATGGGTGAGGGGTGTTACAAAAATCATAAGAATCGGTTATTGTGAACCTTGAGGGTCGACATGAAAATGAAATGAATTAATTGATTCGAGGATTATCAAATAGAAAAGTGAATAGATAGTAAGAATTGAAATGAAATGATAATGTTATATTACTATAATATATAACTTAATATGTATATAAATTTGGTCAAATGAGATCATGTATAATCTTGGTATTTGACATGAATGGTAAATGAATTGGTTGAATCTAGAGCATGTTTTGATTGTGTTCATATTTTTAATGTCATTGTTTTATTAACTTGAATCATGAAAGTATTATTGAGTTTTATCACTAAGTGCATGGTTTGTCTATTTTCATGCACAAGTGTTGGTAAATCTCAAAGTTCCAAGAAGTTAATCAACATCCAATCCACAACTCTCAACTCAGCAATGTTTGTATAACCTCCTTATATTTCGATGACTAGCATGTACCTAAATTTTGAGTTGATTTTGTATAGTGAATGATTATTTTGATAATTTTATATATTATAAATTGAGAGTGGTTGAAATTGATTCTTGCAGTATGGGTTTTGTGTGGGTTTATTTTTACAGGCACATACTCCTCAAAACAGTGGCACGTGAATGATCATGTTAAGAAAGGATCTGCCACCAAATGCTTGCTGAGATGAAATTTTAGGCCGATGATGTTGCCAGCATTTTTGTTCCTCGAGGAACTTTGAAATGCTAAAATCTGGTTGTGTCATTTGCATTGAAACAAAGAGCGAACACTACAGCAAAACAAGTTTTTAGAGGCGCTTTTTAGGCCTTTAGCGGCTTTTTTTGGGCTTTTAGCGGCGTTTTGATAAGCGCTACAAAAAATGCCGCTAAATTTTGTAGTGTTTATGTGGAAAAACGCCACTATAGAACATGACCCTTAGCGGCGCTTCTCTCACAAATGCCGCTAAAGAACATGACCTTTAGCGCGCTTCTCCCAAAAATGCCGCTAAAGAACATGACCTTTAGCGGCACTTCTCCCTCAAATGCCGCTAAAGAACATGACCTTTAGTGGCGCTTCTCCCACAAACGCTGCTAAAGGTTATTAAAAATAAAATATTATAAAGAGAGCATATATCAAAGGGAAGCATGTAATAGAATTATTATCACATCACACACAACAAGCATTAATTGGATAACAATTTATATACAAATCCATTCCTATCCTTCTACCCACTTAAGCAAATCCTTTAGCATTACTTTGATAACAGTTCCTATACAATTCCATTTATGTTTCAGGGGCATAAGTAACTTCCGTTTGATTGTAATAATTAGCCCATTGCTTGTAACGCTACTGATATGAACTCTGCAAAGATATGAATGTCATGCAAATCAACTGAAAGTAGCTTGTAGTGTTCACTGAGCACTTCTCCATTCTCTGCAAAGATATGAACTCTGTATCATTCTACAAAGAAGCATGTGCCAAAATGCACCAAAAGTAAGATACTATAAAGTACAATAAGCTAGCTTTGTGATTCCTTCAATCAAAAGTTTGTTGATGCACAATGAACTATAATATATAAAATCTGCCATCAAATCCTCAAAACATCTACTAGATGCAATGGACAAATGACTTCCCAAAAAAAATATTTAACAAACAAATAGAAACTCAACCAAATATGAGCTATTCACAGAACGGTGGAAAGGGACCATTTTCTGCTTCATGTTTTGCATGGCATCTCTAATGTTAAAGTTTATGTACAATGGAAAAAGCACTATTGGTTATAGCACTAAGCATCCACATAAACCAGAAAAAGAAAAATGGGAATTTGATAAATAAAATCAATAATAGCAGCAATTTGTCATACAATAACCCAGTAGCTAGGGCAACTTACCTCGCAAGATTGATGCTGTTGCACCAATTTTGTCCCTCAACTGACTGTAGGATTCAATAAGGGAAGCCTTTTTGCTGGTTACCTAAAGTAAGAAATCACCGTTTAAAGCACAGTATTGCACAAATCAATTGCAATCATAAATTAAAAAATGCACCTCTTTAAAATCCAGTTCCACGTATAGATACGGTGCTTTTCCCTCATCCTGTGAATGAAAGAAAAAAAAAGCACAGTTAAACTTGTTAATATTCAGGCTTCCACAAGGTAAATCAAATTTTTCAAGAACTACACAAAATACGCAGCAAAAATACAAGGGAACATGCATTTTCTCTAGATAATTATTGAAAAATATACAAAGCAGATAACTAATGCCAGCAAATAGAAACATAAAACTTAAGCTACAAGTGTTCAACACAAGTTAAACAGTAAAGGTAGAAATTTCATAAGTCTGTATTATGTTATGAGTTTATCCAACTCACAAGAAAAATCAGGCACCTGCAATTGAAAATTGGTGGTATCAAATCCAGCACCAAGCGATAGTATCTGCCTCTTTGTTTTACCCTTTTCAATATTAGATCCCTCACAATCAAGAAACTGATATAGAAGCTTCCCAAAAGCAGCCCAACGTGTAAAATAACCTAAAATACACAGCCAAATAAAACAAAAAGAAAGAATAACAATCCATTAGATTAAATTCATTAAAAAATAATAATTCGTTAGATTAAATTCATTAAAAAAACAATTCATTAGATTAGATTCATTAAAAAAAGAATAACAATCCATAAAGATTAAATTTGTTAAAAAATCGCAAAGAAATCCAAATGATTCAAAACTTACCATGGTTAATAACAGGAGATCTCCTCACAGGTCTTCTAACAAACAAATGGATGTAGTCATCTTTCATGTATCCCTTTTTAACACATGACCTTTAAATACACAGTGTGGAAGAAGTGAGAAATAAAATGCCAAATGATGCCTCTCAGCTTTTTGAATGAGTTAAATATACTTCTTTTCAGATTACTATGTATAGAAAAGAATCCACTTACAGTACTGCAAAACTAAATTAGTTCTACACATTTTGATATCATTTTATAGGATTAATATACTATTTCACAAACCAATAGTTGGATTTACAAATATAATTGGAGTCCTCATGTAAGTAAAATTTCAAATCTATCCTACATCTCTATCATATCAATCCAGAATACGATTTTTCATTATTAAACTTTTTTGCATCCAACCAATTATACATCCTAAAAACATTCAAAACTAACATAAAATATAAACTAGTATATGTGATAGCCTATTATCCATAGGCAGGATCTTGTAGTATCCAACATCTATGCACCTTAAATGTTTAATGAAATGGAAGAATTGAATTACACAACTAATTATAAAGCATTGAACATGAAACATAGCACACCAATATTATAATTATATATAGGTGGTACCTGGAGCAAGTGGAAACAGAGGGAAGATAAGGAGAAAGATCAAAGAGCTGAAGAATAGGATGGAACTTCTCTTTGGATTGGCAAAGCTATATGATGACAAAAATCTTCCCCAAAATATTGATTTAACATATTGATATTTCAATATATTATTTTTCCCCAAAATTCTTCCCCAAAATAAATGAATGAATTAAAGAAATGATAAGCGAAAAGAGTTTTCAATTAACATAACTTATAGAAATTACGAAATGAAACAATCTTTTGCACAAGCTCCATATGACAAGGAGAAAGCTATACGTTTATGTGAAATGAAACAATCTATTGCACAAGCTCCAGTAGATCTTCAATTGCAGCCTCTTCACTCTGCATTAGCAAGAAAGTAAATAACATTAACATCCAGATTAATGTCTCGCCATTAAAGATAACCCTACATTACATAACTCATAGAAACTATGAATTGTCTAAAGATTCCTTATATTTCTAACCTGTCGCTTCCCATACTCTTGTGCAATTTCTCCAGCCAAGTTCCTGAGAACAACAATGAAGTGAGAACAAATTTATTCTAGTTATATGTCAACACGAACATGAAACCAATATGTTTATTATAGATTGAAAAATAAAGAAGAAGTAAATTAGTTCCAAAAATAAATTCGCATAGGTGATCTTCTGGTTACAAATTCTAAGTCGGAGCACCAACACAAAGTGGAACTTGAAACCAATATACCAACAAACACAAAAACATTAACACAATCTAAAACCACTCATAAGTTTGACCAGATATAGCTGATGAAGAACTGCTAATACAAAATTTTCACAAAAAGTAGAGTAAATTAGCATGTTATCAAGTCGGACAATGCTCACCTCACATACTCATGCTCTCAGGGCCTACTTTCTGTAACCCAGGATCGGAACCCTGAACTCTCTCTACATATAGCTCCAACTGTTGTTTCAAAGCCAAATCCTCCGCCGACTGCATAAAAAAAAGCCAAGTGTTAAAAAAATCAATACAGTTAACCAAAAAAGCTAAATCCCAAAAAGCCACTCACCAGATCCTCATCATCTTTCTTCTTTTGGTCCTCAGCTGTACAGATCTTAGGAGGATCCGAAGTAGCTACAGGACGGCTTCAGCATATGAGATCGAAAGACATGATTCCCTTCCCCCCCGATAGAAGCAAAAGGAAGAGGCTAGGGTTTTAATTTAACGTTGAAAACGAAATTGGAACAGTCAAATTGCACGCCACGTCTTGATGTACGTGATAATTTTTATATTTATGATTGATCGCACTTGAAAACTAACTATTACCACGATAAAGGCAAGTGCACTTATTGAACAGTAGTATAGCTTATAGCAAGACCGGAATGTCGAACCCACAGGAACTAAAAGTACTAGTATTAACCTTCTTTTTATTATCTAGCCTAAAAATAAAGGGATTTGTTTTATCTAAACTAATTAACTAAACTAAGAATGCACAGGAAGTAAATTGAGGAAATACTTTTGGAAAAACTGATTGATTTAGACAATACCCAAGGAAGAATCCACCTAGACTTCACTTATTATTTGACTCTGAACTAGACGATTTATTCACTTGACTCGATCCGTAGAAATCCCTAATTTATATTATTATCTCTCTCGAGACTAACAACGTCTAACCCTAGGTTGATTAATTGAAATCTCTTTCTAATTAAAACCCTTAGTGTTGCATTAACTCGATCTATGGAGTCCCTTATTAGGTTTGACCCTAATCCGGTAGATTTATGTTGCCCTATGTCTAGGGGTGTAATCAAATTCGCTTAATTATGCTAGATCTTCTCTTAGACAGGGACTTTTGCTCCTCTGAATAAGCACATCAATACTTGAATCAATATCCTGGAATGTTAAAGCAAGAATTAAGAACACATAATTAAGAACAAATCAAGTATTTATCATATAATTCAGAAAATATTAACAAGATCCGTCTTAGGTTTCATCTCCCTTAGGTATTTAGGGAATTCAGTTCATATGTGTAAAAGAAAACATCTCAGAAGAATAATAATAACAAAACATAAAGAAACCCAAAAACCCCTGAAGGAAATTGAAGGGAGATCTTCAGTCTTGAAGGAGAATCTGGCTTCTGAGATGGATCAATCGGTTTTCTTCGAGTAATTCTTTGCCTTCCACTCCGTGTGTTCACCTTTAAGTGCCTCCTCGGGTGTTTATATAGGCTTTTGAATGCTTCAAAACCCTCAAAAGTGACCTTTTCCGAGTAGAACTAGACTTGGGCTCGACAGGGACACGGCCGTGTGCCACGCCCGTGTGGGGTGGCTTAGGCCGTGTTAAAGTCTGCTAAATAGACACGGGTGTGTGGTCTACCCGTGTGAGGAAGTCCAGGCTGTGTTGATTTCCCACGTTGACTCATTTTCTCCGTTTTTGGCCCTTTTCTTGCTCTTTTTACTTTCCTATGCTCACCTAAGTATAAAACATGAAATCAAAGGATTAGGAGCATCAAATTCCACAAATCTAATGATAATTCATCCAAAAATGTGCTAAGCATGGGGTAAAAATATGTATAAATTACGACTTATCACATCTCTTCCGTTGGCTGAGATTAAAGGTAGGTAGGCATGAAATCTTCAAGAGAGAATTTATGAGAAAAGGGATTTTGATCGGTGAAACCAAAGGGAATAGAATCAAGGTTTTTAGCAGCGTAAAATTGGGGATTTAGGGGAGGGGTGAAAATAAAACAGCGTCATTTCGATGGAAAGTTTTTTGCGAAATTTTTACAAAAACGCCACTATATCTCAACTTTTTGCGGCGTTTTTCCCAAAAAATGCCCCTATTGCTCAATTTTATTTTTTTCATTTTTAACATATATTTTTCTATTTTTTTCTTTCAAAATTTTTGTGCTGAGATTATCATTTTTTGGAATTTTTATTTTTTTTAATTTTGAATATTGATCTTTTTAACTGAAATATAGACTAAAATATTAAATTTTTAAGTTTTTAAGTTTTTAATTTTTTATTTTTAAATTTTAAATTTTCAATTTTTTGAAGATTTTTATCATTTTTAAATTAACATATAAAAAAATAGTATCATGTCATGTGAATTACCTTGTAAGTTTTCACGTCAATATCATTAAAAAATTAATTTTACAATTACATTCCTATTAAAAATGAGATTTAACATTTTTTAAAAAGTGGAAGGTTTTGGTTTAAAAAATAAGAATCAAATTGATAAAAAAAATATAAATATTGAAAGTTAAAATTTAATTACCATGATCAACTCTTTTAGGAATTAAATTGATAGATGGGTATGGCATGGTCTAGTATTGTTGAAAGGATTTCTTTTTTCTTTCTTTTTTCATCAACATTATTCTTTTAAGTATGGTCCGCATTAGTTGTTTAGATTTTTATATAAATGACATTTAATTATATATATACACCTAAATTTTGATAGAGTTACATCTCAAAATTATATATGAATTTCAGTTTAATGTGTAATTGTAGACGTGAAATTCTAATTATGGTTTAAATGTATAGTTGAAACTTTAATTTTGATTTAATCATACACATTTTAAAAAAATAAATACATCAATATATTTTTATATTGAATAAATATAAATATTTATGTATGCAATATATAAATATAAAATGATGTTATATCAATAATTGTGTTAATAATTTACAAGAACTAGATCAAATTAAAGTTCATTTATGCTTTTGGGATTTAACCCATTTTGATATATATTTTTCGAAATAATAATTTATATTTATCTTATTTAGATTTATATTATAAAAAAATCCAAGATTCACAAGTTAAGTAGTTCACCATATTTACCCCTAAATCCTAAAAATTAAATCCTAAACCACAAACACCAAACCTAAAAACTCAAACCATAAACCCTGAATCATAAACAATAAAACTTACAACTTAAACCCTAAATATATATTACAAGGGACAAAAGTAATTAAAAAAGAATCTTATTGCTTATCGAAACCCTAAAATAAATTGATTTTTTATCATTTTATCAAAAACCCTAACCTTTAAACCCTATTAGCCTAACCCCTAAAACCATGAACATTATTAAAACCCTAACTATACAACAATAAACCCCAAACCCCAAACTCTAAACCATAAACCTTAAACTCAAAACTCTAATCACAAAATAATAAACATTATATCATAAACCTTAAAACCCAAAACCATAGACATTAAACCTTAAATCCTAAAATAATTTTTTTGCGGCGTTTTTCGAAAAGCGCCGCTAATACCACTAAAGCTCAACAAACGACGTCGTTTAGGTCAACTTTTTTGCGGCGTTTTCTGAAAAGCACCGCTAATGCTCGATCTTTCGCAGCGTTTTTCAAAAAGCGCCGCTAATTCTCGATCTATTGTGGCATTTTCCTAAAAGCGCCGCTAGTGCTCGATCTTTAGCTGCGTTTTTCAAAAAGCGCCGCTAATGCTCGATCTTAAAAATACCGCTAATGTCGTCGTTTTGCTAAAATTTTTTGCGGCTTTTTCCGAAAAGCGCCGCTAATGCTCTATCTATAGCGGCGTTTGTTTTATAAACGCCACTAATGCTTGACCTTTTGCAGCGTTTTTGGTTCAAGCGCCGCTAAAAGCCTGTTTTGCTGTAGTGGAAGGAATTGGTAAAGATGAGTCTGTGACAGGGTCATGCCTTTGTTTTTGTATCATTGGCAACTATATTAAAGTTGTGTGGGCCTTTTCCAACCTTGAGTTGCCCACTGCAACAACTTCAGTTTATACTCTTCCTTTTCCCTTTCAACTTATCCCTCAAGTTTGATTTAAAATACAATTAGGCTATTAACTTACCTCTTAAGTTTAAATAAAATCACATAAAACTCTTTTGAGATCTAATTACTAATTAAATTTAATTTAAATAAAAAGATAATTATACTTTTGTTATTATTTATGTATGTGTTTTCTATTTAGTTTATTCTTTTCTAGATTTTTAATTATTAAAATAATAAAAATATAATTATATATTAAAATACTATAAAATTAAATATATTTGTCTTATTTCATAAAAATATATTTAACTTCAGTTAAAATTAAATATTTTAAATTTATCATTTATTTCATTCATATATATTACATTAAGATGAATTTATTAAATTATTTTATGTAAACTAATTAGTTGCCTTTATTTAAAAAGTTTTAACAGGGAAAAATAATTAAAATATAAAAGTACAAAAATCAACTCAAAGTTGATATTATATTTTGTTTAATTAAATATTTAATATGTATTTGCATAAAAAAGTAAATGCGATGGTAAAAACAAAATATAATTATCATTGTTAGCCCAAGTGATAGTGTAGTTTCCCATAAGTGCCCTATATACTATAAGATATAGATTCAAATCTTAACAAGAGCAAATGTTGATTTCATGAGTGACTATGCGCGTTTGCATGATCTACTTTATTAGACACTTAATAAGACACTCTCACTTTGTGAATTGTCGCCTCTACAAGCATTCACTCAAGCTCTCATTAGAGTTGAGAGACAAAGCTCTCTACTAAAGACATTATCAACCCTTGAGGGGTCCGTCGGAGGCAAACAACAATTCTTAGACTTCACCAAGCAAAGTCGGCCTCCGTCAATAAGGCCTTAGCTTAATGGTAATGTTAAGACCTTGAAAATTTAAGATCCATGGTTCAAGTCTCATTTTGTATAAACCATGTGCCTATATCTATTTTGGTTTATGTCCCACTATATGTCAACTTTGTATAAATTTATTCTGGCATAAGTTTGAATACATTTTAATTATCAACAATGGTGAATCTAGAAAATTTTTTAATATGGGCTGGAATTTGATTATAATATTCCTATAAAGTAAAATATAAGTTTATTATATATTAATTTGATTGTAAGATGACTGAATTGAAATTTTTCCTTTTTAGAGAGGTAGGTCATTACTTGTCCTTTCAGATTGACATTTGATTATTAGTCTGATTATGCTTTCTAATGATTAATTTTGGTTATAGTTATTATGATGTATTTTTTTTGTGAGGATCTGTTTTCTAATAATTAAATTTGTTTATAATTATTTGTAAAAATTGCATATATTAATTCAACAATACATAATTATGTGCGGACAATCTTTTCCTCTTTGCTGAAGCTGACGTGGTGCAGGGTTGAACAATCAAAGAGATATTGACTTTTTGTTTTCTTCTCCAGCAATACCGATCCCACTCTTGCGTCTCATATTTGTAATGTGCTTGGCTTTATTGAGGTTTCAGATTTGGGCACTTACTTTGGTATGCTGTTGTTCTATAAGAGACTAATCACTAGTATGTTTAAGTTTGTTTTGGATAAAATCCGGAAGAGACTCGATAGTTGGGATGCCAAGATTCCATCCATGGCTGGACGAATTATTCTTATCAGATCTGTCCTTCTGGCAATCCAAGCTACTTTACGCAAACTACTTTGATTCCAAGCAGTGTTTGCTCGTAAATTGAGAAATTTGCTCGGGGATTTATTTGGGGGAAATCCGCTTATAAATGGAAACCGGCACTAGTTAGATGGGAAGAATGCTGCCAAGTGCCAACCGCAAGTTAATGGAGGTCTGAGCCTTAGGCACCTGAAAAAACAAAATGAATCCTTTTTTTTATTAAAATTGGGTTTCCATTGTGTCACCAATAAAGAAGCTCTCTGGGTTAAGATCTTACGTTCCAAATACAAAATTTATGAGTAGTGCCCGTTGGATATATCTCGTTCTAGATGTTCTTTCGTTCGAAGATATTTAGCTAAGGTTTGGCCTCTCTTGCACCAAAGCTTATGCTGGTCCGTGGGGGATGAATGTTGGATCAGATTTTGGAATAACACCTGGGTCTATTTATGTCTCGTTGCATTAATAGCAAAGGCATCGACGAGGATATGCCTCTTAAAAGCGTGGTGACTGGAAATGGGGTTATCTTCACCATCACCTAGATATCTCTTTTCTTAAAATAGCTGGTATTCCGCCCCCGAATCTAACTATCGGACCGGATTCTCTTATGTCGAAATGGTCCACTAACGGAGAATTTTCAGTTAAGACGACGTACAGTTCCCTCTCATGGGATTCCTAGTTAGAAACAGATAAAAAATAATCCTTAGTATAGTCTTTCTGTTGGTCCACAGCGAGTGCACCAATTTCTTTGGCTTGTCCTCGAGAGGCTTCTCACTAATGCTGAATGGTGCCCAAAGAGTATGACTGATAATGGGATATGTAATATGTGTGGTCTTTTAGAGGAGACTACCCTACACGTTTTCGACTATTATAAGGCTCGTGTGACTTGGTTACAATTTTTTCCTCCAAATTTGCATGACAGGTTTTTCTCTCTTCCTTTGTTAGCTTGGATTTTAGAGAACCTAGAAATAGCATGGCATTATATTTCCATGATGTCACTTGTCACTCCCTTTTGGTGTGATTTGCTAGAAATTATCGAAGCAAAGAAATCTCCTTGTTTTTAAAAATGAATCTTTTAACATGTTTGATATTGTCAAAACCTCTTGGATCAAGGTAGTTAACATTAAAGAGACTGATTGCAACTTTGCTCATACTAGTCGTGCTCGTTCACCAGTTGACAAATGGTCCTCGCCACCACCACGTTAGGTGAAATTGAACACTGATGATGCTAGGAGACTTGGCTCAGGAATGGCTTTGGTGGCTAGGGTTGTCAAAGACCATTGCGGCATATGGATCTATGGATTCATATACACAATATTTGATAGTGTAGCATTGAGCAAGCAAAGGTTTGGGCAATATACGAGGGTCTTAAGCTGTTGCAGTTCAGGGGTTGGAGAAGTGTGCTTGTGGAAAGTGATTGTTTACTGTATTCAAGTGTTTTTTGGCCGACTCAAAAGGTTATTTTTTAGGACATTTGAGGAATAATATTTTCCGGACTATTCAATGTTTGGTCATAATAGTCATTTCGAGGGGAGCTATTGAATGGGTATTATGGGCGTTTATGGAATAAAAAAGAAATCAACTATTCGGCTGCATCGTGAATTCTTTAATCAAATTATAGCTTTATTGTAGCGCACAACGATTGCAAGCATTTCTCAGTCGTCCTTTAGAAATTTTTGCTCACATCAAACATGATATTCAGGGTGTGGGTAATAGACTTTTTGATGGTTTGCAATATGTAATAAACTTCTTTTTTACCAAAAAAAAATTATAATTTAATTTAATAATATTTAAAATATTTTTATAACCAATTAAATTTTTATTATTGAATATAAAGATTGAAGATAATAAATAAAAATAAAAATAATAATTAACTAAAAATAGAGGTGTTAAAGGGTTCGGATTGAACTTAGGCATAATATTAACATATTTTATGTTCGCCCAAGTCTAACACAGCTCAAAATATAAGTTTCAAAATTTTGTCCAAGTCCGTTTATATTTGTAAATAGCTAACTCAAGTCTATTTTAAGCCTACCCATATCATTTTTTAAAAAATTTAAAATATATTTATATTATTTTTAATTAAAAATTTAAAATTTTAATATATTTTTATTTATTAAAATTTTTTATGTAGTCACCTTAACATTTTTTAATGTTTACTATTATAGATTTAATTTTTATGTGATATATGTTCAAAAAAAAGTGTTATAAATTATATAATATATAAAAATAACATAATATAAAACATTAAAAATTAAAAAGTGGATCGGATCACGTTGGGTCGAGCTCGGGCTTGAACTTGGGCTTAAGCATTCAAGCCCGAGCTTGACTCATATTTTAAACAAGCCTAATTTTTTTTGCTCAAGCCTACTTTTCAAGCCTAATATTTTTGCATGAACCCTCCTAAATTTATCTTAAAGACTGTTTGTCATGCTCCAATTTATCTTGTAAAAGATAAGTCCTTCTATCTTTGTTTTAATATTTGATACCTACATGTTTTTGTTGTGTATGACAATAATAGTTTAAAAATAAAAGGTTGTTAAAAACTGCTAAAAGATTTATGGATTTGTTGTTGTTGTCTTTGTTAGCACAAGTCTAACAACAACTTAACAAGTTCTCCACAACTTTATATCCTAACACATATTGTTATATACCTACCTCAATTTAGACCCAATTAGACCCTCCATTTGGCCACTCAGGGCCCACTGAGTGGCATAGTTGGGTTTGAACCCTCACTTACCTATAAAATAGCCAAAGGTATCAACATTGTGAGGGACCTCATCCACTCTCAACCTTAATACACTAAACCCTCTACCACCTCTACCTTAGTCCCTTTACCTGTAATCGACACCGCTCTCTCTTTTCAATCTTTATTCGAGAATGCCTTGTTAAGTTGAGTTGGAACATTGAATAAAGAAAGAAGGCTGTCTGGTGCACAGACTTCAATTCTTGGGATGGTTGGGAAAAGTGGTATTTTGTGTGTTGAAATTATGGAGTCTTTGGTGTTGTCATATGGCATACAATATAATGATTAGTGCATATGGTGTTGATATGTAGAAAAACCCAATGTTTTGTTTATAATGCATTAATTAAAGGTCTTGCCCATGGTCATTTTCCCATCACAACTTACTATTAGATAATTACAATGATCTGCTCAAACTTGGAGTTTGGCCCATGAGTGTCACATTTTCTTCATTAATAAAGGCTTGTTGTTAGGTTTTTTAATTTGGTTTTGGAGAAAGTGTTCAAGGCCATGTTTGGAAACATGGGTTTAAGCAACATGTCTTTATTTGAATTATTTCAATCAATTTTTATACGAATGTTGGGAAAATTATTGAATAAAAAAGGGTATGGGTGTTTGACGAAATGCCTGGAAGAGATGTTTGTCAAGATGAATTGAACTGTTAGACATATATTATTTGTCCACTCACACATCTAAAGGTTATATAATGAGGTTCTTTGCATTATAGGAAAGTTCAACAAACATTCATTACATAAATTCGGGTCGAGTAATCTTGGCTGATAGTAGTGATTTGACACAGTTTTCATCATGTAAGTTCAAGTCGAGTAGGCTTGGTTGAAAGCTATGATTCGACACGATTTTCATTATGTAAATTCAAGTTGATTAAACTTGGTTGACGTGATTTGATGTAGTAGAACCGTACTCTCCACGTAATTCTGAATTGCAAAAGCCACAATAGTGCAATTGACCTGTGACTTTTATCGTAAGCCTCCCCTATGTGTCTTGAAGCAAGATCTTTTTACTTTCCGTAAGCTTCCATCCATGCGTTTGGGAGTAGGGTCACTTTATTACTTTCCATAAGCCTCCCTCCATGTATTTAGGAATAGGGTTATCTTATTACCTTCTGTAAGCCTCCCCTTATACATCTGGGAGTAACGTCATGTTATCACTTTTCGTAAGCGTCCCCCTATACGTTTAGGAGCAAGGTCACTTTATTACTTTTTTTAAGTCTTACCCCTTGCGTCTAGGAATAAGGTTATATTATTACTTTTCGTAAGCCTCCCCCTATGTGTTTGGGAGCAGAGTTACTTTATTACCTTTCGTAAGCCTCCCTCTATGCTATTAGAAGCAGGGTTATTTTATTACTTACTGTAAGCCTCCCCTGTGCATTTGGAAGCAAGACATTCGTTATTCTCCACATAATTTTGAGTTGCAATAGATACAGAATACAATAGACCTACAGTAATACAATAGACCTACATTTGAGCCCATCTATGAACCCTTCGGGCTCTTAGTGGAGATGAGGCATTTCTCCAACATTCTAACCCCTCTATGAACCTTTTGGGTTCTTAGCAAAAGTAAGGCATATCTCCAATATTCGAACCCTCCCGGCTAGCCCTTCAGGCTCTCAACCGAGGTGAGGTATATCTTCAACATTTGGGCCCCTTTGGACTCTTGGTAGAGGTGAGGTATATCTTATTCATAAAATTCAAAGTTAAGTTAATGAACAAATTTTATAACTACTAGCACATGCACTTTATCTCTCTAAATCAACAATTATTTTCAGATCAACATTGTAATACCACCTTTCGTAAGTACTTACTCAAATATTACTCATAAAAACTCATTTCTTACATTTCATATTACCAATGAATGGGTTGCATATCTTACATTTTACATTGTCAATGAATGGCTTGAACCTCCTCTATTTTACATATCCAATAATTACACCCATAACATACACACAATACATCTCCATTGTATAAATTCAAACCCTCTATTTGACAACTCACCACTCTAATAGAAACACCATCCATCAACGCGTTATTCAGGGTACAAATAAATGTCAATGGCCTCACAAGGAACCGTACATTCCCATGTCATCCGACTAATAAATTGTATCCTCCACCCCGCTACTTTACTTGCAACAGCTACCACCTGCGAGGATAACTTGCAGATGGTCTTGAGGCAAGGTCACTTTATAATCTACCTCTTAACTAGGGGGACTATTATTATATCCATACCTTAATTTGAACCCAGATGGACTTTTCATTGGGTTGTCCATGGCCCAATGAGTGACGTAGTTGGGTAATAACACTTACTTACCTATAAATACCCAAATGTATCAACATTATAGGGGGACTCATCTACTTTTAACCCTAGTACACTAAATCATCTATCACATTTGCCTAAGCCCCTCTACTTGTCCAACTCTCGATCCTAGAATGGGTGAACCGACCTTCGACATCGCCCTCTCTCCTCCTTCTCCATCTCTACTAATACCATGTACCAACACATGTTAATTAAAATATTTTAAAAAACTAACATTTCATCATATTTTTCATAACTTTCAGGGTAAACTACAAAAATAGTCACTTTTGTTTGCCTCAGATTATATTTTAGTTATTTATGTTTGAAATGTTACGTTTTAGTCACTTATGTTATCGTTTTGTTATGAAATAGTCACTCTACCGTTAATCTTTGTTACCTCCCTAACAGCAGTCCTACGTGGTAGTCCAAATGGGTTTTAAAAACCTAATTTCGTCCCAGCAAATAGACATCTAAGTTGGCATTTAAAACTCATTTAGACTACCACGTAGGACTATCGTCACGGAGGTAACGGAGTTTAACGGTAGAGTGACCACTTTGTAACAAAATGATAATGTAAGTGTCTAAAATGTAACATTTCAAACATAAGTGACTAAAATGTAATCTAAGGCAAACAAAAATGACTATTTTTGTAGTTTACCCTATACATGTTAGGGCCTTTTATATTGGAAAAAAAACAATTTTCTTTTATATAAAAAGTATAGATTATTATTATTATTATTAAAAATGCCAGTCATCATAGAACGAAATTATAAGGGTGTATTTGATTCATATTATGTAAAATTATACCCTCTCACAATTCGAATTAAGAATAATTTGTTTAGATTCAAAGCATTCCCATCATCTTATAATTTCACATTTTCAAATAGTGTCAAGATGTCAAAATATAGGATATATTTTTAATATCATTTATTCCTTAGGTTATCTCAAATTATTAATGAAATGTAAAATTTTAAATTAGTTTACCTTTTTTATTTTAATCAATTTTATCTTTTTTTTCCAATGAAATTTAAGTCTAATGAAAACAAAAATCTCCTTTTTTTTTCTTAAAAGTGAAACAATATTTTTCATACTTTAAAATAATAATTATTATATTTACTCTAAATATTTATTTATTAATATATTAATTATGATTTATAAATTATGGTTGATGATACAATAATTTTTCATAAATTATGATTTATCAATTTATTTTTAAGATAATATATTAACTTCTTAATATATTAATATTAAAAATAAGAGTCTAAAATAAAGGTCTGTCATCCTTGGCACGCTACTGTCTGTTTTCTGGCAAGTTGTTAGGGTTTTATTGATTTTTTTTTTGGTTTTTGTTCCGTGGAGGCGGCGCTTCTTGGCTATGTTCTCTTGTACACTGTTGATAGAAGGTATAGCCTGCGATAGTACCTGCAAAGATGGAAAACGAACTGGCTCAACTCTCAATTAATGATGAAGAAGATGAAGTTTTGTAAATACAACCAGATCTTAACAGAGAAGGAAGGTGGGAGATTTTCCAACTTGTGGGTTGTTTTCTAACCGCTAGCGTCATTCACTTTCCAGTAATGAGGAGTACTCTGGCTAATTTGTGGCATCCAGTTTGGGGCGTTCAGATTCGAGATCTGGGAGAGAAAAGGTATTTGTTCCAATTTTTTCATATTATAGATCTGGAAAGGGTCATTAAGGGTTCTCCTTGGACCTTCAACAATCATTTGTTGCTTCTTTATAAATTGAATTGGGGAGAGGATCCACTACAAGTACCCTTAGTTATGACGCTATTTTGGGTTCAAATTCACGACGTCCTCAATGGGTTATTTCTGAAAGTTTGGCTGTTCAAATGGGGAATTTTTTAGGGGTTTTTTAGAATATGATGGCTCTAATTTGGGTAAGGAGAATAGGAATTTTATGAGGATCAGAGTCCAAATTGATGTCAGACCCCCTTTAAAAAGGAAGAAATAGATTTTTTTTTCTAGAAGAAGGTCATATGTCAATTTCAAATATGAGCGATTATCGTTATTTTGTTTTTTTTTGCGGAAGATTAGACCATAGCGACCCCTTTTGTGAAGAAAAGATGACACTTGGTGTGGAAGTAGCTGAAATGGGATGGGATTTGTCTTTATGAGCTCAGACCCGTAAAGCGTTAGCAATGAGCAGTATATGGCTGAGAGGGGATGGGGAGGGAAAAATGGGAGACGATGGGGGATGTTTTGAAGGATGAGGGAATGGGTATTGGCGGATGGAAAATAAAAGAAGATGCGTGGACCCAGTTCTTGGATTTAGTTTAGAAGGGGGATAGTCAGGTTCTAATCAAAGGGTGGTGGAGGTATTGCTAAAGCAATCTTATGATTCTATGGAGCATGATTTGGAGGACCCAACACTAATAGGAGAGGAAGGGAAGAAAAGATCTAGAATTGAATTTGATAATTCCATAGAAAATGATGATAACAGTTAGGTGCTGTCCAGAAATAGGAAAGTGAAGGAACGCAATCTTATATTTCGGCGGCTGCCAAAAGGCAAGCCGACCGAACGCAATGAAAATTTTAAGTTGAAATGTTCGGGGTTTAGGGAGACCTCAAACAATTAGGAGACTTCGGCAGTCGCTGAAGACTTTTAATCCCTAATTAGTCTTCTTTATAGAGACTAAACTTTGTAGTTTACAAATGGAGAGAGTTCGAAGAAGTTGTGGCTTTGCAAATGGAATTGAAGTTGATTCGGATGGAACAAGAGGAGGCTTGTGTATGGCATGGAGAAATGATATTGAGATAACTCTTAAAAGTTTTTCCAAGAGGCACATTGATGTGATCGTGGACGACGTAAAAATCAGTGGGAAGTGGAGTTTTACGGGCTTCTATGGTACCCCTTATGCTCGAGATAGAGAAGACCCTTAGGCTGTACTGAAAACTCTTAATCGCGATGAAAATACCCCTTGGTTTGTTTGTGGAGACTTTAATGAAATTATGTATGGTTTCGAAAAACAGGGAGGCTTACCTAGAGAAGAAAGAAGGATCAAATTGTTTCGGAAAATGCTAGAGGATTGTCAACTAAATGATGTGGGTTTTTCGGGGAGGTGGTTTACTTAGGAGAGGGGGAATCTACCTGAGACAAATATACGGGAACGACTTGATGGGGGGCTGCTAATGCAAGTCGGATGGCTCTGTTTCCTGAAATGGTAGTTCAACATCTGGTTAATTCTTTCTCTGATCATTGCCACTGTCGAAACCATTTTCAAATTGAGTTTTAGAAAATGAGAATCGATTTTAAAAAACGAAAACGGGAGTCACCACCAATCTTTTTAGGTGTGATTGGATCACCTTTAAAACATTTTGTTTTAAAATCATTAGTTTTGGTCCACGAAATAAAAGAACGGGTTCGGGAGTCGGTTACGTACGAGGAAGGATTAGCACCCTCGTAACGTCCAAAAATTGGTACCTAATTGATTATCAAATGTCTTTAATGTCGAAAATTTAAAAAAATTTAAGATGTAATCCTCTTTAAAATACTTTGATTTTGAAATTTTGGGTTCACTCGTATCAAAACATTGACACTAAGTTAACCTTTTGGAAATCCCTATCTTGAAACGACAAATCGCCACATCCAATAAGTTAGGACACAACGCTTTGAAATTCCAAGACAGTTGCTTGTATTTTGAAAATCTTAAAAACTTAGAAGGGTACTTGACTATTCGAACTCAACCAGAAAAGTTGCAACCCAATAAGTTAGGGCACTACTTTTCTCGAAGCTTTAAAATACTAAGTATTGCCTTTTTTTTATAAAACTTTTAAATATTGTTTTAAATGACCTTTTAGAGTGACAATTCTATATTACGAAACATAGATATTCAAATAGCGTATATTACAAAGTATTATAACACTTTATATAAATGCAATCACTATATAGAGGGTAAAATAGAATAATAAAAATAATCGTGCTAAGCAAATAGGAATATACCCAAAAGAAAGCATAATAAATGCACTAATTATATACAATATATCATAAATAAAACATTAAATAATATAAAAAACATGGTAAATATTAATGTGTAAAATATGTATGAGTAAAAATAGATGACATGCATAGCAAATGGATAAATAGAATCTACATAAAATATAAAATATACAATCCAATAATCTAATGTACACATGAATGGATTAATAAATGAAATGATGCATATAATACAATATATCAATGTACATATATAAAAATATGCATTTGAAAGTAAATCATAAAAGTCTAAGATATTACATAACATATGAAATACATACCATAACAATAATACATTAATTCTAAAGTAAAAACAAATATTGTATAATAATAAAAAAACATAAGTTTTAAAAATATATGTATAATATAAACAATTGATAAATAGAATGAGCATATAAAAAATGTGATATTTAATAATAAATTTAAAATATAATAAAAATATATTTATAAGAATAATAATTATATAAAATATATTGGTTTAGAAAAATAATGTATAAAATATCAAATATGTAAAAGAATTTATATTTATAATGAAATGATTATATAATATATATACATGCATAGAAAATATATTTGAAAATAAACTATATAAAAAGGTTAAATATTATGATATATAAAATGCATAATCAAATGTATAAAAGATAGGAAAAATATACATATTTGAAAAATGAAGAAATTAAAATAAAAAAAGGATGAAAAACTAAGATAGATGAAGAATAAAATAAGAACAAACCACAGAGAGTAAGAACGCAAGAGGGAGAGAAATTTGAATGAATGCTCTCAAGAATTCTTATTGCTTCCCAAAACTCCAAGTGTTTTACAATGAAGGGAGAGGCCTCTATTTATAGTTGAGCCTCCCCAAATCCAACGGTACAGATCAATTACATCAACGGTTAATATTAAAGGATATCTATAAATTAAATCTCCAAGATTACAAAATCATATCTTCTAAGATTGTATATCATATCTAAGATTGCAATCATATCTAAGATTGTATCATATCTAAGATTGCAATCATATCTAAGATTGTATCATATCTAAGATTGCATATCACATCTAAGATTGCATATCATTGAAGATTATATTTCCATATGAGTCAAGCTTGTAGATAGACCTTAAATCTTTTCAAGTAATGGGCCATTCCGATCGGGCCAAATTATATTTGTAATTTTGTACTGGACTTGGACTTTGTTTTATTTTTATTTTTTGGGGGTTTATTATTTTAAATACTGAAATGGGCCGGGCAAAATTGAGTGTCTACAGCTGCCCCTCTTTGCTCATTGCTGTGTAACAGGAATAGAGCAAAGACTATAAAAGGACCAATTTTTCCCGGGTTCGCCGAGGCTTGATTTCTTCAATCTGCTCCTCGCCGAATATAGAGATGCAAAATCTGCTTCTTCAATTCGTTTCAAAGATGCTAAGTTAATCTTAGATTTGCTTCAGCGCGAATACGTGAAAGCCAAATCTACTTATGTCTTTGATTTGTTCCTTGTGAGTATAAAGATGCCAAACCATCTTGAGTCTGCTCCCTGTTGAAGTGGAGATGCCTGACTTCGATTTGTTCTCTGACAATACAGAGACGCCAAATCATCTTAGATTTGCTTTCGTAAACATGTGAAAGCCAAATCAGCTATGTCTTTGATTTGTTCCTTGTAAGCACAAGGATGCCAAACCATCTGGAGTTTGTTTGAGAACATCTGAGATTCAAATCTACTATGTCCTCGATTTGTTTCTTGTAAACATAAAAATGTCAAATCATCTTGGATCTGGCTTCAGTACAAACATCTGAAGGTTAGATCTGCCATGTGTCTGAGAACATCTGAGAGTCAAATCTGCTATGTCCTCGATTTGGTCCTTGTAAACACAAGAATACCAAATCATCTTGGATCTGCTTCAGTATAAACATCTGAAGTTTAGATCTGCTATATGTCTGAGAACATCTGAGAGTCAAATCTGCTATGTCCTCGATTTGTTCCTTGTAAACACAAGAATACCAAATCATCTTGGATCTGCTTCAGTATAAACATCTGAAGTTTAGATCTGCTATATTTGAGAACATCTGAGAGTCAAATCTGCTATGTCCTCGATTTGTTCCTTGTAAACACAAGAATACCAAATCATCTTGGATCTGTTTCAGTATAAACATCTAAAAGCTAGATCTGCTATATTTGAGAACATCTAAGAGTCAAATCTGCTATGTCCTCGATTTGTTCCTTGTAAACACAAGAATACCAAATCATCTTGGATCTGTTTCAGTATAAACATCTGAAAGCTAGATCTGCTATATTTGAGAACATCTGAGAGTCAAATCTGCTATGTTCAACTTGTTCCCTATAAACACAGGGATGCCATGCTGAAATCTTCGATCTGCTTCGCTGTAAGCACAGGAATGTCAGATCTGCTATCTTCGATCTATTCCCTATAAACACAGGGATGCCAAATCTTGTTTCTTTGATCTACATTGTCCCATAAAAGACATAACCTGTAGAATGCGTATGAGTTCATGCCTAATAATTAGGATGCTATGATCGAAGTGAGTCAAATTCTCCTAATTAGACATGTTATAATGCAAAATGTTATGAAAATGATTCCTATTTCGGATGTCATCACTTATTCCCTCATCGAAGTTTTATCTTTACTTCTCTCAAAGAATCATTCCTGCTCAGCCTGTAGGCTTGTATCATTCTTCAAATGCTACGACCCATTGAGAATATCTGTAAAATGATCTTTTCTTAAGATCAATATTGCTTAAAACGTTCAACCACCTTTTGGACAGAAGAAGAAAATCTCTCGAGTATCTCAAACCCATACATATGAGAATTCCTTAAACAATTGTCTTGTTTCAATTTCTTGTATTATCTAGAAATTTCCAGAGTAATATGCAAAACTTCGTTTGTGAAGATATTTTAGTTCATCTATCATTATTTCAATGCAACATGCTTTATGAATAATGGGAGTCAAATAAATTGATCCTAAGGATAATTAGATTTGAATAAATTTGTCAAAAATACAAAGGAAATTAATCTGAAAGCCTATCTTTGAGAAGAATAAGAATCTAAAGATAGCAAATAGAACAAAAGTTAGATGCCCTAGATATCGCTGCTTGAGCGTTTATATGCCAGCTCCATGAAGACTTTCTTGAGTTCAACATGTGTTTAAAAGACCCAAAGTACTTTGTCGATGCCCCGATATGCAACGCGCCTCACTCTTCGTTGAATCAGATATAGCAAGATTACCGTGTGACTTTCCAAATTTGAGCTGCCCTTTCGGGTTTTCAACTCAAAACCCCTTTGGTCTCAAGGCGCCCTTTGCGGGTTTTCACTTTGGCCTCTCCATTTTTCTTTTTTTCTCTTTTTTATTTTTCTTTTTCTTTTTTTATTTTTTTATTTTTTTTTAAATAGAAGTCCCAAAATGCCTTTTGCGGGTTTTCACATTGGCTTCCCTTCTCCTTCAGACAAAGTACTCCTTGACCGAGTCCGAATTCACTGGATCAGATAAATTCTTCCTATCCATTTCTTGTTAAAATCAGTGTACCTCTAGAGAAAGTCCTCTTCGCAACATATGGCCTTTCTCAATTCTTTTGCATGGGAAGGATTTCTTTCAGCACAAGGTTTCTCTTATGAAATTCTTTTGGACGAACCTTCTTTGTCATAAGTCTGTGTCATCCATTCTTGGTACATTTGCTTAGGATGAATACTTTCAAGTTAAGTTTACTAGAGGTATTCAATTCTTGACTCCATCAAAGCTTGGAGGAACAATCTTGATTCATAAACCCATGAGAAAGGGATTGCCCCAGCAGCAGTCCTGGCTGTTGTTTGTCAAACCCTATAAAAAGATAGTTCAATGATTCTCAGCAGACAAGAATGAAGTTGCTGAATTTATCCTTCAACCTGGAAAGCTGAGGTACAGAGATTACTCCCGGAGCATACATCCCACCATGACTCGATGATGTTTCTGAAGCATCCCTAATCTTTATAAATTGCCCCCAACTGTGAAGCTGCCAAATAAGCGTAGCAAATAGGAGCCACAATAAATATGGCTGTGGTGCTTCCTTTGATACATATAGGATAGAGTATGAACAAACTTTTGCAGATCATCAGCCGAAAACCCAGCCTGGTCTAAGAAAACATGATAGTGGGTCTGCCTTGTGATTCCAATCATTCCAGCATGTGTAGCAAGGTAAAAATCATTGTTCTTTGGATGGCATACTTTGTTGTCAATGACAGTACCATGTAGCACATTGTCAGGAAATCCCTGCTAAAAAAACTTGGTATGATGATTTTTCGTACAACAATAACCACAATCTTTAGGGTTCTACTTCTCGTCAAGGAACTTGCAAGCGTCAATAACTTGATCAAAACTTGATTGACTTGAGACTCGCTAACCCCATCCCTGAAAATAATGATTTGATCAGGTTTCCTCTTCCCTGAACTTGTATAGAAGTCTAAGAGAGCTACCATCATCCACTTTGTCAGAAACTGGTTTTGAAGAAAGAATCTATCATTTTAAGCTTCAGAGACTGTGTATGGCCTAATGCCCCATAGCTGGAAATCAATGGCCACCGCCTGGAGCTAACCATCGCAGCTATTGACGGCACATCAGACTGCTCAGGAAAGCCAAACAATGCACCCATTCCAAGGATGATGGTTGGAACCTTTGAAACAACTGGAATTGAAGGTGTTTGCCCCAGCGTAAGCATAGAGAGTAGGCGGTAGTTTCTTATGCCAATTTTACCAGTCTCGGAAATCTTCTGTAATTTGTTTTTTTTCTTCTTCTTTTTTTCTTTTGGCAACTTTTTTTGTACTGTGGTATGGCACATTATCTTTGAAAAGACTGCAAACTTTTAGCATTGTGCAATTATATATATATATATATTTTTTGGAAATGGATGACTTTTGACTTTGTAATATTGGCATATGAAGCTCTCTCCCCCTCTTAATGGAGTAGTTGACGTCCACAAAGATGAGTCATTGCCAGCTTGAAACTTTTGACGAGCTCGGGCCCATAACATACATGCCCCGTAAGTCTTGACTCCTTTAAATTTGGCATTCATTGTACAACTGATGCGATCCCTTTCCATAGTGGACCAACAGTGCCCCAAAACCTCATGTTTATCCTGGCAATTGCAAATCCTCCTGCATGCGTCTTTGGACCACATTTTTGAATTCCCATAATAGTCTCAACAAGGTCTTGTTTTGTCTCCTCAGCTAATTCTAATTTCGCAATCTTTCCTTACTCTAAAGCTATATTTCCTACCACCACTTCATGGGGTAAAAGCCATTTTCAACAAATTCAGAAATAAGTCACAATTTCTGTCACCTTCAAAGTACTGAGATTCCTCTAAACACATATCGCACTCAAAAGGAACTCTGAATCTGTAGTATCTTTGCCCGTATCATTGATATCTAGGGACCTATAATAGGCACACAAAAGAATATACAAGGAATAAATGAATTCAAGAATGACTATTTACATGAATGAAAATTTATAAAGAATGTCAAAGGTCAAAAGAATCAGAATAAAAGAATATTTACTCGGATAAATAATAAAAGTATGTTTTATTGAAAATAAAAATGTCTGAACATGAGCCGACTTCTCAAAAGAAATCTCATTCCTCTTAGGCTTTAGAGCAATAAGAGTGTTCTAAATATTACTCCGTAAAATTCCTAAAGATTACAGGAAGTTCTTCTGCAGTCCAATTGTTTAAGGAACTTCCCGGTTCATAAGGGCGAATGCCCTCAAGGTTTCTTTGTTCAGTCCCTTCCTTATGTATGACATTGATGGGATGATTTTTATTTCCAAACACCCCCTTCTCTGGGTAAGCTATCCCTCCTGACACAAAAGTCGGGGATATGTAAGGGAACGTCGTTAATTCCCATTCAACTTCTTTTTCACTCAGCCGTGACTTTAACTAATTAGGGTTTTTTATGGATTTAAATGCATGTGATGTGATGCAATGCAAATGCATGAATGCAAAAGAAAAGGAGATGTTGATCTTGAATTCAATTCCATTAGAATAACTTTTCTAGAAAACAGATTTCTTTACATGAAAATAGATTACATATGTGGTCTTACCCTTCATAGTCCAAGTAAACGCTGATCTTTTCTTCATGGTCGAATCTTGTAAATTCTCTAAAAGATGTCTTATCTAGCTGCTTGCTGCTTAATCTGAGCCTCGATCTCTTGCTCGCTTATCTCCATGATACACATCAAAAAGTGTCGGCTCTTGGATAATCTTCGTTGGCAATCAAGTCATGTATTCCTTCGTGGACTTCTGGCTTTCTCTCGTCGTGCTCTTGGATAACCTTTGTTGGCTTGAATCTCTGGTAATCACATTATGTATTCCTCCATGGACTATCAACTTTCTCTCGTCGTTTATTTGGACTCTATTCAGACGACCGCACCATAATCTACTTTATCAAGAAATTCATTTCCTTATGATAAACTATTCTATTTAGGAATCAAATTTCAAATCAACACCTTCTTTTCTTTGATGTAATGTAATGCAAATGCATGAATGCAAAAGGTATCGATCTCGATTCAATCTCATTTAGAAAACTTTATTTAGAAAAAGAATATATTTACATATAAATGGATTACAAATACGCTTTCCCTAATATCCAAAGTTTTAAAAAAAACTCTTAGCCACGATCTGATTGTATCTCATATTGGTGCTCAATATGTCAGCCTGTACCGCCAATGTCTGTAAATAATCACCTACCTCCTGAGTTTGAGCTACGACTTCACTTGTATAATATATATACATGCATATATATTTATAATGAAATGATTATATAATATATATACATGCATAGAAAATATATTTGAAAATAAACTATATAAAAAGGTTAAATATTATGATATATAAAATACATAATCAAATGTATAAAAGATAGGAAAAAATATACATATTTGAAAAATGAAGAAATTAAAATAAAAAAGGTTGAAAAACTAAGATAGACAAAGAATAAAATAAGAACAAACCACAGAGAGTAAGAACGTAAGAGGGAGAGAAATTTGAATGAATGCTCTCAAGAATTCTTATTGCTTCCCAAAACTCCAAGTGTTTTACAATGAAAGGAAAGGCCTCTATTTATAGTTGAGCCTCCCCAAATCCAACGGTACAGATCAATTACATCAACAGTTAAGATTAAAGGATATCTACAAATTAAATCTCCAAGATTACAAAATTATATCTTTTAAAATTGTATATCATATCTGAGATTGCAATCATATCTAAGATTGCAATCATATCTAAGATTGTATCATATCTAAGATTGCAATCATATCTAAGATTGTATCATACCTAAGATTGCATATCACATCTAAGATTGCATATCATTGAAGATTATATTTCCATATGAGTCAAGCTTGTAGATAGACCTTAAATCTTTTCAAGTAATGGGCCATTCCGATCGGGCCACATTATATTTGTAATTTTGTACTGGACTTGGACTTTGTTTTATTTTTATTTTTTGGGGGTTTATTATTTTAAATACTGAAATGGGCCGGGCAAAATTGAGTGTCTACAGCCACCTCTTAATTGAGACTCGCAAAGAAGAAGCCAAGAGAAGAGAAGGTATTTTTAAATTTGAAGCATGGTGGATTCTGGAAGACTCTTTTAATGAAGAAGTTAAGAACTTTTGAGGAAGGGCAGTAGGAGATATTTTGCAAAAGCTTGAGTTTTTGAGAACAAGACTGAAAAGGTGGGCGAAGAAGATATGAATGAATAGAAGTTGGAAAAAGGAGATGTTAACAAAGAAATTATCAGAATTAGTAGAAGCTGAAAGGGATGAGAGGAATTTAGCTGACATGATTGATACAAAAATTCAGCTAAATTTTGAAATTGAAAAGGAAGAATATTACTGGGAACAGATGGCTCGGTTAAACTAGCTGCAACTTGGAAATAGGAACACAGCTTTTTTTCATAGTTATGCAACACAAAGGAGGAGGAAAAATTAGATTAAGAAGCTACAGAAAGACAATAGAAAGATTACGGAAGATGTTCGAGAAATGGAGGACATTGTACGGGTGTATTTTGAGAATCTGTTTAAAGCAGAGAGGACTACTTTTAATGAACATGTTACTTCGGGTATTACTCATTGTATCTTTGATAAAGATAATAGTAAGCTCTTAGCGCCTTATGAGGGGGAGGAAATTCGGGGAGCTTTGTTTGAGATGGGGTCCATAAAGGCACCAGGGGAAGATGGATTTCCAGCTTTTTTTTATCAAAGATGTTGTGATATCGTTAGGAGTGACGTTGTTTCCTTTTGCCTGAATCTTCTGAATGGAGAGATGGAGGTTAGTTCAATTAATGCAACTCAAATTGTGTTGATCCCAAATATTATTAATCCTTCTAATCTGACTCATTTTCGGTGAATTAGTCTATGTAATGTTATTTACAAAATTGTGTCAAAGGTGATTGCAAATAGATTTAGAGGAGTTATTGATAAATGCATTGATGAAGCACAGAGCGCATTTGTGTCAGGGAGACTCATAACAGATAATGCACTAGTGGCTTATGAAATTTTACATTCGATGAAACAAAAGAGAGGGGCGAAGAAGGGATTCATGGCAGTCAAGTTAGATATGAGTAAGGCCTATGACCGAGTAGAATAGAATTTTATTCAAGAAATCATGAGTAGAATGGGTTTTACTCAAAAATGGATTGAATCTATTATGAAATGCATCTCTAGTGTTTCGTATTCAAGAATGGTTAATGGTAATAAAGGAGATATTTTCTATCCAACAAGGGGACTTAAGCAAGGAGATCCATTAAGCCCTTTTTTTATTCTTGATATGTGGGGAGGGTCTATCAGGTCTAATGCGAATGGCTATTGGCGTAGGAGTTATAAAAGGTGACAAAGCTAGTAGAAATAGCCCTAGGGTGTCTCATTTATTATTTACTGACGATTGCATACTCTTCGAAAAAGTAACAAGAAGGGGAGTAAGCGCAATCAAGCAGATTTTGCGAGAGTATAAAAATAGTTCAGGACAATGCGTAAATTTTGAAAAATCGGCAGTCTTTTTTAGCAGTAACACATCTGAGGAAAATAAGATAATGATCACCCAATTGGGAATCCGCAGCTCCAATGAATTAGAAAGGTATTTAGGGCTACCAAGTTTAGTTGGGAGAAGGAAAAAAGAATATTTTCAAGCATTGAATGACAGAATTAAACAGCGGATTGATAATTGGAGTATGAGGTTACTATCTCAAGGTGGTAATGAGATATTTATTAAAGTAGTTTTACAAGCGATACTGACTTACTCAATGGCATGTTTTCTATTACCAAATATATTATGTGATGAAATAGAAGGCATTGTAGCCAAATTTTGGTGGAAAAAGGGTCGTGGGAGGAAAGGAATTCATTGGTGTTCTTGGAGAAATATGTGTTCTTTAAAAGAAGTTGGATGTATGGGTTTTCAAAATTTTTGCCAATTTAATGTTGCGTTATTAGCTAAGCAGGGCTGGCGCCTTATTAATAATCTGAGTTCATTATTAGCCAGAGTTTTTAAAGCCAAATATTATCCGCAATCAAACTTTTTAAATGCAGAGTTGGGTTTTTGAAAACTGGATGGGCTAACCTGGGTTTTTGAAAGGAGCACAATGGAGCAGTGTCGGTTCTTTTGCTGTGCACTATGGTGCATATGAAGCTCTCGAAATCAACCCGTACATGAAAAGAAGATCATAACAGTTAGGGATTTAGCAAGGAAAGTCAGCAGTTACATAGCAAAACTGGATGGGATCTGAATGACAACACTTACCCTTTCTACCAAAAGGGTCAACAGTTATACTGGAGTGACGAAAGGCATCACAATTCAGTTTGATGCCACTTTTGACAGAAGAAATGCTAGATCTGCCTCAGGTATAGTCGTTCTAGACCAGATGGGAGCTTTAAAAGCCTCAAAGACAGTTATACATGAAGATATCCCCATCCCGTTCATTGCAGAAGCTCTCGCAAGATTAGATGCCATTAAGTTAGCAATAGAAATGGGGATATCAACAGTAACAATGGAGGAGGATTCGAAAACAGTCATTCAAAAATGCCAAACGATAAGAATGGACAAGTCGGTTCTTGAAACGATTATATATGATATACAGACCAGAAAATCCAGGGTTCAAGATGTTACTTTCAAGTTTATCCACAGAAAAAAGAACATTCAAGCCCATAATCTAGCAAAAGAAGCGTTAGAGAGAAGGGATGACTCACAACTGGGAGGGGAAACGACAATCCACAAAGCAGCAAACCCAGAGGGAAAATGGAGAGAGTCTCCAGATTGAAGATGAATGGGCAATAACTAAAGAGCAGTTAAGGGTAGTAAGATTTTGATATCTTTGGGAATGGCTATCTGATAAAGCGTGGCTGTTGGGACGTGAAAAGACTAGTAAAGCATTAAAATGGCTAGGCTGTTAGATGTGACTGGGAGATTTTCTTTGATTTCCTTTTTGCTTTTTTTTTTCTTCTTTTATTCTTTATTGTCTTTCATCATTCTTTTTCAATAACGGGCTAGGGAATAGGGATGCCCAATTTAGTTTTGTTTTGCTTGTATTGGCAGGCAGACCGGAGCTCAAATGTTAATTTGGGTATTGATTTTATTATATTAATAATGAGCCCAATCATTTTATTCAAAAAAATAAGAGTCTAATATATATATGTATGTATGTATATAAACATGAGTTTAGAGAAACTTTTGAACTGATAAGAATAATTTTTTATTTTCCATCATATTACTAAATTGAAATTTAAAAATAATTATAATATTTAGTCAAAAAGTTGACCTAAAATAGAAGTTGTGATAATTATTCATTTAAAAATAATATAATTTATTAAATATTGGGATAGTTTAATGAAATTATAATAATTACACATTTAAAAAGAATTATAATTTAGTTTACAATTATTATTTAAAAGAAGTTTGATGAATTTTTTTTTTGCTAATTATAAAATAAAATAATTATTATTTTAATAGAACTCTAAGTATAGAATATAAGAAACAGTTGTGATCTGTCATAAAATAATCAAATAAAAGAACTGTAACATCCCGATTTTGGGCTTAGTCGAAACAGTAGTTTCGGGTCCACAAATCCGATGAGAAAATTTTCATTTTTATTATATTTTTATGGTCTAAGATTTGACGGAATGATTTTGTGAAAATTTCGTTCGAAAATTTTGACGTTTAGGCACTCAATTTAGTAAAAAGGACTAAATTGTAAAAAGTCAAAAGTTGAGTTTTATATGTTAGATGTGTCTAATTGTCATGAAATTTTAAATGGGAGGTCCTTAAATGATAATTAAACCATTGTATAACTTTTTGGACAAAAATGGCCTTGGTTGGGTAAATTTTGAAAGAATAGTAAAAAAAGCATTTTCGTCATTTAGGGGTAAAATCAATTAAAAAACAAATTTTAAACCCCAAATGTGTCCCTTTCTTCTCGCTACAGTAGAATGTATCAAGAGCAGCCATGGTTTGGGTTTGGCCAAGCTTCCAAGCTTAATAATCAAGGAAATCGAGATTTGGGCTTAAATCGGGAAAATACAAGGTTATGGACTAGAATGGTAAATTGCCATTTCTGGATCCGAGGTAAGTTCGTACGGTTAAATTATTAAATTTCAATATTATTTTATGAATAGTGATTAATATTTATGTATGTTAATTGTTGAAAATAAATAAATTATGTACAAAAGTTACGAAATTGAACTGAGTATTTCGGAGGAAAGGAACGCAGGAAATGAGTACGATCGTTCAGTGAAAAAGATGAATTGATGGTAAATTACCCAAGTAAATCGAGATTCAGCATTTTTTGTGAATTCTCGTGTTTTCTTTCCGTTTAGCTCTTACGAGCTTCCGTTAACTCATATGAGTTTCAGTTAACCCTTTTGGGGTTTCAGTTTAGCTCTAATGAGCTTCAGTTAGCCTTCGGGCTTCCGTTTAGCACTTGTGTGCTTCAGTTAGCCTTCGGGCTTCCGTTTAGCACTTATGTGCTTCAGCTAGACTTCGGGCTTCAAATCACGATGTACTCAAATCCATAAGCCGTTCCTTGAATGGACAAGTTGGTAAGTTGTAAATATAACGTGTGGAAAAAGAAACGTAAGTAATGTTATCATTATTATTATTGAGCTCCATTATGAAAAAAAATGAGTAAGGGATCCATAAAATGGTAAGTTCATGATAGTTGGAAATGACCTTATGATAGTGATCATTATATTGTACCAAAATAGATTTGGACAGCAGCATTGGTTTGACTTTGAAAATCCACTAAAAAAAGTGGAAATTGATTTAGAATCTTAATAAAATATTAAATTAAATATTAATGAGCCTAGTTTCACATAAAGGAAACGGTGAAAGCAAAAGAATTCTATATCATGAGATATTTGAATTCTTGTGAGATAGAGTCAGAGTGATTCCAGACTCCCCTGTCTCAACTTTGGAAAATCACTAGAAATTGCAAAAAAATAATTATGAGTTAAAATTCATATGAATGAAATCCTTAATGAGTCTACTTTCAGGATAAGAGATAAGAACATTATCTGAGTCTCGTACTATGAGATAATTAAATTTTACTGAAGAAAGGTCGAAGCTGTCAAATAGCAAAATAGGGGATACTTTAAATAATAAATTTTACTTATTGGATAGACCAAAAATTCTGAAAATTTTATGGTGAAAATATATTTGAGTCTAGCTTCTGGAAAAATTTATAGATCTTAATTTGAAGTTCTGTAGCCCTAGATATAAATGATTTAGTGATTGTGACTCAAGAAAATACCTTAACCAGAACATGTGTAAATGTACAATTGGGATAGTTTTACTATGCAAAACATGTTAGTAAATTGCTTATTATTTCATGCGAGCTTACTAAGTGTAAAACTTACCCCCTCCTTTCCATTTCTTTTAGTGTTGTTAGGTTAGCTCAGGGTTGGAGATCGTCGGAGGCAGCACCACACTATCAAGCCAACACCTTGAGAGTATAAACAAATATGCTAGAATTATCAAGTGGGTGGCATGTATAAGGATCTAGTTTTATAACATGTGTTATTATAATTTGGCCAAATATATTGGTATTTAGTGAGCTAATGATTCTGACTTATAAATCTAGCTATTCATATTATGTCTGATATTGGTGATGTGCATAGCCTTGTTTGACATGCATGGTTGGTAATATGTTATGTGTTGTTATGAGAATGCCATGCTTGTGTCTTTATTATGGATATATATAATTACTCAAATATTTCATGTCAATTGCTATGAAATGTATAAGTGTATGTAGGTAATTAAAGGTAACAATTGGCTTGGAAAATAGCCTTGACATTGTCCACACGGATAGATACACGGGCGTATGTCTAGGCCGTATGTGACACACGGCTTAAGCATACGAGCGTGTGCCTTGGCCTTGTGACCCTAATTTGTTCATGACCAAATGGACAAAGAGCTCCATGGGCACAGGACACGGGTGTTTCCCAAGCCACACGGACGTGTGCGACCACACGGCCCAATCCACACGGGCGTGTGACTCTCCGAAGCAAGAAAATCTAGTTAAGTTGCCCAAAGATTTTCAAAGTTCTTAGTCTAGTCCCGAACCACCTCAATGTATGTCACAGGTTTCGAAGACCTACATAAGGGACGATATGCATGTGTTCGAGATGTTTTAATTTTTGGTGATAATTTTGTGGTCCGGTTTTGCATGTTGTGAATGTTTAAGTCTGGTAACGCCTCAAACCCTATCCTGGCGTTGGATACAGGTGAGGGGTGTTACAAGAACACTTAAAGTAAACAGATAATTTTCTCATATCTTATTTTCATTTATTAAAGAGTTTTAAATATAAGCCATTGTCATTCAATGCAACATAAATAAATGAAGCTTATTTAACTGTTTCATTAACATGTACATTAAGCATCTTTAATAATAAATGGGAGGTTTTAACTCATTACTTTCATAAATGTTTAAAGGTTATAAACATCCATTTAATGTATTTACAACACTCCCCCTTAGATGTCTTTTAAACAAAAATGTGTCTCATTAAAACCTTTATTAGGGAAAAACCCTATGGGATAAAAACCTAATGAAGGAAAAAGAGTACACAATCTCCTATTATAAGTTGCCTCGTTAAAAACATTTATCAAGAAAACCCAATGGGACAAAACATTGATTAAAGGAAAAGAGTACAACGTGTTTTTGACTCCCCCTAATGGCAATATGACATTACATCTTTTAGTTGACGTATTTCAATCTTGTGTAGTAGTCTTTCAAACGTTGAAGTTAACAATGCCTTAGTAAAAAGATCTGCTAAATTATCACTAGAACGAATTTTTTGAACTTCTATGTCACATTTCATCTCAAGATCATGAATAAAGAATAATTTTGGTGAAATATGTTTCATTCTGTCATCTTTGATATAACCACCTATACATGCTGCATTATCTTCGTATAAGATAGTTGGCATCTTTTCCTGTAAAGGCAAATTACATATCTTCTAGATATGTTGAGTTAATAACCTTAGCCAAACAAATTCTCAACTTGCCTCATGCATTGCAATTATTTCAGCATGATTTGAAGAAACAGCAGCTAATGTCTACTTTATCGAAAGTCATGATATGATAGTTCCTCTACATGTAAATAAATATCCCATTTGAGATCGACCTTTATGTGGATCCGATAAATATCCAGCATCAGCATAGCCAACTAATAGGGATTTTGAATCATTTGAATAAAATAACCTCATATTAATGGTCCCTCTAAGATATCTAAATACATGTTTAATTTCATTCCAATGTCTACGTGTTGGAGAAAAACTAAATCTTGTTAACAAGTTTACAGCAAAAGCTATATCAGGTCTTGTGTTGTTTGCAAGATACACCAATACTCCTATGGCACTTAGATATGGTACTTTAAGACCAAGAAACTCTTTATCATTCTCACAAGGATGAAATTTATCTTTATTCACATCTAACAATCGTACAACCATCGGGGTACTCAATGGATGTGCTTTACCCATATAAAATTTCTTTAAGATCTTTTTCATATAAGTTAACAGATGGACCTGAATTCCATCTTTTAAATGCTCGATCTACAGGCCAAGACAAAACTTTATTTTTCCAAGATTTTTCATCTCAAATTCTTTCTTTAAATAATTTATTGCATTTTGAAGCTCTTCAAAAGTTCCAATAATATTTAGATCGTCAACATAAATAGCAAATATCACAAAGTTTGATCCAGACCTTTTTATAAAAACACATGGGCAGATTGGATTGTTTTTATAACCTTCTTCTAACAAATATTCACAAAGACGATTGTACTACATACGTCCAGATTGTTTTAATCTATATAAACTTTTCTTTAATATGATTGAGCAATTTTTTGGGAAACTTTATATCCTTTAGGGATTTTCAATGCTTCTGGGATTTTCATATAAATTTCACTATCAGGTGTACCATACAAATAGGCTGTAACAACATCCATTAGATGCATGTCAAGATTTTCACGTATGCCAGACTAACAAGGTATCTAAACGTGATTGCATCCACCACAGGAGAATATGTCTCTTCATAATCAATGTCGGGCCTTTACGCAAATCCTTGTGCTACAAGTCGTGATTTATATGTTATGATTTCATTTTTCTGATTTCATTTTAGCACAAATATCCATTTATATCCTATCGACTTTACATATTTAGGTGTTTGAACTATAGGTCCAAAAACCTTACATTTAGAAAGTGAATTTAATTCTGCTTGAATTATGTCTTTCTATTTTGGCCAATCTTTTCCATTTCTACATTCCTAATAGATTTAGGCTCAAGATCCTCATTTTCTTTTGCTATTTCAGTAGCAACATTATAAGCAAAATTATTTTTGACAACTATATTTTTTCGATTCCATCTTTTTCCTGAAGTAACATAACTTATTGAGATCTCTTTGTTATCACCATTTTCATGTACCTAAACCTCTACTGGGGTTTTTTGATTAGTTATATCTTTGGCCTCTTCTTGGGCACTTGCCTCTACAATATTATCATCTTAACTAATTATTCCTTTCCTTTTCCTATGATTTTTATCTTTGGAACTGGTTGGCCTTCCACGCTTCAGGCGTGGATTACTTTCTTTTACACTAACAATTTTCCCTATTGGGATATCAATTTGTATTGGAGCATTTTTAGCTGGTATGTGAGATTTTTTATTTCTCTTTAGGTCAGGAAATGAATCTGGAAGTTGATCGACGATGTTTTGCAAATGTATGATTCTTTGAACTTCTTGTTCATATTGACTTGTGCGAGGATGTAACAGCCCGATTTAGACCCTATTCGGAATGGTGGTTTTGTGACCACGAATCTGAGTCAAAAAATATTTTAAAATTATTTTCTGTGTTTATTATGTGTGAATTTTTTTCGTGATTTAATTTTGTCATTTGAGTGCCCGATTAAATAAAGGGGCTTAATCGCGTAAAATAAAAATTCAAAGGTTAAATGTGAAAGAGGTCGAATTGATGTTGTCTTTATAATATGGAGTACTTATGTTGTAATAAGGCCATTGATTATATGAGTGGACAGTTTTGGACATGTTTCATATGGTTTTCTAATTAAATTTTAAAGGTTAAATATGTAAAATAGTAAATAATATATATGATATATTATAACAAAATTAAAAGCCATGTTAATGTTCATATTTTTTTTTGATCGAAACATAAAAAAAGAAAAGAAAGAAACAAAGCTTAGGGTTCGGCCATTTGTTAAGCTCAATCAAGGTATGTAACTAGCTCAGTTTTTGATAATTTCTACTTTTTTGAGATCGTTGCAGTGTAATGTACAAAGCCCATGCTTGAATTTTTTATTTTGATGAATATTTTGAGTTATGCCATTGATGAATATTTGAGCTTTGTGATGATAGTTGATGAAATATGAAAGATATGTTTTAGATTAACATGTTTTGTATTGGAATTTTTGATGATTTTGAGTAATTAGTATTAAATTGTAAAAATAATAAATTAAGGGACTAAAATGTGAAATAAATGAAATTTATGGACTTGTACGAACACATGGAACATTCGGCCTAAGCATGGTATATGCAAATTTTGCATGTTTTGTGTTTTGTGCAATTTGGACTAAATTGCAAAAAGTGTAAAATGTCAGGGGTAAAATTATAATTTTCCCATTTATGTGTTTTTGGACTAAAATTAGTGAAAAATATGTTTGAATGAGTTTAATTTGAATATTTTTAGATCAAGAACCAAAGAAATTGGATTTGGATAGGGGAAACTAAAGTTGTCGATTAATCGTCCTGTTCCGATTTTCATCGTTCGAGGTAAGTCTATAAGCAAATAGATATTGTTTATTTTAATTAAATATGAATTTTATATGCTGAAATAAAATATGTGAAATTATATATGTGTTAGCATAATGTAAATAAGCTTGGTAGCTATGTTTACGAATTTGTTTCGATCGAGTTACGACTTCCGAAAGCCCTGTACGAACCTTAGGAATAGCTAGGATACATATTTCATGACATAGTATTTCTGATATGTGTTCTTGTGTAAAACCACATCTGGGACGCTAGCATCGATATATGTGATTACGTGTAACACCACATCTGAGACATTGGCATCGTATTTGATTTGTGTAAGACCTTGTCTGAGACAGTGGCATCGATATGAGATAGCATGTAAAACCACGTCTGGGACGTTGGCATTTTTCAATATATGTGATTATCTGAGTATCCTATTCAATTCTAGAATGTTCAACAGGCAATGATAAGCTGTGATCGAAGGTGTAAAATGAACTAAAATGACCAGGTATGAGTTAGTTGATTACCTATTTGAAAATAAGGTAAGTTGACCATTTGACATGTGATGCAAATTATATAAGTTACTAATGTGAACATATGTGCATTTGTGAGGTATATTCGGCCATATGCTATGTATATGCATGTAATGTTATATTTGATTCATGAGTATATGTATATGTGTGTAAATGTACTTGGTTATAATAATATCTTGGCTTTGAAATTGAAAGATACTTTGTTATATATATACATATGTACATTCGGCCATGAATAAGTTTATAAGTGAAACTGTATGATATACATGAAATCGTAAGTTTGAGATTTAATGTGATTATGATAGTATAGTTTGGTTTGGTTTAAACGAGTTGATTATGTTATTGAGTTGTTTATTTGCTTATGACTTACTAAGTTATGATAGCTTACTCTGTGTGTGTATGTTTGCCTCTGTTTTATAGATTTTGGAGATTAGTTACGAGCTCAGGGATCGTCAGCAAAGTCTATCACACTATCGACTATTGTTTTGATACATTATCAGTTTAAACTTGATATTATGGCATGTATAAGCTAGGTTATGTTTTGGTTAAGTTTGAAGTACATATATATTAAGCCATGCGAAAATGGCTAATATGTTATGTGAGTATATGAAATTTTAGTTAAGTTTATATGTGTTATATGATTTGGAAATGGTTAATGATTTTGGATGTATATGTAGTTGATTCGGCTATGGTTTATGCATAGATAAAAGAATATGTGAATTTGGTTGTTATGTTTGATTAAGGTGTTATTATGTGAATTGTCATTAAATGATATTTGGTTATGTTCGAACATGGTAAGAGTTTACTTTGATATGTTTATTACATGGTAGGTAAGATTTGTGTATTGGACATATGTTTATATTTGGATAATGATTTATTCTTGTGAAGTATAAATTTGTAACATGAATTGATTTGGAAGTTATTATAGTGTACTTGTGTACTCGGTTACATGATGAAAATATATGAGATGATTATAATCAACTTTATGATTCGGCACTTGCACATATATATATATTTGCACATGATGTATTGGTATGACATATATATTATCTCAAGGTATATATTTATATATGGTGGTGTTTCAGTTATGGAGTAAATGATGTATGCGTATTGTGTTGTAATATGTAATGCATTAGTTAGTAAAATGCATGTCATTTATATGTGGTATATTGGTATATGCTTTAGGTTTAAAATAATGATATGTTTGGCTATATGGATCCGATAGTTATTTGAAAATCAATGAATAAGAACAAGTAAATTTTGTTAGCCGAATAAATAAGAGATAAATATGATTTTTGTATCAGTTTCAAATGGCACATTATTTGAATGTTTTGGTTATTTTATTTGAATGGTTTAATTGGTTAAGTTGATGATATATTTGGCATATGCTAAGTGGATTATTACTTATATGTATTCATGATATGCAAATGTTGTATTTAGGTAAACAAATGCTATAGTGGAATATTTATTATTTATATGAAATAAAATGATGTATGTTTGCTTGTTAAAAAGTCTGCGTATAAAATTAGTAAGATAATAAGATATTTTATATTTAAATTATTTGAATGCCATAAATGTTATAGTATACATATATGATTGGCATGTGAAATGACATATACTTGGTTATGAATTTAACATTCGATTTTCATGATTTTTCGTTTGTATTGATTAAATATAACCTTGGAAATTATATGAATTATAGAATCGAAGTATGTTAGTTTGATTCAAAATTTTATTAGATGATTATTATCGAAATGAAAGTTTGTTCTGATTTGTATTTTGATCAGTAATGATTCATAACCCTAATCTGGTGATGGATACGGGTTAGGGGTGTTGCAGAGGATCTAATTGAGATAATGATGATTTATTCCATATAATTTCTTTTACCAGTTGTATTTTCTCTCCCCCTAATGTTGGGAATGTTTCATCAAAATGACAATCAATAAATCGTGCAGTAAATAAATCTCCAGTTAACGGTTCAACATATTTAATTATAGAAGGATATTCATAACCAACATATATTCCCAACCTCGCTTGATAACCCATTTTTGTGCGTTGTGGTGAAGCAATTGGAACATATACTGCACATCAAAAAATTCTAAGATGGGAAATATTTGACTCCTGACCAAAAGCCAATTGTAATGGGGAGTACTTATTATAACTTGTTGGCCTTAAGCATACAAGTGATGTTAGACGCAAAATAGCATATCCCCAAGTTGTAACAAGGAGTTTTGTTCTCATAAATAATGGCCAAGCTATTAGTTGGAAGCGTTTGATAAACGATTCAGTTAAATCGTTTTGTGTGTGAACATGAGCTACATGATGTTCAACTTTTATCCCAATTGACATACAATAATCATTAAAACCTTGGGATGTAAACTCACCATTATTATCAAGAAGAATAGTTTTGATTGCATAATCTGGAAATTGTGTTATTAATCGAATTATTTGAGCAAGTAGTCTCGCAAATGTCAGGTTTTGAGTCGATAATAAAACACATGTGACCACCTTGAGTACGTTCCAGAAATATGGGAGATTCAATTCCAACTTTAACTGGTGATGGTCTAATTATCAATTTTCCTTGAAAACAAGCAACACAAGATAAATTCTTGAATTCAAGAATCTTTTGGTTCTTTAATGGGTGTTTAATTGAATTCTCGATGATACTTCGCATCATAATAGATTTGGGATGGCCTAACCAGTCATGCCAAATAGTAAAGTATATAGTTCTACAAACTTTTGGTTTGTAGTAACATGTGACTCAATTGCACTAATATGCGTATAATATAAACCTGATGATTTGTAGTAACATGTGACTCAATTGCACTAATATGCGTAAAATATAAACCTGATGAAAAAGTAGGTAACCTTTCTAAATCATATTTCTTTCCACATTCAATATTTGTAATATATAGATATTCAATATTTGTCTCATTCATAGTCTCAATATGATATCCATTAAGATGAATATCTTTAAAACTCAATAAATTTCTTTAAGACTTAGTGGAATATAAAGCATCATCAATGACAAATTTTGTACATTTAGGTAATAATATAATAGCTCTTCCGAAACCTTCAATAAGTTTTGAACTACCCGATATTGTATTAACATGGGTATTACTTATTGTCAAATGAGAAAATTACTTTTTTTTTATTCTTGAGTGTTGTATGTACTGTAGCACTATTTGCAAGACACATGTCTTCATTGATTTTGGGTCCATCGAAATTTTGTTGAATATTCATATTCTTCATAAAAATAAACAAAATATAATATGAAAAACATTGTAAATATTTATTAAATATATAAATTATTCTTTATGCAAGAAAATAAAGCATACTTAAAACAATATAAAAATGTCAAAATAACATTAATTTTTCTAATAATTCTCAAAGAAATCTGTCACTTCTAGGTGAGTTATATTATTAAGGTCATTAAATTTATTACCCTTGCAGGAATGGTCAGTTTTAGTATTATAGTGAATGTCTTCATCTTTTGCCTCCATTTCATCATTTTGGGATATAAAATTTATCTACATATATTTTCCCTTCTTTTTAATGGATGCATGATAAAGTTTCATTAAATACTCAAATGTTCGACAGGTACGTGACCAATACCCCTTCATACCACATCGATAGCGTATAATCTCAACAATCTTTGAAGGATTATTTTGACGACTTCTTTCTTGTCTTTCATTGTTATTCTTTTTCTGGTGGTTAAAAGTATCATTGTTATGACCACCATGATAACGATTACTAGTACGTCCTCGACCACGACCTTTATATTTTCTATTTCCATAATTATTGTGTACTGTTACATTCACTTCCAGGAATGGTGCAGAACTAGTGGGACGAATTCCATGATTTTTCATCAAAGCTCAATTTTTTTGTTCAGCCACCTAAAGACATGAAATGAAATCAGAATACCTTTTAAAACATTTTTCACAATATTGTTGCTGCAGGAGCAAATTAGTAGCATGAAAGGTTGAAAATGTTTTCTCTAACAAGTCATCATCAGTTATGTTTTCTCCACATAATTTTAGTTGAGAACTAATTTTGAAAAGTTCTGAATTGTGCTTACTTACAGTCTTAAAATCTTGCAACCGTAAGTGCATCCAATCATAATAAGCTTTAGGGAGTATCACCGTTTTTTGATGGCTAAATCGTTCTTTCAAATTTTTGTACAACTCAAGAGGGTCTTTCATAGTGAGATATTCCACTTTTAATACTTCATGTAGATGATGAAGAATGAAAATCATTGCTTTTGTCATGTCTTGATTAGATGCTTCTTTATCTGCTAATTAGTATTTCCTAGACCTTTAGCATCTAGGTGAATTTCAGCATCCAACAGTCATGACAAATAATTCTTGCTTGAGATGTTTAAGATCGCAAATTCAAGTTTGACAAGATTTGACATTATAATCACTTGAATCAAAATTAAAAAATATTAGTAAAATAATAAGCATTCTAAATCATAAAATAATTCAATAATATCTACCAAAATTGTTAAATAATAATATGTATGTCAAAAATTGGCATAGAGAGGAATAGTTATTGAAACCATTTTTTAAAGGGATATTTGAAAAACGGGGATCGACTTTTTGAAAAACGAAAACGGGAGTCGCCACCAACCTTTTTAGGTGTGATTGGATCACATTATAAAACTTTTTGGTCTACGAAAATTAAGAAAACAGATTTGGGAGTTGGTTAAGTACGAGAAAGGATTAGCACCCTTGCAACGCCCAAAATTGGTACCAAATTGAATAGTTTTCTGTCTTAATGTTAAAAATTTGAAAGGATTTAAAAATAGGATCCCTTTTTTAAAACCGGAATTATTTAAGTTGAAAAATCGAGATTCCTTAGCTCCGAAAGAATACAAACATCACATCCAGCATGATAGGACACGATATTCTTAAACTCTCGTAACTGAAATCATCTCGTGATTTACAAAATCTATTTAGAAGGATACTTTAGGCATTTAGACAAATGGGAAATCGCAACCCAGCATGTTAGGGCACTATTCCCCGAATTCCTAAATACAAAAAATATTGCCTCATTTTAGAAAAACTTTTGGATAAAATATGACAATAAAATGAAATATATATTTTTTTTAAATAATGATTTGAATAAAATTTAAAAAAATAAATTACTAAGAGTAATACTAAAAAAATTATTAAAAAATGAAAGAGTTTGATATGATACTAAAACTATTTAAAAAAAATTAAAATATATAAAAAAAATCAGGGAAACATGGATTAAATCAAAATAAAAAGGGTTGAAAAACGAAGATGAACAAAGAATAAAATAAGAACAAACCGTAGAAAATAAGAACATAAGAGGGAGAGAAATTTGAGTGAAAGCTCTCAAAAATTTTTATTGTTTCCCAAAACTCCAGTGTGTTTACAATGAAGGGAGAGGCCTCTATTTATAGTTGAACCTCCTCAAATCCAACGGTACATATCAATTACATCAACGGTTAAGATTAAAAGGTATCTACAAATTAAATCTCTAAGATTACAAATCATATCTTCTAAGATTGCATATCATATCTAAGATTGCAATCATATCTAAGATTGTATCATATCTAAGATTGCAAATCATTGAAGATTATATTTCCATATGAGTCAAGCTTGTAGATGGACCTTAAATCTTTTCAAGTAATGGGTCATTCCGATCGGGCCAAATTATATTTGTAATTCTAGACTGAACTTGGACTTCGTTTTTTTTTTGGGTTTATTATTTTTGTTTTTGGACTTATTTCTGTGCTCGGGCAAAATTGAGTGTCTACAGCTGCCCCTCTTTGCTCATTGCTGTGTAACAGGAATAGAACAAAGACTATAAAAGGACCAATTTTGCCCGGGCTCGCCGAGTCTTGAGTTCTTGATCATTGATCTTCTTTAAATGGCCTCTTGACGGCTTCAATCTGCTTCACTGCAACTCAGGAAGGCGAAACCTGCTATCTTTGATCTGCTCCCCGTCTAATACAGAGACACTAAATCTGTTATCTTCGATCTGCTCCCCGTCTAATACAGAGACGCCAAATCTGCTTCTTCAATCTGCTCCTCGTCTAATATAGAGATGCCAAATCTGTTATCTCCAATTTGCTCCCCGTCTAATACAGAGATGCCAAATCTGTCATCTTGGATTTGCTTCGATGTAAACACATGAAGCTCAGATCTGCTATGCCTTCGATCTGCTCCCCGTCTACTACAAAGATGCCAAATCATCTTAGATCTGCTTCAATGAAGGTCCAATCTGTTATGTCTTCGATCTGCTCCTTGTCTAATACAGAGATGCCAAATCATCTTGGATCTACTTTAATGAAGGTCAAATCTGCTGTGTCTTCGATCTGCTCCCCGTCTAATACAGAGATGCCAAATCATCTTAGATCTGCTTCAATGAAGGTCAGATCTGCTACGTCTTCGATCTGCTCTCCGTCGAATATGGAGATGCCAAATCTGTTTCTTCGATTTGTTCTCTAACAGTACAGAGATTCCAAATCATCTTAGATCTGCTTCAGCGTAAACACGTGAAAGCTAAATCTGCTATGTCTTCGATCTGCTCCTTGTCAACGCAAGGATGCCAAATCATATTGGATCTACTTCGATGTAAAGACATCCGAATGTTAGATCTGATATGTCTTTGATCTGCTCTCCGTCGAATATAGAGATGCCAAATCTGTTTCTTCGATTTGTTCTCTGACAATTCAGAAATGTTAAATCATCTTAGATCTGCTTCAGCGTAAACACGTGAAAGCCAAATCTGCTATGTCTTCGATCTGCTCCTTGTCAACGCAAGGATGCCAAATCATCTTGGATCTACTTCGATGTGAAACATCCAAAGGTTAGATCTGCTATGTCTTCGATCTGCTCTCCGTCGAATATAGAGATGCCAAATCATCTTAGATCTGCTTCAGCGTAAACACATGAAAGCCAAATCTGCTATGTCTTCGATCTGCTCCTTGTAAACACAAGGATGCTAAATCATCTTGGATCTACTTCGATGTGAAAACATCCGAAGGTTAGATCTGATATGTCTTCGATCTGCTCCCGTCTAATACAGAGATGCCAAATCATCTTGGATCTGCTTCAATGAAGGTCCAATCTGTTATGTCTTTGATCTGCTCCCCGTCTAATAAAGAGATGCCAAATCATCCTGGATCTGCTTCAATGAAGGTCAGATCTGCTGTGTCTTCGATCTGCTCCCCGTCTAATACAGAGATGCCAAATCATCTTGGATCTGCTTCAATGAAGGTCAGATCTGCTATGTCTTCGATCTGCTCTCCGTCGAATATAGAGATGCCAAATCATCTTGGATCTGCTTCAATGAAGGTCTAATCTGTTATGTCTTTGATCTGCTCCCCGTCTAATACAGAGATGCCAAATCATCTTGGATCTACTTCGATGTGAAAACATCCGAAGGTTAGATTTACTATGTCTTAGATCTGCTCTCCGTCGAATATGGAGATGCCAAATCTGTTTCTTCGATTTGTTCTCTGACAATACAGAGATGTTAAATCATCTTGGATCCACTTCAGCGTAAACACCTGAAGCTCAAATCTGCTATGCTTTAGCCTGTTACCCTACTGCTTAGGGGGTTAAGGCGCATCAGTCTTCATTGTCCCTTGAAGGACATAACCTGTATAATGTGTATAAGTTCATGCCTAATGATTAGGATGCTATGATTGAAGTGAGTCAAATGCTCCTAATTAAACCTGTTATAATGCAAAATGTTTATGAATATGACCTCTATTCCAGACGTCACCACTCATTCTTTCGTCGAAGTTTATCCTTATTTCTCTCGAAGTATCATTCCTACTCAGCCTATGGGTTTGTACCATTCTTCAAATGCTATGACCTACCAAAAATGTCTGTAATATGATCCTCTCTTAGGATTGAATCGTTTGATTTGTCCAATCATCATTTTGGACTAAAGAAAGAATTTCCTCGAGTTCTTTCAAACCTCACTTACGTGAATCTTTGAACAATTGTTCTGTTTTAGTTTCTTATATTATCTAGAAATTTCCAGAGTAATGAGCAAAACTTCATTTGTGAAAATTATTTAGTTCATCTATCATTATTTTAATGCAACATACTTTAAGAATAATGGAAGATGAATTTAATCTTGAGAATAATTAGATTTGAATTTGTCAAAAGTACAAAGGAAATTAATCTGATAGCCTATCTTTGAGAAGAAAGAGAATCTAAAGATAGCCAACAGGACAAAAGTTAGATGCCCTAGATATCACCGCTTGAGCATCTGTTCACCAGCTCCATGAAGGCTTTCTTGAGTTCAACATGTGTTTAAAAGATCCAAAGTACTTTGTTGAAGCCCCGATATGCAACGCGCTTCACTCTTCGTTGAATCAGATATAGCAAGATTACCGTGTGCTCTTCAAAATTTGAGCTGCCCTTTCGGGTTTTCAACTCAAACCCCTTTGGTCACAAGGTGCCCTCTGCGGGTTTTCACCTTGGCCTCTCTATTTTTTTTTCGAAAACTCAAGGCGCCCTTTGCGGGTTTTCACCCTGAATTATTCTCTCCTTTAGACAAAGTACTTTTTGACTGAGTCTGAATTCACTAGATTAGGCAAACTCTTCCCATCCATTTCCTTTAAGATCAATGCACCCCCAGAGAAGGCCTTCTTCACAACATACGGCCCTTCCCAATTTGGCATCCATTTTCCTCTAAAGTCCTTCTGAATAGGGAGGATCTTTTCAGCACAAGATCCCCCTCGTGGAATTCTCTTGGTCTCACTTTCTTGTCGTAAGCTTGACTCATTCGCTTTTGATACATCTGACCATGACGAATGGCCTTTAGCCTCTTTTCCTCAATCAAGTTCAACTGATCATATTGCGATTGTATCCATTCAGCTTCATTCAACTTTATCTCTGACAAGACTCGAAGAGACGGTATTTCCACTTCAATGGGTAACACTGCTTACATACCATAAACCAACGAGAAAGGAGTTGCCCCGGTAGAGGTTCTGACAGACGTTCGGTAAGCTAAGAGTGGAAATGGTAACTTCTCATGCCAGTCTCTGTAGGTTTCAGTCATTTTCCCCACTATCTTCTTGATGTTTTTGTTAGCAGCTTCCACTGCCCCATTCATCTTTGGGCGATACGGCGAAGAGTTATGATGCTTAATCCTGAACTGAATGCAAACTTCTGCTATCATTTTGTTGTTTAAGTTCAGTGCATTGTCTGATATGATCCTTTCAGGCATCCCATACCGACAAATAATCTCTTTCTTCAAGAAACGACTTACAACCGACTTAGTAACATTCGCATAAAAAGTAGCCTCTACCCAATTCGTGAAGTAATCAATGACCACAAAAATAAAGCGATGCCCATTTGAAGCTTTTGGTGATATTGGCCTAATGACATCCATGCCCTACATAGAAAAAGACCATGGAGAAGTCATAACGTGTAGAGGTGAAGGTGGTGCATAAATCTTGTCTCCATAAATCTGACATTTATGGTATTTTTTGGCGTAGTTGATACAATCCCCTTCCAAAGTAGACCAATAATATCCAAACCTAATGATTTGTCTAGCCATCGTGAAACCATTAGCGTGCATCCCACAAACACCCTCATGAACTTCTTCCAAGATTAACTTAGCTTCCACAACGTCAACACATCTCAACAGTACTTGGTCCTTTCTTCTTTTGTACAAGATGTCCTCATCCAAAACGTAGTCGCAGGCTAATCTCCTTAAAGTTTGCTTATCATTTTCAGTTGCCTGTTCTGGGTATTTACGATCTCTCACATATCGTAATATATCCTGATACCAAGGGTTATCATCCTTTTCTTCTTCCTTAATGTTACAACAGTGAGCTGGAGCCTCGAAGATACTCATCTGAATGGGTCTCATCTCCTCCTCTTTATTCACTTTAATCATTGAAGCCAAGGTTGCTAGAGCATCTACCATCTGGTTTTCGTCTCGTGGGATATAATTGAAAGTGATGTCATCGAACTCCTCAAGTAACCCCAAAACTACATTTCGATAATTGATCAATTTAGGATCCATTGTCTCCCATTCACCTTTAAGCTGGTAAATTACCAACGTGGAGTCTCCATAAACTTCCAAGGTTCTTATTCTTCGCTCTATAGCCACTCGGAGTCCCATGATGCATGCTTCATACTCGGAAATACTGTTTGTGCAATCAAAATCCAACTTGCACGTGAATGGATAATAATTAACCATTTGGGGATACCAAGACTGCCCCAATTCCATTTCCCACTGCATTGGATGCCCCATCAAAGCTCAACTTCCAAGGATAATCCTCCGTAGCTGCTACACACATCAACTCCTCATTTGGGAAATCAAAATTCAATGGCTCATAGTCTTCTAGAGCTCTACTAGCCAGAAATTCCGCTATCGCACTTCCTTTTATAGCCTTCTGGCTAACATAAACTACGTCAAACTCTGAAAGTAGAATTTGCCACCTCGCCATTCTTCCATTCAAAGCTGTTGACTCCATCATATACTTCAGAGGATCAAGTTTTGAAATAAGCGAAGTAGTATGATACAACATATATTACCTCAACCTTCGAGTCGTCCAGATTAAAACACAACACCATTTCTCAGTTGCCGAATATCTCATCTCATACTCTGTGAAATTCTTGTTGAGGTAGTATATCGCCTTCTCCTTTCTTCCCGACTCGTCATGTTGGCCAAGCACACATCCCATAGAATAGCTAAACACTGATAAGTACAGAATTAATGGTCTACTTATATTAGGTGGAGATAACATAGGAGCATTTAACAAGTATTGCTTAATCTTATCGAAAGCACTCTAGCATTCCTCAACCAAAGTACCTTGGTTGTGTTTTCTAAGGAGGCGAAATATAGGGTCACATTTCTCAGTTAATTGTGAAATAAACCAAGCAATATAATTCAACCTTCCAAGAAAACCCCGAACTTCTTTCTGAGTACGCGGTGAAGGCAAATCTTGTATGGCTCTAACTTTGTCTGAATCAACTTCTATTCCTTTTTCACTTACCACAAAACCTAGTAACTTCCCCGACCTGGCTCCGAAAGTGCATTTTGCTAGATTAAGTTTTAACTGAAACTTCTTTAATCTCAAGAATAGTTTATTTAAAACCTCAATATGTTCCTCCTCTGTTCGAGATTTGGCAATCATATCATCAACATACACCTCAATTTCCTTGTGCATCATATCGTGAAATAAGGTCACCATAGCCCTTTGGTATGTTGCCCCTGTATTCTTTAGCCCAAAGGGCATTACCTTGTAACAGAAAGTCTCTCACAAGGTTATGAAGGTAGTTTTGTCCATGTCTTCAGGATGCATCTTTATCTGATTGTACCCTGAAAACCATCCATGAAGGAGAACAACGAATATCCCGCTGTGTTGTCTACCAAAGTATCTATGTGAGGCATAGGGAAATTATCTTTTGGGCTAGCTTTGTTCAGATCCCTGCAATCAACACACATTCGTACCTTCCCATCCTTCTTTGGAACTGGTACAATATTAGCTACCCATTCAGAATACTTCACCTCTTGTAAAAATCCTGCATCGAACTATTTTTTGGCTTCATCCTTTATTTTTAATACGATATCTGGTCTCATTCTTCGCAACTTCTGTTGAACTGGTTTACAATCCTATCTTATTGGAAGACAATGCACCACAATATCAGTATTTAACCCTGGTATATCTTGATAGGACCATGCGAAGATATCCTTGAACTCACGTAACAACTCAATCAGTCCTTGCCTTATATCATCAGCAATATGCGTGCCAATTTTCACCTCTTTCCCTTCCTCTAAGGCTATATCCTCTACTGCCTCTTTCTCATGTGGCATGATTTGTTTCTCCTCCTGTTTCACCATCCTCAAAAGATCTAGAGACACATCACAATCCTGGACATCTTCAAAATCCTATGATTCCTCTAAACACATGTCTTGCTCACGAGAGAAATCAGGATTTGTAATATCAATGCTCATGTCATTGATATCTAGGGATCTGTGAAGTATAAAGAATATACAAAGAATGAATGAATTTAAGAATGATTATTTATGTGCTATGAATGAAAAAATAAGAATTGCCAAAATTTAACGGAATATTGGTTGATAAAAATGAAACAATACTCGTTCAAATTGATAAAAGTTATACTTTATTAAAAAATAATAGATGATCGTAAGCCCATTCCACAAATGTAATCCTATTACTCCTAGGCCCTAGAGTAACAAGAATGTTTCGAGAATTATTCTGAAAAATTCCTAAAGACTACAGGAAGTTCCTCTGCAATCCAATTGTTCAGAGAGCTTCCCGGTTCGTAAGGGTGAATACCCTCAAGGTTCCCTTAATCAGTCCCTTCTTCATGTATGGCATTGATGGAATGATTTTCATTTCCAAACACCCCTATCTCCAGATAAGCTATCCCTCCTGATACAAAAGTCTAGGATATGTAAGGGAGCGTCTTCTTTTCGCTCAGCCGTGACCCTCTTCTCTCTTTCTTTCTCTTTTTAACCTTGATTAGGGTCTTTTTATGGATTTAAATACATGTGATGTGATGCAATGCAAATGCATGAATGCAAAAAGAAAGGAGATGTTGATCTTGAATTTAATTCCATTAGAATAATTTTTTTAGAAAACAAATTTCTTTACATGAAAATAGATTCCATATGCGGTCTTGCCCTTCACAGTCCAAGTAAACGCTGATCTTTTCTTCATGGTCGAATCCTGTAAACTCTTCAAAAGATGCCTTTGCTAGCTCCTTGCTGCTTAATCTGATTATCGATCTCTTGCTCGCTTATCTCCATGATACTCATCAAAAAGTATCGGCTCTTGGATAATCTTCGTTGGAAATCAAGTCATGTATTCCTTCGTGGACTTCTGGCTTTCTCTCGTCATGCCTTTGTTGGCTTGAATCTCTGGCAATTACATCATGTATTCCTCCATGGACTACCAGCTTTCTCTTATCGTGTTTACTTGGACTATATTCAGACGACCGCACTATAATCCACTTTATCAAGAAATTTGTTTCCTTATGACAAACTATTCTATTTAGGAATCAAATTTCGAATCAACACCTTCTTTTCTTTGATGTAATGTAATGCAAATGCATGAATGCAAAAAGGTATCGATCTCGATTCAGTTTCATTTTAGAAAACGTTATTTAAGGAACAAAAGTCTTTTCATAAAACGGATTACAAATACGCTTTCACTCGTAGGCCCAGAGTCTTAATCCTATCTAATAACAAAGCTAACTCTCGACCTCTATCTGAACTGCCCCGCTTTATATTGCTTTAGGATGAGTAACGGTGCATAGCCAACGACTCCCCAAATCCCAGGAAGAGGTACCTAATCAAAACTGCCGCAGCGATAAAGGACTTCATTAGGAGTCATCCAAGGTGCTTTCCACAAAACCTCCTCCTCTTAAAGATTCTGAAGAATATCCATCCACATTTTTTCTATAATATCGTCTCTCCTTGGTGTAGTTGCTACTTCCTTTAAGGGGGAATAACCCTCAAAGAACACTCGGCAATGAACCTTCTCAAGCTTCCAAAAGTGACTATGGAACCATACTAACAACAACTGTGCACATCCAATGAATCTACTTCACTGGCTTTCCAACATGTACTTCAAGGATCTAAACGTCTCAGCTAGAATTGCTAGCACCGGTGTGTTCTGTTTACCAATACGATCAAACAAATTTGCGACTGCCTCATTTATGTGCCCTATTGCCTTCGAGAAAATCACCAAGCCGTAAATACTTAAGGCCAAAACGTTGACCTTCTTCGTCACATCTGGGTGTGTCAATATCAGATCCCTCAAAATGGCCCACGAAATGCACTTACTATCTCCCTTTTGCTACACTCGAGCTACGCCCACTACTCACTCATCCTTGTGATCATCACTAATTTCCTCACAAAAATTGGGAGACTAGCAGGCCTAACATAAGCTTTGTTACCTTGAATTCTCGGACAGCGAAGCAAGGTTGTATACTCCTCCAAAGTAGGCACTACATCTACCTCTCCAAATGTAAAGCAACTATAAGCAAGGTTCCAGAACTGTATCATAGCTCGAAACAGATGCTTATCTACCTTAATGTCTAGCAAATAAGAAAAATCTCCATAAATCAGAAAGAAAAACTGTCTAGCCTCGTTATCCCATTGGGCCTAAATATTTCTCAGCTCCTGAAACTCATTCTGCGTCGAATTAATACGGGTGAAGTCCCATAACTCTGACGTATATCCCTCAGTGACACTATCTCCTTTCTCTAACTGGGTTTTCTCTGACCAGGTACAGACAGAAGCATTGTCCTCCACTCTATCAAGGTATTCATTCCTCATTACAAAACTTTCTAATCTAAAAATTGAGCCGTGAATCAACACCTTTAAATGCCAAATGACATGCAATGACAGCAAAATAAAAATAGGTTAGTATCATAAAAAAATGATAAACAAGTACTTACAAAGGTAGCTTACTAAAGGCTATCACTTTTCCTAAACTCTTTAAAGTTCACTATATGGGTTTTAGCTCTAAAGCCAGGGTACCTGAACCAGCAGATTCCTTGGTCTTCACCCATTATAGGCTCATATAGACCAAGTTCAGTTTAGGGGGACACATTTCCCTGTGGCCATACGGAGATGAAAATCTCACGAAGACATAGGTACAGTATCCCGGAAGCAATCCACTAGCTCATACGAAAGTGAAAACCTTACGAAAGCGTAGCTTCTCACTCCCATTAAGGGTGTGACCACAACGGTCATGCAAATGCAATGTACAGCAATAAGGTAACAAACATATGCAGCAAACACATGTAAAAAGGATCCAATTTTAAATTTTCCAAACTTCCGACATTAAGATAGAAAATACTCAATTTCTTAGCTTGACTCTCTTAAGTCCCCAGCGGAGTCGCGAAGCTGTCGAAACCATTTTTTAAAGGGATATTTGAAAAACAGGGATCGACTTTTTGAAAAACGAAAACGGGAGTCGCCACCAACCTTTTTAGGTATAATTGGATCACCTTATAAAACATTTTGGTCTACGAAAATTAAGAAAATAGGTTTGGGAGTCGGTTACGTACAAGGAAGGATTAGCACCCTCGCAACGCCCAAAATTGGTACCAAATTGAATAGTTTTCTGTCTTAATGTCAAAATTTTGAAAGAATTTAAAAATAGGATCCCTTTTTTAAAACCGAAATTATTTAAGTTGAAAAATCAAGATTCCTTAGCTCCGAACAATACAAACATCACATCCAGCATGATAGGACACAATATTCTTAAACTCTCGTAACTGAAATCATCTCGTGATTTACAAAATCTATTTAGAATGATACTTTAGGCACTTAGACAAACGGGAAATCGCAACCCAGCATGTTAGGGCACTATTTCCCGAATTCCTAAATACGAAAAATATTGCCTCATTTTAGAAAAACTTTTGGATAAAATATGAAAATTAAATGAAGTATATTTTTTTTAAAATAATGATTTGAATAAAATTTAAAAAAATAATTTACTAAGAGAAATACTAAAAAAAATATTAAAAAATGAAAGAGTTTGATATGATACTAAAATTATTTAAAAAAATTAAAATATATAAAAAAAATCAGGAAAACATGGATTAAATCAAAATAAAAAGGGATGAAAAACGAAGATGAACGAAGAATAAAATAAGAACAAACCATAGAAAATAAGAACGTAAGAGAGAGAAATTTGAGTGAAAGCTCTCAAAAATTTTTATTGTTTCCCAAAACTCCAGTGTGTTTACAATGAAGGGAGAGGCCTCTATTTATAGTTGAACCTCCTCAAATCCAACGGTACAGATCAATTACATCAACGGTTAAGATTAAAAGGTATCTACAAATTAAATCTCTAAGATTAAAAAATCATATCTTCTAAGATTGCATATCATATCTAAGATTGCATATCATATCTAAGATTGCAATCATATCTAAGATTGTATCATATCTAAGATTGCATATCATATCTAAGATTGCATATCATTGAAGATTATATTTCCATCTGAGTCAAGCTTGTAGATGGACCTTAAATCTTTTCAAGTAATGGGCCATTCCGATCGGGCCAAATTATATTTGTAATTCTGGACTGAACTTGGACTTCGTTTTTTTTTGGGGGGTTATTATTTTTGTTTTTGGACTTATTTCTGTGCCCAGGCAAAATTGAGTGTCTACAATAGTCATAATAATAACATAACACAAATTACATTAATTGAAATTTCTTTTAGTAAAAGAAAGAAAACATGTATATATAATTATCATTATTAGATTTGAGTTGTAAAAATAAATGTGCAAATGTTACCCAAAGCAAATATTTCATCTAGAAAATAAAATAAAAGAATTATGAAAATACGTATACCATATATAGTTTAACGGGAGTTATACGGGCAAATTATATAAAGTCGAAATGACGTGAACTTCACTATGAACTTGTAGAAGCTTATGTTGATAACGTGTTATAAAACAATCAAATAAAAGAACACTTAAAGTAAATAGAGAATTTTTTCGTATCTTCTTTTTCATTTACAAAAGAGTTCTATATATAAGCCATTGACATTCAATGCAACATAAATAAATGAAGCTTATTTAACTATTTCATTAACACGTGCATTAAGCATATTTAGTAATAAATGGGGGTTTTAATTCATTACTTTCATAAATATTTAAAGGTTATAGACATCCATTTAATGTATTTACAATATAATAATTATAATTTAAAAAGCTTAATGTAAACAAATTTTTTCTAATTATAATTTTGACCATATTATAAAAAATATTTTTGTTTTTAAAAAAATTGTGTTAATAAATGTAAAGTAAAGTTATTAATTGAATAAGAATTCTAAGCATCTTAATTATCACTTAATTAGTATTAGAGTTATATACTAATTAAAATTTAATTTTAACTTTATAAATAACATTCCATAGTTAGGTATATTCAATCAAGTAACATTTAAGAAAAATTACATTAATAGCACTAATAAGTTAGAATTATATAAAAAAGAATGTAGTATTAAAGTAATGGTTTTTCAAAAAATATATATCAAATCATATTCAAATAACAATGAATGAGATACAATTTTATGTTAATCGATGATGAGGTAATATCATTTTATGATGTTATTTTGAAAAAAAAATTTGTAAGTTCTTTATACTATGCGAAACAAACCATCTTAAATCTGTGTTTTATTTATTCATTATTTGTTTGATATAAGTGAAAAATATTTTGTGGATTCGGGTTTTTTTACATAAATAAATTTTTAAAAGATTATATATTAAAATAAGTATTATTTACGAAAATAGTATTTTGTTTTAGTTGTACCTATCTGACAGGCGCAACTCCTTTTTTTATATTAAAATTTTTTAAAAAATAAAATATTATTTTTATTAAAAATATTTAAATTTATATACAGGTAAAAATACGGTCAACGGGTTAAAATATGGGTAAAAAATACTCAAAGCAAGTCGCGGCTGTCAAATAAGCGTGATTGGTCGCGCTTGACAGGTAGGCACGAATACTCTTGCCCCTGCGTTGCCCGCACTTAATTGGAGTCATTCAAATAATTTCAATCACCCAAAAACCAGCTTGGCAGGCAAACATAAGATTAGTTGAACAAATTTGGGCAAATGATTTACCAAATCCACTAGAAAAGAAAAAAAGAAAAAGAAAGGCCACTGTAAATGTAAAACAAAGTATTTCAGTCGACAATCTTCGATATTATCATCAACCAAACTAGTACAGAAACAAAGTAAAGAGATCATAAGCATCACTATTACTAAGGGGGCATGCAGCAGCAGATGGTGGGGGGTTGTGCGTGACTGTGCGAGCAACGCGAAGGCCAAGAACATTCGTGCCTACCTGTCAGGCGCAACCTATTTCGAGTATTTTTTATCCGTATTTTGACCCATTGACCTTATTTTTATTTGTATATAAATTTAAATATTTTTAATAAAAATAAAAAATATTTTATTTTAAAAAAACAAAAAAATATTTTAATATAAAAAAAAGAGTTGCGCCTGTTAGATAGGCGCGACTAAAAAAAACATATCATTTTCGTAAATAATCTAGCTGACAACCTTTTTCAGTATATAATTTTTTTTAAAATTTATTTATGTAAAAAACCCTATGGATTCATTTTGAAAAGAAATTCAAAATTCAAAAATTATTTTTAACCGTTATTATTAAGTGTGATCATTAATTTAATGTAAATATCTTTTGTATTATATAGTTTCAAATTTGTATATTATTTTATAGTTTTATGTATTAATTCAAATTTTTTTTCATTATTTTTAAAACATTATTTTATTCTCTCAATTATTTTAAAAAATTTATTTGAACTTTAGTACAAATTAAATTATTCCTTATTTAATTAATATATATTTGAAAGTATAAAAAAACATTATTTAATAAATTAAAAATATAAAAATGGCGTCCACTAATTATTATAAATGAAACTAAAAATTATTAAAGGAATTAAGGTCATTAAAAAAACAAAATCAATAAGTCATAATTATTATTGTATGGACAATATATAAACAATATATTTTTTAAAAAAGAAATTACTTAGACGAATAAATATCAATGTATGAAGATAAAAAAAATACGAAGATACAAAGCCTCGATATTTAGTTATAATTTTTTATAGATTAAAATATAAGTGTATTGTGTATTAATTTATAATTTTGTCATTTTTAAAAGGGTTAAACAATTTATTTTTATTTTTAGACGGTTAAAGTGTAATTTTATTATATTAATTTATAAGTGAATTGAATTAAAAATGTTTTATTTTAGGGAGAGTAAAGTGTAATTATATTATGTATTAATTTATAATTTGTGTAATTATTATAGGACTTTATTTGTTTTAAGTGGATGGAAGTGAATTATTTTTGGTTATTTTCTTAATAACGTGGCTCAAAGGTGAAGACACTGCCACTGATGAAGATTAGAATAAATGTAAGATGAAAGTTAATATCTTAAAAATGGGATTTGGTGTTAGAAAAACAGTGGCAGAGATGAAGATTAGAATAGGAGAAACTTTTATTGAAAAATTCTCAAAGGACGATGCTGCCTTTTCAATTGGTATTGATGCAAAGCAATAAATTTGGTATTATGAGGGATTTTTGTAAGCACAATATTTCATCAATAAATGGTCCTTCATCTGAAACTTCATTAACACAAAACGTAAAAAGTAAAATAAAATAAAATGGTGGGATGCAGTCCGAAAGAGACCATAAACAGGAAATTGACATCAGTGTTGGCATCAATATGATTAAAGTTTTAATATAATTTTGAAGTTTGCTATTTGGCAATTGGCATCAGTAAAGGAGCATCTCCAGTCCCCAAGTAAAAGTTGGTGGACTGGGAAGAATAAGAATATAATTACTCATCATATTTGATAATAGTAAACTTCTGATTTGATTTTAAATTCATAAGACAGCTCTAAAAAGAAAATATATTTTTCTTAGATGATTGTAAATTTATAAATGCGTGTGTTTTTGAGAAAAATATAATTAATTGACTTGCCTTAAGGGCGTTTCTTAAATTATTATGTGAAAAGTCATAATAATTCTCATAGTGATAATGGTGCATGTTATTATTATACTTTAAGTCATAGCAATTCTCATAGTGATTATGATGCATGACCAAGATAAGATCCATCCCCTTACATAATGGGAACGATCTTGGGCCATTAATAGAGTGAGACTAGAAATGCATGAATGTGCTCAAATGAGACGTTATAAGATAGTTCATCTGTATATCTTGGTTTACTCAAGATTATGAAAATAAAAGTTAGAACTATACAAGATATCTGGGTCTACTTGATGCAATACATTTAAAAGGCTCCATGATAGAATAGCTTTACTTCAAGATTAACTCTTAAAGAGATCTTATCCTTATCTTGACAGCAAACTTTGGAAGAGTCCTAATTCAAGCATGATTTTTGGAGATAATTTATTCAAAATACTTAAAGATAATTTATTCGAAAACGACTTGGAGATAAAACTTCAAGATAAAGCTTTTGAAATTAAATTAATTTTATCCCATTTTACATGGAATTAATTCTAAGATTATTTAGAGCCTTTATATTTATGGATGGTTTGTGCGATGTAATTTGATGTATTTAGAAAGAGCTTATATGTTCATAGTAAGGAACTTTTATTTAATGCATTTTATTATTTACTCACCTTTGAGTGATTAGTTAACAATCTTTAGAAAGAAAGGTTGTTTGGGGGAGAATTTATACTAAGTTGGGCATGAATCATTGTTTGTACCATAAGTTTAGTAGTGAATGCCTTCTTTAGGTAAGGCCATGTAGATGTAGGTGATGCATCGAATGGCGTTACCAATTTGTTTGTGTTCATTTCAATAGTTTTTGTTTTGTTTGTATTGTTGTTGCAATACTTCTACCAAAGCTTGTAGCCACATTGTGTACCACAACCCATATTACAACATGGCCAGGTTTTCTTTTAACTTGTATCAGAGCATCCCACCTAACGTAATTGGTTAGATCTTTTGTCTAGCCATCAACAATCGAGTCTATCAGGAAGATAGTTCAAATATATGTCCACCACTCTTAGATGGATCCATTTATATTTACTAGAAAGCTTGAATGGGAGCTTTTATCAAATTAACTGATGAAAAAGCATGGAAAGCTATGTTGAATGGTGACGAGTTCTCATCATATGTAATTGTACTCTTTTCATTTAGGTTTATGTGAGTTTTAAAGTAAAATATTGCATATTTATTACAAAATGCACAGCATCATATTTACATTTTATGTTATTTTTATTTGTTTTTAGTTAATTTTTAGTTATTCTGAGTAATAAATCTTTTAATAAGTGTTTTGACTTAAATTAGGTTCAATTTAGAATGAGAAGCAAGTTTGAATATAAGTGGAAGAAATACAGAGATCGAAAAAAGAAGAAAAGACTCAGCATTATTTTTTTGTTAAGTTCTTAATTTTCTTTCATAGCAATTGTAGTTGTTGTAGGAATAAGCTAAATGAGAGCTAAACATTGAGAGTGCTTGCTTAACCTCAGTGATCTAGTTGAATAGCTAGTTGTAAGATTATTGTAATTATAGAATAATTAACTTGTATAGATTAGGAAATGATTAAATTACTTCTAGATTGTTGAGCTGTTATTACCTATATATAGGCGTTGTATCACAATTGTAAATATATAAGCAATAATATTCTTTTCTTATTTCCCATATAGTTTATATTCCATAAATCCTTTATCAATAAAACACTAGCTTGACATCTATATATGGTGGGCCAAGGGAGGCGTTTTAACCTTAAAGACTTTATTTTTGAGTAAGTGATAAAATATGACGAGTCCGTGTTGAACCATAAGTTCCTTGAGTTTCCCTCTCTTGTTTACCAAATTTTGATGCTTCAAAAGAATACAAAAGTGAAGAATGATATTCTACTTTTTTGGGGTTTCAAAGCACATAATCTCCAACAAAATATTTAAACCAAGTCGAGTGAATGACTTAGTGCCAAGAGAGCTCATTCCACCTTCTGTTACAACAATAGTAGCTAATTGAACTCAAAGTGCTATCACGTATCAAAAGGTAAGAGTATTGGTCATTCTCAAAAACGAATTTGACAACATTAGCTTAGAAGTTCAACAACTCCATGCACAAAAGTCTCGCCTCACTGAGCTACTTCAAGACTTGGAGCATTCGACATGGTGAAAGGAGAAGGTTTGACATTTTGCCAAAAAGGGGGAAAGAGAGTGGTTCATGATGATGGTTGGTGGTTACTGGTGTGTTTGAATGTTGTTGTTGTTGATGGATAAAGATTGGATTATTTTTTAAACTTTATAATGTATGGAAATTGTTGGATAGTGATACTTTTAGATTTGTTCTAATACCTGGCATTGTTGTGTTGAAAACCTATTGTGCATATTCATAAGAGGAGCTACGAAAAAGCTTTTTTATTGCTTTATTTGTATCATGCTACATTCTTTTGTATATGATGCATATGTGTAGAGAGAGTTTTCACCACTTAGTTTTGTCAAAATTCCAAGTGTGAGATTGTTGGGGTAGTTGTTGCTCGTTCTATGTACCGTTATAACAAATTTATTTCTTTGTTTGGGTCATCGTTTTGGGTCCTATATATGTTTCAATTAGGCTGAGTTTGATGCATTTGATTATGGCATGTTCGACAAAACAGTAGCATAGGTCGACTAGAGTTCTTAGTCTCTCAGTCAACTTCTTTGAGGTGGTATGATAAGCATGGAAGTCTTATTATCTCTTAATGATTAAGGTGTTACTCTTTAGAGATAATTATAAGATTTTTCCAAGGGAATTTCTCAAGCATTTATTAGTTGTTTTAGAGGAGATTTTTTTTGGCTATTTGAACCTATAAATAGGTGTCATTCTCCCCTAGAATTTAGCAAGTTTTACAAGCTGAGTTCCACCGAAAGTGTACGCTTCTTGCGTTTCGATTAACTTGGTTGTTTCTTTATGTTTTGATTATTTGCTTAGTTGACAAAGATATTTGTTGTCCTTAGTCGAATCACTATTGTGTGATCTTTATGAGTTGTGGAATTGTGAGTTTTTTTATCAGGGTTGCATATACTTGCTTGGAGAAGAAGTTGTGGCCTTTAGGCGATAAGGAAGAAGTGTACTTTTGAATCATTTGGTGATTGAATAAAATATCTATATGAAGCGAGACTCCGTATACGTAGGACCATTGTGTCTGAACTACATAAACAAAGATTGGTTGTGTTGATTCATTTCTACTCTTGCTTCCTTTGTGCTATCATCTTTGCTCTAACTATTGTTATGACAAACATTTCACAAAGTTGCTTGATCATATTTGCAAGCTAATTATTTTTTTTCAAAAAGTGATATGAACAAAATATGTTTAACTAAATATAGTAGAAAGTGTAAGAATAGTTGACAAAATGTGTTTAACTCAAGATATTACAAAATGTAAGAATAGTTGGCATATCTATTGCTCTTGTGTTCAGTTTAGGTTACCCCATCAGTATAACAAATTTTGTAAAACATTGAGAGTTAAATTTGTTTTTTTTACATTTATGATCAAATTAATAGAATGTGTAAACATTAAAGGGTTAAATTTGTATTAAACCAATAAAAAAGCCCACATAAGCATTGCCGTCAAACGTTCAGTGGCCAAAAATTTTGATTTTGAATAGTTTAGTGACTATAAAAAAAATTAAAATTCAATGACTAAAATAGAACGCGAACAATAGTTTAGTGACCATTTTTGTACTCTTCTGATGTTTTGGATAATTTTTTTTATTAATTATATATATCTTGAATTTTTTTTAGATTTTGTAGATTTAATATAAACCTTTCTAACTTTTTATATTTCTTTTATGTTTTTTGGGTTTATATATAAATATTTTTAAAATTTCTAGAATCATGGCCAAATTAACATAATGAATAAATGTTGAGCTAAATTTGTACTATATCAACTAAAAATGCTACCATATCATCTATAATATGTATGGATTAAATTAACGGTTAAGTGACTAAAAAATACAATCCTGAATAATTGAATGGCTCAATTATAACCTTTTTTTAATTAAGCAATCATATATGTAATTTACCCTTTTGAATACAATGAACTTAAAAGACCCCTAACTTGATATCGAATCAGATTAATTGGGGTTAGATTTTCATAAAAAAGAAAAGTTGATAGGGTCAAATTGTCTAAATTTCAGTGGTAGGGGGAAATTTTAATGTTGTCATAGGGTTGGGTAACAGTTTCCATAAAAAAGGAAGCAAAATATCACGAGAATACGGCAAAGGTGCGGCACAACAAAGATGTTGCTATCGTACATCCACATATCGTACCTTAATCAACAAACCTTGCAGCTGTTGCCATATCAATTCTTACTACTACTAGACGTACCACTGTTTTAGTGCTTCCCCCAGTCTCTCCAATACATAGAGGGAGAGAGAGAAGAAAATAAAATAAAAACAAAAGCTACTCTAAAAGCAGCAGCAAAACGTAGGCCATCCTTAGTAGAATATTTAACATTTTGTATGGGGAGTGACATTCCTTCTGCCAACAAAACAAACCCCATTACAACCCCCCCCCCCCCAAGAATAGGTTCTCATATGACTCAGCCCCGAAAGCCAAATAAAAGCAAACACACCCACACACACAAAATAAAATAAAATAAAGCAAAAGCAAACATGAGTCAGCTACCTTGCACAAAAGCAAATAGACAATAAAAACAAAGCAGTATCCCATAAAAAGCTAAGACAACAACATCCCCATTACCAAAACCCACACCCTTTGTCAGTTTCTCTTCACAATATGTCTTCTATTTTATCATTTCCCTTGTCCAAAAACCCTTTACTCTCATCTTCGTCTTCTTCTTCTTCATCTCTTTCATATCCTTTCTTGAATGCGGGGCTAATTTCGATGGTGGTTAGCTTCTTAGCTTTCAATGCCTCACCTTCCCAATCTGTTGCATAGAGCACTGCATACAGAATAGACACAACACAAGCGACTTGTGCAGACAGCAGTCCAAACCATAGCCCAGAGAACCCCACATTTAGGAGAAAGGCTAGGCCCACTGCCACTGGGGTGCCCACAAAGTAGAATGAGCCGAGGTTTATGCGGGCACCGACCGCCGGCCTTGCCGTGCCACGTAGGATGCCACACCCGGTTGTTTGGGGGCAATTACCTAGCTCACATAGCCCGATTATTGGCAGGACTGTTGCAACCAAAGGTTTGACCAGATCATCCTTGGTGAACAAACCAGCCCATTTTTCCCTAAGGATCACGGTCCATGCCACATTGATTATGCCAATCACAAAGGCACATCCCAATGCCACCATGGCTGCTAGCTTGGCTTTATATGGCTTACCGGCTCCAAGCTCATTCCCTACCTGCATTTTTTCCCCAATAAGATGCGTAAGGGATAAAATATAATAATAATAATAATAATAAAGAAAGAAAACAAGGGGCATTTGGCTCATTTTTGTTGGTTATATCGTTTCGTCACACAAGAATTGAATGCGGGCTTCGATGACAAAGTAAACAACTTCTTTCTTGTCTTTTACTAATTCTGGCCAATCACATTACATGTATGAGTATGATCCATACACAAGAAGTCCTTTAAAAGGTGATGCAATCACCAACACATCCAATTGGGATCCCATGATCATTTTTACATAAACCGTTGTTCATTTAAAAAAAAAGGTTAATGGCCTTTTTTTTTGTCATATATCATAAAATCATTCCATTAGTGGTGTTGGGTTGTTAAAATATGAATGAATAATGGGATAGAGAGAGTGGAACTTACACGGGCGGAGACACAGCCAGCAAGAGCCATGGGGACAGTATACATCATGCTGGTGGTCTGAATCAGGATCCCAGTAGCAGCCACAGCGAGTGTTGGGTTCGACAGATAACCAGCCATCAAAGTCACAATCTCATACCACCACCATTCCAAGCAAATCCCAAGACAACTAGGCAATGCCAATCTCAAAAGTGGGACCACCCCACCACACACTCCCCCAATCCCAGCCGTCCATCTCATCTCGCACCGTCCGCTAACCCATACGTACCCCACCATCAGCACCACCATGTTCATGTTTGTAACCACGGACGCCATTGCCACACCTGGTACTCCCAGCCCCATTATCATCACCAGCACATAGTTAAGCGGCAAGTGGAACATCACAGCAACCAAAGAGCACCACATCATAGGCTTTGTCACCCGCTGTGACCTTAAATAAACCCTCAATGGCTGTAACAAAGTGTTAGTTAAAAGATCCGGCAAAGAATACATACAGTAAGTTGCTGCCATTGCTGTGATATCTTTGTCTTGTCCCATGAACACCATAATGTTGTCAAGATTCACCCATAACAGACTGATTGGTATGGTTGCAAGAAAAAGGATTATGATCATGCGTTGGAGAGAGAGTGATAGCAACTCCCAGTTCTTGCTCCCATAGGCTTGGCTACACACAGGTTCAAGGCCTGAGGCAAGACCAACAAGCACAGAGTAACCAGTGATGTTGGTGAACCCAATCGAGAGAGCTCCACCCGCTAGCTCAAGGCTGCCTAGTCTGCCTAAGAACAGAACCGAAACCACTGCTCTTACAAAGACCAGCCAGTTCATGGCTGTTATAGGCAACGCCATGCCCCATAGCTCTTTAACCTCTTCAACAACCTACAACATAAAAAAAAACCTTATGTCAGTATGGTGTAAGAAATCAATAAATGTAAGATCAATATTTATATCCCTTTCCAAGGGCTGACCTCGGAAGCAGAGGGGAATTTGTGGGAAGAGAAATCTGTGCCATTTGCCATGAGTATCACCAAAAAGAAAATGGTTACAAAAGATTTCTAAGATGGCATGAAATATGCAAGGGAGTAATATAATCAAACAGGAAAATTCATAACCAGCCCAAGTTTCTATTTTTCGATCAAGTTGTGAGACAAGGACAGATATGGCCTTGTATATACCCCCAAGTCCCTATTTTTCAATGCGTCTTACGTTTTTTTTTCCCACAACTTTATGATCAAGAACTTAAAAAAAAAAGGCAATAAATCAAATAAAAAGCTGAGAAGAACAAACTTCAATTTGGGTTGGGTCTTTCCTGTAGAAATCTCAAAAGGGAAATAAGAGAAGAAAAGGATAGGAAGCATTAAATAGAAAAAGAAGAGGAAGGGGTTGTGAGAGATGTTAGGGGTGCAACGTTTTAAGAGTAAAAAGGGAAAGAAAGGGAAGAGTTATGGTTAGGAGTAAGGGGGGGTTTGTTGCTTAGTTGTAGCTATAAAAAATAAATGAGACATGTATATATAGTAGTGATGTAAGTTTTAGAGCAGGAGGGAAAGAAAGGGAAAAATGGAAAAGGAAGGGACTTGGGTGATGGCGGCTAGGTAGAGAGAGAAATAAAATGGAAAAGGTTGATTCAGGGTGTGAGAAAAGAGAAAGCGACCGAGGCAGAGTCGCAGAGAGAGTCCTTTACTTTCAGTCCTCACTCACTCCTCTCTTCTTAAGCCTTTTGATTATTCATTATGACTGCTGCTGTGTCTGCCGCCGCTGCAACCATATATCAATTGTTTTGGGGCTTTTAACTGTAAATGAGGAGAGAGTGTGTTTGTGTGAGTTAGAGACGGGGAATTTGGGAATGCTCCTTCACCTACATTTTCTAAACGCTTTATCTTTCCCTTCTTAATTAGAGGAAGGGTAAAACACATTAAACTTAGTTTGGTATATAGCCCAAATTTCTAAAAAAAGTTTTTCGCCTTTGATTTTATTTTATTTCTCCAATTGATTCGCTTTACTGTTTAGAAATTTTTTATTTTTTATTTTTAAAGGTTAGTTCGAAATTGAAAATATTAAATTCACAGTTGAATCACTCAACTCAAATTTTATATATCTATTTATTATAATCTTTTTTAATGTAATATTTCAAATCTAAATTTTTTAAATTTATTTTAACAATTGACATTTTTATTTATTATATTTTCGAGTTTCATAATTAAACATATATTTTATTTATATACTAATTCTTATCTTAATATTAAATTTACATCACTTTTTTATTTATTTTTAAAAATAATTAACTCGTGCAAGGGAATCCAATTATATAACAAAATGCAAAAGAATAAAGTGGTGCATTTTTTTATATTTAATTTCTATAATTATTCATTATCCATTAAATTTGTTTTCATTGTTTGTAATAGAAAATGAAAGTTACAAGTATTTTTTTATTATCAATGAGAATGTAATTTCTAGGATTTAGTTTCAAAATTAATATAAAATGTCATTTACGTTTCAATATTATATATGAAGCTTTTCTGGTAAGATTCCTTATTTTACTTGCAAATATCTATTTTTCCGTGATTAATCAATAAATCGAGTATATTTTTTTATATTGTATTCAATACATCATTTTACACTATAAATATTGTAAATCCTATTCGCTTGATTACAGCACCTTAAATTTCAAGTAAACCAGAAAAGTGTGAATACAACACCTCATACTTCAAGACTTGCAATGTTTACTCTTATCATGCCCTCATTTCAACACTACCTACATCACTCACCTACCTAAATCCCACTATCCTCACTCATCTTCACTACTAACCACTTCACCACCTCATCGTCTAAGATCACCATCAACGACCCATACTAGAAACCTAACATGATAAAAATCCAGCAACCAAATAAAAAACTAAGAAGCAAGCTCGAAGTGTGAACGGCAAAAATGAGAAAGGGAAAATATCAAAAAATAAATAAATAAAACAAGGGGAACAAGAGAAAAAAATGACTTATCTCATGTGTTCAATACCAGTGGCCAGATAAGATGTTGGTTTAGTTGGCGGCTTGGCATTGTGTTATCATCGACGGAAATAAAGGCAACGGTTTTGACCGTGAGTGACAGTTGATAGATGAGAAGTTAAGTTTTTTGAAAAAAAAAAGAAGAAGAGAAAATTGTACTGTAACGTCCCTTACTTGATTCGGTCACTAGACTCAAGCTACAGAATACTACAACCGTTAACAGAACAATTCACAAACTTTTCTAGCTTTATATTCAATAAATCAACAAAATAATTCATAAGTCAAGTTTAGCATGATTCACAACCAAATATACACTATTCAGATTTAAAATCAAAATAATCATTTCATAATCCATACAAAATACGATTTACAAACTAATACAAGTTCTAGTCAAGCTTACGAAAGCTCTTAAACTAACCCTAGAACAAATTAGGACTTAATTGAAAACATAGCAAAAAGTAAGGAAAAATCTGCAAATAGAAGTCATACGGCCGTGTGGCCAGGCCGTGTAACAAACTGAGGTCTTGTAGACCTAAATGTAAAATCTTTCAATCATTCATACGGCCATGTAGTCAAACCGTGTAAGAGACTATAATCGTGTTTGATTAAAACCATCCTGATCATAAAGAGCACACAACCGTGTCAGTAGCCTGTGTGTGACATATGGTCGTGTGTTAGCCCATATGTGCTAAAATATTTTTAAAATCAAGTTACACAATTGATTATTTACTTGTGCCATAAACAAGCCTTTAACCATTCATTAGACCTACACAAAATGCACCAAAAGCATACTTAAACATGTTAATTTCCTACTTCTAACCAATATACCTTCATAGGTACCATCACAAGCATTAGATACAATTTATTATAAGTCATACTTTAACCTATAACCATTTCATACCACATACTAGTTAATATTCAAATCATCAACAAAGCTTTGACATTCACATTAGCATATTAAATAACAAACGTAGCCACAATCCATATATCCTTTTTACTAGCTACCATATATATACATATATGCAAGAACAACTATACCAAAGCATATTCATCAACTTGCACAAGTTCAACTAACCCTTCCAAAATAACCTTTAAGGCATTCCATAACCAATTTAACCCATCCAAAAACATGTATATTCCAAGCCAAAACATAGATGCCAATACTCAATTAAATATACAACCAATATATCACATTTGACACCATCCAATCAATAAGCATAATCCAACACAAGTCATACCATAATTCATATTCTTATCTTGTCATAAGCAAGATTGTATGCATCTCAACCTCAAGGCTTTACCATTTGTATAGACAAATAACCATTCATTATTTTATCAAGTTACCAAATGCATATACTCATATATCTAAAGTTCAACAATGCCAAAATACAACACATTTATTTCATTATCACTATTTGACCATCCTATGTACATGCCATATATAATCAAGCTCGAAACATTCAAAAGTCTACTGAAATCGAGAGATGATAAGTGTATGCGTCTCGCTGATCCGATCGACACGTTCTGAATATCCAAAATCTACAGAAAAGTAGTAACATGGGTAAGTATTATAAAATTCTTAGTAAGCTCATACAATATAACAATATAATTACCTTTATTACTTAACAAATATATAATCTATTATGTAACACAAATTCCCTATCAAAACATGGCAAAACAACATCAAATAGGTAAGACTTTGGATCAAAAATCATATTTTCAATCTCAATAAGCAATATATCAAGCTCAACCCAAATATACATATTGTATCTATTTCACGACTATCTTTTTCCAGCATCAATATCATTGTTTCCACATTTCATTTGTATCTTTTGCCAACATCAATTTCATATATTCACATGTCCATTTTTATTTCTACTCGATGAAATATCGTAAAAGAACGTAGTATACAAGTGAAAATAATAGTGTTGGTTACTCGTTTAGGTTAAACCTACACGATAAATATCAATTGCTTATTCGAGCTAATCATGAACAATAGTGTCTGATTACTCGTTCGAGTTAAACCTACACAACAAGTATCAATTGCTCGTTCCAGATAGTCATAAAATAATAGTGCCTAGTTACCTATTTGGGTTAAACATACACAACATATAGCCTGGCCAGGGCTTAATATACATGTATCCTCGAGTCCGCAACAAATGCTAAAGCTCGACACCATTAGGCATCAACACGTAACCTCGTATATGAGGCTTTTACTGAGTTCATCAGAGGGAAGTTGTACAGTTTATTTGCACTATTGAGTGGTTTATCCACACCGTTTGAGTGTTTTAACCATACTGCATTAGTAGGTTCAATATACAAACATGTTGTGCATCCATAACCTTTTGGCAGCTTGTCTGCAAAAACTTTTTAACAAAAAAACCGATGGTTCACCCTTTTTTATTACTAGTGGTTTATCCAGAATGAGTGGTTCGTCCACAACGATGAGTGGTTTTATCCACAACATGGTATAAATGTAGAAGAGTTTTGGGGAACTCCTACTGTGGTGTGTAGCGGTGGGGTAAGACCCTTTTTTGATAAATTGAAATTGCTCTGTATTTATAAGCATTTGCATGATTGTGAATACTGAGAAATTATGATAATGAGTTAATCTGAAACACCGAAATTCCAAGTTGCTATTCAATTTGTGTTTATCCTTTAAGTTGATATTCTGTATATTTTGTCTACTGTTTGCACTGATTTTCTTGTAATAGAACTCACACTGAGCTTCATAGCTCACTTTTATTTTAATTCTATATTCACAGATAACCCACCAGGTTAGGGCACTGACTTGGCATACGGAGGGCTCAGCTTGAATCTGTTTTTCTCTATAAATATTTTTAATTTATTATTTGACAATTTAATTATTCAAAGATTGTATGTTATTTTTGAACTGTGGCATGGCACTTAAGTTTTGGTTTTTAATTAGCATGCATGTCTTTTAAATTGATTTTAGGATATTAATGTGAATATTAATTAATTAAGCAAGAACTTCGATTTTTATTAAAAATATAAACTATTATCATTTTTCCACTACTAGAGTATAAGTAAAATTTTGGGAAGGAATTAATAAAATAGAAATTAATTAAGTTTTCAAAAATAGTTACCGTTATAAGAAAAATGTTAAACTTAATCAGTTTTCATCAACACATGAGTTTTCTGAAAATTAATTAAGTGTTCTTCTAAAATAAAAAAAATGATTTAAAATGACCGTTTTATGAACCCCAATCGCTACTAGGTCATTTCGGTGACCAATGTAATCTCTTGAATTCAGGTCTAACGTCTAAGCCGAGTTGGGGAGGTTACAAAAATAGTGTTCTTAAACAAATTGACATTAACATTTTGATTGAAATAATTAACAATATTAAGTATTTAGGCTAATTAATGACATTATAAAAATATAATGATCAAATTATGTCCAAAATTAAAATATAAAGATTAAATATCAAGTTTCAGCATAGTATAAATGCTAACAAAAGTTTGATCATTGTCTTACAATGTAAAAGAAGAAGAAGAAGCAAACCAAACTCAAAAGAAACGAAAAGCATATTCGTTTTTAAGAATCTTAGGGCATTCAAATTGTATATAATCACGTAACATTCTAGTCTAAAAATTAATAATATTAAATATTAAATCAATTAATAAAATTATAACAATATAGAGATTAAATTATGTTAGAAATTAAAGTGTAACAGTTAAATCTCAATTTTAAACATATTAAGAAGATAAAATTGAATTTTAACTATTTTTTAAAATGTTAAAAAATAAAAGAAAAGAAAAGAAAACGTGTCAATAGGTGTTTCCTTTTATATAAAGTTAATATAGATTAGATAAACAAATTTTAAAATTTTAATTTAAAACTTAATCCAACATTTTTAATTTATTTATGTTAACTTAAAAAATATTTAATATTTTAATTTATTTTTTATTTTAATTTATATAAATATTATTTGTTTAAAAATTTATGTTTAAAATAAATAAATAGATAAAAATATTAATAATTAATTTATCCATTTAATTTGACTTTAATAGTTTTTATTTATTTAGTTATAAATTACCTATATTATCAATAACTATTTGCTAAGTTAATATTTTTAACTTTTTATGTTTAAGATAAATAGTTAATCAGATAATAAAAAAATTAAAAAGTTAAGCTATTCATTTAATTAGACTTAAATAAAATTTCAATTAATTAATTAATTATATATTATCTATAACTTTATGTTAATTTAATGTTTTTGAAATTTTATGTTTAAAATAAACAATTAATTAGATAAACATAAATGGATTCATTTGATAATATACGTGGATTACCTAGATTTCGTTATGTTTATTGTGTGACTTACCTCAATCCTGAGTAAATAACGGAGTGTGTGACTAGTCTATTTTAATATATTAAAAGCCTAAGTTCAATTGATAATAGAGCCAAAAGTTGATAGATTGGATATACAATTTTTATAAGACATACATCCACTTATGATAACGGACTTCAAAACCCAATAAATGCCGAATGATAGATAGAAAAAGTAAGGTGGTCAGGGATAGGTGAATGATTAATATAAGATGAAATAAGGAGCTAATTTGTTATTAGACCAAAACATGAAAGGTGATAATATTAGATATTAAATAAAAAAGTTTTTAGAGTTTGGTGACGAAAACAGAAATATATTCATGGTTGGGTGAGGAAGGGCGTAATTTATCAAGTTTCAGTAACTCAAATGATAAAAGGAGAAAAAAGAATTCACATGATTAAAGCGTTAATTATAACCATGAGATGATTGAGATCCAGTCAATCATCAAAATCTGAATCCAAGTTTTTCCCAAATTCCCACAAACCGCATTCATTCCTTAGACTACAACGGGTAATCTTATTTCGAATTGCGTTTCTTCAAAGCGGAAACCGGCCATGGCTGCCGCCGCTAATCCCCGCTCTTTCTACTCGGGTTCCAATCCTCCTCACCCCAACCGCTTTGTTTTCTCAGCCGATCCTCCTCCCAAAATCTCACTCACTCCCGATCAATTCAACTACTGCTCTGAGGCTCTCAAATTGTTCTCCCAAAAGCTCCAGATGCCCGACGAAATCAACCGCGAGTTCTCGCACTTACAGGTGCTTTTTACCTTTTCTTTTCTTTTGCATTTCAATATTGTTTATCGGAAATGGGTTATTAATTTGGTTTTTTCACTATCTTTAGGCAAATAGGATTACACCTTCGGAGATGATGAGGAGATGCACAGTGGGTTTTAACGGTGCTAATTTGGACAAGAATCGATACTCTGATGTCATACCATGTACTTTAAAAAGTTTATTTTTTTTCCAAAGTAAATTGCCTAAGTCGTTTGCACGATTAATTTGTAGTAAATGATCAAGAGCTTTTCCTTCTATTTTTTTCCTTTTTTTTTATACATCAAAGTGATTTTGCTAAAGACTTTCTTTTAATGGTTTCAGTCGACACGAACAGGGTAGTTCTTAATTCATGTAAAGATTACAGGCCAACTGCAAAGGGTTATATCAATGCCAGCTTTGTCACGGTAGATCTCTACTTTTGTCGTGTTTTAGTTGAAAGGAATTTATATCTATTTAAAACTATTTCCCTCCAATTGACCTATTTGGATCATGATATTCTTGAATGCAGACTTCTTCTTCTGAAAACATTTCTAAGTTTATAGCCACGCAAGGTCCATTACCTCACACCTACGAGGACTTCTGGGAGATGGTTATCCAATGCCATTGCCCTGTCATTGTGATGCTTACTCGGTTGGTTGATAATTATAAGGTACTTAGTTATATAGGGGCTGAGGCAAAGCACTTCTATTCTTTGAAAGTGGTTGAGCATGCATGGTTTCCAGCTAGGCGTGTTTCATTAAACCAGAGGGTTCCCCCATTCAAAGTTTGGTTGGTTCATCTAAGTAACTGATTCTAGGTGTTGTGTGTGCATGATAAAACTAACTATTTTTCCCCTAAAATTTAATCTAGATGATTACTTCTTGTATTTCCAGCATTATCTTAGAGTTGAGCTCTTGCTTGTGTTTTTGATAACCATTGAGAACATGTATGCTCATACTTTTTTTCTTTTTAAAGAAAAATGTTATTGATTAATATACTATAAAATGATCATATTGGTTTCTTTGAGGATTATAATATCTGGTTGTGTAAATTAAATAGAGACAGTAATTATTAGGCAACTTTGTTTGTTCAGTCTCGGTGCTTGTTTTTGTTTCCTAACTGTCACTTGTACCTTTTAGCAAACCATAAGAATTGCCACTTAAAGTTATCATCTGAACTGGTTGATTTTGGTGTTGATATTTCATTGATGATAGAGTTTTGTATGATATCATTTACCTCTTCACTTTTTGGTTGAGTATGCGCAATTTCATGTTTCTAGTATTCATTTGTTTTTGTTTTGGCTCTATTCTTATTTACAATTTATGTGCAGACGGTAAAATGTGGAGATTACTTTCAAGCAGAAAATGGTCCTAGACAATTTGGCAATATCTGTATTGATACTAAATGGATACAAGAAACAGAAACCTCATTATTGATACGCAACTTGGAAGTAAATTATAAGGAGGTATGATTTCTGTGTTGAAAGTCCTGACCTTTTGTTACAACTTCCAAGAAAGCATCATATGCCGCAGTTTCTACAATGGAACCGTACTTGAGATTATTCTACTCTTGTTTGTTTGAATAGTGTATATTTATTTAGTTTAATTCTGCAACAAGATCTTGTTCTGGTCCTCAATATAGTGACCTCATAAATATTGTCCTATAGCGTAAACAAACTAAACCATGAGGTTCAGACAAATAATTTTTGGCCAAACACCAAGGGAGAATGTGACACAAAATATTAGTAAACAATCTTCATTCATGCTCTTTCATGAATTACATCCACTAGCAACTGACTCACACCACTTAAATTTCGGTCTAAAACTCTTTCATGAATTTTATCTCCTAGCAACTGGCTTACACCATTTAAAGCTGGGTCCTCCAAACTATCTATGCGTCAAGCCAGTAGTGCAAAAAAGGAAATGAGTTTGAGCAAAGCGCTTTGACTTCAGATGAATTTTATAAAACATTGTTTTGCCAAGTTTCTCTACATTGTTTAAGGATATTCTAGCAGAACTTGTTTCTCCTGAAACCACTATAACTTGATTTCCGGTTGCAGCTTTCAAAGACTTAGCTTTCACGTTGAATTTAAATAGTTTTTGGTTGAAAGACTGCATCACCTTCACATTGTTGTTTTCTTTCAAGTTTTCCTGCTTTTCTTGAGTTTAGCATTGAGTTTATTTTGATAGAAAATGAATCAATTCTTTTTACTACAGAGTCATAACCCGACATTGTGTCCCTTGAGGTATCCAAAATATAATCAGCCTACCGCCAATCTTGCCCTTCTTCTAAAATTGTGGCAGGAACCCTATGGACAATAGGAGATTTTCCCTCAACTTGAAATGCTTCAATTTCTTCACTTCCTTCAGGATACCTGTCATAAATGGGTTCTAGCATATCATTCTCTTGCTCTTTTACATTCATCTTGTGAAGAAAATCAGCAACATCTATAGTAATTCTGCCCTTGTTTAACTTAAGGTCATGCACTAACCACTCCTCCAATCCACCTCGTATCATAGGGTTTGCGGGTCCAAATTCCAATATCACAAAATGGGTTTTCCTCATCATTCAAATTGATCAGCAATACTACCTTTTAGCAGGTTAAATTGATTGTGGGGACCTTCCAAAATCTCCAGCTGGGTTCCCATTTGTTCTTATTGTATCCTAGCATAAGTCGCAGACAACAATTCTAATAGTAGGCTGACTCATAGCGCAGCAAATTGTGTTCCTTGACCTGATTTCCTCTTCCTCAAGCTGTAACACATCCAAACATGGCTTAAATGCAAACCCTATCATGAACCCTCGGATCTAATCAGGCTTTAATGCTAAAATTAGTATGGTGTAGGGAGAAAGCAGCAGCAGTCAAAAGAAATAAGGCTGAAAAAAAGATAGGGCTATATATGCTTCTAGTTTCTGAAGTCTATTAATTTGAATAAAATAGTAAGGCTATTTTACAGCTTATTTATACTAGGTTACAAGTTTATCCTCACCTAGATTTAAACCCTCAAAATAACAAATAATCCTAATAATCTATCCATATATCTAATAATTAATAAAGGCAAATAATAAAATAACGTAATAATAGAAGTAAAGCTCCTGTATAATGCACTGGGCAGAAAGGCTGGAGATTATTTCTCACAATATAATGATAGTCTCTCCATCTAAAACAACATATGTATATTATATATTGAAGTTAATTTCATGTAGATTGTAATATGCATATTGGTCTCCTTTAGGAGTTAGTTTGATTGGTATCACTTTCCTTTAGAGGTGTTAATCTCCAAAATTATTTGGAGATTAAGCCCATATGCATATTAGTAACCTTTTCTGTAGTAACCTTGCAAGAGATTCTGGAATGACTTGTAAGCGAGATAAATTTTAATTTACTTTTCTGGAGGGTATTGCAATATTGATGTAATATCTAAGGTTGTTTTCTTTGTCAAGTTAGAGTATAATGTTTTGAGTATCTACTCCAAAATAAGTGGTCAACTGGTTCCTGTTATTGGTATGCATGACATGAAAACTAAGGCTAATGGTAATAGAGCACTCTTTCCTTACTTAAAATCCCCACCAAATTTATTCATTCACCTAAGGTGAACAAATTTCCAATTTCCTACGAAGTGTTTGTTTAAGTTTTAATGCGGATCAGATTCTAGACACGTTTATCTGAGTTGGAATAAACTGTGGCTGCTAAGAATTAATAAATACAATAATTTCAAGTTCTATGTTGCATAGAATCGAGATAAGATGATGGCTAGAAATTGGTTGACAACATAATAGTTTCTCTATTGAGCCCCTCTTCCCCCATTTTCTTACTCTAAACTCTAGCAAAGAAGCCACCTGGTTACTTAATTACTAAATCAGCCATCAGTAATGTCAACTAATTTCCTTTTCCCTACGAAGTATTTATTTAAGATTCGCTGCAGATTAGATCTAGGCGCATGTACCTGAGTTGGCATAAACCGTGATGCTAAGAATTGATGAATACAATAATTGCAAGTTGTACAGTGCATAGAATTGAGAGAAGATGATGGCTAGAATTTGGTTGACATAAGTCAGCAGGTTACTTTTTATCTCTCCATTGAAGTCCTCTTGCCCAAATTTCTTAACTCTGGCTTAGAAGTCACCAGGCTCAGTCATCTAGGAAGCAATGCTCCGTGGTTGAAGTAGCACAGATACATTACGGTGACATCTGTTATATTTTTATTTTCTTAATGCTTTAATATACCACTAGGCATGAGACAAGAAAATTGCCCTTTTCGGAGTTAATTGAAGTGAACTTGATGAGTGTTGAACCAATCCAATTCTAGTGTGCTATTGATGATCTTACAATTAGTACCTGTACAATTGTTGGGAACTGTAAACTTTCAGTAGTTTGTTGGTTATTTGGCCATCCTTTTCTATCAGTTCTGGATAAAGATTGATTGAGAAGATTTTGTAGCCTCAGCTCCTCTGGTGGGAAAAAGTAAAAGGTTGGTGTGTAGTACCTGTATATATTGTTGCGAACTGCAAATTTTCAGTAGACTGATTGTGGTTTGGACATCCATTTTTTAAGTAGTTCAGAAAATGGTTGTATTGCGTGTTTAAGACAAAAAATTATCCTTAGGAAGGAACTGAAAAGTAATTACTTCTTTGTTGTCATCTAAAGAACTATTTTCCTGATTCATTTGGGTATAATTATGATTACGATTTTGCAGTCAGAGGACCCACCATTATCAGTTTTGCACATTCAATATCCTGAGTGGCCTGACCATGGAGTTCCCACTGACACTCTTGCTGTTCGTGAAATCTTGAAAAGAGTATTACAAGTACCAGTAAATATTGGCCCAATACTGGTGCATTGCAGGTTCAACTGAGCTTTATTTTTTTAAAATATGGTTCAAGGGTTCGGAGTCTGTCATATTTTGCCTGGGACAATTTCTTTCTGGCTGTGTTATTTTTTTTCCTGAGACAATGTCTCTCTGGCTCAGTGCAGGTATTGGGAGGACTGGAACATACTGTGCTATTCATAACACCGTCCAGAGAATCCTCATTGGGGACATGTCTGCATTAGACCTTGCTAATACGATATCTATGTTCAGGTCCCAGCGCATCGGAATGGTTCAAACCATGGTATTACTTCCTTCCGTGTCTTGAATTTCAGTTTTAAGTTGAGGCATCTGTTTGTTAAGCTATTAGGATTTTCCAAGTTGTATCAGGGGCTATACCGAAATCATGATCAGCATTAATGCTGAGTATGGCAGAAATTTTATTAGGAACTTGCTGCAATAAGACCAAAAGAGAGTAATAAGAATCTGATTACACACATAGCAATAGAATTATTGGTTTGGAACATTTTATGCAATTATTTGAAGATATCTTTTCTTTTAAAGTTTAATTGCATCAAAAGTATTCTTCTGAGAGTTATAGTAAGTTCTGCAACGTTTACTGTTATATTTCTTTCCTACAGTATTTCATGAATACATCTTTGGCGAGTAAAGATGCTAGCCACTGAGAATGTGGAGCTTAACTCAAATGGTTCACCACCTTTCTTAAGAAGCTGGATGCCAGCTTAGGCTGGGTTCAAACCTCAGCAACATTTTACCTGAAAAGGAAAAAAAAAATAAACATAAGAAAATAGCTACATTATTGTTCGATTACTGGATGTATTATTGTTCATCATTTTTAGCTCACAAGGTGAAAAATCGGGGCTAGGATAGCTCTTTGATCCAATCTTGAATAGATTTTAGTATTATAGAAAGATAAATTCTAAGACTTCTTGTTTAGTTCTCTTTTTCATAAGCGACGCTAGAAGAAAGATTTTTACATTTTATTTTGATGGGAGCTTTCAAAATAGCTCGATTACATTTTATTTTTTTCCCTTCATATCCTTGTCTTCCCACTTATGAAGTTTTAACTGACTTTATCTACTTTACCTTTTTACAGGACCAATATTTTTTCTGCTACAAAGCTATTGTTGATGAATTGAAAGAGCTCATCTCAGACTTCAGCAGTGAACACAGTTCAAAATGGTACGTTTCTGTCCGTTGAATTCCCCTGAGGTTTTGCTTAACTTTTATCACATTTTTTACTGTTGTAGAAGGTTGAAGTATCAGTTGTTAGCTTTGATAATTGGCCTCCTTTGTTGAAAGTCTATCTGCTTATTTTATTTTTAAATGGCAGCTAGGATTCCCAACCGAAGCTGATACGGGATAAAGCTACTAGACTCAGAGCTATTTGCTTATTTTTCAAAAGCTGGAGAACTGCATATTTAATGATGCGTCCTTCATATCTGTGACTCTAGAAGTATCTTTGGGTTGACATGACATACTGGAAATAAAGAGCACTGCTAATCAGTTGACCTTATTTTCAATCTTGCTGAAGTTAGTTGCAAAATCTAGGAATATGAACAAAAAATTAAACTGTTTTACCCAGGCACGACATCATTCCTCACCCAGGTTGCACTTGGTTCTGAATTACACGAAAGAATACGGAGTCTTTCAAAACCGGTCTTCCAATTGTAGACTATTTGTTGATTAAGCATACTTGTATTTCTCTAATTTTCAACTCAATAGTTGTTTGAAAAACCATTATCTTGGTTTTGCACAAGCAGAGGAATCTGTTAATGTGACTTGCGATCTACTAGTATTGTAGCAGGGGTCAACATTGTTAAGAGATTTCGATACAATGGGAATATGTTGTGTTGGTTTGTCTTTTATTTGATTGCTCGGCTGAAATTGTTAGTCCCAAATAGCAACGGATTAGGTAAATAAGGGAATCCATTGGGTTAGGATCCCCGATAGAGACAGCTTACCTGTTGGTCTCTGCTTGATTTCAACAGATGGAATCAGTTTTCATTATGCCACCATAAAATACGATTGCAAAGGGATCAATCTAAGATTTGGCTGAGCATGCATTATGGGGAAAAGGAAAACAAGCAGCAAATTCAAGAGCCTAAGACCGACCAAGAAAACCTGTCTAATCATTTATCAAACAGCACACTCATAATGCTTCGAAATACTGGCCCTCTCTTATTACTAAGAACCGCTCTCACATCCTTCTCATCAGCCGCAAATCCCTTCTCCTTCATCTGCCCCAAAAACTCCTTGGCCTCCTCCATTTTCTCCACCCTCGCAAACGCCTCAAAAACCGCCGTGTAAGTAAGTGCATTAGGCCTCATCCCTTTCCCTATCATCTCCATCAAATACCTTTTTGCATCCACAAGATGTTTAGCATCAGCAGCGGCAAGAGCTTTGATGAGAACAGTATAAGTGTAAGCATTGGGTGCAACCCCAGATGCCAACATCCGCATATAACTTTTGTGAGCTTCTTTACTCTGTCCCGCGTTGGCATAAGCTTCAATAACCGCTGTATGAGCAACAACGTCCGGCATCTGGCCCCTATCTTTAAACTCTGAAAAAAGTTCCAATGCTTCATGGGTCAGTCCGTCTTTTGACAATGCATCGAACATCTTAACAGCATTGTTGATTAGGCTGTCTCCTCTCATATTGTGGAACACTTGTTGCAGGTTTTTGGGGTCTTCCACTTCTTCGATAACCGGTTTCTTGTTAAAGGGGTCGTAAGGAGGACGGAATTTGGATTTGTCAAATTCTTGTTTGGAATTGTTTTTTTGTTCTTGTTCATCTTCAGAGTCTGAGTTAGGGGGAGAAAAGTTGACCTTGGTGTTAATTTTGGTAGGGTTTGGGGTGCGGGGAGAGGAAGAGAAGGGGGATGAGAGTATTGTAAATCTACTATGGGTTGCAGTGGGTAGATAAAATGAAGAGGAAGTAGTGGGGTTTGAGTTGTTGAGAAACGTTCGAAGTGAGAAGAAATAGGCTTTTCTAATGAAGAAAGACAGGGATGATGAATGTTTAGATGAAAAAAGGCAAAGACATATTCTTACCTTAGCCATGGCCATGGATGGCATTTTTTGCGGTATTAATCTCAGTTAGAAGAAAGTTCCAGAACTTGAAGAAGGCGAACAGAGAAGTTTAGTCCAATTTGATTGATAAACTATTCATAAAGTACTAAAAGGGATAAATTCCATCTAAAGGTTATCAATTCCTAAAAATTATAATTTTATCATCAAACTATTTGAAAGTTGATCACCGGCTCGTTAATTTTGTAACCAACGTCGGATTTGGGATAAGTAAATTAACAATTTAGTCTCTTAATTTCAAAAAGTTACAAGTTGGTCATTAAGCCATTAATAAGTTTACACTTTGATCACTCAATTTTTATACCATTACTCCCTAACTCGATAATCCAAACAATATCAACTTCTCAAGCCCTAAACTCTAGGAAAGCTAGTATCAACCTCATGCCTCACATCTAATCCAATCAACTCAACAACTCTTCATTCTTAACTCAATCATCATCTCTCCTTCGACCAAAATCACAACCTAAAAAAATCTACAATCAAACTATTCAGACATCTTTATTTTAACTAACAACCAAAATGCAGCAAAATGACATAACAAATGTTAGTAATATGCTCTAGAGCATATGATGTAATAGGAATAATTTCATGTAATTGACTATTTATATATTGCGACATTCTTTATTTATTATGCTTATGTTAATTTATTAGCTTGATTTTAAAATTTCTTAAATGATATGATAAAATTTTTGTACATAAATCATTGTGGAAAGAAAATCTTGAGAAGTTTATGATGTGAGATTCTTATTGTATGCAAATGCAAAGATACCTAAATTATCGTTGAGCATAGTATTAACAAGATAGAACATTGCTAATGTTGATAAACTAGCCGATGTTATACTCCTTGACTAGCTCAAGTAGTATTTCTCACAAGCTATAGACATAGTGATGCTTAAAGTTCACCTTATTAGAAAAACAAGTTTGTTGGAAATTGTGTAAATATCTTTTGACTTGAGATTGCCAAAATCGTTTTAAGTGTTATATTTTGACTCCATTACTTATTCTCCACCATGTTCTTAACTTGAAGATTTGATATGCTAATTCACCCAGATTTAATTGTATTTAACAGAAATTGATAAAAATAAAAATCTTGATAAGCTGGGTGGCCAAATTTACAAAAAAAAAAAAAGATAGTTGAGTGACAACAAAAAATTAAATAGGTAAGTGATCAAATTAAATAAATTGATAGTTGAGTGATAAAAAAGGGTAAACTACACACCAGATCACTTTAAAATAGCATTCTCATTCTGGACACTTTATAATTTTTGTCAATTTAATCACTTTAGTTAAGATAATTGTTCAAATTGGATATTACCATTAAAAATTTTATTAATTTACTAATGGATTGTTAATGTGACACTTTTTTTACTTTTGATTAAAGTTAATAATCTCTCTATAATTAATTCAAATAATTATTTTAATTAAAGTAACTAAATTAACCAAAAATAATTTGCAGTGTAATTTACGGGTTCTCATGTGTGGGGTTCCCAAACCTTTTCTACTAGAGGTGGGCTCCAATAGCCGTTACTACAACGGTCACCTTTTTAAAGATTCAAAATCAAAATCCCTCCAACAAAATCCCAACCCAACCATTAGAAAGAAAGAAGAGACCATTTAACTTTCAAGAAATCATTATACAGAAATCCAAAAATTAAAAGTACTAGAAGAAAAGAAGTCAGATTTCAAGTTTCCTGTCAACAATGGGTGAGGAAAAAGAGATGAAAATTCCGGTGTTTACAGTGGTAAAGAATGGAGCAATTCTTAAGAACATTTTTGTCATCAACAAATCACGATATATGGAAGATGGTGAAGAATCAGAAACCCCCGAGGAAGTTTTGATAGTGGGAAGACACCCAGATTGCAACATCATGCTAACTCATCCAAGTATTAGCAGATTTCACCTCCAAATTCACTCCAGACCCACTTCCCTCAAACTCTCTGTCCTCGACCTTTCTTCTGGTATTAAATTGGTTCCCTCTCCTTTCTTTTTCATCTTTCTTGTCTGGGTTTTCGTTCCAGTTTCATTGGTTTATCGGTGTTGTTGTTTTCCTGGGGTGCAGTTCACGGGACCTGGGTTTCAGGGAAGAAGATTGACCCAGGACTTGCGGTCGAACTGAATGAAGGTGATACCATAAAACTTGGTGGCTCGACTAGGGTTTATAAACTGCATTGGATTCCTATGAGTCGTGCTTATGATATGGAAAACCCCTACGTATCTGCAATGGATGTGCCCATGGAAGAAGAGAAAGAGGAGGTGGTTGGTGAAATTGTTCTTTTGACCTTTTTCTTTTAATCTTTGGTTTTCTTGTATGTATTTATCTTTTACAATCGAAATTTCACAGAAAGTCATGTCCAAGGTTTTTTTGTATTGGTCGAGGATGAATTTATTTAGGGAGAAGGAAAGCATTCTGGACGAATTTGGGTTTCAAGTGGTAGCCTGTAGGATTGAAATCATTTTCCTGTTTCTTCTGATTCTTTTCTTTTTTTTTTGAATTAAACTATATAGGCGGTGAATACGTTATCACCCAAAAGTGAAGGTGGTGAGGAGAAAGATTCATTGCCGGTGGAAAACAAAGAAGAAGAAACATCTCAGGTGAGGGTATATTGCTTCTAAAGAAGTAAATGGTTTTAGCTTTTTAAACTTGTCTTTTCTGATCAATGTTGGGCTTTTACAAGCTCAGAGTTCAGTGCCAGGTGAAGAGGAAGAGCTTCTCTCAATGGATTGCATTTTGGAGGGTTTAGCTTTTTTATTTGGTGATGGAAGTTCAGGAGTGCTTGTGAAGAAAGAGATTCCATCAGCACCCCCGATGCCTGAAAATATGAATTCTTCGATCTACGATGACGATGATGACGATGACGATGATGATGATGTTGAGAAGACGAGGGGGGAAATTTCTGAGCTTGCAGGGGAATTGAGTTTGGATGTTGAGTCCCAATATCAGAAGTTGGGAGAAAATAGCAAGACAATCTTTCCAGAGGCTGTCGCAAAAGCAATCTCTGTCTCTGAAGGAGAGAATTCAGAGAGATACTCAGACACTGAGAACATGCATCCTTCAGTTGTAAAAGAAGTTGAAAACAGAAGATCGATACAAGAAAGCCAACTTCACCTGATAGAACCAACTTTGGATGAGGAGGATATATTGTTGATTAATGTAATGGACTGTGATGAAGAAAGCCAGATTCCCAAGCCGCTTTCTGCTTTGAAACCAACGGAGGAAAGGAACCTGAATGGAAAGTTTGAGGAACCTGAAGACTATGAGAGCGAAAATAAAAGTTTTTGTTCTGCTTCTCTCTTGAAGGAAGTAGTCAACTCACCTTTGCCTACTGCTCCTGCACTGCTGTCGTCTGAATATGAAAATTTAGACAGCTCTCCCCTGAGGTTAGAAACGAAACCCAACTTGCAAAGTATTTGGTCCAGAAGAGGTAAACCTGCTTCTGTTCTTCAGATTCAAACTGGGAGGAGCGCTGGAAAAGCTGGTGCTGAAAATAAACCCAACCCCAAATCTCTTTTTGTTAGCTCAGATGAAAAAGAAATTTTTACCCCCGACAAGGAGAATTTCACCCCAAATACTCTTTCGATGAAAGCCTTGAAAAGAAAGGGCAAGCTGGAAGAGGACATGATGATTGCCTCAGACACAGAAAGCCAGACGCCCAAACTTATAAAAGAGCAGAAATCCACAAGGAAGGCCTCTCGAAATCAACAAGATATAATGATAAAGGGAATAGCAGAAAGGGCGCCATTCCAATCTTTGATGGTGGACTCTGCTGGCAAGTCTACTGCTTCCAATTCCAAGAAAATAGAGAAGAGGATTGCTTGTCCATCTTTGGTGAGTCCTGAGACAACGTTTTACTTTTTATTTGAAGAATTCATCACTATTTATTTGCCAAGGACATTTATATATGTAATATATGAAATTCATTTGCAGAACAAATCTGCTGGAGAGCCAAGGAGGACTTGGTCCCTGATAGCAGACACCACTTCTTTGCTGGATAAGGAATCAAGGAAGACTTTAAAGCTCTTACAAGGTCTCAAAGGGACTCGACTGATCATTCCAAGAATGGGTAACTTAATTATGAGCATCATGGTTAATCTCTTCCACCTTGTGATGGTGATTCGTAATCTCCATACTAATTGTCATATATATTCTTTTTTGCTTTTAAAAGTCATAAGGGAATTAGATTATTTGAAGCGACGTGGTAGTCTATTCAGAAGAACAACAGAAGCCTCATCCGTCTTGGAATGGATTGAAGAGTGCATGGTGAAAACGAAATGGTGGATCCATGTCCAAAGCACTATGGAGGAAGGAGGGCCAATCGCACCAACACCACCCGCCACTCCCCACTCTCACTTTAGTGAAGGCAGTATGGGGAATTCGTTTGGACCATTTTCAGCTGGGGGAAGTCTGATGAAAATTGCTACACCCACAGCCGAAGATCATATCCTTGATTATGCCCTACTGTGGAGGAAGATGAAGAGTGATGATGGACAGTTGGTGGTGCTGAGTAATGATGTCACTCTAAAGATCAAGGCCATGGCAGAGGTATGACGTATTATTATGGTCCACATTCTTTCTCTTGTTCCATTTTTCATTATAGGCTGCTATACTGCAGGGTTTGATGTGTGAGACAGTGCAAGAATTCCGGGAGAGTGTGGTGAACCCCTTCTCAGAGCGGTTCATGTGGGCAGACAGCTCTCCTAGAGGACACACCTGGTCAGTGATGGATGATGTAGTTTTGAGGGACAAGTACAACCGTTGTCCCCTAAAGAAGCCATCCAAGGGAGGAGATATCAAGGGTTTGAAACTCATTCTGCTTCATAATTCCCACTATTCCCACCTCAATTCATTCCGCTGAAACATTTGACATATGTTCCAGCTGTTATGTTTTGAAATCTCAAGTAATTGCTTACATATATTGCAATATAGCAGACACCATTGATGAGATCAATACTGTTTCCTCCAAAGACAAGCTTTGCCATGAGTGCAATTCTTTTTCTCAATCAAGCATAGTCTTGTATAAATTATTGTTAAACCTTGAAATAATTAATTTTCATGTATTCCAAAATGAATTTAAATGATACTTTGATGCAAAACAAGGTAAAACTAATTTGGATAATCATAAAGCAACATGGGAAGAAACATTGCAGTATTTTCAATTATAAAATGTTACATGATTTGTTGTTCCGATGTGGCATGGTGTTTAATAAACATGACATGTTACCAAGATTCACTGGTATAAAAGTGCTTCAGCGGGATTAGAGAATGGAGAAGATACTAAGGAAGTGGGCAGTGGATAAATCTAGACTGGTGGTAACTATATGTTGGTTTGGTTGGGGACTACCTTTCTTTTCTGAAAGCTGATTGGTTCCAAAACCAATCCAATCCAGTTGACAATGCTAGCTGCTGAGCTTTGCTAACGTCCATGTTATCATAAACACAGGAGTCCAACCCTTAGTTGCTATTGAGGAAAAAGATCCCATGCTTGGATGAAAAACATGATAAAGGAAACCTATCGCATCCTAAAAATCGGGTTAGTATAATCAGATTAGTGAATTGAGAGTTTGATTTGGATATCGGAGTTTGATTCTGCGTTTAGGCACATTTTAATGTGTTAAAGAGGAGCTTAGCCTAATCTCTTATCCGAATTTCCAAGAGTATGTGTTTTTACTCAACCCTAAGATACTTTGCAAATAAAGCTTATATGTGATGTGAGAATGTCAGAATGACTTGTGAGCTGCTGGCTTTATTCACAATAAATGAGATCTATACGATATGGCTCTTTGAGCATTATGAGAACACTTGAAAGTGCATTACAAGCAATATGAAAGTGCTATGAACATGTGTTATATTATATGTGAAAATGTGCATAAAACAGTAAGTATATGTATTTACATGGATATGATGACATTGTGATCTCTTGGAACTATTAGGTATAGTTAACATGCCATAGGATGGTGAGTACTCACCACTTATGGTTGTGTTTGGAGGGTGATAGCTTTATGCTATACATTATATTGGTTGTGTTTGGTGTAATAGCCTAAATTTCAGTAGTGTCGGAAATAGTGATACAAGATCACTAAATCCGATAAACAAATTTTAAAATTTAATAAATAAATACATATGAGTCAAGTGTGATGAAAAGGAAATTTTTGGATTAGTGGATTTTTTTATTTAAAAAGAAATTAATAAGTAAATTGGGTCTAAACCGAGGTATTGAGACCTCAAGTTCATAAACCGAGTCATAAATATTTTTAGAAATATTTATGGAGTATCATTGAGTTGGTATTAAAATTTCGTTAGAAAATTTTAACGTTTGGATAGTCAATTGGTTAAAAAGGACTAAATTGAAAAAAAATACAAAACTAGTTAAATAATGATTGAAAAGCTTAGGTGACTATTAAGAAGGGTTTTAAAAGGTAATTAGACCCAAAATGTTTTGGGATGGACGGCAAGGGGCGTGAAATCAACAGGAAAATTGATGAATTAAGGGCAAAATTGGAATATTACAAAATTTACTTAATAAATGTGACAGCCCAAAACTGACCCTAGTCGGGAAGTGGTTTCGGGACTGCTAAACCGAGTCTTATAAATAATTAAAAGTTATATTCTGTGTTTATGATGTGAGTAAATGCATGTGTGAAAGTTTCATGCATTAATTTGATCATCTTTATGTGAATTTATTAATATGGACTTATATGAAACTTTGTTGGAAAGTGAGAGGTTAATTTTACAATGGTCTAATAGTACATGCATTGAAAGGAGTGGTTTTGCATGTCAATTTACCCATGATAAACATGGTGGCCGGCCAAGGAAAGAATATGCTCCACTAATTCAAAAATTAAAATAATTTTGTATTAACAAATGATTTAATAATTGAATTAAAGGAAATAATATAATGAGAAGTGGGAGGAGAAACCAAAGTGTTTCATCTTTACTTCTCCATTGCCGAAACTAGAAGAAAGAAAGAAGAAAAACTCTTGTTGAATTTCGGCTAAGGTGTTTTGATACAAAAAGGTATGTTTTATGCCACTCTTGAAAATGTATGCATAACTTGGAGGATTGGTTTAAATTTTACTTGAATCTTGGATTGAAATTAGGTTATTTATGAGGGTTGAATTTCGGCCTAGGAGCTTAAAATTTTTAGTAGAAGTTTTGATGACATTAGATGGATAGTTAGGTTGGATGTGTTAAATTGTTAATTGTTTTAGCTTGAAAGTTAAGGTTAATATGGTTTATGGGATTGCCGAATCTAATTTAGGGAGAAAGAAAAATATATGTATTCGGTTATGCTATTGATTCTTGGGGAAATAATGTTTAATGTATTTTTGTTTATGTTTTATAAAAGCACTAGTAATTGAATTTGAGAAATTTTAACTTGTTGATGGGAGGTGTTGAACGTGATATTCGGATGTGTTTCAAGGAATGACATTAGGGTAGCTAGAGTCTAAGAACTTTCGGTCAAGGACTATTGTGTGAGCAAATTCGGTATAAAGGTTTAAATGTTAATCGCATTGTATTTAATGTTTAGAGAATAGGTAGTAGCTAATTAAAGTTAAGAAGGCTAGAATTTCTTTTAAGGGAGTGTGACCTTAATTTGAACAAAATAGAATCGGCCTTAAGCTTGACTAAATGGTTCGGTTATGGTTAGCTTAGAAGAAACCTATATGAAATTGTTGTATTAGGTCATAATCTACTTGGGACAGCAGTAGTAAGGTGGTTTTCGAAAATCGCCATAATTTGTAGGAGTTGAATTAGAAGCTGAGTGAATTATGTCATTAAAGCTTCAAGGGTCTATTTTCTTACAAAAGAAACTATAGAAACAAAAGAATTACCGATCTAGAGATATTTGAAGTATTGTGGGGCTGAGTCAAAATGACTGCTGGATTCCCTGTTCTGTTTTTAGAAAATCATTATAAATTGTACAAAAATGATTATAAGATAAAATTTATATGCTTAGACTCCTTAATGAGTCTAGTTTCAAATGAGATTAAATACAACACATTTGGAATTCTGTAAAGTGAGAAATTGGATTCGTAGTGAAGAGTGGTCAGAATAGTCAAACAGTGAAATAGGGGAAACTTTAAGAAAATCTGGTATTGATTGGCCAAGCCTAAAATTCTGAAAATTTTATGGATGGAAGATATACGAGTCTATATTCAGGGAAAATTAACGGCAAGTGATTTGGAGTTTAGTAGCTCCAGTTATAAGTAATTTAGTAACTACTGCTCAGGAAAACAGCTCGTAGTGAATATGTGATTTTGTTGTAAACATTAATGAAAGTTTGCCGATGAATTATTTATTGATTATTATAAAGCTACTATAATCTATGTGTGTGAAAGTCGGATCAATATATATATTATTCTGAAAATAATACTTGAATAGTCGATTAATGACTATTTTAAATTTTGTTGAACTTAAGCTCAAGAGCAAAGGGGAGCTAGATCCGATAAAGGGAAGGAAAAAGTAATTGAATAGCCGTTGAAGTCGTTCGACGACATTTGAGGTAAGTCTTCGAGTAATGACCCTACTTGAATTATATTGAAATGAATAGTCATACTAAGACGGATAGTCGAATGTGCTTAGAGACTATCTTATAAAGCCAATTGAAATCATGCTCTTTGTGTGTGGCTACTGAGCCGAAAATTGAAAGGTTTAATAAATGTTTTGTGTTTGAGCCTTAGTAACGAAGAAATGATATGGATGTGTTATGATTATTGATATATGTGTGCATGAGCATTGGATTATATCCGGGCTAAGACCCGAAGGCAATTATGCGAGTTGATATATCCGGGCTATGACCCGAAGGCAATTATGCGAGATGATATATCCGGGCTAAGACCCGAAGGCAATTATGCGAGTTGATATATCCGGGCTATGACCCGAAGGCAATTATGCGAGATGATATATCCGGGCTAAGACCCGAAGGCAATTATGCGAGTTGATATGTCCGGGTTAAGACCCGAAGGCAAATGTGTTTGCGGCTGTATTCGGTTAAATACCGAAGAAACTTGGGTTTGAATGTGAGCGTTTTGTGCTGTAACTAATTTAATAAATATGCTTGACCAACCTGAATGATAAGGTATGTTTGCATGTGCATTGGAAAAGTCGATTCGTTTTAAATAGTATTCGTGCGATCGGCTAACGAATTTTCGGCTTTTAGAAAGGTTGATACCTTGTGTATATATGTTGATGAAGTGTGAAGTAAGTATGATTATGAGAATATGTGTTAATAAAGTGATTTAGTTAGCTATGTGAATGTAATACTGTAGTCAAAGCCGATTTCATTACTTGAGACTTACTAAGCTTAAAATGCTTACCCGGTTGCTTTGGCTCTCTGTTTTATAGATTTTGTTCGTTAGCTATCGGATTCGGGATCAGCGAAGTCGAAGTCATCTACACTATCAAGCTCTTTTGGTACTCTTTAGTTGAACTCTGGATATGGCATGTATAGGACTACCCCCTGTTGTTTAAGTTCTTTTGTGATGTATGTGTGTAAAGCCATGCGAAAATGGCTTGTAGAAGTGGAGTATGGCATTAGACCATTTGTGTTTATGTATGTATATATATGGTTTCACGATGTGACTATGGTTTGAAATGGAAGTGTTGGGCTAATGATCAGCCATTGGAATGGCTAAATATGATCACATGTGGACCTATGTATGGCAAAGCCCTAGTTGGTCCATGGTAACCACAAAATAGGTAAAGTTTACCTTGAAAACAGATTTTGACAGCAACAGTGGTGTAGAATTGAAAAATCACATAAATTCGTAGGAGTGGAATTAAATAGTGAATAAATTATGTAATCGAACCTTGATGAACCTACTTTCATATGGAAGTAACGAAACAATCATATGAACAGTACAGTAAGAGATATTCGGGTTCTTGTGGAACGGGACCAGAACAGTTTCTGGATTCCCTGTTCCGCCTTTGGAAATTCACTATAAATTGACCAGAGATAATTAGGGGTCATACCATATATGCATGGATTCCTCTCTGAGTCTAGTTTCCATAGAAACAAACGGCATCAGTATTGGAGCCCTGTACAAGGAGATATCCAAGTCGTAATGCGCAAAGGTCAGGGTAGTCGATCCCTGTAACATGGGAGACTTTGACTAATAAACTGTACTAATTGGCCCGACCAAAAATTCTAGAAAAAAATACATAGGTGGGGACATGAGTCTAGTTTCAGGGAAAAATCACAAAACTGATTTTCGAGTTGTAAAACTCAAGATGTGATTTTTGAAGCGACTAGTACTCAGACTGGGCAGTGTCTGGAAAATTTTTAAAAGTCTGTCAACGCCTCGTATTCGACTCCGGTAACGGTCTCGGGTTCGGGGCGTTACAATTGATTGGTATCAGAGCTACGGTTTATTCGATTCTAGGACTACCGTAATGTGTTGGGGTCTAGCTATACATGCCATTTTATGTGATTAATTGATAGTGTGGTGATTTCTGACATTTGCAAATGTGTTTATTTATAGTAATGGATCCCAATCCCGACCGAGCGGTAGCTGATGATCTTGAGAGTGTAGCGCCTGCTCCCGCACAAGGGACAGCGCCGGTGGACTCTCAACCTAATGCGAGTAACCCGAATGATGAAGCTAGACAAGCTTTCTATAGCGTGATGAATGATTGGTTCAACCAATACATTCGAACTAACACGGCTGTTCCACAACCTCCATTCCCGACAAACACCACCCCCGCACCTACAATACCTCCAGTAACTGACCAAATAAGGTCAAATAAGCCCCCAGTTGATAGAATCCGAAAACATGGGGCTACTGAATTTAAAGCTACGGATAGCGACGATGCCGAGCAAGCTGAATTTTGGTTGGACAACACTATCCGGGTACTCGATGAGCTATCTTGTACACCCGATGAATGCCTAAAGTGTGCTATCTCCTTGCTACGTGATTCAGCCTACTATTGGTGGAGTACTCTGACTTCTGTCGTGCCCCGGGAGCAAGTAACTTGGGAGTTTTTCCAAACTGAGTTTCGGAAAAAGTATATCAGTCAGAGATTTGTTGATCAAAAATGGAAGGAATTTCTCGAGCTTAAGCAAGGTTCTATGTCAGTTACTGATTACGAGCGAAAATTTGTTAGACTTAGTAGATACGCTCGGGAATGTGTTTCGTCCGAGGCTGTCATGTGTAAACGCTTCGAAGATGGGCTGAATGAAGATATAAAAATGTTCGTTGGCATTCTTGAAATACGAGAGTTCGTAGTACTTGTCGAGCGAGCTTGTAAAGCCGAAGAGCTTAGAAAGGAAAAACAAAAAGTTGATGTGGGAACCGGGGAGTTTCGTAAAAGATCCTCGGGAAAGTCTCTTCAACAGGCATCGAAGAAATTTCGAGATGTTGTGGGCCGGTCTAAAAGCACTTCGGGCCTTTTTAGACGAGATCGTGATCGACCCCCTGTGGGTACACGAGGCACTTCAGTCGCCAGTGTTGGGAACGAACGTCGAGGCTGAACGGAATGTCGACATTGCGGTAAATGGCATTTGGGGAGTTGTAGATTCCATGACCGCTCCTGTTACAAGTGCGGATCAGTGGACCACTTCATTAAAGATTGCCCGAGGCTGTCCGAACAGAATGTAAATCAGAGTGGGAAACCGGGTGCTACCACTGCTCGAGGTAGACCATCTAGAAATATGGGCAATGCTAGTGGTGGTCAGAGAGGATCTAGAGATGCTACGACCAGATCCGAGGCTCGTGCACCTGCTAGAGCATATGCTATACGTGCCCGCGAGGATGCTTCTTCGCCTGATGTTATTACCGGTACTTTTACTCTCTTTGATACTAATGTAATTGCTTTGATTGACCCCGGTTCTACTCATTCTTACATATGTGAAACCTTAGCATCCAGTAAGACTTTACCTATTGAGTCTACTGAGTTTGTAATTCGGGTGTCAAATCCCTTGGGTCGTTACGTGCTTGTCGACAAAGTGTGTAAGAAATGTCCCCTAGCAATTCGAGGTTCCTGTTTTCCAGCGGACTTGATGCTTTTGCCGTTTGATGAATTTGATGTTATCCTTGGGTTAGATTGGTTGACCGTGCATGATGCGGTTGTGAATTGCAAAAGCAAGACTATTGATTTGAGGTGTGCAAATAACGAAGTAATCCGAGTTGAGTCTACGGACTTTGATGGGTTGCCAGCTGTAATATCCTCAATGTTGGCCCAGAAATATGTAAGAAAAGGGTGCGAAGCATACCTTGCGTATGTACTGGATGACCAAGAACTAGAAAGGAAACCTGAATCTGTGCCGGTGGTTTGTGAATACCCGGATGTTTTTCCTGAAGAATTGCCGGGTTTACCACCTGCTCGGGAGATAGAGTTTGGTATTGAGCTTGTACCTGGGACTACGCCGATTTCGATAGCTCCGTATCGTATGGCACCAACTGAGTTAAAAGAGTTGAAAGCTCAGCTGCAAGAATTGACGGATAGAGGTTTCGCTCGGCCAAGTTTCTCACCTTGGGGTGCACCAGTATTGTTCGCGAAAAAGAAGGACGGAACCATGAGGTTGTGCATTGACTATCGTCAACTGAATAAAGTGACGATAAAGAATAAATATCCATTACCGCGTATCGATGATTTGTTTGATCAACTAAAGGGGGCCTCAGTGTTCTCAAAAATAGATTTGAGATCGGGTTATTATCAGTTGCGGATTCGAGATTCAGACGTACCCAAAACTGCTTTCAGAACGAGGTACGGTCACTACGAATTCTTAGTGATGCCGTTTGGGCTCACTAATGCCCCGGCAGTATTTATGGATTTGATGAATCGGATCTTCAGACCATATTTGGATCGGTTCGTAGTTGTGTTCATTGATGACATCTTGGTCTATTCAAGAGATGAGACCGAACATGCTGAGCACCTGAGACTAGTGTTGCAAATTTTACGGGATAAGCAGTTATATGCTAAGTTCAGTAAGTGTGAGTTCTGGTTAAGAGAGGTTAGCTTCTTGGGTCATGTGGTATCCGCATCGGGTATTCGAGTTGACCCGAACAAAATTTCAGCCATACTTGACTGGAAACCTCCGAGAAATGTTACTGAAGTTCGGAGCTTTTTGGGGCTCGCCGGTTATTACCGACGATTTGTGAAGGGTTTCTCGATGATAGCCACACCAATGACGAAGCTACTTCAAAAGGATGTTAGGTTCGAGTGGACGGAGAAATGTCAGAAAAGTTTCGACCAACTGAAAACTCATTTGACTGAAGCTCCAATTTTGGTGCAACCCGAATCAGGTAAAGAGTTTGTCATTTATAGTGACGCATCCCTACTTGGGTTGGGTTGCGTATTGATGCAAGAAGGTCGAGTCGTGGCCTATGCGTCGAGACAATTGAAGCCACACGAGAGGAATTATCCGACCCATGATCTCGAACTAGCTGCCATCGTATTTGCTTTAAAAATATGGCGACATTATCTGTTTGGTGAGAAGTGCCATGTATTTTCGGACCACAAAAGTCTCAAATATTTGATGACTCAACGAGACTTGAATCTGCGACAAAGACGTTGGCTTGAGTTGTTGAAAGATTACGAGCTTGTCATTGATTACCACCCGGGAAAGGCTAACGTGGTTGCGGACGCCTTAAGCCGGAAGTCATTGTTTGCTTTACGAGCGATGAACGTGCATTTGTCTGTTCTACCAGACAATGTGTTAGTAGCTGAATTAAAAGCTAAACCATTATTGACTCACCAAATTTGTGAAGCTCAGAAAGTCGATGATGAATTGGTTGCAAAACGGGCTAAGTGTTTTCCGAACGAGGGATCAGAGTTTCAAATTGATGACGATGATTGTTTGAGGTTCAGAAATCGTTTGTGTGTTCCAAGGAATTCGGAACTCATTTCGATGATTCTGAACGAAGCCCATTGTAGCCGAATGTCAATTCACCCGGGGAGTACGAAAATGTACAACGATTTGAAACGTCAATTTTGGTGGCATGGTATGAAACGGGACATCTCCGACTTTGTTTCGAGATGTTTAATATGTCAACAAGTGAAAGAGGAACATCAAGTGCCTTCAGGATTACTCCAGCCGATCATGATACCCGAGTGGAAATGGGATCGAGTCACAATGGACTTTGTGTCCGGACTGCCTTTGTCAGCAAGTAAGAAGGATGCGATATGGGTTGTTGTCGATAGACTAACTAAGTCGGCTCACTTTATCCCCGTGCGTACGGATTTTTCATTGGATAAACTAGCTGAATTGTATGTTTCTCAGATTGTGAGATTTCACGGGGTACCGATTTCTATTGTGTCGGATAGAGATCCGAGATTCACCTCGCGATTTTGGAAGAAATTGCAAGAAGCTTTGGGTACCAAGCTGCATTTTAGCACCACTTTTCATCCACAAACAGATGGTCAATCCGAGCGGATAATTCAGATACTTGAGGATATGTTGAGATGTTGCATCCTCGAGTTCAGTAGTTCATGGGAACGGTACTTACCTTTGATTGAATTCGCTTACAACAATAGTTTTCAATCAAGTATTAAGATGGCACCCTACGAGGCTTTGTACGGTCGTAAATGCCGTACACCATTGTTTTGGACCGAGCTCGGTGAAAGTAAAATTTTCGGAGTTGATTTGATTAAAGATGCTGAACAGAAAGTAAAATTTTCGGAGTTGATTTGATTAAAGAGCAAAAAGAGATTGAGAGTGAAAAAGAAATTGAAGAAAGAAGAGAAAATGAATTAGAAAAAGAAACAAAAGAAAAAGACGTGGAAAGGGTAGTGAGGAATGTTTCCACTAACCAAGATATGAATTTTTCTTGTGTTGCTACTTTTCAGGTTCCCGAAAGATCGAAAGATAACTTTCAACTTCAATACCTCTCAAATGAAAGACGCTTTCATACGATCAACTTAAGTAAAGATGAAATCACACTACATGATCCCGAAGGTAAGCGAGGTAAGGAAATTTTAGAAACCGAGTCCAGTGCAGATTTGAAAATTATTGATAAAACTTTTGGTGACTTAGTTCTTAAAAGATCCCCTCATTTTGATCCGATTAATTGTTACTCTTCGATTGTGGTTGATAAAGTCATTACGAAAAGAAGCGTGATTTGTTATTCTCTTGATTTACCTTGTGTAAAATCCTTGAATTTGTCCAAATCTGTTTTGGAGAATAAGGTAACGAAATTTTCCAAATTTGTTTTCAATTTATATTCGTGCCTTAAACAGTTTATGTGGTTGTACATGAAGTTTGAGTTCCATTTGACAAACGTTAACTCAACAACGAAGATTCGACTACACTATGCCCCCGATGAGCGAAGGTTTGTTTTAAATGAAAAAGGTAAAATCGACCCTTATTCTTCTGCTTATCAAGGTAAGATGCTTGAAACCTTTGAAACACTTTTGTACTCCTCGGATAGTGATAAAGATCGTGTTGATGAACACTTAGATCGAAACGTGCTTGACTGTCCTATTTTATTTATTGATGATCTATCTGTTTTGATGGTTGATAAAAAGATTCTTGTTTTTGATAATGCATGTGTGAGTGAATCTATAGACCGTCGATTAATGCATGGTATGATTATGCAACTCTGTGAACCATGTGAATCTTTTCAAATACCTACTTGTGACGATTATGTTTACCATTTGATTTATTACTCGCAATTTATTCATGGTTTGTGGGAACAATGTGAGACGACTGAATGCCTTAAAACATGTCCATCTTTGTTTCAAATATTTGACGAGGCAGTGGTGAGTAAATTAGATTGTTTGCATGGTAATCTGAATCTGTCCATTCACATGCGTTATACCTGTTCTATTATGCTTATGATTGGACTACAAGCTTATTTCCATTGCTATTTACTATCTCATGGCTATTCTTCTCAGTGGACTCAATTGCCATTAGTCCCGTTCGATAGAGGAAAGTCGAGTTCATTTGATTTTTCAGATTCGAGGACGAATCTTTTTGAGGAAGGGGGAATGATACGAGTCACAAAAGCCCAAATTCTTGAGGGCAAGGCCCAATAAGAAGATTCCAAGCCCAATCAAGAAATCCACCCATACTTAGTTGAAAATCAGGCCAAATTGTCAAAGTGGCCCAAGTTGTAAAGTTTTATTTTTATTTATTTATTTATTTATTTTACTTAGTTTAAATTTTTATATTCAGTCCAAGAGTCCCAAATAAAAGACCCTTGGCCGAATTTCCATATTAAAATAATTAGGAGTTTTTTTTTAGTTTTAGTTTTAGTGTTCTAATTAAATTAGGAAAACATTTGAAAGGCCTATTTATATGGCTTGGCCAGCCACCCTACATTACATTACAATTACATTGAAAATTTCAGATTTGATTTGAGTGAAAATTCTCTTTGAGTTCTTCAAGGATTTTCTCTTGAGCTTTCTTTAGAAGTTGTTTTAACAATCTTTTTGATTGTGGGAGCCATCTTCAACCTTCTTCTTGCCATTGATATTCTTTGGAGGGGAGATTAGAGCCGTTTGAAGGGAGTTGTGAGATCTTTCGAGATTTCAAGGCTTCTTAGGACTTATCTTTTAATTTCTTACTGTCAATTCTTTCTTTATTTCTACTTGTGCTGAATCATTATCTAATCTATTTTCTGTTCTTATTGTGTTTTCAGCCTTTTTCTATCTTAAGGAATCAGCCCAAAAATCCCCAATTTCTAGGGTTTTTCCATACTCTTTTTGGGTGAAATTAGATTGTCGAAATTTGGGGAAAACTATCTTGGTGTTCAATTGGGCAGAATCACAATCTCCTTGAGGGTTTCAAGAACCCTAACACTTATTTCTATTCTCAATTTGATTCTTTGCTGATTTGGGGATTTTATTTCAGATCTGAAAATTCAAAATCTAATCTTTTAATTTTCTGTTTCGTTTCAGATCTAATTGTTTAGGGTTTTCGTAGGAGTTTCTCGTGACTTGGCAACTCGATCTTGGTCCGCGCGCAACCCCGTATCATTAATGGTATAGGAATGCGCACGGACCAAGATCGAGTTGCCAAGTCACGAGAAACTCCTACGAAAACCCTAAACAATTAGATCTAAAACGAAATAGAAAATTAAAAGATTAGATTTTTGAATTTTCAGATCTGAAATAAAATCCCCAAAACAGTAAAGAATCAAATAGAGAATAGAAATAAGTGTTAATAAGGAATCTTGAAACCCTAGAAGAGATTGCGATTCTGCCCAATTGAACACCCAGATAGTTTTCCCCAAATTTCGGCAATCTAATTTCTCCCAAAAAGAGTATGGATGAATGGGCAAGAACCCTAGAAATTGGGGATTTTTGGGCTAATTCCTTAAGATAGAAAAAGGCTGAAAACACAATAAGAACAGAAAATAAATTAGATAAAGATTCGGCACAAGCACAAATAAAGAAAGAATTGACAGTAAGAAATTAAAAGATAAGTCCTAAGAAGCCTTGAAATCCCGAAAGATCTCACAACTCCCTTCAAACGGCTCTAATCTCCCCTCCAAAGAATATCAATGGCAAGAAGAAGGTTGAAGATGGCTCCCACAATCAAAAAGATTGTTAAAACAACTTCTAAAGAAAGCTCAAGAGAAAATCCTTGAAGAACTCAAAGAGAATTTTCACTCAAATCAAATCTGAAATTTTCAATGTAATTGTAATGTAATGTAGGGTGGCTGGCCAAGCCATATAAATAGGCCTTTCAAATGTTTTCCTAATTTAATTAGAACACTAAAACTAAAACTAAAAAAAACTCCTAATTATTTTAATATGGAAATTCGGCCAAGGGTCTTTTATTTGGGACTCTTGGACTGAATATAAAAATTTAAACTAAGTAAAATAAATAAATAAATAAATAAAAATAAAACTTTACAACTTGGGCCACTTTGACAATTTGGCCTGATTTTCAACTAAGTATGGGTGGATTTCTTGATTGGGCTTGGAATCTTCTTATTGGGCCTTGCCCTCAAGAATTTGGGCTTTTGTGACTCGTATCAATTCTCATCAGCAAAAACACCATAAAAGGGTTTCCTTAAGCTGGTTTTTCATATTTTTACTGCAAGTAAGTTCAATTCTTGATTATTTGTTGAAATTTTTGTTTTTTTGTGACTTTTACAACTAGGTCCACTTGTTGAATTCATTAGTTTTTGATCCTATGGAAGAACTTGAAAGTTTATATGAATATGTGTTGGAAGTACATGATGATTTAGCATGGAATTAGAGCTTTACATTGTTTATATGCTGATTTTATTGAAAGAATTGAATAGAAAGTGAATGTTTGTGGCCTAATTGTAAAAGAGTTTGAAGTTAAGGTCTTATGTGGAATTTTTTAATTTCAATAGTTGTGAAATAAATTTTACTTTCTAGGTAAAGTATTAATTGGGAAAAATTAGCTTAATTGAGGGGTTAATTGAGCAAATACTGAATTGTATGAACTGTGAAATTTGGGGCAAAATCGAAATCAACATTTGCACTAAAACAATTTTGGACAGCAGCAGTAATTTAACTTTGAAAAATCACCAAAAATTGTAGAAATCCAATTAGAGAATGAATAAAATATAAAATTAAATCTTATTGAGTCTAGTTTCTTATAGAAGAAACGTTGAAAGTAATGGAATTGTAAATTATGAGATATAATAAATTTTGTGAGACAAGGTTAGCTTGATTTCGGGTTCCCCTTTTCTGAATTTAGAAAATCATAAAAAATTGGATAAAAATAATTAGAAGCTTAAATTTATATTTTTAAAATCCTGAATGAATCTATTTTCAAGAGAAATGAACAAAAACATCATCCGAATTCTGTACGAGGAGATAATTAATTTTTAGTGAAGAAGATTCGGAACTGTCAGACAGTACAACAGGGGTAACTTTAAAGAATAAACTGTACTTATTGGCTAAACCAAAAATTGTGAAAATTTTATGGTAAAAATATATGTGAGTCTAGTTTCAGGAAAAATTAGTGGATCCTAATTTGGAGTTCTGTAGCTCAAAATAAAAATAATTTAGCAACTATGATACGGATGGACAGCATTGAATATACATAAGTAAATAGTGAAATTACAGATAATGTTACTTATAAGCGGGTTATAAACATTAAGGATGTGAAATAGAATGAAGGTGAATTCAATACTGGTAAGTGAATGATTTTACAATGATAGATCGAGAACCTAAAACAAATCGAGGAAAAGAGAAAGTAGCTTATTAGTCACTGAATTTTCACAAATTTTGTAAATCAACCCAGGGAAGTTCATATGGTTGTACTTTCATAATTATTTGCTAAACTAAGAATGGTTAAATGTATTTTTTATATATATTTGTTATTAAATCATGAATATTGTAATAACATGAAAATCGAAGCAAAAGTTCAAATTTAGCAGAATGCAGGATTGAGTACTGTTGTTCAGTGAATAATGACGAATTGACGGATGAAACCATGATTATATCATGGCAAAGTGCAAGTGTTCAAGTGTAAGACCATAGCTAAGCTATGGCAATGCGACAAAGTGTTCAAGTGAAAAATGTGAAAGTGCAAGTCCATAGTTGAACTATGGCAAAGTGATAAAGTGTGCTAAATATGGCAAAGTGAAATGTGACAATGAGTGAACAACGTACTCAAATCCGTAAGACGTTCTCTAATTGGTAAGTGATAGTTGAAACTAAATGCTGGAATATGATTGGATATTTGATGTTTTAAAATTGAGCTCAATGAAATGAATTCATCATGTGAAATTGTGGTTGATAGGTGAACTTAGTAATTGTGTATATTGTATAAATGTATGAATGTTTGGTAATATTTATGTTTTATGCCAATGAACATACTAAGCTTCTATAAGCTTACTTGAGTGTATTCAATGTATCTTGTAGATTGGCGTGAAAATATACGGAGTATCGGATCAACACTAAGGATCACACTATCCAGATTATCTCCGGTAGCTTTTGTAAATTTCCCTTTTTAATTTATATGGCATGCATATAGTTTGATGATTATATAAATGCTAAGACTTGTTTAATGAATATGTATTTGTGAAAAATAAAATAAAATAAAATAAAATAAAGAACACACAAATTTTACGTGAAAACCCTTTCGGGAAAAAAACCACGGGTAGAGGAGAAGAAAATTCACTATGTCGAAAAATTTTGAATCAATACAAGAGGAATAGACTATGTCTATTTATAGGCTTGTAAAGCCATATTCTAGTAGGATTGAAACACCTCATCCTAATCAATATAAAATAGATGGAGTTTAATAAGGTTAAAAAACCTTATTCTAAAATAAAATAAAAGAAGTCTAGTTCTATATAGATTTTACTTTTATTTTATTTTCTATCGTATTTTATTTAAATAAGAATTCGAGTCACTTAATTCTAACAATCTCCACTTTGACACAAATTCTCAATGAACAAGTTCTTCATCGCGAACTTTTAATGAACAAGTTCTCCACCTCTTCCATAAAACCCCTTAAGGGTTTAACTTCAACAATGAACACCAACCAAGTCTAAGCAATGCTCAAACTTGGTTATAAGAAGTGACTTAGTCACAACAATATCACCACGAGCAATAATATCACGAACAAAACGATACCGAAGATCAATATGTTTTGTTCTCTCATGAAACATTTGATCTTTTGTAAGGGATATGACACTCTAACTGTCCCAAAATACTGTACTGATTTGAAGGTCTTCATTGAGTTCACTAAATAGTCCCTTCAACCAAATAGCTTCTTTACAAGCTTCAGTAATCGCCATGTACTTAGCTTCAGTGGTAGACAAAGCGACTGTAGTTTGCAAAGTGGCTTTCCAACTAATTGCACAACCTCCGATTGTAAAGATGTAACCTGTGAGAGATCTTCTTCTATCAAAGTCTCCAGCAAAATCAGCATCAACATACCCTATGACTCCATCTTTAGTTATTCCAAACTGTAAGCAAACATCAGTAGTGCCTCGTAAGTATCTTAAAATCCACTGAACTGCTTTCCAATATTCTTTACCGGGATTTGCCATGTATCTGCTAACTGCACTGACTACATATGATAAATCTGAACGTGAACAAACCATAGCATACATGAGAGATCCCACTACACTAGAGTATGGAACATGTGACATGTATTCAATCTCATCATCTAATTGTGGAGACAAAGCCTATGGAAGTCTGAAATGGGCTGCTAAAGGAGTACTAACAGGCTTAGCACTCTGCATATTGAACCTGCAAAGAACTTTCTCAATGTACCCCTTCTGACTTAGGTACAATTTACTTGCTTTTCTATCTCTGAGAATCTCCATACCAAGTATCTTCTTTGCTGGTCCTAAATCTTTCATCTCAAATTCTTCACTTAGTTGGGCTTTGACCTTTCTTATCTCTCCTTTATCTTTTGCTACTATCAACATGTCATCAACATAAAGAAGTAGATACACAAAAGAACCATCACTGTTTTTCTTAAAGTAAACACAACTGTCTAAACTACTTCTTTTGAAATCATGAGAAGTTATAAAGGAATCAAACCTCTTGTACCACTGTCTTGGTGACTGTTTCAAACCGTAAAGGGACTTTCTTAGCAAGCAAACATAGTCCTCTTTTTCTGAGACTATAAAACCCTCCGGTTGTTGCATGTAAATATCCTCATCAAGTTCTCCATGCAGAAATGTTGTTTTTACATCTAACTGCTCAAGCTCCAAATCATGCATGGCCACAATACCAAGCAAAGCTCTAATCGAACTATGCTTAACAACTAGAGAGAACACATCTGTGAAGTCTACTCCTGGAATTTGATTGTAACCCTTTGCAACAAGCCTTGCTTTATATCTGGGTTCTTCAACTTCTAGAGTCCCTTTTTTCTTTTTGAACACCCATTTACAACGAACATCCTTTTTACCTTTAGGAAGTTTCAGAAGGTCCCATGTTCTGTTTTTGTGGAGTGATTCCATCTCTTCTTGCATAGCAAACATCCACTTTTCTGAGTCTTTACAGCTAACCGCCTCAGAATAATTAGATGGCTCTTGATTCGCATATATATCTTTAGCCACATTTAAAGCATAAGCAACTAGATCAGCCTCGACATACTTCTTTGGAGGTTTAATTTCTCTTTTAATTCTGTTTTTGGCGATAGAGTATTGTGGTGAAGAAGCAATTCTAGTCTCAATTTTTGTTCTGGCTTGCGGAGTTGACTCTGTATTAATCTGATACTCCACCTGCTTTTGATTTTTTTTATTGGAAGAGTCTTTAAGAGATAAGTTAGGTAGCATAGCAGTTTCATCAAAAACAACATCTCTGCTAATCACAACTTTTCTATTTTCAGGACAGCATAACTTATACCTTTTTACACCAGCTTTATAACCAAGAAAAACGCATTTAATGGATCTCGGTTCCAATTTTCCATTATCAACATGAGCATACGCAAGACACCCAAAAATTTTTAAATCAAAATAATTAGCAGGATTACCAGACCATACCTCTTGTGGAGTCTTTTTCTCAATGGCAACGGATGAAGATCGGTTGACCAAAAAACATGCAGTAGAGGCTACTTCTGCCCAAAATAACTTCGGTAAGTTGGCATTTGACAACATACATCGAACCTTCTCCATGATCGTTCTGTTCATTCGTTCTACAATGCCATTTTGCTGTGGAGTATAACGAACTGTCAAGTGTCTCATGATCCCTTCTGACTTGCACAATCTATTAAACTCATCATAACAGATTCTAAGCCATTGTCTGTGCAGAGGTATTTTATCTATTTTTCCGTCTGTTTTTCAATCATAAATTTCCAAGAATTAAATGCGGAAAACACATCGCTTTTCTGCTTCAGGAAGAATTCCCAAACTTTTCTAGAAAAATCATCAATAAAGGTTAGCATATAATTAGCTCCACCTCTCGAAGGTACTCTGGATGGCCCCCACAGATCAGAATGAATATACTCCAACGTTCCCTTCATATTATGGATTCCTCTAGTGAATCGAACTCTCTTTTGCTTCCCAAAAACACAGTGCTCACAGAAATTCAGTTTGCAATTTCCTTGCCCATCAAGAAGTCCTCTTTTGCTCAATTCTGCCATGCCATTCTCACTCATATGCCCTAGGCGAATATGCCAAAGTTTAGTAATATCATCATCTGACAAGGAAGAGGAAGCGACAGCTGCATCACCAGTAACATTAGAACCCTGCAAAACATATAACTTGACAATCTTTCTCTGCCCTTTCATCACAACAAGGGACCCTTTGAAAATCTTTAAAACCCCACTTTTAGCTTTGTATCTGTACCCTTTTGAATCAAGAGTACTCAACGAAATTAAATTTATTTTCAATTCTGGAACATGTCGTACGTCACTAAGTGTTCTAACAACTCCATCAAACATCTTAACTTTAATTGTTCCAACACCTGCGATTTTACACGAAACATTATTTCCCATCAAAACAACACCTTCAGACATTGTTTCGTAAGTTGTAAACCAATCCTGATTGGGACTCATGTGGAAGGTGCAGCCTGAATCAAGTATTCATTCCTCACTTACTTTAAAATCATTGACAGAAGCGACTAGAAGTTCACCATCGCTGTAGTCTTCTACAACATCAGCTTCACCGAAATTTTCTGGTTGTTTTCCCTTTTGATTCGCAGCCTCCCTTTTAATCTCATTTTGTAGCTTATAGCACTCAGATTTAATGTGTCATTTCTTCTTGCAGAAGTTACAAGTTTTACCTCTGTTTGAAGACTTCGATCTACCCTTAGATTTACCACGAGATTCCGTTCTTGTGTCCTACCACGATCATCATCAGCATTCCGATCTTGTCTTCTACGAATAATGAGACCCTCTCCCTGAGAGTCGGGTTTAACTATAATATGCTTCATCTTATCATACGAGGTTAAAGAATCATAAACCTCATCAACTGTGAGAGACTCGCGGCTATATAAAATCGTATCTCTAAAGGTTGAATAAGACGGGGGCAACGAACAAAATAGAATCAACCCTAGATCTTCCTTATCATACTGAACCTCCATGGCCTCCAAGTTTGAGAGAATTTCTTTAAACACTGTTAAGTGTTCGTGTACAGACACACCTTCCTCCAAACAATGAGCATAAAGACACTGCTTCATATGCAACTTGCTTGTTAGAGTTTTCGACATACATATTTGTTCTAGCCTCTTCCATAATGCAGCGGCAGTCTTCTCTTTCATCACATCCTGCAAAGTTTCGTTGGACAAATGCAGATGTAATTATGTTAATGCCTTTCGATCCTTACGCTTCTTCTCTTCATCTGTTAATATCGAAGGCATCTTATCTATCCCTACAGGGCATCCTCCAGATCTATCTGCGCAAGAACTGCTTGCATCTTATTTTGCCACAATGCAAATCTAGTGTTGTGATCCAACAGCGGAATTTCATACTTCAAAGACGCCATTACTGTGATTGAGATGAACAACCCGGAAGCTCGGATACTAATTTGTGAAAAATAAAATAAAGAACACACAAATTTTACGTGGAAACCCTTTCGGGAAAAAAATCACGGGCAAAGGAGAAGAAAATTCACTATGTCGAAAAATTTTGAATCAATACAAGAGGAATAGACCATGTCTATTTATAGGCTTGTAAAGCCATATTCTAGTAGGATTGAAACGCATTATCCTAATCAATATAAAATAGATGGAGTTTAATAAGGTTTAAAAAACCTTATTCTAAAATAAAATAAAAGAAGTCTAGTTCTATATGGATTTTACTTTTATTTTATTTTCCATCGTATTTTATTTAAATAAGAATTCGGGTCACTTAATTCTAACAGTATTAAAGTAAAGAGTGATGAATATGCTAAATGGTATAATTATAATAAAAGTATGATTTAGTTTCAAATTGGTTGAAATGGATTGGCTGGTTTAGGTTGGTTTTGATTTTAAAAATTGCAGGGAAGGTTGAATATTTATAAAGGAGTTATATTGAGCTTATAAAAAAAATTTGGGATTTTGCTAAAAATTTCCTACAGTTTCGGTTTAATTCCGGTTTGGTCCCGAAGTATGTTTTGGACTTTGGAGGTCCATCTAAAGGACGTTAGAACATATTTCGGTAAATGAACAGTATTTAATTCGTAATAACGGAAAATTAATTCGGTAAATTCTGGTGATGCCTCATACCCTATTTCGACGACGAATACAGGTAAAGGGTGTTACATTTGGAGATCCGTTTATCTAATACAATATGTTTTATACATATTTCATAATCACATTATACCAATATATCAATATGAATGTTATGTGTATGCTTAATGTCATGTCATGGTTAATTGTTGTAGTACGCCTTCTTTTAACCATGAGTATGTGTTTACATGTAGCATTCTTGAGCACTCACTGAGCTTGAAAAAGCTCACTCTCTTTGTGATCCACCAAATGATCCAAAGCAAGGTAAATTATCTAGAGTATGTGTTGTGTTTTCAATTTCAATAAGGAAGGCAATGTGAGACCAAATTTGAGGGTTTTAGACTTTATTAATTGCTGGTTTGTAAATGGACTTTTAAGGTCTGTTTTAAAGGACTTTAATGCTTGAATATGTATGTCTGTTGAAGTTGCATGATGAATGGTATGTATGTCCACTGGTGAATCGATGATATAGTTGTTAAAATGGTATGTTAAACATTTGGATTAGTTTTAAAAGTTATATTGGTGTAAAATGAACCTATTTTGCACTTAGAAATGCATGAGATGCAAATTTGACATGTTAAGTGATTGAATTGTGACTTTAGATTGCATGCTAGCATAGCAATTTACTTAAGATGTCAAAGTATGTTAATGTATGATTTAGTATGATTGAGCATGATTTATATGATCTATGAATGTTATATGATATGTTAAAATAGAGAAATTGACATGAAAGCGCATAATGGAATGTTTGGTATTGATTCAAAGTGTCAAATGCAAGTTTTGGGTTGTTTCTACTGAAATTTGCAAGTGACGTCGAGACGACGTTCGAACGTCATCGGGACGAGGGATCGTTGTCAAGATTCCCAATGCTGCGTTGTCGTGACAAGAGGTAACTCCTAGGTCACGTAGTTTGACGAGGTAAATCGCATGGTCACGACGATACTCTGTGAGTGTTTCTGGCATGTTTTGTTATCTTTGCAATTTAGTCCTAGTTTTTGTGCTATGCAATTGGAGTCTTTAAATGCTATGAAATGCCATGAAAATTTGCATGATTAAGTCTTGTATGGTTAATTTCATAATTCTACCCTCCATTTTACAAAAAAAGTTTTTCAATATATTTTACTAAATTTATGATTTAATCCTTTAAACTTTATTTTGAAATTAAACGAGCATTACTTATCGATTTCAGTTGATTCTTTCAAGTATAGTCTTAATTAAAATGCTTTAACGATATGCGCGTTCAATTTAATGTTTTAAGTTTGTTTGTATATTGCTTGTGAAAAGACAATTTCACCCCTGATGTTGTGTTGATTAGAGTAGCGCGGTGGAAACATGAGTTAAGGCTTATATGTTTACTTTGAACTATATGATTGATGTTTATGCATATAAATATGTTAGCTTGCATATTGTATGGTGTGAATGATGATTTTGTGGTGTGTTTGATGGTTGATAAGGAGAGTCACGCAAGTGATTAATGTGACATTCTGAATTCAAGTCGGACTGTCCCGACCGGGTTTGAGGCGCCACAAAACCCAACTGATAACTTGACCCGAATATTAAAACAGCAAGACAATACGATGGTTAATAACACTGAGTGAAAAAAATATTAAAAACAAACAATTGTCAAGATTACGACTTTAACAAGAAAAAAAAACTGTGTTCTAACAAGGTTAGAGCATTTATTTAAGCAACCAAGTACATAGGGCTGCCTTCCAACACAAATTTAACACATCCCTGAATCCCTACTGGTGAAGGAAGAAATTAGCCACAATCAAGGGCTTTACTCCTCTCCACTTTTCTGACTGTAATTACAGGACCTAGAAAGTAGAAATGCAAATGAACTCTCTGAGTCATCAAATGGTGGTCGAGGGAACTCATGAAACCCACCAAAATTACATGTATCAAAGCTCAACGGTGAGAAGTAACCAACAGCATCATCAATCCCCCCTTTAATGTCCATACTACTACTTTGAACCTCACTTTCACTAGAAACATAAGAGGAAAGGTTGAAATTCACGCTTCCAACCTTATTAGTGGCTCCATCAGATGTTCCGGCGGGTGCTACTTTAATTTCATCTGAAGGAATGGCTGGAGTGTGACCTTGGAAAAGAGTGATATGCCCAAACAGCTTATCTTTCCTTGAAAACGTGGTGCCGCAAGAACAAAGCCACTTATCCTTACCACAATGCTTCTCATGAGTTTTCAGATCAGCAATTACTGAGAATTTCTTGGTATTGCATCTGCTGCAAATGTAGCTCTTGTCACAGTGGGTTCTCTTGTAATGGTTTTTGACGCATAAAATGGTCTTCAGTGGCTGAAACTTTTTGTGATCCTTGTTCCGCTTGCAACCAGCATAAGGGCAGGAATACCTCTTAATAATAGTTGGTTCAGAGCTGGATTCTTTAGTGGGTTTCGCAAGGGCCCCTGGTGTTTTGTACTCGTCTCCATGACCCCTCATATGCATTCGTAAATTTGCATCTCTCTTGAATCCTTTTCCACATATAGTGCAGAAATGAGTGTGGGGCGCAAGGATTTCTTCCTTTTCTAACTGCAGTATCTCATACGTGCCAGGCAAAAGGTTTTCTCCTTCCTCAGCATCTTCCTCATCTTTCAATTCATGCTCCTCGACTATATGATTATTCTGCTCGTTTCCATTGTTACTAGTAATATCAATAGAATTTGGCGGCTCAGAGACTTTGCTTCCACCAGCATTTTGTGGCTGAACCCCATCATTCAGCCTTTGTGCAGAAGAAGGGAAGACAACTCCACCAAACTCCCCACACTGTCCCAGAGATGTAGTGGCTGCAGAAAGTGTTTGCTTTACAGACGAGAGAAGACTACCAGCAGTAGATATCAGCTGAATTATAATTGAAGTGAGATCCGCAGTAACTAGCTGTTGCTGCTGAACAAGAAGTTCGTCTGGTCGCCCCAACACTTGACCCTTCTGCGCAATGATTAAATACACCAAATCCTGAAGCTGATGGATCTTCTGCTCAAGGAATGAGAGATTGTTTAGCATTGCACTTGGATCCCAATCTTGGATTTTACTGGCTTGTTGAAGCAAGTCATTAATGGAACCATCTTGCATAGGGACTTTGATTTGGTTATTACACAACAACAAAGATTGAGTTTGACAGGTCTGGTTGAATGCCTGGAAAGGAGGTTCGATCCTGGTGCTGTAATCTAAAGTGGATGATGGATCTTCCCACTTCTGCTGATGCTGTGTATTGAAATTAGTAGAAGACGCGCCTTTGGGAACTTCCTTTTGTAGCTCATCACATACCCTCTCTTTAAGATCCATTTTCGGGCCTTCTTAGATATCAAGATATAAATACGGGCGAAAACTGGAAAGCATCAAGGGATTCAAAAATGCTAGTAAATTTTCCAACAAATTTGAATAGAGAAATAATGAAAAATGGCTATCAAATTTGAGGGGGACGCAGAAAGAAGGAACAGTTGAGGCATCAAAATCGTAACAGAATCATATTACCCCAAATCCGCAACGTTCATCAAGAAAAAAGATCAAATTTCACAGCCAAGTTGACTGATCAAATCAAACAGCCTCCATTCTTTTCCACCATTAAATTACTAAAAACTGCCTTTTTTTTTCTTTCCCATTCAAAGTCATAAAAGAAAACAAAGTAACTGAAGAGTCCTAGAAGTGCAGAAAAATAAAAACTGGTTTTCTAAATTGAAAGTCAAATCACCGTTAACTCTTCCTTAGCTTGAACCAAAACCCCAGAACTCATTTGAAAGCTCCAGCAAGAGTTTTAACCCTTACCAACTTGAATCAAAAAAAAAAATCCCACTTTCTTGTTAGCCAACCCCATTTTCAAATAATTTTTTGACACATACCTAAATCCCCTCTCCCCAATCAAATTAGTAATTTAAAAACTCACCATAGCATATCAAAATTTATTAGAAGCAGAAACAGTTGAAGCAAGTAAATTAGAAAGATCCTAACATTCAGCTAATACCCAGATGCAAAAATCCAATCTTTAGAGATAACAAAGCTTAAAAATTAAAACTTTAAACTAAAGGTTAATTAAAAAAAACAGTAACAAAAGAGACTTACAAGATTCAAGATGGCTTGGATGCTCTTCAGCTCATGCTTCTAAAGAGACGGAGAGGAAAAAAAAGAACAGACGGTCGACCCAGTCAATTATTAGAAAAAAGGATCACAAGATGGTTACTGGGTGGTATGTGGGACAATAAACACGTCAACCCCATTAATCAAAACCGTAAGAGTCCCCTGCGACGTTAACATGCGCAGTAGCACCGTCGATTTGCCAGACACTGGTCCCCATGTGCACCGCCGCGTCTAATAGCCCGAGCAGACTTCGATCTCAACCCGAGCAGATTGGCCCTCCAAATCTTCTCTGAATTTAACACTTTTATATTGTTTATTATTGCGTTTGTGGTTTGTTTCGCTTCAACTAAAATATATATTTTTTAGATTACTGCGGTAAAACTAAAAAGTATCAGGCAGAAAAAATGGATACATTTTAAAATATGTAAATTAGTTTTTTTTTAATTTTTATCATGACGTTACATATTAATTATTTTTAAAATTTTGCTTAACAATAATTGTAAAAAAATATTAAAAATAATCAGCATGCAAGCATATAAGCTGAATTCCATGAGCTCAAAAATAATTGATGCAGTCAAAAAACAAAGTAATTGTAATCATGAACAAGAGCCTGAATCACCAATAAAATCTTCAAAATCATTAACACCGTCAGAAGAAAAAGCCTTATCAAACCCAACTCAGATTAACCCCTCCTTACACCACCAGCCCTGCAATCCAAAACAAAATTACTTCTCCAATGTCTCTCAAACTCCAGCCACCTCCCAAGAAAAAGAGCAAGTAGAGCACAATATCCATGATTTAATTACATCTTTATCTCCTTGATGCTTTTACTAATTGATGGTTTAATATTTTTAATAAATTATATTTTTTAAGATTTCTTTTAGAATTATTGTTAAGAAATTTTTTGAAAAAACATTTAAAATTATATTTTATTTATAGTTCAGAGTCTAAATTAGTAATTAACCACTTAAATTAACATTTCATGATATCATTTAACAGAGAGGTTAATTTGCATATTTCGATATGTATAAAGACTAATTTTCTCTCTTTTTTTTTTCAATGGAGAGATTTCCCTAATACTTTTACTAATTATCCACAGAATATATTATAAAATCATAATTCATTAATATACCGCAATTAAAATAATAGTATGGTTTGAGTAGGATTGCATTTACATGAATTAAATCAACTCAATGAGCTAAGCTTTTAAGTAGAATATTACATAATTTTCCTATATGGAATAAATACTTTATCAATTATTATGTTTAAACTCCGTTATTCTTTTAGTAAGTAATTGGCAAAACAGACTTAAACTTAAAAGCTTGTTTGTACTAATTTGAGTTCATAATGATCAAAATTTAAACTCGAAAAAGTTGGAGTTCAAAAAAATTTGAATTCAAGACAACTCGAGATAAAAAAACCCGAATTTAATAGAACTCGAGTTTGAAAAAATCTAAGTCCGAAATTAATATAACCTAAACTCGAGATAAATCTAAATCAAAACCTAAATTTATAATCGAATAATTATAATAATTAATATAATTTTATAATTCTAGTTTAGGTTGTGTATAAGAAGATGTTGTAAGAATTGATGATATCTGTTGGGAGAATGGTATGAGAAGAAGCTTCTTAAGGAAGAGAGTTGCATTTGATATTAGTAAACCATTAGTTGTTGGATATTGGGTACCTAAGGAACGCAAAGAGAAGACCGAGGGAACGGTGAGATAAGAAAAAATAATTTATTTTTGTTTTGTGTGGAGGGTTAAGACATGGATAGAGGAATTGTAAATGGGGGAAAGATAGATCTCGGGGAGATTTAAGTAAAAAGAAAATTGGCTTATTAATGAAGGCAGATGTGGTTAGAGGAAATCTACAAAGTTTGGGAATAAAAAATACATAAGGATTCGAAGGAAAAGCTAGTAGTAGTAGAGCATACCTTAACAGAATTTTAGGTTTATTTTTTAGGTTCGAGTTCAGCCCGAAAAATGAGCTTAAGATTTTGTCCAAATTCGATCCGAATTTTAGATTCTAAACTCAAGTCTGACCCATAACAAAATTTTAAAATTATTTTATTATATAAAATAATTTTAAAAAATATAATATAACAAATATACTTAAAAACGTTAAAATAAATATTTTCTAACAAATTAAAAATACATTAAAAAAAGTTTATAGTAAAATAGTTACAACTAAAATAGTAGTAAAATTAATAATAAAACAAAAGTTCTATAATATTCAAATAATATTAAAAACAACAGTAAAACAACACCAAAAATAATACAAAAAAAGCAAAAAACTCCAAAACATCACTAAAACAACCAAAATAGCACAAAAAAACATCATGCAATATGTAATCAACCAATCAAAATATCTGTATATCAACCAATCAACATTTAATTTTATAACAAGCTATAAATTGTAAGCTAAATTAAATTGTTAACAATTAAGAAGGTAACCTAGAAAGCAATTGAGAATCATCGTCCTCATCATTTTCATCATTTTCGCAATCAATTCCTAATATGAAATAAGAATAAATAGTTAGATATCAAATTGATGAAATGTTATAAAATTATAACAATAAAACAATAAAGAATTACCTGTTGAAAATCCCTTAGCTTGCATCCAATCATCAAAGCAAATAACTGCTTGAACTGTTTTTTTGTTTAAGTGAACTCCTCAAAGGTGTGATAACTTCATTCCCTATATAAAAGCTGACTCAGAAACTACAATCGATATTGAAATTGCCAAAAGATCACGAGCCAATAATGAAAGCTCATGATATCTGTAACACCCAAAGCTCGCCGAGTTGTTTTGACCTGAATCTAGTGTGTCACATTAACCACTGGAGTGACTTTTTATTAACTCTCGACCTAACCTCCAACACACCACAGATTTACAGCATGAAAATGTGCTAAGTTATCACAATGCAACAGTAGTGTCATAATAACATGTACGAAACAGAAGATGTAACACCCCAAACCCGGCCCAGACGTTATGGCTGGATCCGACATGCCACATCGAAGCGTTCAAAACATTTTATATTGTTGATCCAAAAAAACCTACTTAGTGTTTTAAAAGATAATTTCATTATAGGTTAAAGTGAATGGAAGCTGTGCACCAGGTAGGAAACCGGAAAAGAGGTGGTGAGTCCATCGGACTACTTAAGTACCAAGCTCCTTTCGGATCCAATCCTAGACATGCATACCGCCATTGCCACACCTTAACGTCATAGATATTTCTAGGAAACCGATTTGATTATGTCATTTTTAGGAAAAGTGATTAATTTTGGAAAATACTTTCATTGCGGAAGCTTTGCTTGTTGTCGTGTTATTTTGAAATCAATTGTTATTTTTGAAAACGCGCCCTAAAGCTATCGAATTTCAACAGTTAAAATAAGTAATACCTATCTTAGTAATACATATTAAAACCATCGAAAATAATTAAGCGGCCTTATTACATTTAAAAACCCAAAACTTCAAACGTAAATAATAGGATGTCCAGTTCACCAGAAGAAAACCAAACTTTCAGAACGGGTGGCCACTCCGAATTCCTTCACAGCTCCAAGCCCACTATGGTTGGGGATTTCCTGCATGGATGAAAATAAAAGGGGTGAGTTTGGGGAAACTCAGTGTGTAAGGAAAACCCATTCAAAGCCCAAGTCAGCTCAAGCCCATTGGGCCTAAGCCTATTCAGGTAACAGTGATACTGGGCCAGAGCCCTTTTCAGATTACAATAAACTGGGCCTTAGCCCCTTATTCAGATAACAGTATGGCCCATAGGCCTATTTCAAAATACATGCAACATCAATAAACATATGCAAGCCCATTTGGGGAGACTACTCAACCCACCAGCCACTACACTCCACCCGTACCAGCCATACACTCCATGTGGGGAATAGCTCAACCCACCCAGCCCAACACTCCACAGTTGCAGCCTTGCTGCTCAGTTAACAGTAAATTGAGGCAAAGCCTCCAGTACGTGGACAAGCCACTTTCAGTACTTCCTCCGTCAATATCCCAATCCCATGCATCAGATAATAACAACATGGCATGCAGTAAATAACAACAGTCAAACATGCATTTAGGTCAATTTAACCCTAGGGGTATTTCAGTAATTTTGCACCTAGGGGTATAATAGTAATTTTTCATACATAGGGGTATTATAGTAATTTAGCTGTTTTTAGGGTTTTTCATGCATATTCCTACTTTTCACGTACTAACAGAATCACGTACCGAGGGTTCTTACCGAATTGGGCCCGTTGGCCCATCATTCCAATTTTGGCCCATTAAGCCCAAAAATATCGAGGGCACAGAAATCATGCACTTTGCAATCCAAATTTTGCAGCTTACCAAAAATATTAATCGATTTACCTCACGAGCATTCGCACACTCGCAAATCTACAAAATACCGGTTTTCGACATTTCGGCTTTTCGACTTTTGCCGATCGAGACTAAGAAAGAGGGTGTTAGTTACACACCTGTTTGCGACGATATGCTGACGAGATCCACACACGAACCACCTACAATTGGATTACTAACACGTTAATCTAACTATTCAAATACAAACTACGTATTAACCCCTTACAATATTCGGCCAACCACACCTACAGATCATAGTAAGCTTATAAGAAATCAATAAGCAACTCATTAACAAATTTTTGTCAATGTTTACCACATAATCATAATTTCATTGCAAGTTGTCTTCCTGAGCAACAGTCACTAAATCATTTATAACTGGAGCTACGAAACTCCAAATCAAGTGCCGTTAATTTTCCCTGAAAATAGACTCATATATCTTCTATCCATAAAATTTTCAGAATTTTTGGTTTGGCCAATCAATACCAGATTTTTCTTAAATTTTTGCATGTTTCACTGTTTGACTAATCTGACCATTCTTCATTACGAATCAAATTTCTCATTGTACAGAATTCAAAATATGTTCTCATTTATTCCATTTGAAACTAGACTCATTAAGCTTTAATTACATAATTTATGCAGCTTCTAACTCATCTCCCACAATTTATGGTGATTTTCCAAAGTCACGTTACTGCTGCTGTCCCAAGCAGATTTATTACCAAATCACTCTTTCACACATAAGTTGCATGCATGTTTTTTTTTAAACATGTATATCACCAATCAATCATCACATATCTATGATTTTACTTAAGTATAATCTCCATTTCATCATTTTAAAGCACAACATATTAGCCGATTTTTCCCCTTAGCATCTAAGCACATGCATGCTCATTTGTTTGGCTCAACTTCACATATCTTCCATTTTTCATCAAAAGAACATGAAACAACAACCATTTCCTTCATTTTAATTCATGACCAAATGCTCACAACACAACCAAAAACCAAAATATGCTTCAAGAGTTAAGGTAGAACCAAGAAGAACTCATGAACATCAAGATAGAAGCAAACTACCATGAACTTACCTTCAATTTTCTTCCCCAAGTGACTGAACATTCAAGAGCTTTCTCTTCTCATTTCTCTTCTCTAACTTTAGGCTATGATGAACAAAGGTGGACAAAACTTTGTTCTTTTCACCCCTTTTTCTTTTAATAAAATTTCATATTTCATCCATTTAATTCTTTAATACAAAAGACATGAAATTCTTATCATGGAACATTTACCTAACCCATTATCATGGAACATTTACCTAACCCATTATCAATTTGTATCAATTTGTACCATAAATTATGGATATCAAGTGCACATTTTGTCTACAACAACATGATGGCTGGCCACTTCATATAAAATGGGAGGTTTGTCATGCAAATCCTCCTATTTTGCACTCCTATTTATTTGGCCACTTCAATTTAGCCTATAGCATTTTCAAACATTTTCACATAGGTCCTATTTCATAATTTCACTCACAAAGGACAAAATTAAAGCATAAAATTTTGCCAACATTCACAGAATTCCGAAAATTGAGGCGTTACAGAAGACATGTGAGCACATAAAATCTGTGTAAAGAGGAAGGTTCACATGTCAACAAATAGTAAAGGCTTCAGGGTTCGCATGAAGTCATAAACAAAGATTTTTAAGGTTCGCATATTTGAACAAAAATACACAAGTACTTAGAACTCAATATTAAGGCACGCTCAACAACATAGGTTCGCATACTTCATATAACATAGGTTCGCATGTAATATAGGCTTCGCAACAAGAAATGTCATACATTCAAGGGTTCGCATACTTTAATTGGGTTCGCTAACAAGTAAGGTTTTGGTTAATAAGGGTTCGCATGCAAAATCGAGGTTGCAAACTCAAAGGGGTCACATTCATGGATATCTCGCATCAATTCTGGCTTGCATAAGGGGGTTAAGTCATACTCAATCTGAATTTAAAGAACACAAAAGGGCATGCACAAAAGGAAGGATAAAGAAAGTTTAGTTCTTTATTCATACTGAAAGAATTCGACAAAATCAAACAAAAAAGTATTTAACTCTATGGTTCGCGAAAATGAAAAAAAAAACTTAAGGAAAAATTAAGTCTGACAAAAATAGAAAAGTCATTGGACACAATATCACTAATCCCAAGCAAAACAAATACATCACCTTTTTTCAGGATTCGTTGGTACCCATCTTGATAAGCCTTGCTTGGATTAATCACTTTGTCATTACCTTTCGCGAACTATTTACCTGTGAAGTAAGAGGGGAGTGGGTGAACTCATTGAGACTCAGTGATTATATAGGAAACACCAAAGTATGCTTAAAATACGGAGTTAAAACAAAACTTAAACTGAAAATCGTTTCACAAGCTAGGCTCGTCGTGAAGGTGCGAGACCCAGTTTTAGTTACCTGCTTGTCAGAAGAACATATAAGTTTGTAAAATAGTTTCACATGTACTAGTTGAAAATCAAACTTAAAAAATTGGCTTGTTTTCGTAAGAAAGCATAAAATATATTCATGTACTTAACAAGTCATTGAGTTTGTTCTTGTTATTGTTCTTATACTGATTACAAAACATGTTCTTATACTTGTTATATCTGTATAGTTGGATAAGTAGATCTCCTTATAACGCCTCACTTGTGACTCAGAGAGTCATTAACATGTCTCACAAGTGTAGCATAAAACCAAACACTCTTCTATACACCAACATGTCCCTTTGAATGGAGCATAGCTCAACATTCCCTTATCTCTCCAAATGTCTTAGGGCCACAACGCCCAAATCACATAACTTATAACTGAGTACTCACAATCTTTTGGCATGTCAATGTATCGAACATAGGGCTCACATAGGGGTTGAAGGTACGGGGCGAAAATGTGAAGATAATTGATATGCTAATGAGATTGTGGGGTGTCCCTATTTTGGAGAATCTTAAGGAGAACTCTAAGGGTTTTGATGGTTGTTCTATTATAATATCCCTCAACCATTTCAACATACAACACAAATGGAACGTGTTATAGGAACATTTTCAAACTAAAAGCAAAGTTCTTTTTCTAAATAAAACACCATTTAGTAACCATATAAAATTTCTTTAAGACAATACTCAACATTAAAAAAAATAAAATATAATTTGAAATTATTTTGGGTCATTGAACACATCTTAGGACCCATTTGAAATGTAAACCCAATGTTTGAGATTTATCGGCTTAAATCGAGGATTTTCAGGTGGAGGTATGTAAGATTTTACTATAATTAAAACATTAAACAATTTAGATAAAATTATAGATGTTATTACCTTCTTGTTTGCACGGTACGTCTGAGTAAACAATGTGAAACATTTATTAGGTTTTAAAATCAATTTAAAACCATTTAGGAACATTTTCCGGGTGTTCAGAAGTGTTCAAGACCATATACAAGCCCAAGAAGCAATACATATCACTAATAATATGATTTAGTGTCAAATCATTTATCACATTAATTTAAAACTAAAATTATACCAGTCAAATTGAATTTTTTTTACAAATATTAAATTATTTATATAATTTTATTATATATTATATTTTTAAAATTTGTATTTTTTATTATTTTTAATGGTGTTTAGTTAATTTCTAACATTAACTTCTTAAAAATATAAATAGAAAGGGTTATGTATCGAATTAGATAATTTCAACCATAAATAAAACAACTAATAGATGTTGAATGTCTCTATTTTAAAAGCCGAAAACTTTGGTTATAAAGTTTAAGGATCAAATTAATAACATTTGTAAATGTGAAGGATTAAATTATTGAATTATTTAGAAGTTAGATCAAATTGATAGAATGTGCAAGTACTAAGGACTAAATATGTTATTATGTTAGAAAAAGGCTTTCATTATCAATTTAATAGCGGTTGGCCAAAACAGGAACAAACTTAAACGATAAAGCCTAAATTGAAAATTTTTAAAGTTTGTTGACCAAAACCAGAATGTTACCCTAGTTTGGTGACCATTTGTATAGTTTACCCTCAACAAAATTTACATTTTATAAATTTTTACAAATTTTTAATTTTTTAACAATTTTTTTAAAATTTTTTAAATAAAATTTAAAATTTATTAACTAATTTTTAAAATTTTTTTATTTTTCAATTTTAATAATTTTTAATGATTATTTATCGATCAACTGCCAATCAACATGAGTCAACACTGGTTAATGACAATCAACTTGATCAACTGTGATATGTCATTGATGAACCTGCCATGTCACGGTCAATGTGTCATGTCATTGGTCAACCTATCATGTCATCAATCACATGACACATTCTAGGTGACCAGATTTTTATTAACAGGGTTAGCTTTTAAGTATCAAAACAGGCAACGATGCAAAGTTTACGTACCGAAATGAGAAAAAAATTTAAGTACTAAAATGAGAAAACGAAAATAATTTAGGAGCTAAATTGTGAATTAATTATACCAATAAAAGTTGACGTGTTTGTCTTCTATTTTGTAACAATTTTTTGCTATAACCTCTTGGGTTGGGAATATCTCTAGTAGAAATCTACAATATAATCACTAGCGACCATGAAATTATGTGAGAATTCACCTATTATAGAACTGAGTTTTACAATGGCACCATTAAATTACAGAAGCATATACTACGTATGAGAATGAATTCAAAACCAAACGATTCTTTCGTGCAGGTTGTTGGCTTCCTAGCAACCATGGCCAATATTGGCTTTCTTCAATCTTTTATAATTTGTATGAAACAAAGCTCACTCGGTAATTAAAGGCAGTAGTAGGTGGAGATGATTTTATCTTACATTGAGGATCATCCGTAGCACACTTTTCATCTTGGGCCTTGATTCTGGAGTAACACTGACACAAGCAAGTGCAACTTTCAAGACAGCAAGCATCTGGTTTCTTACCACCAGTGATGTTCTACTGATACTAAAATCAAGGATGTGATCCAGCTTATTTGGCCGCACTGAGTTGCTTAATACCCACTTGGCTAACTCAGTTCCCTCACTAACTGCTGCTTTTCCTGTCAGCAATTCCAGCAATACAACTCCAAAGCTATAAACATTTCCAGCCATTGTTACCCTCATTGTATAAGCATACTCTGTGCACCACCATTAAAACAAAACAGGCTTAGGACAAAAACTCAAAACAGTTCATATTCAAAGGAGATTGTAAAATAAGGATGCATGTCTGCCAGATTTGTTACCTGGAGGAATATAACCTACAGAACCAGCAACTGTGGAAAGGCTTCCGTTGCTCTTGGAAGGGTCAATTACTTTACAAAGCTCAATGTCCCCAACCTGTGGCTCCTTCAATGACTTGAGCACGATGCTTCTGCTTGAAAGGTCTATGAGGAGAATCGGACTTGATGTGCATCCATGCAAAAATGCAAGCCCTTGAGCTACTCCAACTGCTATACTGTAACGGCTAGCCCAATCCAAAGAAGATTTCAAGCTCCCATGAAGAATATCATAGAGGGTACCCTTTGGGGCAAATTCATAGAATAGATATGCACTGTCAACTGTCAATACATAGGCCAGTGGAATCATGATATTTGAATTGCTAAGCTTCCCCAAAGCCTCTATCTCTTGCTCAAATTTATCACGGCTCCCCAGTTGGAATATCTTGTCACTCCACATAAGCTTCTTAACGTAATAGCTTGCTCCTGAAGGCATCATAGCTTTGTAATAGGTCGAAAACCTGGTTTTCAGCACAATGTTTGCAGGGTTTGCAACAGCTTCCATGGCTTTGGTGAAGTCAATATTAGATCTATGGACCCCGTTTGCTGTCAACATGTTGCCTTGAATCACCCGAGGAGGAGAAAGAACTTCCAATGACTGTAATTGCTCCTCATTAACCTTGCTTAAGCGTTTTGAGATCAATAGAAAAACAATTGCAACTACCACTACAGCAAGAACAGCAGCTGCAAATGTGATGACAATTGTCACACCAACTGGTTTTCTTTTTTTACTCAACACTGGAGGACTATCTTTTGGACGATGAAGTTGCGGATTTCCATTTATATCGACCGAAACATGTGGTTTGAATTGAGGAAGATCACCAAAAAGCTGATTATTGGAAAGTACTAGCTGTGACAAGGAAGACAACCTGACCAGGAAATCAGGAACTGTACCTGAGAACCTGTTGTTAGACAGATCCAAAACTTCCAAATCATTCAGTCCGGAAAGAGTCTTTGGAATAGGTCCATCAAAATTATTGAAGCTGAGATTCAAAGAAATCTGCAACTTTTGTGGCATATCAGGAATCCTACCATGCAATTTATTTTCTCCCAGCTGGAGTTCCAACAGAAATTTCAAGTTCCCGATGGCATCAGGTATTAAACCAGTGAGACCATTGTTTTGCAAGTTTAGGCTAATAAGCTTTCCACAGTTGGAAATTGAAGGTGGTATGATTCCATTTAGTGAATTCCAGCTGATATTGAGCACCGATAACATATTCAGCCTTCCAATCTGATTTGGAATTTCACCACTAAGCTTGTTGAGTTGAAGTTTCAGAACCTCAAGTTGGGTAAGATTTAGCAATTCATCAGGCAAAGTCCCATTCAGCTTATTCTGAGCCAAGTTCAACAATGCCAGCTTTCGATTAGAACCAATTTGAGGAGGTATGGTTCCAGTAAAGCTATTGTTATCCAACTCTAAATACGTCAAGCTGGGCAAAGATACAAAGCTCGTAGAAGGAATTGGGCCGCTGAGATAATTGCTACCCAACCTTAACCTGACCAGACTGGAAGAAATGGTTACAGGAATTGGTCCAGTCAACATATTATAAGATAAATCCACAGTCTGCAAGTTTGATCCCAACAGCAACTGCGGTAGAATTCTCCCAGTTATTTTATTATAACTAAGATCTAAAATCTTGAGAGACATTGAGGGATTAGTACTAGGAAGATCAACAAAGTTGTTTTGATTGGCAGAGAAGCGCTGCAATGTTGTAATACCTAAAAGGCCTGCAGGGATTGCCCCATGCAACTGGTTGGAAGATAGAATAAGGGTTTCCAACTTGGTAAGGTTCACAAAAGATTCAGGAATAATTCCATTAAGATGATTCCCATTGAGATCAATCTTTATCAAATTCCCATGCTCCCCAATTTCACTAGCTATTTCACCCGTGAACCTATTCATAGAAAGCTCAAGTTGTTCCAGGACCCTGGATTTTCCAAGGCGGCTTGGAACTGAACCAGTGAAATGATTGAAACTAAGGTTCAAGCTTTTCAGTGCACTCAAACCATTCAACTGAGAATCGATACTTCCATTCAAAGAATTGAAAGATAAATCCAAGGATTCCAATCCAACAAACTTTTGAAAGGTAGGCAAAGAACCAACCAACATGTTCTTGCTAAAGTTCAAGCTCTTTAACCCATCAATCTCTCCACAACTGTTGAAAAACTCAACTGGTATTGAGTTGAACAAGTTGCTGGAAAAGTCGAGCGACTGCAAAGAATTAATCTGGCAAAGCAAGGGTAAGAAGCTAGAGTTTGAGAGACCAAACCCCGACAATGAAAGAGAAAGTATGGAGTCGTTGTGGGGAGCGTTGCATGTAACACCTTCCCAAAGGCAGGGGTTCTGCTCCTTCTCAACATTCCAAGATGAATTTGCAAGCTGGTGAGAAACGGTGATCATCGTGTTGCTCTGCTTTGAAGCAAGCTGACCGGAGACCAAAGGAAATATACAGAAGAGGAAAAAGAAGGATATGCCGTAAATGGAGCTCTTCATTTTAGCTCAATGGGAGATTATATTTCAGCTTTGTTTTTGGTATAAGTTCAGAAAAGGGTCTGGTTTGAGTTGGGGAGGGGAGGAGAAAAGAGAAAGAGAAAAAGAAAAAGATGGGATTTGAGAAATTCCAAGAGGAAATTCATGGGAAAGAAAGATGAGGGATGGGCGTGTTGGGAGTGGAGTTGACCGACTGACTAAAAACGCCACAGATAGACTGAGACAGAGACTGATGACAGCAATGGCCTTTTTCTTGGAAGAGATTGGGTTTCAGATTGTTCATGACTTTCATTCTTACAGGTTCATACTCGCGTACTTTCCATCACCTTATTATTATCATTATTAGCAACGTAATGAGAAAACAATCCATAAAAAGGGAAAGAATTAAAACAAAGACCCAATTGAATTCAAAGTCTTCGTTTGAGTGTAAGGAAAACTGGAGAGCCCACTTTTGAATGCTACTGTCTGCATTTAGAAAACGCGTTTCAACGACTTTTTTATTACCTTATGGATCACGTCCTTGGAACGTAAGAACTGGGATTAACTTTTTTTTTTAATTCCACGTCACTTATGATAATTATTACAATTGATATAATAATAACATTAACTCTCAACATTTATACATTATATCAATTTAGTCTTGATTTTAAAAAATTCAATCTTTAATATTTACACGTTATGTAATTTAATTTTTTTTGTGTGATTTGCTTCTCTTTATAACTCTTTCACCTAAAGAGGTAAAAGAAAAAAAAAATTATCAACTATATTTGATTAAAATATACAAAATATGGAAACAACAAAAAATTTAAGATAATAATTTTCACTTTTTTTCATTCTTTTAAAATTAACCCTCAATATAGTCAGGGGCGAAGCCAGAACAAATTGTTAGGGGGCTGGATAAAATTTTAATTTTTTATAGTTTATATCTTTATAATTTATAAATGATTAAATCAAATTTTTATAATTTTAAGGAGGCCAAAGTACAATTTTACCTTTACTAATTTAAAATTCTTAAAAAATTTTAAAGGCTAAAAGAGCAAATTTACATTTTAAGGGGCCGAGGCCCATGCCAACCCCCCTAGCTTCGCCCTTGAATATAGCCTGCCTTCTGGCACGTCTCTATCTGCCGTTTTTGTCATGTTTGGGTTTTCTTTTGGTTCTTTTGGTTTTCTTTGGTTTTTTTTTTGTTTTTCTCTAGTTTTATTCCCCGTCTTTTTGTTTTCTCGCCTTGGTTTTGGTTTTCTGCTGTTCCTGAAGGGTTTTTATTTTGTGAGCTATAACTTATGGAAAGAGGGCCAGCGAATCTAAGTTTGGAGAACAGTGAAATGGATGTTTTTTCTATTCAGATTGGGAACGAAGCATAGGATCCAGCATTTAGTTTCTGTTTGGTGGGATGTTTTCTAACTGCTAGTGTGATCCAATTTCTAACCATGAGAAATACATTGGCAAATATCTGGCACCCCTTGGAGGGTGTTCAAATTTCAGATTTGGGTGAAAAGCGATTTATGTTCAAGTTTTTTAACGAAGTGGATATTCATCGTGTTATAACAGGGGTTCTTGGACTTTCAACAATCATCTATTGATTTTCCATAGGGTTCAAGAGAATGAAGGTCTAATGTCTATTCCTTTGGTGTTTTCCGACTAGTGGGTGCAGATTCATGATTTCCGGGGTTTATCAAAGAGTCAATGGCGATACAATTTGAAAATTTCATTGGTAAATTTATGGAATATGATATGAAGAATTATCTAATGGCTATAAAAATTTTCTGCGAATTCGCGTTCAAATTGATGTTAAGCAGCCTCTAAAGAAAAGAAAAAAAATCAAGTTGTCTGAATCGAAGTTTATTTATGCAAAATTCAAATATGAAAAATTAACTTTATTTGCTTCTTATGTGGCTGCCTTGGTCATGGTGATAGTTTCTGTCCTATAAAGTTACAATATGGGATGCAGGAAATGGAAATTGAGTGGGATTTGACTCTGAGGGCGCAGCCGAGGAAGACTACCACCGCTAATAGCATCTAGCTAAAGGAGGAGGGAGAAAATTCATTTTTTGGAAAGAGCGGTACTAATGTGCAGCTTGGAAAAAATTCTAGGCATAATCTTGGGAGAGGATCATGGGTAGATTTTAATTCTATTCTTGGAATTAATTTGGAAGGTTTCAAATCTTCAAATGATTCAAATTAGAGGCAGGAATCACGCCACTTTTTTAGGAAAGATTTGCCTCATTGTCAAAGCCAACAGATGGAATTTCGTTTGAATGGAATAGAATCAATGAAGGCCTGGGCTGATGTGGATTGTGTTACGGATTAGAATTGACGAGAATGGATTGTCAGTTGGAGGAGGACCCAATTTCCAAAGAAGAGGGAAAGAAAAGACAACGGTCTGATTTTTTAATTTCCAAGGTTTCCAATGTTCAGGATTCGTTGGATATTAATGGGGTTATTCAGCTCACCAAAAACAAGTATCGGCGGCTACCAGTGGGTATGCCAACAGGAAGTCATGAAGATTTTATGCAGGAATGTTCGCGGATTGGGGAGTTCGCGAGCAATACGTCGTCTTCAGCATATGCTAAAAATTTATCATCCCCATATTGTCTTTGTCTTCTCTATGGAGACAAAGTTGAATGCTACTCGAATGGAAAAAGTTAAGAGACATTGTGGTTTTTTAATGGTTTGGACTTGAGGGGGCTTAAGCCTTAGGTGGAATGGCGGTTAATTGGTAACATTGAAAAATTTCTTAAAAAATCATATTGATGTGGAAATTCTAGAAGAGAAAGGTACACCAAGGTGGCGTTTCACGGGTTTCTATGAAGCTCCAGATGTAAAGGATAAAGCTGTTACATGGGATTTGCTTCGACGTTTGGGGAGGAATAATTCGTTACAATGGTTGGTTGGAGGAGATTTTAATGATATTCTTTTCGCTAATGAGAAGTAAGGGGGAATTTAAGGGATGAGACTAGAATGGAGGTTTTTCGCAGAACTTTGGAAGATTTTCAGTTAGTGGACATTTGTTTCTTTGGACCATGTTTCATTTGGGAGAGGGGACGCGTATTGGAAAACAATATAAGAGAAAGAATTGATAGGGGTGTTGCTACGGATGCATGGGTTCAACTTTTTCCATCGTATTCTCTGAGACACATTCCTCACTCATTTTTGGATCACTGTCCTTTTGCTTATCGAGACGGAGGTAGGAGAAATGAACAATAGAACTAGTAGATTTCATTTTGAAGCGTGGTGGGTTTTGGAAGAGTCTTGTGAGGATGAAATTAGAAAGCTGTGGGAAGTCAGCTCGGGTTCTTATTCAAATCATATTTTAATGCTAGCTAAAGTTTTGCAAAATTGGGCGTACAAGATTAAGGCTATAAGAGGTCATGAAGTCAAAAGATTAAATAGGAGATTGGAGGCTCTGAATTGTGTTGAGCGTTCAGAGGAATCTTTGGTCGAGCTTATTGATATCAAATTACACCTAAATATGGATATGGAAAAGGAAGAACATTTTTTGGAGCAACGAGCAAGAGCGAATTGGTTAATATTAGGAGATAAGAACATTTATTTTTTTCACAAGTTTGCTTCTCAGAGAAGGTGTACAAATTGTATTCGTGGTTTGCAAAGAAATGATGGTTCTCTTGCTACAGATTGTAGTAAAACTGGGAATATTGCTTGCAATTATTTTGTAGATCTTTTCGAGTCTCGCTACATAGGAAACTTGGATCATATCTTGTCGGGGTTACCGCGTTGCACCTCTGACAGTATGAATCAAAGTTTGGTGGTTACTTATACAGAAGAAGAAATTATTATGGCTTTGAAAGGAATTGGGCCCACAAAAGCTTCAGGACCTGATGGTTTTCTGGCAATCTTTTACCAAAAGTATTGGCACATTATTGGTAAAGATACCAGCATGTTCTGTTTGGATATTTTGAATAATGGTAAAGCTTTGGATGAGATAAATAGAACACAGTTGGTTCTAATCCCCAAAATCTCGAATCCCCTCAATTTGAAGAGTTTTTGACCGATTAGCCTTTGTACAGTAATTTATAAAATTATTGCCAAAACAGTTACTAACCGTTTACAAAAAGTGTTGGATGATTGTATTGACAACTCTCAAAGTGCCTTTGTACAGGGTAGACTCATTACTGACAATGTTTTGCTGGCATATGAAGTACTTCATTCTTTTAAGAACAAAAGAACAGGGAGGAAGGGTTTGATGGCTCTTAAGCGCTGGATATGAGCAAGGCCTATGACCGTGTGCAATGGCCTTTCATTAAGGGTATAATGTTAAAAATGGGTTTTGGTGTTCCTTTAATTGATTTTATCCTCCACTGCATTAGTTCTGTCCAATTTTCAATTTTGTTTAATGGTAAAGAAGAGCCTAATTTTAATCCATCAAGAGGATTATGTCAAGGGGATCCTTTAAGTCCTTATTTATTTTTATTCTGTGGAGAGGGGCTATCTGCGCTAATGAGAATTGCGAGCCAGGAACAAAAAATTTTGGGTGCAAAGGTTTGTAGATCGGCTCCACCAATCACCAATCTTAGGTTTGCGGACGATTGTATACTGTTTGGAGAGGTTTCAAATAGGTGCATTCAGGTGATTTGAGACATATTAAAAGAATATGAGCTTTGTTAGGGTCAGTGTGTAAATTTTAAAAAGTCCACGGGCTTTTTCAGTTCAAATGTGAATGATCAAGATAAAAACTTGGTTGTTCTGTCTCTTAATGTTCAGTATTCGAGTGAGCCAGAGAAGTATCTGAGTTTACCGAATATGGTGGGACGAAAAAAGAAATAGGCTTTTCAAACCTTGAAGGACAGTTTGAAACAGAAGATCAACAGTTGCAGTATACAATATATTTCTCAGGGTGGAAAAGAGATATTTATAAGAGCAGTTTTACAAGCAATCCCTACTTATACAATGTCTTGTTTTCCTTTACCAAAAATGTTATGTGTGGAGATGAAAAATATATTAGGGGGTTTTTAGTGGCAAAAAATTCATAGAAAAAGAGGACTGCACTGGTGTGATTGGAAATCGTTATGCCTTCCAAAGGAGGAAGGTGGGATGGGGTTCCGTAATATGAATCCTTTTAATATCGCGTTATTGGCAAAACAGAGTTGACGCTAATTCTTTACTAGCGCGTAATTTGAAGGCCAAATATTTTAAAAATTCAGATTTTTTAAATTCCAGTTTAGGAAACTTACCTTCTCTTACCTGACAGAGTCTGTGATCTGCAAAAGAACTCATTATGAAGGGATTGGGGTGGAGGATTGGTGATGGGAAGAATGTCTCTATCTGGGGAGATGCATAGGTCCCTGGAAGTAATGATTTCAGAGTTTAAAATTTAAATGCCAATTCAAGTTTGTCCACAGTATCAGATTTAATTGAAGAAAACACGAGAGAATGAAAAGCAGAGCTGATAAACAATACCTTCCTGGCAAAGGATGCAGAGCGAATTCTATGTATTCCTTTATCCATAAACCAGCAAAAAGATCATATAATCTAGCGAGGCCAGCTGACGGGGGATTACACAGTTCGGAGCAGGCACAAACTACTTTTACATGACGAGCAGAATCAAACACAATCAAATTACAGGCAATTTTACAAAAATATTATGGAGCCTTGATCTACCTCCAAAAATTAAAATTACAAACTAGAGGTTTTTTTTGTAATTTTATGCCTACTTTTTGTAATCTAAACTATAAAAGACTGATGGCATCCGCAAATTACCGAAAGTGCCAAAATGAGGTGGAAACGAGAGAGCATGTATTCAAAAAGTGTCCTGTTGCAAAGGAGACGTGGGAAAAGTTAGGTTTTAACTGGCCAACTCCTAAGGAAAATGCTAGTTTTGAAGATTGGCTTAAATGCATTTTTGAGTCAAACTTTTTGAATAAATGTAGGGTGATTGCATGTGCTTTGTAGGTGATTTGGACTTCAAGAAACAGGTTTATTCATGAAGGAGAAGAACAAACTGGTTCTCAAATGGCAGATTTTATAACAAACTACATCAAAGAACTTGATGGGTTGAGTATGTGCTTACCAATGAATCGACTTCATTCAGGTAGATGGGTTGAGCTGACTGATCCTTGGGTTAGAATCAATTTTGATGCTGCTTTTAACAAGGAAAAGAATGATTCAAGCTCGGGGTTATTGATACGGAATGCTTGGGCAGAGGTGATTTGTTCAAACTCAGTTTTTCATGAAAATATACCTTCTGCTTTTGTTGCGAAAGCAATGGCGTGTCTTCAGGTGGTCCATCTCGAGCTATTTCTCGGGTTGAGGGAAGTTGAGATTGAAGGTGATTCTCGGTCGGTGATTCAGAAACTGTAAGAAGAAAAGGAAGATAGATCAGAAATTGAAGTTTTCATTAAAGATACAAAGCATCTGAGTTTAGGTTTTGAATCTTGTATTTTTCGGTTTATCCCTAGAGAGGCTAACAAGGTTGCACATTTCATAGCAAAAGATGGGTTACAGAAGAGAGAATCAACTTACTTACTGGGCATGGTTACGTCTGGAGTGGTGGAAGCTATGGTGGTCGATCGAAGATGGATAGATTCTGTGGGGGACTGAATCCCCGAATTTGCTGAAGGAAAGTTTTGGGGAAGAAGTTTTTGAATAGTTAAGAGGAGTTGTTGTTTTTTAGAAGTTTTTCTGTGGGAAGTGATGGCTCCTGCAAAAATTAATGGAAACAATTATGTCTTACTGCGTTTTCCCAGGTGTATTTGTTGCTTTTGAGGGATGGGTTTATTAATTGGTTCACAGCTGCTGCAGAAGTCTCTAGAGCTCCCCGTCCTGCTTAGCTGGATCTTTTGTTATTTTCGTTTATGTTTTTCTTTTGCCTGGGCCTGTTAGGCATAGTTTTAGGCTATTTTGTTCTGTTTTGTTTGACCCAAGCCTGCTTGGTCTTTTGGAGTTGGTTCGCTTTTGTTGAATAAAAGATCCAGATGTTTTTACTCAAAAAAAAAATCCTCAATATCATCCAAAAAAAAGAAAAAATACAAAAAAAATAAAAATAAGTTACACAATGTGTAAATGTTGAAAGTTATTTTTTTTAGACTCAAGACTAATTTGACATAATGTATAAATGTTGTGGGTTAAAGTTGCTATCATGCTGATTTTAAAAGCTACCACTATTAGCCAATAAGTGACCAAAAAAGACAAAATTCAACATTTGGGTGACCAAAAAAGAAATTTACTAATAGTTAGTTGACCATTTTGCAACTTTTTTCTAATTGAGTGACCAAAAAAAATTACTAATAATTAAATGACTACTAATATAATATACCTTTATTTTTGGAAAAGAATTTTGAAAACATTAATTTAAAATTCAGGTGTTTTAAGCATAACTATTTTTAAATTAGTTAATATTAAAATATATGAAATAAAAATATAAAAACAATTTTTTATTGTAGTATATTATTAATATTTTGATAAATTAAATATAAATTTTAAATATTTTGAAATAATTAATATAAATTATTTGTAAGATTTAATTTAATATAAATTTTAAATATAAAACGATTTGATTCATTGTTAAAGAAAGTTTTAGATTCCACAAGGAGAATTTTAAATGTGACAATATCTCATTTAGGTAGTGTAAAAAAATACAAATTAAAAAGAAAGAAAAAAACATGTGGTAGTGTTTGATCTTGTTTTGTGGAGTTAAAACATTCTACTAGCAATATGCCAAGAAAAAATGATTTGATACACTGTCAATGGAGTTTTTAAATTTTACAAGTAGGGTAATACAATTGACAAATATCCTATATAAATATAGTAAAATATTATAAAAAAAAGGACACATGACAATTTTTATAATGTTACACCGTCAATGTACCAAATACTCACCCTATACCAAATATTAACCCAACCTTATATATCCTATATATGTAATATTTAAAACCAAACCTCTAATAAAAATGGAAAATATCTTATATGGACAATTTATTTTACGACACATGTACAATTAAGAAGACATGTATGATATTTAAATTTTAAAATATTTCATACAATTAATATGTTATGTTCAAAATATATGAAGGGATAGTAAAATAATAATAATAATAAAGAAAACAAGCTCAAGATTATGACACAAGAATTTTAAACTGATCCACTTCAATTGTTTACTTTTATTACCTTTACAATTAATGATTTTTTCTCAATTTACAGGATATTGTTTAAGCTTTATTGGGATTTTTATCATTTTTAAAAAATTTATGATTTTGTAAGTTTATAAAAATTTAAACTCATTTTCTTCAAAATGCAGTTCGATTTCAAGCCTGAATCTGTTTTGAAGCCGAATCCCTTTCAAAATGCCAATTTGGAATTAGGGTTGAAACCTTAATTCTTTGTGCCACTAGCGTGAACACACAGGGAAAGATAAAACTTTTTTTTCTGACTAATCACATTTCAACAGCGATTAAGAAAATGAATAAACAACTTTTGGAATAAAAAAATCGACCAAACAAGGAGTTAAACCAAAATTTGTTAATTAAAATACAAAGATTAGCAGTTAATACAATTTAGAATAACAAGTATAAATAGAAAACTATCTAATTGCGACTTCACGTGTGTGTCGAGGTAATGGAATCAACATAAATACAAATAAAAATGTAGCGGTTATTTGTAAGTGTGATAGGTCCTTGTAATATTTTTATGTTACAATGGAACATGAAATATTCCAATGGTCGAACCTAAGAGAAAGTGGGTGATAAGGTTATAAATAAAAATGCATGCAAACAAGAATTGTAACTAGCTACTCACTAGTATTAGGGCACGTTTAGTTCGCTGTAATGGAATAGAGCTGTAATGGAATAGAATTGTAATCAGTAATTACAATTAATGGTATTCTTGTGTTTGGTTGAATGGAATGATATTGTAATAGTATAAGAAAAAAAGCTGAAGTGACCAGAGTACCCTTAATAGATTTTTTTAAGTACATAATTATTGTTATTAAATTTTACTAAAATTATTATTAAAATAATAAATAATTTAATCATGTTTTAATATAATTATTACTAAATATAATTTAATAACATTCTTAATATAATCTTTTTTAAAATATGAATTAATAAAAATCATAACATAATCTCATGGGATCATTGTTGCCAAAATTACAAATATTGATCCAAAAGAAATAATTATTCTCATTTTTATATATATGAAAAATATCAAACATTTATACATCAAACAAACCCCATGTTTTAACTTCTCTATAAGACTACCCTAGCTAACCAAAAATTTGTAGACCAAATCAAAAGCCATGCAAAATGGATTCCACCATAAAGTGCTGGAGACATGGGAATATAAATTCCATTGGCAGCCAACCAAGTCATCACCAAAGTTAGATCAACCAATGTATAAATGAACACTAACAAAGCATAATAAACGGTAGTATAATTGATGCAGGTACATAAGGAGTAGGAGCACATGGGAGAATTGCTTTTTAAAGTCTCGGCAGTGGATAAATATTTGAATTATTGAACAACAATGGATTAATTTACACAAACATCCATGGAAAGTAATGACAAAAAGGGATAAGTAGGACTTTTTTCCACATGTTCCCCGGTTCTGTTGTGTTCGAATATTCCTGGAGCTGAACATCATGTACAACACAAGACAATTCTTGTAGCAAGTATGCAAGGCATAATATGTTCCTAAATATCTATTTTTCCGATGATTTCCTCATCATCTGAGGCACCATATTCATCTTCATTCAGTTTTTTGTCACTTGACTTCACTTCTTCTACTCCTACAACATCTTCAGACTTGACATATTTCTCACAGTTTTCTGGTACACGAAAAGAGTCATAACTTATAAGCATTCTAGGAATAAGACAAAAAAGGCATCCTTAAAATGCCATTGCAAAAAGAAGACATGAAATGTATGTTGCATATCAATTAAAACTAGATTTTGAAAGTACATCTACCATAACTTGATCTAATGTTTCCCTGGCCACAATTTCTATAATGTACAGAAAATTGACATATAAAACAATGGCATGAATTAACAGTACGTTTATTTTAGAGCCAAAAATAGAAGAAATAAACAACAAAAACTAAAAATCTATCTCAACAAGATTAAAAAATGAGTAGTAGGTAGCGCAAATGGGTCGTGCGCACGAGTGGAAAGGAGCAAGCTCCCTCAAAATATAATCCAGTTAAAGCTTTAAAAAAAAACCTAACCTGGTTCTAATCAATCTGCAACTTCATCAAAACGTCATAATCATTATAAACTTGCAACTTCATCAAACAAACACAGACAGTTCAATTCCACATCCACTTCCCATATATAAAATTTAAGTTTTCTTCAATTTCAAGGGGAAAAAAAACTAATTAGTGTCCAAAAGTAAACCTAAAAGCTGAACCATACAAAACCATAATTTAGTTTTAATCCATTTCATAATCATAGCTTAAATCATTGTTCATATCTAATTATTATTCTAATTCGCTTTGCAGGTACCATATTTTAAGAGTTTTTGATTAACTTTTATATATTATAACTTTGATTTTCCCTAAATTATGAAATTGGCTTTCATAGGAGCCATTAACGTTCTTCCCCATTGCTCCCTTTCTGCCACATTCTAACCATATTAAAAAATAAACTACAAAAACTAGATGGTAAAGTGCTAGTTTTATCTTATCCAGCAAATGAATAATAATTCGTGTACCCACAATCAAATATCAAAATGCATTTCATGCACTATCTAATCCTCTTTTTCACTGGTTCTTTAGAAGTTTCTAATGAAAAGACAACTTCAGTATTTTCACATAATCATGCTGTCAATAAATGCAAAATGCTGCCTTTGTTTTTTTTTCCTTCACAAAATGTTAATCTTCGTTGCTTTAATTATTCGAATATGAAAATATTTCTGTTAAATGCATGAAAAGTTTATTGTCTTTGGCTTCTAACTGAGAAAAATAAAGATGAGAACCCTAAGCTTAAAAATAACAATAAATAGAAAAAAAAATTCAGAGAGAGGGAGTGAAATTACTGTCTACGCTGCCACCGCCACTTCATGCTCGAAGTCCCAAATTTCCCCATTCTGATATCTCTTGATTCCTTTTTAATGACTCTAACTACCAAAAAGTTCATATAGGGGAAATCGGAAATGCAATGAAAAAGCAAAAAAAAAAAAGAAATAAATAAAGAAAGAAAGAAAAAGGTTGCAACTCTGCAACTAAAGGGTTTTGTTGGCTTAAAGGGTGAAAAAAAAGTTACAACTCTACAACCAAATGATCTTGTTGGCTTAAAGGGTGAAGAAAAATGTAACACCCCTAACCCGTAACCGTCCCCGGAATAGGTTAAGAGCCATTACCGGACTTGTAACTGAATTCAGAACAATCATTTAGCAATTATCATCTCATTTCAGTAACTATCATTCAATCGCATTCAATATGTACTTAAATCAAGTATAGAAAGCTTTAATCATGCATTCGGGACTAAATTTTCAACATCTTTCCCTACAATGTTGAAATTGAATTGTGTTCTATTAATGATTTTTAATTGTTTTAATTCTGTAGCTAACGTCATACCTGAATCCTCGACTAAAAAGGGAAAAGATAAAGTCACCGAGGAATAGCTCAGAATTTCTGGTTTGTATTTCTATAATCCGAATTTAATTATTAATAGTTGTATTTAGATTTAATGCATATGGTAAGTGTTGAGGTGAGTATTTGGCATTTTGATATTGAATTGAATTTACATGTATATGTGATTATATGAAAAATTGATATTGGATATTGATGGCATGCCATAGGATTGGAAGAGTTCAGGGATTTCTTCGACTTCGAGTTGATGAGACACTGGGTGTCAATTTACTACTTCGGATTAATTCGATGAGGCACTAGGCGATAATGCACTAGGTGCCAATTTACTTCAGTTTAGCCGATGAGAAACTGGGCATGATGAGAAACTGGGCATCAAATTATTACTTCAAATTATCCGATGAGGCACTGGGTGCCACACTGGTGTGTTTTGGTTGGATCTGTGTATCCATCCGAGTCCGAGTCGTGTTAATAGGGGCAATGAATAATAAAGTTTTATGATTGATATTGAAATGGCATGGTATGAGAAATGGAAGTGAAAATAGAATCTGAAATATGTTGTAAATATATGGAATATATGAGTTATATACTCATGAAATGAATATGGAATGGATAATATAATTGTATAATGAAATGTGAAATAAATTGTGAAAAACTATTTATATAGCAAGTATGAGAATTGAGATATTTGTGAAACAAATGAAATGTGAGATGGTTGTTGTAAAAATTAAATATTAATATCTATTTATATTTCAATTGTATATTTGTAATTTTTTATCTTTTAAATATTCAGATTATAGAAATACCACTAAGTTCATACTCAGCGTACAGTTTTGTTCTCCTGCGCAGGCTAGGTACTTAATTTTGATCGTCGATTCAGTATCCAACAACAATCCCAATGATGATCGTTTTATGAATCACTAAGCTAGACTACAATCACGACTACGGCAAGCGCACCTATCGAATGGTAGTATAGCTATGGTGAGTTCAGAATATCGTATCCACAAGGACTAAAAGTACTAGTATTAACTATTTTTCTATTATTTAGCCTAAAATAAAAAGGATTTGTTTTAATCTAAAATTAAGTAAACTAATTAACTAATGAACGCGATAGAGAGTGAAGGAAATAATTGAATAAACCAATGATAAAGACAATACCCAAGGAAGAGTCCCTTAGACTTCAATTATTATTCTGACTTTCAATTAAATGATTTATTCACTTGTCTTGATCCGTAGAAATCCCTAAATTATGTTAATATCTCTTTCGAGACTAAGAACAACTGACTCTAGGTTGATTAATTGAAATCTTTTTCTAATTAAAACCTGTATTGTCGCATTAACTCGATCTATGGATTCCCTTATTAGATTTGACCCTAATCCGGCAGATTTATGTCGTCCTATTTCTAGGATTGTAATCAACTCTGCTTAATTATGCTAGATCTACTCTTAAATAGGGATTTTTGCTCCACTAAATAAGCACATCAAACTTGAATTAATATCCTGAAAATATTAAGACAAGAATTAATAACAGATAATTAAGAACAAGAACAATTATTTATCATGTAATTCAGAAAATTAAATAATAAGATCCGTCATAAGTTTCATCTTCCCTAAGTATCTAGGGAATTTAGTTTATAATTTTGGGAAAAAACATCTCAAAAATAGGAAAACAACAAAACATAAAGAAACCCAAAAACTTCAAGAGAAATTGAAAGGAGATCTTCAGTTTTAAAGGAGATCTTACGAGTTGAATCCATGACGTTCTTCGAGTAATTTCTGCTTTCTATTATGTGTGCCACTTTAGGTCCTCTACTAGTATGTATTTATAGACTTTAGAATGCTCAGAAACCCTAAAAATTGGCTTTTTCCACGTGTTTGAGAAACAGGGAGCGATATTGACATAGGCTGCCACATGGGCGTGTGGCCAGCCCGTGTGGAATTAGTCTTGGCAGTGTGGATCCTTAAATCAGCCCATTTTGTCCATTTTTGGCCCATTTTCTGCTTCTTTTGTTCCTTTATGCTCTTCTAAGTATAAAACTTAAAATTAAAGGATTAGGAGCATCAAATTCACTAAATTAGATAATAAATCATCCAAAAATATGCTAAGCATGGGATTAAAACATGTTATATTTATGGTTTATCAAATATCTCCACACTTAAGCGTTTGCTTGTCCTCAAGCAAAATCCCTAACTCACAGTTAAAATTAAACTTTCTCAATTCATAATTTTCATCAATAATGTTTTATCATAATTCACAGATAATCATACATTGATAATTCAACTAAAAGAGCACTAAATACACAAACAATAAGTCTAACATTTTTTAAAGCATGAAAACATAAGTATTTTCCCTTATCTAAGTAATTAATTCAAAACTGACAAGATTTGACATCCTCACTAAAGATTCACTCAAATCACTCAAAAGTGTTTAAGGTTCAAAAAAAATTTAGCACTCAAGAGTCAAACATGAAAAATTATTACCATAAACTTGCATGAAAATCAAATCTCCACCACTATAATAAAATGATACACAAATCAAAAGGTCTTTCAAAGGTTTGTAATGAGGCTTGGGTTAAAGGTGTGGTTAAAGGCTGAACAAGAAGGTTAGAGTCGAGATTGAATTAATAAATTACCTAACTAGAAAAACTAAACTAATACTGAATAATCACATCAATCGAAATAATTCAAGAATAAAACGAGCTTCTTCTCAGAATATTGAATTTACTACTTAAGCTCAAACCAAAGAATTAGAAATAATCAACATAAATGTATAATAATATATATATTTTCGACTTATTTTTTGAATGAATAAGAACAAAATAGATAGTAAGAGAAAAATTAATAATTGGAATAAAAGAACATAGTTAGGCAACTAACCAAATCAAATCTCGACAAAAAGTAAGTCAATAAAACGGGAACAATTCTTAATGAATCAAAAATGAGTTATGGATTAATATTAATGGGTAAATCAAGAAACGGTTTGTTAGGCTCAAAGGGGTTCACTAAGGGTTAATTATGAAGGTAGGCTTTTTATGGGATAAGTGGGTTAAAACCTGGCTGCCTTTATCATCTTAGTATATCAAATCAAATGTGTGGTCTCAACATGTATAATCGAAGCAAGTTTTAGAATAACAATTCAATATTGACATACTCATAACCAATAACAAAGTAAGCAAGAAAAAAATATATGCTCAAAGACTCAAAATCTCACAAAAATTATGACTTTTGATATCAATCTTGCAAATTTCAAACTTTAAGGTAATACCTCAATTTAGGGAAACAACCTAAAAAAAATTTAATTCTGAAAATAGACTTATCTTACTTGATTCTCTAGTGTTTTAAAGTTTAAACCATCAATGCACAAATACCTATGAATTTAATCTAAAATATATCAATAAGAATCATAAATCGAAGAAAAGTTCATTCTAATAATGATATGAGAAAATTGCTGAAAAACACAACACAGAATTCAGGGATTTTCAAATAATCATATTAACAACCTCCCTACACTTAAGATGTACATTGTCCTCAATCTACAAACAAATATAATCATAAAATAAACAGAATATTATAAGATAGGGAGAGAATTGAAACTGCCCTGACTGTTGGATGAAATTCTCAAAATAGTGAAAAACGGGATTGTAGATAAATGTAGAGGTAGTGCAAAATTCTGAGCAACTGATAAAAAGATAAACACAATACTGAAGAAGATTAAAAAGGGTTACTCAATTAGAAACAACCATAAAAATAGAAAGAGAAAAATAACAAGAAAGATAAAAATAAAAAAAAAAATAAAATAAAAATAAAGATAAATAGACTCAATGGTCCTCATCATCAGAGAAGTCAGCATCGTGATCCGTTGGTGCTAAAAATGAAATATAGAGGTGCTGACATATCTGCTATAAAGTGTCATCGATGTTGTCGAACCTCTGAAAGCACTACTGCTCTAATCGAGTAAATCGCTCCGAGAGGTCCTCAAGGGTAGCAGCAGAATGAGTAGGGCGGTGACTCGAAGGTGGTGGTGGATGTGGATCCTCGTGGTAGGGAGGACATTATCAGTGAAGTCCTCTAGGTCATGTTGAATGTCAGATTGAAATAGTCTGTAGTGAGGGGGTCCACTCCACGTCGCCATTCGATCATCCTCATGTGGATCATGCTCGAGATGCTCTGAGGGGACATCTGGCCAACAAGTGTAAGTGTCGAGGATTGCTCCGGTGTTTCTAGTAAACCGAAGTGTTGAGTGAGAAGAGTCGTGTACAGGCCGAGACAGATGGGACCCTTCTTATGGCGTTCAGTCTGATTGTGGAAACACTACAACAAAACTGGTTTTTAGCGGCGTTTGAATGAAAAACGCCACTAAGGAACGAGCATTAGCAGCGCTTCCCAAAAATGCCGCTAAAGATTGAGTTTTAGCGGCGTTTTTGAAAAAACGCCGCTATATGTAACCTTTAGCGGCACTTTTTAGAAAGCGCCGCAAAAAAATTAACACAACGTCGCTGTGAGCCTTTGGTGGCTTTAGCGGCGCTTTCTAAAAACGCCGCTAAAGATCGAGTATTAGCGGCACTTTTCTAAAAAGCCGCTATATGTACACCTTTAGCGGCGTTTTTTAAAAAGCGCCGCTAAAGAATTTTGTAATTTAGTGGCTTTAGCGGCGCTTTTTTAAGAAACGCCGCTATAAGTATACCTTTAGCGACGCTTTTTAAAAAACGCCGCTATAAGTACACCTTTAGCGACGCTTTTTAAAAAACGCCGCTAATGCTCGATTTTTAGCGGCGTTTTTTGAAAAACGCCACAAAAATAGAAAAAATTAAAATAATATTATTTAATATAATTTTAAAGATTTTTGGTATATGACTAATTGTTTTTTAATTTATATGTTAATTATTTTCTTATATAATTGTAAATGAGATAGTATTAATTTTAAAATATTGAATTAATTATCATTATATTTTAGGGTTTACGGTATATGGTTAAGGGTTTAATGTTTATAAGATACTATTGTAAGGTTTATGTATTATGGGGTTAGGGATTATGGTTTATGGTTTATGGGTTAAAGGTTAGGGTTTAAGTTTTAGGGTATTGGGGTTTAAGGTTTAGGGGTTAAAGGTTAAGGGTTTATGTTTTATTGTAAGGTTTAGGGGTTAGGAGCTAGGAATTTAGGGTTTAGATTAATTAGTGTTTTTTAATTTATATATTAAATAATTTCTTATATAATTGTAAAAAAGATAATATTAATTTTAATATATTAAAGTTATGATTATAGTTTAAATTATTTAAGAGATAATAGATAAACTTTATATATATTAAATGGTTTTTAGGATTTAAAGTTTACTTAAGATTTGTTAAATGATGAAATTTTGAGCAATATTAAGCATTCTGAGCATCAATATATTTAGATATTTTGAGGTTTAAAATTGAACTCAGGGAAGAAATAAATATAAAAACAACTAACATAGTGGATCAGGAAAATGCTTTGACATGAGTTGCTTTGTGTTTGACTTGTTTACATATCTAAATAATAGATTGTTTGAGGATAGGCCATGGATTTGGTGATATTTATTATTTAAACTATGTAGGTTTTAGATGCAACGCATGTACATGCAAAGGCACATGATTAATAACATGAACAATGACTTTTGTCGAAACAAATTCTAATTCTTGCATTATGGTGGCATTATCAAAAATTTATTTTTCCATGTCATAATTCAAAGAGATCAGATAATGTGCTTTGACATATGTGGCTTTGAGGGTCGTATAAGTGATTTCTTTATTGGCCTGACTCTGGCTTACAGGTACATACTTTGGCTTTCTGTTCCGGTGTTTTGGATTCTCTGGCGGTTGAATTGAAAGCGTCAAAGGACTTCTCTAAGTTATATGCAGGCATTGCAATACTTTGGCTTCATATAAGCTTGAACCAGCCTTCTGTTGTATATTGTTTCTTCTTTTTTTTTTGATCTTTTTCCTTTGATTAATGAGAGGTGATGAAGAATTGGCATTCTTTTCTCATGAGGATGAATTTTGTTTTAGAAATTATAATACTTTGTGTGTTTGTGTGTGTTATTTTTTATGTATTAAATTACATATTAAATCAATGTTTATGTATTAAATTTAAATTCATTAATTTTTATATTTAGTTTTGAAATTTAAATTTTAATGGAAAATTTTATTTAATTAATATTTTTTATTTATCCTTAAAGTATATAGTTTAGATTTCAAATTTCAAAAATTAAACATAATATAATATTTTAACATAGAAATAAATATTATTTAATTAAAATAAAATAATTTTTTAAAAGGTCATATTTTTAGCGGCGTTTTTAGGAAAAGCGCCGCTAAAAGTCATGACCTTTAGCGGCGTTTGTGGGAAAAGCGCCGCTACAGGTCATGACGTTTAGCGGCGTTTGTGGGAAAAGCGCCGTTACAGGCCATGACCTTTAGCGGCGTTTGTTCCTGATCTTTAGCGGCGGTGTATATAGCGACATTTTTTGCGGCGCTTGGGAAAGCGCCGCTAAAAGTATTAGTGGCGCTTATAAACGCCGCTGAAGAAAAAAAAACGCCGCTAAAAGTCTATTTTCCTGTAGTGAAAGATAGCGCGATGAAGTACACCAAATCAAAAACATGCCCAATAGCCATGCTCCATAAAAAATAGGCAGCATAGGGGTACCACATATTAGTAACAAATATAAAGACCTACCTACAAGCATATGATTTGTGGGAGGTTGTCAACTCAGATGTTGAACCAGCACCTCTAAGAGCCAACCTAACAGTGGCTCAAATTAGACAACATTCTGTTGAAAGAACTAAGAGACACAAGGTCATGTCTTGCATCCAAAATAGTGCGTCTGATGTAATTTTCACAAGGATCATGGCTTGTGAGTCACCAAAGCAGCCTGGGATAAGTTGAAGGATGAGTTCTAAGGGACTGAAAGAACAAGGTAGCAACAACTTTTGAATTTGAGAAGAGAGTTCAAGAACTTGAAGATGATGAGGAAAAAACTGTCAAACAATATTTAGATAGGATTATGACTATGGTAAATAGCATAAGATTGCTTGGAGAACAGTTCACTGAAGCAAGGATAGTAAAGAAAGTGATCTCAACTTTACTAGGGAGGTATGAGGCAAAAATATCATCCTTGGAAAGGGACCAAGAGCTAATAAATGCTCTCTATGCACAAGAGCAAAAAAGAGCCAGCAGACTGGAGGAGCACCAAGAAGGTGCCTTCCAGGCCAAAACCAAGCCAACCTCGAGCACAAATGCCTACAAAGGCAAAAAAAATGGAGAAACAAGCCTAAAGCAGATGGTGAAAGAAGATATCCACCCTGCCCACACTGCAGAAAGCTAGGTCATCCGGGTGAAGTATGTTGGTTCAGACTTGTGCAGTTTCAAATCTGTAAAAATATGGGCCATGCTGAGAAAGTCTGCAGAACCAAAGGCAAGCAGAGACAAAACCAACCTCAGCAGCCAAGAGTTGAAGCTTAAGTGGCAGAAGAAGAAAGTGATCAAGAAAAAAGAGTCTTTGCTGTCTCTTGCTCATCTGCCAAAAGAAAAGCCACAGAAGGATGGCTGATAGACAGTGGTTGCACAAACCACATGACCCTTGATACTGGCACTTTTAAGTCAATTGACAAAAGCTTCAAAACAAGGGTGAAGGTTGGAAGTGGACACTTCATCAAGCTAAAGGCAAAGGATATGTGCTGATAGACACTCCTACAAGTACCAAACTTGTTACAAATGTCTTGTTTGTGCCTGATATTGATAAAAACTTGCTTAGCATTACTCAGCTGCTTGAAAACGGATATTCAGTAGTATTCAAAGGCAAATAATGCCTGATCAGTTATTCAAATGGATCTAAGCTCATGTCAGTAACCATGGCTGACAAAATTTTTTTTGTGGACATCTCACAAAAGCAATCTCTTCGAGGGATGCATCAGGTTAGGCCATCGAGTTCTGATTTAGAACCTTTGCATCACCGACCCATTACTGATCGTAGTAGTCCGAAGCTTGGAGATCGTCGTTCACCAAGAGGTTTTCCACAATCTGAATTAAACCGAAAGAAGCTTGGTACTCGTATTGCGGATTTAGAATCTCAACTGATGTAAGCACAAGAAGAGCTAAAGAATCTCAAAAACCAGTTGGCTTCAATAGAAGCTGCAAAGAAAGAAGCACAATAAAAGCTGAAAAATAAGATTGAGAAGCCTAAAGCTTGGGAAACTGTTGAAGTTAATGAGAAGGTTTTTCCGAAAAAAATTCGAGATTCTAAGAAATCTGATTGTAGTATCAAAGATGAAGTCTCTGAAGATCTTGTAACAGATCAAGCTGAAGCTGATCAAAATGGTCCTGAAATGGACACTGATGATGAACCAGTCAGATCCATTACACCATAGGCTGAGATTTATGAGAGAGCTCAAGTGGCTGCAGTTGAACCAATCAACTTTGAAGAAGCTGAAACTCAACAAGGATTGAAGCAAGCCATGCTCGATGAGATGAGCATGATCCATAAAAATCAGACTTGGGATCTTGTTCCTAGACCAGTTAACAGGAAGGTCATTGAAGAAAAGCTATTAAGGAAAAATGGGAATCTGCAGCATGGAAGCCAAGAAGGAGTGTTGAAGTTGGCCTCCATGTAGCACAATCAACCAAGAAGCAGACCATGCGACATAAGTTATGCAGATGAAGTAAGAAGAAGCAGATCAAGCCACACTTTCAGCACATGAAGTATGCATGCAGATGCTGAACCACATTACTGCTATCTTATTTTCTTATTTCATTTTGTTTAGTTACCTTAAATATTGTTTTGTAATTTAGTCAGATTTGAACTAAGTTGTCATTGTTTTTTTGATGTAATTACGTACTAATGGACTGATAAATCAGTTTATCTTTGTGTGCAAGCAATATTATTTAAGTTCCAATGTTACTTAGTGGTAGTAGGTAATGTTAGATGACAATTTGCTTTGTTTTGACCAGCTAAATGTCTGGTATATGTAATTGGCTTTATGCCAACATCAATGGTTAATGAAAATTAATTAGAATTTCATCCAAAATACTCTCTCTTTCTTTGCTTTCATTCTGTTTTTCAAGCTCAAAACCTCCTAACTTGAATTTCAAGTTCTCTTCATTCTTTATCCGGATTTATTAAGTTCTTGCTTAAGTTCCAGACTAAGTTTCATACTTCCTCCGGATAAAGTGTCCCAAAACCCCAACAAAAACTAATATACATGTGTGTAAACATATATAATAACATAAGCTAAGAAAATGAAATGAAACTCGCAAAGTAAAAAAAACTTACCCTTTGATAATGAGAACAATATCGATACTCTTTCGAGAACCAGTGTCAGCATCAGGAATGTTAAGCCCCACATACACTTTTCCACCACAAAGCTTTTCTAGGCTACAAAGATGATGCACCAAAAGAAATAGTTATAGAGAAGATGGGGACTTAATTATGGTTAATGAAAATCAAAGGAAACTTAATGAAAAGATTGAACAGCCGAAATATTCTATTTTTCATTTTTGATCTCCCAAACCGAAAAAGAAAAGTCTTTGAGCGATTTCAATTTTTCAGGAAATCAAGCAAACCTTAACAATCCAGTAATCTTTACACAATCAAACTCATTTTAGCAATAGGCTATACCAAAATCAAGAAAGTTTCACATTTATTTTGGACAATTTTATCATAAAATCATAAGAAATGCTGAAATTGTAAAAGGAAAAGAAAAGTACAGATTGGTGACGGAGAAAATAGCATTAAAATAAGAGGTTTCCATGTCTAAAACATCGTTGCCACCATAAAAGAAGCACCGGAACAATTGGTAAATGATGATTCCGCATATGATCTCCAACCATATTCTCAACCTTTTTTTATATATAATTTAAAAATTAAGAAAAATTTGACAAAGATGAAGATAATTAAATAGAAGTTTTAGGAAAAGAACTGCAAACAGTTGATGAGGGGCAATGGTGTTTAGGGCTTTGTAAATGGAGAAGGTAGTGAACATAGAGGCTAGAGTTGAAATTGCAGAAAGGAGATGATGATGAAACAATGAGGGCAAAAATGAAAAAGAATTATCTTTCGGCATTCCTACCGTGCTATGAATAGCAATTCAGAGGGTGAGGCAAAGAATGCTATTCAGCTTCTATTCAGTGGTTAGTGAGAATAGCAAACTAAACGGCAACCTCCGTAATAGACATCTCATTGAACAACCTCCGTAATAGACATCTCATTGAACCAAACAAGGGTTTATAGTAGGCCCATGGAATTGAATTGTAATGGCTAAGCCATTACATTGAACCAAAAAGGGTGTTAGTGTTACCACACTCTCGACAGTCAACTTCCGTGGCTTTGGTGAAGTCAATATTAGATCTATGGACCCCCGTTTGCTGTCAACATGTTGGCTTGAATCACCCGAGGAGGAGAAAGAACTTCCAGTGACTGTAATTGCTCCTCATTAACCTTGCTTAAGCGTCTTGAGATCAATAGAAAAACAATTGCAACTACCTCTACAGCAAGAACAGCAGCTGCAAATGCGATGACAATTGTCACACCAACTGGTTTTCTTTTTTTACTCAACACTGGAGGACTATCTTTTGGACGATGAAGTTGCGGATTTCCATTTATATCGACCGAAACATGTGGTTTGAATTGAGGAAGATCACCAAAAAGCTGATTATTGGAAAGTACTAGCTGTGACAAGGAAGACAACCTGACCAGGAAATCAGGAACTGTACCTGAGAACCTGTTGTTAGACAGATCCAAAACTTCCAAATCATTCAGTCCGGAAAGAGTCTTTGGAATAGGTCCATCAAAATTATTGAAGCTGAGATTCAAAGAAATCTGCAACTTTTGTGGCATATCAGGAATCCTACCATGCAATTTATTTTCTCCCAGCTGGAGTTCCAACAGAAATTTCAAGTTCCCGATGGCATCAGGTATTAAACCAGTGAGACCATTGTTTTGCAAGTTTAGGCTAATAAGCTTTCCACAGTTGGAAATTGAAGGTGGTATGATTCCATTTAGTGAATTCCAGCTGATATTGAGCACCGATAACATATTCAGCCTTCCAATCTGATTTGGAATTTCACCACTAAGCTTGTTGAGTTGAAGTTTCAGAACCTCAAGTTGGATAAGATTTAGCAATTCATCAGGCAAAGTCCCATTCAGCTTATTCTGAGCCAAGTTCAACAATGCCAGCTTTCGATTAGAACCAATTTGAGGAGGTATGGTTCCAGTAAAGCTATTGTTATCCAACTCTAAATACGTCAAGCTGGGCAAAGATACAAAGCTCGTAGAAGGAATTGGGCCGCTGAGATAATTGCTACCCAACCTTAACCTGACCAGACTGGAAGAAATGGTTACAGGAATTGGTCCAGTCAACATATTATAAGATAAATCCACAGTCTGCAAGTTTGATCCCAACAGCAACTGCGGTAGAATTCTCCCAGTTATTTTATTATAACTAAGATCTAAAATCTTGAGAGACATTGAGGGATTAGTACTAGGAAGATCAACAAAGTTGTTGTGATTGGCAGAGAAGCGCTGCAATGTTGTAATACCTAAAAGGCCTGCAGGGATTGCCCCATGCAACTGGTTGGAAGATAGAATAAGGGTTTCCAACTTGGTAAGGTTCACAAAAGATTCAGGAATAATTCCATTAAGATGATTCCCACTGAGATCAATCTTTATCAAATTCCCATGCTCCCCAATTTCACTAGCTATTTCACCCGTGAACCTATTCAAAGAAAGCTCAAATTGTTCCAGGACCCTGGATTTTCCAAGGCGGCTTGGAACTGAACCAGTGAGATGATTGAAACTAAGGTTCAAACTTTTCAGTGCACTCAAACCATTCAACTGTGAATCGATACTTCCATTCAAAGAATTGAAAGATAAATCCAAGGATTCCAATCCAACAAACTTTTGAAAGGTAGGCAAAGAACCAACCAACATGTTCTTGCTAAAGTTCAAGCTCTTTAACCCATCAATCTCTCCACAACTGTTGAAAAACTCAACTGGGATTGAGTTGAACAAGTTGCTGGAAAAGTCGAGCGACTGCAAAGAATTAATCTGGCAAAGCAAGGGTAAGAAGCTAGAGTTTGAGAGACCAAACCCCGACAATGAAAGAGAAAGTATGGAGTCGTTGTGGGGAGCGTTGCATGTAACACCTTCCCAAAGGCAGGGGTTCTGCTCCTTCTCAACATTCCAGGATGAATTTGCAAGCTGGTGAGAAACGGTGATCATCGTGTTGCTCTGCTTTGAAGCAAGCTGACCGGAGACCAAAGGAAATATACAGAAGAGGAAAAAGAAGGATATGCCGTAAATGGAGCTCCTCATTTTAGCTCAATGGGAGATTATATTTCAGCTTTGTTTTTGGTATAAGTTCAGAAAAGGGTCTGGTTTGAGTTAGGGAGGGGAGGAGAAAAGAGAAAGAGAAAAAGAAAAAGATGGGATTTGAGAAATTCCAAGAGGAAATTCATGGGAAAGAAAGATAGGGGTGGGCGTGTTGGGAGTGGAGTTGACCGACTGACTAAAAACGCCATAGATAGACTGAGACTGAGACTGATGACAGCAATGGCCTTTTTCTTGGAAGAGATTGGGTTTCAGATTGTTCATGACTTTCATTCTTACAGGTTCATACTCGCATACTTTCCACCACCTTATTATTATTATCATTATTAGCAACGTAATGAGAAAACAATCCATAAAAAGGAAAAGAATTAAAACAAAGACCCAACTGAATTCAAAGTCTGGAGAGCCCACTTTTGAATGCCACCGTCTGCATTTAGAAAACGCATTTCAACGACTTTTTTATTGCCTTAAAGATCACGTATTCTTTTTTGAAAAATTAAATTAAACTATTCAATTTTATTTTTTTAGTCTGGGACAACTATTACAATTTACATATAACTCTCAGCATTTATTTAATATTTATATATTATATCAATTTAATCTTAATTCTAAAAAATTTAATCTTTAATATTTACACATTATATAATTTAATTTTTTTGTGTGTGGTTTACTTTTCTTTATAACTCTTTCACCTAAAAAGGTAAAAAATAAATAAATTTATCAACTAAATTTGATTAAAATATGCAAAATATGGAAACAACAAAAAATCTAAGATAATAATTTTCATCTTTTTTTCATTCTTTTAAAATTAACCCTTAATATCACCAAAAAAAAAAGAAAAAATACAAAATAAATAAAAATAAATTACACAATGTGTAAATGTTGAAAGTTATTGTTTTTAGACTCAAGACTAATTTGACATAATTTATAAACGTTGTGGGTTAAAGTTGCTATCATGCCGATTTTAAAAGCTACTACTATTAGTCAATAAGTGACCAAAAAAGATAAAATTCAACATTTGGGTGACCAAATTACTAATAGTAAATTGACCATTTTGCAACTTTTTTATAATTGAGTAATCAAAAAAATTACTAATAATTAAATAACTACTAATATAATTGACCTTTATTTTTAGAAAAGAATTTTAAAAACATTAATTTAAAATTCAAGTGTTTCGATTTTTAAATTAGTTAATATTAAAATATATGAAATAAAAATATAAAAACAACTTTTTATTGTAGTATATTATTAATATTTTGATAAACTAAATATAAAATTTAAATATTTTGAAGTAATTAATATAAATTATTTGTAAGATTTAATTTAATATAAATTTTAAATATATAAAACGATAGAAAATTATTTGATTTATTGTTTACGAAAGTTTTAGATCCCATAAGCAGAATTTTAAGGGTGACAATATCTCATTTAGGTATAGTAAAAAAATACAAATTAAAAAAAAATATTTGGTAGTGTTTGATCTTGTTTTGTGGAGTTAAAACATTCTACTAGCAATATGCCAAAAGAAAATGATTTGATACATTATCATCGAAGTTTTTAAATTTTACAAGTAGGGTTAGACAATTGACAAGTATTTTGTAGAGATAAAATAAAATATTAAAAAAATAAGATACATGACAATTTTTATAATTTTACACCGTTAATGTATCAGATACTCACTCTTTATGGACAATTTATTTTATGACACATTTACAATTAAGAACACATGTATGATATTTAAATTTTAAAATATATATCATACAATTAATATGTTATGTTCAAAATATATGAAGGGATAGTTAAAAAAATAAAGAAAACAAGCTCTAAGACACAAGAATTTTAAAGTGATCCACTTCAACTGTTTATTTTTACTACCTTTTACAATTAATGATTTTTTTATCAATTTATAGGATAATGTTTAACCTTTACAAGGATTTTTATCTTTTTAAAAATTTATAATTTTGTAAGTATATAAAAATTTAAACCCATTTTATTCAAAATGCAGTTCGAAGCCCAATTTAATTTCAAGACTGAATATGTTTTGAAGCCTGAGTCCCTTTCAAAATGCTAATTTGGAATTAGGGTTGAAACCCTAATTCATTGTGCCACTAGCTTGAACGCACAGAGAAAGGTAAACTTTTTTTTCTGACTAATCACATATCAACAGCGATTAAGAAAATGAATAAACAACTTTTGGAATAAAAAAATCGACCAAACAAAGAGTTAAACCAAAATTTGTAGATTAAAATACAAAGATTAGCGGTTAATACAATTTAGAATAACAAGTATAAATAGAAAACTATCTAATTGCGCCTTTACGTGTGTTGAGGTAATGGAATCAATATAAATACAAATAAAAATATAGCGGTTATTTGTAAATGTGATAGGTCAATTGTAATATTTATGTGTTTCAATGAGATACGAAGTATTCCAAGGATCGAACTCAAGAGAGTTCGAGTGATAAGGTTATCAATGTAAATGCATGCAAACAAGAATTGTAACTAGCTACCCACTAAGTATTATAGTGCGGGAAATTATTATCAAAGGTCAATTACACTATCTAATACTTAAAATGACTAAATTGTAAAACAATCAAAAGTGCACAAAAATCAATCCAAAGAGCTAAAGTGTTTGGTTGACTTCCATGTTGCTAATTAGTTATTGGATTAGGGATTTAAAGGGTTCAAACTCCTAACTGGTTCAATTTTACCTTTCGGTCACTATTTTATCAAATTAGACGATTTAGTCCGATTTATCTCTTGATCTCACCAACCTAAATTGGGACAATCAAATTGGTTCCCAATAGGATCTCCTCTCGGTCTCACCTATCTAAATGTTCACCTAGAGGCATCAATTCTAGGTTTTGAAGTTTATTCGATTTAATCTAGTTTTTTTATGATTTACTCTTTGACCCAAAAACTAAACATGCAACACTTCCATCAACCAACCACCATAAAATTAAGTTACTATCCATCATCAACACATCAACATCAGCAAAATACATGCTCAAATAATTGATTAAAGAAAACATAAAACCACGGTTAAAGAAATCTTAAAGACACTTGATGGGTCCTTTAGAGAAGATGATAGCAGCAACAATGAAGGAGAAAAAACAATTAAAGCAAAGATTTTTACACTTTTGAGAGTTAATAAGGCTGAAATATATTGAAGGATTTAAATGAAAATCAAAATACAAAGTAGAGTTTGTGCATCTAAGTGCAAAAAAAAAGTAAGTAAAAACTGATAAAACTAACAACTACAATCACTAAGCTCAAAAAAGTAAAGAACTAAAACCTAAAAATGGTGGAGAGAATAACTACTAAGCTAAAAAGATAATAAAAATGTGACTCTCTTTAGTTTGACAGCCAAAACATCTTTAAGACAAACTAACTTTCAACCCTAAAATTAACAAAAATGCCATTGAAGTGTATAAGTTGACTTAGGCTTGCGTTGGACAAAAGACTACCCTTGCAGTATTTTCACCCTGTTAGATAGCGGTGTTGCGACATGCAAACTTTAGTGTCACGACAACCTTCTCAATGGCACACTTTTGATTTGAGGGTTGTCGATGTCGTGACCTTAGAGGTTTGGTGTCACAACTTTGGGCTCAATGTCGTGACACAACACATTTAGTGTTGCGACACTCTCGATAGTCAGCTCCAGGTTGATTTCTTGTTGAAGTCTTACATCTTTGTGGTCGTGTAGACTCAGTGTTATGACACCCACATCAAATGTATTTCTCCTTAAAGTTTGGCTTTCGTTGTCTCTGTAACACCCCTAACCCGTAACCGTTGTCGGAATAGGTTAAAAGGCATTACCGGACTTGTAACTCAGTTCAGAATAATTATATATCCGATAACATCTATTCTCAGTCAATATCGTTCATTCACAGTACTATGTACTTAAAACAAGCATATCAAGCTTTAATTATGCATTCGGGACTAAATCGTAACATATTAAAAATTTCAGAAACTTAGAAAAATTTCAACATTTCAAGTGTTACTCGCCCGTGTGAACAGGCCGTGTGCCTCACACGGCTAATAGACACGCCCATGTCTTAGACCGTATGAAAACAGGGCATACATACTGACTTGTGTCACATAGTCGAGGATACGCCCGTGTGGTTGTGTGAAAACTAGAGAGGATACTGACTTGGGTCACACAGCCAACCACAAGCCCGTGTGTTTAGCCCGCGTGCCCTTTGAAATGGCCTCACACGCCTGTGTGCTAGGTCATGTGCCATTTAGGGGGGTATCCTGACTTATGTCACACGGTCAGACACATACCCGTGTGTGAGTCCGTGTGACATACACGGCAATTAGACACGCCCGTGTGTCTAAGTCGTGTCAAACCTGTAGGGTATACTAACTTAATTCGTAGGGTACCTCAGGGGATGCACGACTGTGTAACATAATCGTATGTCGTACACGGCTAAGACACACGCCCGTTTCTCTACCCGTATGGACAAAAATAGGCTATTTGCAAAGCCATTTTGCCACCCTAAAAACACAAACATTTACAAGCATAATTGACCTCATTATGTAACCCAATTGGCAACCAAAATAACCATTTCAATACATAATATAAGTCATATCAAAACCTACCAATTTTATATCCAAATACCTATTTAACAACATGAATAATCCATTCATTTAACATCAACATATCAATACTTCACTTGCATATTTTCATTCAAACATTACCTTACCAAAACTTACCTTAATGGAACACTTAATTCAACCAAAATAAGCCAAATCACATGGCTTAATTTATACACAATACATAACAAAATCCTATTATCAAGTAACATAACTAATATTTTTCAAACTAGCCTATACATGCCATATTTACAAATTCACAAGTTCAAAAGTACCAATCGGAATTTGGATAGTGTGATGTGCAACTCTGACTTGTCTGAAAACGAGCGAGCTAACGAACCTCTATAAAATATAGAAAAAGAAACAGAGTAAGCTTTTAAGCTTAGTAAGCCCGTATAATTCAGAATTGAACTTACCATTTATACATAATCAAAGCAATACAAATATGCAACCAATTCAATTAGCCAACACCTAATTACAAGTATTCATCCAATGTTAGTCATTGTAAACATATATGAAATCATCCATTAATACGATGCTTATCATGATTCTAAATTTATATATCATGTATAACATTAATAATATTTATAAACCGTAACTCATCCGTATAACATTATTTAGGCCCGTTGAACCTATTAGAACTTTAAAGGATACTCGAGTGAACAATGCCAGTAATCCATCAATTCCTTATCATGTATGCTCTTTCGAGCTATGATCAGTAAGCTCCTCCTGAACTGATGAACAGTAAGCTCATCGAGCTGAAATGGTAAGCTCTATCGAGCTGAACAGTAAGCTCTTTCGAGCTGATATATATGGTAAGTCCGCAGCAAATGTAGGAGCTCAACCAAAACGGTAATCCCAGTATAATGTCACTTGTATCTAATGACTTCATATAGTTCAAACAAGGCTCGGTAACATATACATTATATCATTATATCATTCATACTTCAAGTATTTCAATTATACATTTTAATTTCAATAATTACAAGTATAGAAAAGTTTGATTCTAATTATACGAACTTACCTAGTATTGCTCAGATAAAAACTATCGGCTATTCATCGATCTTTCCTTTTCCCCGATCTAAACTTGATCTCGGCTTATCTTGATCTAGATATTATCAAATTCAATACATTCAGCATTCAATTTAGTCCAAATTTCATATTTTGGAAAATTTACACATTTACCCCTATACTTTTCAATTTTTACAAGTTAGTCCTTATCACATAAAATTGCAAATTCATGCAATTTAATACCAACCCATGTCTAGCCAAATTTATTATGCACTACTAGCAGCCCATAGCTTTCATTATTTCACACTTTTAACTACAAAATTTTATAATTTCACAATTTAATCCCTATTTTGTATTTTTGTCAAAAATCACTTTACAAAACTAGTTCAACTATCATCAAGCTTCCATAATCTATCATTAAACATCAAAGAACTCAAGTATTCAACAATGGAACATTTCAAAATTATAAACAAATTCAAAAATTAAGGAACGGGCTAGCTAGATTAAGCTCAACGAGCTCAAAAACGTAGAAATCATTCAAAATCGAGTCAAAATCGTACCTTAAATGACAAAGGAAGCATGGCTGAATGTCTAGCCCTAAAATCGTACCTTCTCAATTTTTGGAAAAAAGATGGATAGAATAATATGATTTTGGTTTTGTTTAATTATTATTAACTAAATACATAAATTACCATTATGACCTTGTTAATATAACTTACAAATCACTTAAACAATGTCCAAGAATATCCACTTACATTATAAATGGAATAATTACATAATAAAGACTTCCATATTAATAAACCATAGCTATTTAATACCTTTAAACAATAGAACTCAACTTTTACGCGTTACGCGATTTAGTTCTTTTTACCGAATTAAGCATTTAAATAATAAAATTTCTTTACGAAACTTTCACATAATTAATCTATCATGCTATAAAACTTATTAAAATAGTAAAATAATTATTTTGACTTTGGATTTGTGGTCTCGAAACTACTGTTCTGATTTGACCTAAAAACGGGCTGTTACAGTCTCCCTACACCAACTCAGATGCACCATTAGATTCTCAATGGCACCATTTTACCAATTTGGGCCTCAAAAGAAGTAAAGTCAAATGAGAATGATTATTAATACTAAAAAATAAAAACCAAAGAAAAATATAGAAAAGACTTGTAAATTGCTTGAGAACAAACTCATTAAGTGTTCGAGAGAGCCTAATTTAACGTATCAAATTACAACAAATCACTACCAAAAAGCAAAATGGCAATAGTCAGTGTCGGAAAACCCCAAAAAGGAAAAAAGCAAAAATAAAAAAGGAATCGAAAAACTTAATACAGTCAATAGTCAGTAAAGTTAATGGAAAGCCAAAAACCCAAAAAATCAAAATGCACAGAGTATTTCCCATCATGTTAGAAAATTCAATTTAAAAACAATTTTGCTACACAATAAAATAATATTTTTTTCTAAAACTTAGGCGGTTGTGTTATTTATAGCATTAAACTTTTTACCAAATTTATACATGTATTTTAGAATAGACGATATATGATGTTTCCAAGCTTTCGACCAATATAATCTTCTCTTGTATTCTCGAACCTTGGCTTGCTTAGAGTATGAGCTCTAATTCACGAACCAATGAATACTATGAAAACTTTCTATCAATACTTAGTGAGAATATCAATATCTCTGAAGGGCTAGAAACTGAAAACGAACTCCCTTAAAATTAGAATTTATTTGGAAAAATAAATCTCAGTAAATTTTTATAAAGTGTCGACACTTAGTATGGTCTATTTTGGTCTAGCACGTGATCTTTATCTATAAAGAACAAGAGTCTTACTCAAGTGACGACACTTAGTATGGTCTATTTTGGTCTAGCACATGATCTTTATCTATAAAGAACAAGAGTCTTACTTGAGTAAGGATAAACAAAACAATAATATTTTAATTAAAAATACACAAACCTTTTGGGATTTGACTATGGCTAGCGACACACACACACTCTAGGTTACCTAGGGTTGTCGCCCATCACATATAAATAGGCTCTATTAGGTCTTTCATGTATTAAGCATAATTATATGTGTTATTTGATCTTTAAACCAACTCATATAATTTAATCCAACTCAATTAACAATTTTCTATTCATTAAAATATTATTTATTTAATTAAAATTAATTTAATTAATTTTCTTAATTAAATTATTTTCTCAATTTAATTATAATTTCGTTAAAGTCATGATGATTTTACTATACTATAATCTATAAGTATATAAATTTAATTATATTGTACAATAAGACTGCGATGAATAATTAAATTAATTTTCACTTCGAACTTCCATTATTTAATTACAACAAATTAAACAATAATTTAAAATTTTAATTTAATCTCTAAGTCGTCTCTTGCTCATAGCAAGAACACACATTCACCATAGATAGTGATACATGCGATCTATTTCTCTAATTCATTGTTTTCATTTTTTATCTCATTGATTCAAATGCAAGCTATTAAGGTTGTACCGAGCTAGCGGATGGATCGATTGGACATATATAATTAGGGTTCAAATAATTTTTAATTAAGTTTCAACTCTTCGTCGATTAATTACAATATTATTTAGTCATAGAGTCATTCTACTAGGATACCATGATTGAGCTCTCCCCACTATATACCATTACGAAAGCTACTTATCAAGTGTTTGTCCAATGACTTTATCACATGTATGCTACCCATATATGATACCCTTAATTCTCTTTGTGTTAAATTCGTTCACCCAATATGATTCTATTTTATCTTATGGTAACCATTACATCTTTCTTCATGAAAAAACCAATTAATAACAAATAGTAATTAAATTGTTCATTTTAGATGAATAATCCATGGGCAAATGGGTGTTCAGATTCAAATGTATTTTGACAATCATTTGTCCAAGTTTATTCTTGATGTGAAAAAAAGTATAATTTTTTATTAATTTATATTTCTTAAAGATTTTTTTAATTTTTTAATTTATATCCACTGTATGGTATATACTGATAGGCTGCCACATATCACCATATAATTGACCATTAGTACCACATCAGCACAAAGTAATGGTGTTAGTGTGAAGGTACCAACCTAGGTAACGTAATACAAGTTCAGGTACAAATTAGATACTTTTAGACAAGTTTAGGCGGCAAACTACATATTAACCACAATGGTGTGTTTGGGTGAGGGATTTCATTTATATGAAGATTTTCAAATTTCTAAAAATAAATTTATTTGTTTAGGTAAATATATCGAAGAATTTCATAATTTATGAGTAATTTCAATTAGGGTGAACAAAATTCAATGCATACCAAAATTGTTGATTATCGATCTCTAAAACAACACCATCGACATGCCAAGAATGAAGCCACGAGAGCACCACACGTTCTACAATTGCCTCAACCATGAAAGGTTCAAATTCCATGCGAGAAACCGAAAATGCAACGAACAAAATCACCCATAGCATCTCGCACAATAGTTGCCCAATCGGTGGCATTATTATCTACAAAAATGGCTCCGTTAACATTACATTTGATTGTACCCAATAGGGGTTTACACCAATGCTCCCCCATTTTCTTGCTTTTAAAGCTAGAAACCAACTGGGACTGAAAACCTATAGACCACCCTTGTAGAAAAGTGGTAGCAAAATAAACAACATCAACAGCAACTTGGTTCCGGCTTCTCTATAGCGCTAAGTTGCGACGGTACCAAAAACTCCAAATGAGTGAAAAGATCATATGATGACGCTCAATATCAGACTGAGAGAGGACCGAACCTATAAACTCGAAAGTTGTACGTGGTTGGAAATCAAATCCAACCAAACACCAAACCTCCTTCGCGAAAAAGCAATGAGAAATCACGTGTTCGACATTTTCCTTTGCTTGATGACACCGGAAACAAAAAGGTCAATATTCAATCCTCAGGGTACTAGATTCTTATTGCAAGGGATAAACCCGCAAAGGAATCTCCAAATGCAATCTTTAATTTTAGGAGGCAAGAGCTTGTTCCAAAGCGCAATCCAATGGACCATCCATATTATAGTCATTCACATTCGAAAAAAAGTTGAAGAGCAATTTTATAGACAGAACTAGCAGTGTAAAACCCATTATGAGCGAAGTACCAAATGAGACGATCGTCCGAAGAAAACATGCTAAGCGGCATGCACAGAATGTCTTGCATATCATAAGGTGATAAAAGGCCCTCCATCAAATCCTTATCCCAAGCACCCCACTCGTATGAATCAAGTCCTGAATTCATTCTCTCGCAACTTTCTAATGGCACAGTATCAGTGAAAAAAATTCTCATCATCTCTAACCTAAGGGTCATTGAAAATATCTATTCGAGCATCATCCCTTACCCGTCACTGAACTCCTTCGTTTAACAACACCTTTGCCTTATAAATACACTTCCAAATAAAGGAAGGTGCAGAGTCTTCGGCCGCATCAAGAAACCCACAATCGAGGAAGTTTTAATATAAACAATTAATGGAATATTAATCTTTTTAAGTTTTGGGCCAACTTGACAATAGGTGAGTACCAAATTAGAGATAGGTGGCCAAAAAAATTGAAATGTTTGGGTGGGTGTGGGGACCCTCAATCTAAGATTCTTTAACATAAAAAAGTTGTTAACTTGAGGGAGCAGTTGAACTAAAAAAAGATTACGAAGGCAACCACATCCACCACCAAACTTCTAAACCCCGAACACCCTTCTCTTTTTCTCATCTCATCTCATTTTTTAATTTTCGTAGAAAAGATCCGAGGATGAGCGGCAATCATGGCCACTACCGAAGAATTCAGCTTCCCTACCTCCACTGATTTGTACCCTTGCTCCATTGATTCACCGCCGTTATGGCGTCTGTCTCCTGCAGCATCTCCTGATGTTTTTCTTCACAGCAAAGGTAAACAAGAAGAAGATTGTTTTCCAGTTAGTCAGAGAGCAGACGAAGATGATCACCAGGAAAGAAAGAGCAAATCGCACGAAGATCACAATGGTTGGAAGCAGTCGGACAAAGGCGTTGCTGAAGATGAAGACGAAGATGAAGAGGAAAAGATGGACATGTTGTGGGAGGATTTCAACGAAGAAGAATTACCAAGAAGTGGAAGTTCATCGAGGTGTTCAGAAGATATGGTAGAAATGGGATGCGGTGGTGGTCACAGCCTGAAATTGTCGAAAACCAATGCGGGCATGTTTTCTCAAAGCCCCAGGAGAGCAGGCATGCTGGTTTTCATGAGGGTATTGAGAAAGTTCTTCTTGCTCCATAATTCTCATCGCTCTTCCAACTCACACTTGCCAAACTAATATATAATCTCATCTTCCATAGTTTTATATACTTGCTGCTCACCAATCAAGGCCTGGGCCTCCTCCTCCTCCTCCTCCTCCTCCATGCTTTAATTATGTCTGTACGATTTGTAGTCAAAATGATGGAAATGGAAGGTATGCATTTATATATATAGATATTATACACTTTTTACTTAAGCTTTGCCATCAATTTCTTTTTTTTGTTGGGAGGAAAAGGATCAGAAAGGATTAGCTTATAACCCTTCTAAGAGTTGAAACACCCATGCTATCAAATTTGAAGTTGCTAACTTGTAACTCCATTATAATGTTCCAGCTTGGAAATGCACTATGAATGCTCCCTACATTTTGAAATTCATAAAGAATATATATATATATAAAAGTCTACCATCTCAAATTAATCATTGGTAATTTAGACGACTTTTGATGAATGAATCAATTTTTTCTTTCTTTGCTAAAAAATAAAGTTTCGAATATTTTAGTCAGTCCAAATTAACGTTCAATCATTGTATGGTAAATACAACCATATAGGTTGGTGTTAATGATGTGATATTTATACTGCCTGAATTTAATTTTTGTTTTTTTTTATTCCTTGATCTTGTCATTAGCCTACCTAATGCATATTTGGTCATTCAACTTAACATTTCCTCCAAATTCGCATTTAAGGTTTTTTTTTTCGAATTAAAACCTAAACTTTTTTTTAACTATTTTGGTTTTTTTTTTGTATAAATCCATTAAAATGAGACTTCGAAATTAAATCACATCATTAATTACACCATAATTTTAAAATATATAAATAGAAATTATAAAATAAAAAAAATCAAAATGCATCTTAGAAATTAAAAATAAAAACTATTTAAACAGAAATTCTGGGATGAATCTTCATCATCATGAAATTCTACCAATACCAGTTGATTTTAATGACTGATGAATATAAAGTTTTTTCTCGCCTTAGAGCCGTCGAGGAGCTGGAGTTGAATCTTGTGTACGGCTTTTGAAAAAGGAGATTTATTGATCTTTGCCACTGATGACGAATTGTTTTCTTTTGGAGGATTTTATAACTCTCTTTTTTTTTCTTTTTTTTTTTAAAATCCTTGCGAAGTTCTCAACAGTGAATATATTTTCAGAAAAGAGAGGATTTTAACATTTCAACTTCACCTTCCAGCCATAAAGTTCAAATCTTTGAATTCGGCATACCCATTCCTCATACAGAAAAAGAAAAATATTATCTCAAATCTCAAATTAAAAGGCCAAATAAGAAAGCCCCAATGTGACCTTTTCCAGGACAAGAGCAACTGAGCTAATTGAAGAAACCCAAATGCTCCGAAAGCCTCGACGGAGACCCCCCACAGGCACTGCCAAATGAGAACTTAAAAGTTTCGAACCCTCCGATGACAAAACCCAACCTTCATCAACGACGTTGATTTACCCTTCAAAAACAAATTCAACTTCTTTGCTTGAACCAATGAAAAATTTGATCCAGCGAGACGTAAGTTATGTATGACAGAGGAAACCGCGGTGGAAAAGGAAAATGAGACACAGAAGGAAAAAGAAAACAGATATAAAATTTTTGTTTTCACCATTTTCGAGGTTTTCTTTTTCCTTCCCAATAGGGAAATGAGGGAAAATACAGAAAATATTTTACATTTGATCTTTAAATTTTGTTTACAACATTATCATAAAAATAATGAGTTTTTAATTTTAGTTATATAAAATTAATTAAATACAAAAAGCTTTACTTCTTTTAATTTAAAAGGTTTTCAAAAATTTTCACACCTTTTTATATTTAATGTTAATGAAAATATAAAAACGTTTTTCCAACAAAAAAAAATATAAAAACAAAAAAATTGAAGACTTAACCAAGATCAAAAACTTGTATATGATGTATTTACACCCTCATATATAGCTTTTTTGCAACCTCATATGTATTGTTTCTATTAAAATTCAATAATAATTTCTCTAAAATTTATTAAAGTAAACTGCTAAACAGTTTCACAAAAACAATATTTAGAACAAAAATCATTTATTTAAAGTAAATGTTTTTTTAAGACATTTCATAAACGCTTCTAAAGATGGTTTTTATTGAAGATAATGTATTTTTTTTAGGGTCAAGTTAGGTTGATTTTGGTATTTACATATATATATATTCTCTATATTAATTCTTAAATTTGACAATTAAATTTATTTTTATCGTTAAATTTAGATTCTGTCAAGATTAATGATATGACCAATATTATTAGAACATGACTGGATTGATAGACCAAAAATTGATCCATTTAATATTCGAATAAAGGAGTTGAATTGATTAATTTAAAAACTACTTGAAATTGATAAAAATTGAAAATTAGGAAAAAGGTTGAACTAGGTTAGATTTTTGTGAATTTTTAATTAATTAATATTAGTTCAATGATCAAATTAATCAAACTGATTGATTTAGGACCGGTGGTCTAACTTGTTCAACTACTGATCTGACTATTAAAAAACTGAACGTGACGTTATGAAATTTTACCACACTATCACCAGAAAATTTATACAAATTTTTTAATTTTTCAAGTGATGATATGACATAATGTGATTGTGCAACATCTTCAAATTTTTTCAGGGATCAAAATGGATCTAGTTGTCGAGTTCAAGTGCCAAAGTGGATTAAAAAAGTATTAAGTACCAAAGTGAACTTAGTTGCCAAGTTAAGGGGCAAAAAGTTATATTATCCCTTCTTAATATGTCATCTAATAGTCTTTATGATTTATTTGCACCTTAAGTCCTTGAATTATAGTTTGTATACATATTCATCTCTACATGCTATTTTAAATATCTCCAATTTAGTCATTATATGTTTCTTTTAATAGAAATTATTGCTTTAGCCAATATTTTCAACCAAGTATACAATAATAAAGATACTTTAACCATCTTGTTTATGAAAAATAAAAGACTAATAATAATATGCATGCATTTTATTAAAAAAAATTGATTATACATTTTTGTTTTAGGCTTACTAAATCTGTACAAGTACGTATAAATATCATTAAATAAGAAACTAAAATTTAAAAATACTTTAACCGTTTTTTCATTTTTTTAAGTAATAAATAGGAGAGAGCATAATGAATTGTGCCGCAAAAAAATCTAAACGTTATGTTTAGATTTATTTTACGTGTAAGCAGTTTTCAATTATACTTTAACCATATATTTGATTAAATTAGGATAATGTTGAGTTCAATTGTTTTGTTTTTCTCATTGGCTTATTACAAAATAACTAAATTATTCAATATTGTTAAAAAATAATTGCAATAAGACAATTAAAACCAATGAAGATCATTCTTATAGCTCCAACAAATAAACGCCATGAAAAGCAGGCAATAAACTAATTATTAGAACAAATCGAAACTCTTTATCTTTCCTCACGGATTATGGTTTTTACATATGGAAAATCCTGAATTAGATAACACTATTCAATGTGAAGTTGTTTAATATTAGGTGCTCATCTTTCATTAAACAACTTGTTTTTATTGCAATTCGCATTAACACTAAGAGTTGAATTCTTAAAACATAGAACAATTTTATTTTCTTTATTATTCTACTCTATATAACCCTGATGCAAACAGTGTGATATTTCATGCATCGAAAAATAAAACCAAATAGAGAAGCAAAATTCGAGTCTTTTCAGATGCTATTGACAGCATCATCATACTTTTTTTGGTAGTACAACTTAACGTGTTCTAAAAGTTACCATAATTTGCTATGCAATAGATTTGATATCCATTATTTCTTGATTTGATATCCATTATTTCTTTATTTGCTTTTTGAGATTTTTTTACTTACTTTCTTTAGAAGTCTTTCTATTTTTGAACATTCTATTACTTATTTCAGGGTGAGCTTCTAATATTACCGAATAACGATATTACTTTTCGATACTTTCCAACATATAACTAACTTAAAATGCATCGTGATATTATGAATTTTTTTCATTTTTTGGAATACTTGATAAAATATATACACGATCAGTGATATAATATTTATATTGCATTCAAGAAACATATTTACCTACCAAATGCAAGACTAGATTCAATTACAAACACGATAATGATTGTTGAACGTTGAATTTGACCACCTAATTTAATTAGTTTAACCATTTAATTTATTGAGTTGTTTTGGCCTATATATATCTGAACCCCATCAAAGGAGAACTTCATTCCAAACCATCTAAAAGGCTACTAAAGCATTCATTTTTAACTTTCTTGCTTGTTTCTTTTGTCCTTTGATTCTTTTTGTGCAATGGCAAGCTCAAGCAAGAAAACCAAGGGAAAGCAAAAAATTGAGATTAAGATAATTGAAAATGAGGATGATAGGCTCATCTCATTTTCAAAACGACGTTTTGGAATTTATAAGAAAATCTCTGAGCTCTCCACTTTATGTGGCAGTGAGGTTCTCTTTATTATTTTCTCCCCAAAAGGTAAGCCTTATTCGTTTGCTCATCCTTCTATTGAATCTGTCACTAAACGCTTTCTAAACCCAAACCAACCTCTTCATGAAACCACGGACGCTCCTGTTGAGACTTACCGTAAGGTAAGAATCAAGTCGCTAGTCCAAGATTACAATGAGGTTTGCGACCAACTAGATGCATCAAAAGAAAAACAAAAGGAGTTTTCTTTGGCCCAACAATCACGTGGAAGCGAATCTCATCATTGGTGGAAAACTCCAATATATCAGCTTAACCCAAGGGAGCTCCATGAACTAGACAAACGCTTCACTGAGTTCATCAACTTGATCTCTATTGCAAGGGACAAGAAGATTGTATCCATTTCCTTAATGCATGCTGAAATGGATGAAGATGTCCCTTTTGTCGTTCCTCCTAGATATGGCCCTAGTTTGCAGTAGCTTTTTACCTCAAAGTCTGCAATATCAAATGTTATTTTTATTGTTTTATCTTTTATGTTAGTTAGGCTTGTCGATCTTGGGAGTCCTCAAGGCATACATGAACATGCTCATGTAGCTAACCAACATGCGGTTTATGGTCTCTATTGTAGCAATCCCAAGCCTTAACTATTTAGGATCTAGGGCTATTTTGGTTCCAATTATGATGTTGTATCAACAATCGACTTTCAATAAACTGGTGCTTATATTAATAACTAGGTCAAGATTCAATTCATAGGTTAATACACTCTTCACTTTCAGGATATTGTCAAAAAGTTTTCATCCAAATAAAGAGAAGAATATATCATAGTGGAATATGCTCTCTTTTCTTACATGATTCCACATCAAGTTTCGCAACCAAATGATTAAAAATTAATGGAAATTTCTTGAAAAGATTTTGATGTCAATTTATTGTCTAAATAGTTTTCCCTTTAGGATTAATTATAGGCCTTCTAGGCAGATGGAGTCTAAATAGAATATATTATTGAGTGTTTTACTTATAGCAAGTTCTTTGTTCCCTACAATTATATATTAAAAATATGCCTTCATTGCATCTTATTTAGTTGCTTTAAGTATTTAAAAAGGCATTTTTTTATCCTTTTCCGATGATTCTTTAAGAAAAATAAAAGACTAATAATAAAATGCATGCATTAGGTGTAACTTTATTCTAACAAAATTTGATTATACATTTGCTTTTTAGGCTTACTAAATCTGTACAAGTACGTAGAAATATCATTAAATAAGAAACTAAAATTTAAAAATACTTTAACCCTTTTTTCATTATTTTAAGTAATAAATAGGAGAGAGCATAATGAATTGTGCCGCAAAAATGATCTAAATGTTATGTTTAGATTTATTTTACGTGTGAGCAGTTTTCAATTATAATTTAACCATATATTTGATTAAATTAGGATAATGTTGAGTTCAATTGTTTTGTTTTTCTCATTGGTTTATTACAAAATAATGAAATTATTCAATAATTGTATAAAAAAATTGCAATAAGACAATTAAAACCAATGAAGATCATTCTTATAGCTCCAACCAATAAACGCCATGAAAGTAGTCAATAATGTAATTATCAAAACAAATCGAAACTCTTTATCTTTCCTCATGGATTATGGTTTTTGCATATGGAAAATCCTGAACTAGATAACACTATTCAGTGTGAAGTTGTTTAATATTAGGTGCTCATCTTTCATTAAACAACTTGTTTTTACTGCAATTCGCAGTAACATTAAGAGTTGAATTCTTAAAACATAGTACAATTTGATTTTCTTTATTATTCTTCTCTATATAATCCTGATGCAAACAATGTGATATGTCATGCATGGTAAAATAAAACCAAGTAGGGAAGCAAAATTCAGGTCTTTTCAGATGCTATTGACAACATCATCATTCTTTTTGTGGTACAACTTAGCCTGTTTTAAAAGTTACCATAATTTGCTATGCAATAGATTTGATATCCATTATTTCTTTATATGCTTTTTGAGACTTTTTTACTTAATTTCTTTAGAAGTCTTTTCATTTTATTTAGAAAATGAATTTCTGATAACGAGATATTTGAAGTGGTGTGGGATAGAGTCAAATGACTTCGGGGTCCCCTATTCCTTTTATTTAGAAAATCATTATAATTTGTACAAAAATGGTTATAAGATAAAGTTTATATTCTTAGACTCCTTAATGATTCTAGTTTCAAATAAATCAACGAGAAGATATTTTGAATTCTGTACAATGAGAAATTTGATTCGTAGTGACGAGTGGTCAGATTAGTCAAATAGTGAAACAGGGGAAACTTTAAGAAAAATCTGGTATTGATTGGCCAAACCAAAAATTCTGAAAATTTTATAGATAGAAGATATATGAGTCTATTTTCAGGTAAAATTAATGGAAATTGATTTGGAGTTTCGTAGCTCCAGTTATAAATGATTTAGTGACTGTTGCTCAGGAAGACAACTTGCAGTAAAATTATGATTATGTGGTAAACATTGACAAAAATTTGTTAATGAGTTGCTTATTGATTTCTTATAAGCTTACTATGATCTGTATGTGTGAAAGTCGAATATATATATATTATATTCTGAAAGTGATGCTTGAATAGTCGAATAATGACTAAGTTTAAAATTGTTGAATTTAAGCTCAAGAGCATAGAGGGGCAAATTCGGATAAGGGAAAAGAGAAAGTAATCGAATAGCCGTTGTAATCGTTCGGTAACATTCGAAGTAAGTTCTTAAGTGTTTAAGCTTGATTCCTTTTTATATGCCTAAGAGTTAAATTAATATGGCAAAGAGAATGTAAATTTTATTTAGTTAATGTGCCGAATATGTAATGATTTAAGGCTATAAGCCGATTATGGCTATTATGCTTAAGTTGAATTGGACTTGGAAATTTGATGCACTAAATGAGTGTTACAATGAATAAACTATGCCGTATATGTGTTGGTAGAGATATCACGATTTGTGATTATTAAATATCTAAAGGAAACCATGATGTGTATAAAATTATTATTATTAGTCCTTTGTGGTAGTCGAATATGGCTTGGCACTAAAGTGATTAATTGTGAACTTCGATGAGGTGAACTATTAAAAGTGTGGTGTTATAAGACTATGGGCTAATACGATATGTGGATTCGTTCCGTAAAGTAAATTATTCAGGTACGAACAACCTAATTATGTACATGTGAATTAAATGAAAATGATGATTGATGTGAATCGAACCTATAAGAAATGGTTCATGTATAGGTTCAACTATGAGGCCTTGTTTTAAATCGACAATCGAATTCATTCAATACATTAAGTTGGCCAAGTATGAGATATGTACTTATGCATGTTAAATTGATTGGAATTGAATCATGAATGTGAATTGAGAAGCATAGGTAAAAATGTTGTATATGTGAGTAAGGGTAAAACCATCGTAAATTATCGATAAAGATGGGCTATGTGCGGAACCATCTTATAATTGCTAATTTGAAAGGTTGTGTGCGAATCAGTGAGCAATATGTATATATTAGATGAATTGTGACATTTTGGTTCTACTTGAATTAAGTTGTGCGATAAATAATTTATGTATATGACTTTTAGTCGAATAGTCACTATGGGTTAAGTTTGAATGGTGAAATGGATATGTGATATTTATGTATGACTTTTGAACTGAAATGTAAATGATGGTGTTCATATGAAGCTTATATCCGATTGTAGCAAATGACTACTAACGTGATATGTTGAATGAGATGTGTTAATATATGATTAAATATGCATGATATTTGATGTGTATCCGGGTTAAATCCCGCAGGCCTAGTGCTGGTATTATATCTGAGTTTAAAGTCCCGTAGGCTTCGTGCTGGTGTTATGTTCGAATTTTATACCTCGCAGGCCAAGTGTTAGTGAATTTGATAAAGTATATGACTATGAGATCCTACGCTATGATGATAAATTGAACTCGTATTACACATTAAGTGATTCAGGTATGTGATATATATATATTATATGTGAGATTGATCTGACGGGAATTAAGAATGTGTAATGAGTAACATATGAAAAGATGTTGTAAATTCATATGTATATTTGTATATGTGTGTATTCAGTTATTATGCAAAGTTACAAGATAGTTTTCGATATGCCATTTAACTATGAATTTTGAAAGTAAGTGTGGGTAAGAAATGATACAGTAGTGAAATTTGAAAGAATTAAAGTTAATCCGGAAGCTTGTAAATACTATGTTTATATGAGTTTGAGTATAAACGGAGTAAAATGATATGTGTTGTGCATAATCAGCCAAATAGTATTGTACTCAGAAAGTGTTATGTGATTTCGAACATTTGGTTTGTTTTTAAGTTCAACTGTTTAAATTGCTTAAGACTTACTAAGCTTATGAAAGCTTACTTTGAATGTTATATTTCTCTGTTTATTTTTGTAGATCGTTGACTCTTACTATTAGCTCGGGGATCGTCAGTACTTCGTCACGCTATCTACTATTGTAGTAATCATGTGATTTGGACTTAGCTTATGGCATGTATAGGATAAACTATAAGTAGAATGATATTTTGACTATTGTATATAGGCCATGCGAATATGGCATATTATGGAAGTTTACTTTTATAAGTTTTAAATTCGATCTTTGTTTGTGTCTATTAGTTATATAAATAAATGATCTTTTATTTAAGAAAAGGTTCAAAATTTTACTGTTCTGATCTAATTCCTAAATTCTGTTAACGCCTCGTCCTATTCCGGCGACGGTTACGGGATAGGGGTGTTACAGATGGAAAACATGATATCGTATGCTTAGATTTAATAAACGAGATTGGTAAGTTTAGTTTTTGTTATAGGAACTTACTAAGCATGTAATGCTTACTCCATTTTATTTTTCCCTGTTTTATAGTGCTCAGAAGCTCGCGAAGTTTGGAGATCATTGGAGCATCATCGCACTATCCACTATCTCATTTTGGGTATACATAGTGAAATCATTTTGGTATAATGGCGTGTATAGGCTAACTTGGCTATAGATGGCTTAAATATGTGGTTTGTAATCTAGCCATTGGAATGGCTAGTAATGGTTTGTTTTGTTGTACTTATAATGTTATACTATGGTAGCTACATGTATGTTAAATGGTTGATCAAATTATGCCTAACATATGGAATATACCAAGGTAATATTATAAACATGTATGTATGAAATGATATGTCATGTTGAATGACAGAGTTTGCTTAATTTAAATGCTTGGAATGGTCGGTATTTGGATCTGAGTTTAAATGCAGGTCATTGGTATGATTTTGGGTGAGAAATGAAGCTAGAAATGGCCCTTTTTTTTGTCCACACAGACGTGTGTCTAGACCGTGTGTGACACACGGCCTGGTACATTGGTGTATGGTTTGGCTATGTGTCCCTTACACCTTAAATTTTGAGAAACAGAATGGTCAAAATTGAGTACATGGTATAGACACGGGCGTGTGTCTTGGCCATGTGAAACCTGCACCTAAATTCGAAAAAAAATTGATCATACGGCCTAGCACACGGGCGTGTTGCATGGCCGTGTGCACAAGTCAGAGAGTTACATGGGGTCAAACACGGTCTGTAGCACGGACGTGTCCTAGGGTTACACGGGTGTGTTCCTTGGTGTAACACCCCAAACCCGGCCCAGAAGTTATGGCCGGATCCGGCATGCCACATCAAAAACGTAAAAAAAAATTCATTCTAAGTCCAGAAAATCGTACTTGATGTTCAAAAGATTAATTCATTAAGGGTTAAGGTGAATGGAAGCTGTGCACTAGGTAGGAAACCGGAAAAGAGGTGGTGAGTCCATCGGACTGCTTAAGTACCAAGCTCCCTTCGGATCCAATCCTAGACATGCATACCGCCATTGCCACACCTTAACGTCATGGATATTTCTAGGAAACCGATTTGATTAATTCATTTTTAGGAAAAGTGATTAATTTTGGAAAATACTTTCATTGCGAAAGCTTTGCTTGTTGTCGTGTTATTTTGAAATCAACTGTTGTTTTTGAAAACGCGCCCTAAAGCTATCCAATTTCAACAGTTAAAATAAGTATTACCTATCTTAGTAATACATATTAAAACCATCAAAATAATTAAGTGGCCTTATTACATTTAAAAGCCCAAAAACTTCAAACGTAAATAAAAGGATGTCCAGTTCACCAGAAGAAAATCAAACTTTCAGAACGGGTGGCCACTCCGAATTCCCTCACAGCTCCAAGCCCACTATGGTTGGGGATTTCCTGCGTAGATGAAAATAAAAGGGTGAGTTTGGGAAATTCAGTGTGTAAGGAAAACCCATTCAAAGCCCAAGTCAGCTCAAGCCTATTGGGCCTAAGCCCATTCAGGTAACAGTGGTACTGGGCCAGAGCCCTTTTCAGATTACAATAAACTAGGCCTTAGCCCCTTATTCAGATAACAGTATGGCCCATAGGCCCATTTCAAAATACATGCAACATCAGTAAACATATGCAAGCCTATTTGGGTAACAGTGGTACTGGGCCAGAGCCCTTTTCATATTACAATAAACTGGGCCTTAGCCCCTTATTCAGATAACAGTATGGCCCATAGGCCCATTTCAAAATACATGCAACATCAGTAAACATATGCAAGCCCATTTGGGGAGACTACTCAACCCACCAACCACTACACTCCACCCGTACCAGCCATACACTCCATGTGGGGAATAGCTCAACCCACCCAGCCCAACACTCCACAGTTGCAGCCTTGCTGGTCAGTTAACAGTAAATTGAGGTAAAGCCTCCAGTACGTGGACAAGCCACTTTCAGTACTTCCTTCGTCAATATCCCAATCCCATGCATCAGATGATAACAACATGGCATGCAGTAAATAACAGCAGTCAAACATGCATTTAAGTCAATTTAACCCTAGGGGTATTTCGGTAATTTATCTCTTAGGGGTAAAACTGTAAATTTTCCACTTTTAAAGGTATTTCAGTAATTTATCTATTTTAGGGTTTTTCATGCATATTCCTACCTTTCACGTACTACAGAATCACGTACCGAGGGTTTTTACCGAATTGGGCCCGTTAGCCCATCATTCCAATTTTGGCCCATTAAGCCCAAAAATATCGGGGGCACAGAAATCATGCACTTTGCAGTCCAAACATTGCAGCTTACCAAAAACATTAATCGATTTACCTCACGAGCATTCGCACACTCGCAAATCTACAAAATACCGGTTTTCGGTATTTCGGCTTTTCGGCTTTTGCCGATCTAGACTAAGAAAGAGGGTGTTAGTTACACACCTGTTTGCGACGATATGCTACGAGATCCACACACGAACCGCCTACAATTGGATTACTAACACGTTAATCTAACTATTCAAATACAAACTACGTATTAACCCCTTACAATATTCGGCCAACCACACCTACAGATCATAGTAAGCTTATAAGAAATCAATAAGCAACTCATTAACAAATTTTTGTCAATGTTTACCACATAATCATAATTTCACTGCTAGATGTCTTCCTGAGCAACAGTCACTAAATTATTTATAACTGGAGCTACGAAACTCCAAATCAAGTTCCGTTTATTTTCCCTGAAAATAGACTCATATATCTTCTATCCATAAAATTTTCAGAATTTTTGGTTTAGCCAATCAATACCAGATTTTTCTCAAAGTTTCCCATGTTTCACTGTTTGACTAATCTGACCACTCTTCATTACGAATCAAATTTCTCATTGTACAGAATTCAAAATATGTTCTTGTTTATTTCATTAGAAACTAGACTCAATAAGCTTTAATTACATAATTTATTCAGCTTCTAATTCATCTCCCACAATTTATGGTGATTTTCCAAAGTCACGTTACTGCTGCTGTCCCAAGCAGATTTATTACCAAATCACTCTTTCACACATACCTTGTATGCATGTTATTTAAACATGTATATCACCAATCAATCATCACATATCTATGATTTTACTTAAGAATAATCTCCATTTCATCATTTTAAAGCACAACATGTTAGCTAATTTTTCCTTTTAACATCTAAGGCACATGCATGCTCATTTGTTTGGCTCAACTTCACCTATCTTCCATTTTTTTCATCAAAAGAACATGAAACAACAACCATTTCCTTCATTTTAATTCATGACTAAATGCTCACAACACAACGAAAAACCAAAATACGCTTCAAGAGTTAAGGTAGAATCAAGAAGAACTCATGAACATCAAGATAGAAGCCAACTACCATGAACTTACCTTCAATTTTCTTCCCCAAGTGACCGAACACTCAAGAGCTTTCTCCTCTCCTTTCTCTTCTCTAACTTTCAGCTATGATGAACAAAGATGGACAAAACTTTGTTCTTTTCACCCCTTTTTCTTTTAATAAAACTTTATATTTCATCCATTTAATTCTTTAATACAAAAGACATGAAATTCTTATCATGAAACATTTACCTAACCCATTATCATGAAACATTTACCTAACCCATTATCATGGAACATTTACCTAACCTATTATCATGGAACATTTACCTAACCTATTATCAATTTGTATCAATTTGTACTACAAATTATGGATATCAAGTGCACATTTTGTCTACAACAACATGATGGCTGGCCACTTCATGTAAAATGGGAGGTTTGTCATGCAAATCCTCCTATTTTGCACTCCTATTTGTTTGGCCACTTCAATTTAGCCTATAGCATTTTCAAATATTTTCACATAGGTCCTATTTCATAATTTCACTCACAAATGACAAAATCAAAGCATGAAATTTTGCCAACATTCACAGGATTCCCGAAAATTGGGGCGTTACACTTGGACCACACGAGCGTGTGAGCCCTTTAACTTAGAAATTTTTTTAATTTATCAAAAAATCCTTAGAGTTTCCAATTAAGTCCCGATACAATTCTAAAGCTCATATTGGGCCTCGATGGTCCATTTAAGGGACGTTATGAATAAATCTTAAGAAATAAATAGTAATTGTTATGAATTATTTGAAAATGTTCTGAACGTTCTGATAATACTCTGTAACTCTTGTTCAGCAACGAATATGGGTTAGGGGTGTTACACCCATCAAATGAGAACTTCATTCCAAACCATCTAAAAGGCCACTAAAGCATTCATTTTTAACTTTCTTGCTTGTTTCTTTTGTCCTTTGATTCTTTTTTGCAATGGCAAGTTCAAGCAAGAAAATTAGGGGAAAATAAAAAATTGAGATTAAGATAATTGAAAATGAGGATGATAGGCTCATCTCATTTTCAAAACTATGTTTTGAAATTTGTAAGAAAATCTTTGAGCTCTCCACATTATGTGGCCGTGAGATTCTCTTTATTATTTTCTCACCAAAAGGTAAGCCTTATTCGTTTGCTCATCATTCTATTGAATCTGTCACTAAACGCTGTCTAAACCCAAACCAACCTCTTCATGAAACCATCGACGCTCCTGTTGAGGCTTACTATAAGGTAAGAATCAAGTTGCTAGTCCAAGATTACAATGAGGTCCACGACCAACTAGATGCATCGAAAGAAAAACAAAAGGCGTTTTCTTTAGTCCAACAATCATGTGAAAGCAAATCTCATCATTGGTGGAAAACTCCCATTGATCAGCTTAACCCGAGGGAGCTCCATGAACGAGACAAACGTTTCGCAGAGTTCATCAACTTGTTCTCTGTCGCAAGGAACAAGAAGATTGCATCCATTTGCTCAATGCATGCTGCAATGGATGAAGATGTCCCTTTTGTCGTTCCTCCTAGATATGGCCTTAGTTTGCAGTAGCTTTTTACCTCAAAGTCCACAATGTCAAATGTTGTTTTTATTGTTTTATTTTTTATGTTAGTTAGGCTTGTCGATCTTGGGAGTCCTCAAGGCATACATGAACATGATCATTTAGCCAACTAACATGTGGTCTATGATATCTATGCGGATGAGACAATATAAATGAAATTGAAAAGTTTGAAATGTGATGAAATGGATTTGATATCCAAATTGAAAAGTCATTGAATGGATTGATTTGTAAGTGTGATAATACTCTAGAACGACATATTTTATGTGCTAATTACATGTTTATTTTGAGTATGTTCCTACTAATTTGGGCTATTTATGGTTTTTTGTCTTGTAGGGACTAAATTAAAAGCAAAAGGAAATTTGTGGGCAAAAAGCGGGAAATTAAAGATGAATTGGGCCAACATGCAAAGTAGGAGAGAAGTGGTGCCGAAAATGCAAAGTATGGAAGACTTTTGGGGAAAAATACAAAAGAAGAGATTTTACAGCACAAGACTCTATTTTAATTCCAATTATATTAGGATAATTATTAAGGATTATTATTTAGATTTAATTTTAGGATTTGTTTTCATTTATCTTTTATTATCTTTAATTATCTTTATTTATTTGTATTTATCTTTTAGAATTTAATTAGGAATAGACTGAGTTTCTTAGTACTATAAATAGGGGATGAAGTGACACAAATTTTGTCCATCTTTAAATTTAGTATTTTTGTTTTTTCCATATTTTCTTTCAATAAAAATTCCCTTTCCATTATTTTTGTTTTTTCCCAAAAATCATGAGCAACTAAATCTAATCTAGCCGAAGGTTGTCAAAATTCCCCAAAAAGGTTCATGAGGCTTAGAATCCACGCTTAGTGTAATGATCCAAAATTTACGGGCACTAGAAAAGTGAGTTATAGGGCCTCCGCCTTAGTGAAATAAGTTCGAAAATAATTATTAAAAATATTTATGAGCCTAGTGGTGTGTCTAATTAGGATTTAATTAGGTGAAATTATCTTAATTTAGAATAATTAGCAAAAAGAACTAAATTGAAAAAGGGGTAAAAGTTTAATTCTAAAGTAATAGAAAATAAAAAGGATCAAAATGGCAATTAAGTCATTTACATAAATTGAGGCGGCAAATGGAAGAAAGATCAAGATTTTTCTTGAATGTATGTATTATATATATTAAAATTATTATTATGGTTTTATAATTATTATGATTATTTAATGAATATTATATTTTAAATAAATTAAATAGTTGATAAATACATGGTAGTAAAATATACATGTGTAAAAAAAATTATATTGGTACATTTGTAATTTAAATACTAAATTACTTATAATTTAAGTAAAAAGATATTTATTAATTAAATAATTAATTTATTAATTTATGAAATTTTTGTTTGACAAGCAAATTGAATAATGACAATTGTAATAAAAATATTGGTACATTTGTAATAAATAGATACATGTACACTTGTAATAAAATAATTAAGTTACTTAATATTAAAGTAAAAGATATTTGTTAATTAAATTATTAAATTATTAAATAATTGTGTGAAAAAATAAATAAATAAATAAAATAAAATAAATGGTGACAAATGTATGGTATTGATGGTGTACACTTGTGTGTATATAATTAAATGCTTAATAGATATTTAAAATAAATATATTATAATATATGTTAATTAAAAAAATAAAGTAAATAAAAGAATAAAAGAATGAAATAAAAAGAAACAAAAAGAATAAGAAACAAAGAGCATTCGAAAAACAGGGGAAGAAAACGGAAAGAAAAGAAAAGGGGAAAATTTGGAGTTTGAAGCTTCAAACTTGTTTGGTAAGCTAAATTTAGTTCTTTTCTTTTAAATTTGATGTTTTAGAAGTCTTAAAACAAGGTTTTGATGAAATTAATTTGATAGTTTGAAAGTTTAAAAGCTTTTAAACAAAGTTCATGTTGAAGAAAAAGAAGAATTAGGGATTTAATTGAATGAATTTTAAGTTAGAAATTGAAAAAGGGATTAAATTGTAAAAGAAGCTATAAGTTTTGTGTTTTAGGAAATTAAATTGAAATAAAATTTAAATTGGGGTTTTATAATGAACATTAGATTGTTAGGGTGAACATGGAAGGAAATTGAGCCTTGTTAATAGGGTAAATAATTGAAATGAAATTTTGAAAATAAGATTATTTGTTTTGGCACTATTGAAAAGTATGAGAAAAAATGTATGAACTAAAATATGAATTGAGTAGGTATGAGAAAAATGATTTATGAATTTAAGATTTATGAAGTAAAATAATTATATATAAATTAGTTTAAATAATTATAAAATTTATGGTTGATGTTTGTAATTTATTAATGTTAAATAGTCTTGATTTATAGTAATACCAATGAGTATGAAGTACTCAGCGTACGGTTGTTTCCGTGTGCAGGTTATTAGAGTTTCGGATCCGGTCTAGCATCCAAAACAAACCCGACTCCAACAAAAAGATTTTGGTGATGTATTTCTTCCTTTGGTTAAGTGGCATGTACTAGGTAGTTACATATAAATTATATGTATACATTAAGTTAAAAAAATCATGTTAATGATATAAATATTAGTTATATGAATGTGAAACATTGGTGTTGGTTGTTTTGGTTTGAATTTGCAGGGGGTTTTAGGTAAAAATAAGCAGAAATGCTGCCGAAATTTTTATAAAAAAAAATTCCCGGAACACTCGAACAAGTCCCGTTTTACTTTTAATACGTGTTTGAACTTCGAGAGTCCAATATAGGGACTTAATTATTATATTATACTATGAAAGTTATATTAATTGTAAATTATTCGTAAGTTGTCTGATATGTCCGGTAATGCCTCATAACCTCGTTCCGGCGACGGTTTGGGGTTAGGGGGTGTTACAGTTGTTGGTATCAGAGCTATCAGGTTTAGCCGATTCTCGGGCTAAATTGGGGTCGGAAGTGAGTTTAGAAGTACATGCCACTGTCGAGTCGAAATTGAGTTGAGATTTTTGGATGCTAATATATTTATTTGATTTTGTTTTATAGATAAAATGTCAGATGAAAGAATGGATAATGTTGAACAGGAAATGTATACTGGAAGTCGGGAATTAGAAGAAACTGAATCTGCTACACCTAGTGTGAATCTGTTAGATAATCAATCTCCTAACGTAGGGAGAGAAAGAAATGCCTCACAACTGTTAAGAGATATAGCTGATGCATTACAGCATATAGTAAGAACTATACCTACTACTACATCTGTACCTACTGTCAGACAGGCCTCGATTAAAGAGTTACGAAACTATGGTGCCACGGAATTTCAGGGATTAAAAGGAGATGATCCGTCCGCTGCTGAAAATTGGATGAAAATAACAAAAAGAGTTTTGCAACAATTAGACTGCACCCCCCGAGAGAGTCTGATATGTGCTGTATCACTGTTACAAGGAGAAGCGTATCTCTGGTGGGAATCTGTGGTTAGACATTTGCCGGATGATCAGGTAACTTGGGACTTGTTTCAAAAAGAATTTCAAAAGAAGTATATTGGGGAATTGTACATCGAAGAGAAAAAACAAGAGTTTTTAGTGTTGAAACAGGGGAATATGTCAGTACTGGATTATGAGCGAGAGTTCTCTAGATTGAGCAGATATGCTTTAGAATATATTCCAACCGAGGCTGATAGTTGTAAACGATTTCTACGGGGACTGCGAGATGAAATCAAGATTCAATTGGTAAGTCTCAGAACTACTGA